>NC_081852.1:36643152-37291953 GCF_963259705.1 Myotis daubentonii | reverse complement strand
TAACTACATACTTCATGTGCTTCTTTTAAACAACTTCAGACTGTTTGACATTTAACAAACTTAAGATAACATCTTGGAGAATTACCTGAGGCACTGCAATATAATTTCACCGATTCAGTTTCTAAAAGGTAAATGTTTTGCTACAGCTTGCTCCAAAATCAGCTTAAATCATGTCCTTTGGTTGACTATTAAGTGAACAAGTTGAAATTAGCATTTTGCAACATAGTTTTGTTTTTTTTTCCCAATGTAAAATCAAGCCAAAAATCTATGCAGAAAGTTTATTTTTAAAAGAGTTTTAAGTCCGGCCAGAGTGGTTCAGTGGTTGAGAGTAGATCTATGAACAGGAGGTCATGGTTCAACTCCAGTTCAGGGCACATGCTGGGTTTGCAAGCTTGATCCCTAGTAGAGGGTATGCAGGAGGCAGATGATCAATGATTCTCTCTCATCATTGATGTTTCTGTCTCTCTCTATCTCCCTTCTTCTCTGAACTCAATGAAAATGTTTTTTAAATAAATAAATAAATAAATAAATAAATAAATAAATAAATAATGAGAGTTTTAAGAACCTTTTCATGTTATTTTAGCCAATTTTCCAATATAGCTGGTGTCTCTAGCTATACAATGGACAATCTTCTAGCAATATCTTACCTTCAGTTGCTCAATAAAAAAAAAATCAGTAATTCATAAAAAAGTTTACAGTTCAATCAAGGCCAGCCTTTTGAATTTACCTTCTTGTCTCACAAGAACTGACAATCTCAATATTTGCTCTGATGTAGAAAAAGCTCTAGAATACAAACAGATTGACTTAAAATCTCAGATGATGAACTGCGCCTTACAGATACACAGACATGGCTGTTTGGTTGAATTTGCTGACAAGAGCATCCCTTCAACAGGACTGATGCATTGATGTGGTCCTTCTATGCAAAGAGGTTATCTGTTTTTGTGAGAAAATGGGTAACTCAAATTGATGAGGTCCTTACTATTAACTTTCAATTTGAGTCACCTTGGGAACCATATACTCCACATCCATTTTGGCCTTTTACTTGTTTGCACAAAAGGAACATCTTCAAAAGACTCATGTCCTAGAATTCATTCTGGCCTCATCACACAGAGCTGTGGTTTTGATGTTCTTGTTCCCAATTTATTGCCAGGGTCCGAGGACCTGGGTGCCATGGTGATAAAGTGCCATTGAAATGCATAGGTAATCAGTCAGTGTACTGGAGAAATGATTTCTTTCTTTCTTTTTCTGAACAGACAAAAGCATTCTTCTTAGAACCAATGAGAGTAAGAGGACACTTAACATTTCCATTATGAAACAGCAATGACAAAGGCAAATTAATAACTTTACCTGGCCAGTGACTATCTCCAGGGAACTGAAAGTATTGAAAACCCTAATTGACCTCTCTTCATATAGAACACGGGGCTCTCTTTTCTCATTTTTAAATTAGAAGATATTAAAAAGGCAAATCATTTGCTCTCAAGCTGAGTTCAGGTCCATAATGGAATTGGGAGCAGGACTAGGAACCGTTGGATTTCAAGGCAGGACCACTGTGTACAGTGTATCTTACTACAGATAATGATCCTCACTTTAATCACTTGTCTGTTCTGAAGAGCACATCACAGTTTAAAAGAGGCCATGCAGTCTGAGCTGACTACAAAGAATATTTTTAAAAGGTCTTCTAAATATTCAAATGCATACACTTCATTTTAAATGTTATCAGCTTTGCCATTCACAACTATGACCCAAATTCCTCTCTCAAATATTTTAATTGAGGCCAAATTACTTCGTTTTCTGCTTTTACAAAAGAATGTGGCACACTCATTGCTGGATAGTAATCTCGGAAAATTTGGCTTCTGGTACTTCTGCTCTCTTAGCTTTTAACCTCTCTTTCTTCTCATTTATTTCATTGTTCATTCTGCTTTCTCATATTTTAATATTATATTTTATTTTCTCTCATTTATTTATTGGTCTTTTCTTTATAGTTAACTATTTGAAGTTCTTAATAGGTAACATTTGACCATTTTTTTAAAAATATATTTTTATTGATATCAGAGAGGAAGGGAGGAGAAGAAAGAGAAACATTAATGATGAGAGAAAATCATTGATCAACTGCCTTCTGCATGCCCCACACTGGGGATCGAGCCCACAACCTGGGCATGTGCCCTAACTGGGAATCAAACCGTGACCTCCTGTTCATAGGTCAGTGCTCAACCACTGAACCAATCTAGTGGGGCTGGCCTTTTTTTTTTTTTTTTTTTTTTACTTAAACTACTTTATTGAGGTATCTTAGACATACAATAATCTACACTTATTTGTAATATGTTAAATTTTCTATATGCATACATCTATGAAATCACTTAAGATCATGTGCATATTCATAACCCCACCTCCAAATGTCCTCTGATTCTGTAATTTATTTCTCCTACCACCATTCATCCCTGGCATCCGCAGGCAACCGCTGATCTGCTTTCTGTCTCTCTAGATAACATTTACCTCGTCTAGAATTTTATGTAAATGGAAACATACAGTATATACAACTTTTTGCCTTCTTTCACTCTGCATAATTGTTTTGAAAGTCATCTGCATTTTTGCAGGTATCAATGGTTCATTCCTTTTTTTTTAATCAATGATAGAGTATTCCCTGTATAAATATACAACAGTGTGTTTATCTACTCATCTGTTGTGGATACTTGGGTTGTTTCCAGTTTGGGGCTGTAACAAACTGCTTTGACCATTTGTGTGCAAGTCTTTGCATAAACATGTATTTCCTTTTCTCTTGGGCAAACACCTAGGAGTAAAATGGCTGATTATGTGTGAGACATATGCTTACTTTTTTAAAGAAATTGTCTAATTGTTTTCCAAATGGTTATACCATTTTACACTCACACCAGCAGTTCCAGGTTCTCTACCATCTTGCCAACACACAGTATAATTAGTCTTTTTCTTTTTTCTTTTTTTTTAAATATATTTTATTGATTTTTTACAGAGAGGAAGGGAGAGAGACAGAGAGCCAGAAACATCGATGAGAGAGAAACATCGATCAGCCGCCTCCTGCACATCCCCCAATGGGGATGTGCCCGCAACCCAGGTACATGCCCCCGACCGGAATCGAACCTGGGACCCTTCAGTCCGCAGGCCGACGCTCCATCCACTGAGCCAAACCGGTTTCGGCAATTAGTCTTTTTCATTAGCCATTTAATAGGTATATAGAAGTATCTCATTGTGGTTTCAATTTACATTTGCCTAATGACTAATGCTGTGGAGCATCTTCTCATGTGTTTATTTGCCATCTGTATATCTGCTTTGGCAAAGTGTCTATCCAAATCTGTGTATTTTTTATTTGGTTGCTTCTTTTCTTATTATTGAGTCTTGAGAGCTCTTTATACATATTTTAGATTCAAATCCGTCATTAAGTATATGCTTTGCAAATATTTTTCTCACCCTTTGGCTATCTTTTCCTTTCCTTAACAGTATCTTTTGAAGAGTAGAAATTGTTAATGTTGAAGGAGAGAATATATGAATTTATTCTTTTATGATTATAGCACAAAGTTTTTTCTCAAACTTTATTTCAAGAAGTTTTATAGATTTTAAGTTCTATATTAATCCTACAATCCATTTTGAGTTATTATATCTAGTGCAATTTATGGAACCAAGTTCATATTATGCATATGAATATCCAGTGGTTCCGGAACAATTCACTGAACTGACTATTCCTTCTTTATGGACTTGCCTTTGTACCATTGTCAAAAAATCAGTTGTTCATATATGTGTGAGTTGACTTCTGGACGCCCTCTTCTGTTTCATTGACTTAATTATCTGTCTTTATACCAATGCCACATTGTCTTCATCACCATAGCTTTAAAATAAATCTTGAAAGCATGTAGTTTTATTCCTCCAGCTTTGTTCTTCCTTTTTGAAATTGTTTTGTCATTTCTAGGTTCTTTGCCTTTTCATATGAATTTCAGAATCAGCTTTTCAATTTCCTCAAGAAAACTTGCTGGGATTTTTATTGGGATTTTCTTAAATCTATAGATCAATTTTGGGGAGAACTGACATCTTAATAATATTGAGTCTTTTGACCCATGAACAAGTAATAAGAAATGCATAGGGATAAATCTCACTGTGTGTAAGATATATACACTGAAACCTTTGTACCATTGCCAAGAGAAATTAAAGACCTAAATATAGAGAGATATACCTCAACTGGCCATTTAAAAATTTTTGCCATGCTTTATTTGCCCTGTTTATATTTTTCCTCTTTTTCTGTCTTGCAGTTCAACTTTAAAGAAATTAAGATATAATAACTTTAAAGGTGTGCTATTAGTCTCTATCTTCAGTTACTAATGAAAGAGTGGTTGATGGAAAGATTAGAAAAGTAATGTTTAGAAATAAATTATTTATGGGCTCATTATCTGCTCATTATCTGCTCTATGTATTATCCAAACACTTTGTTCTTTTTCTTCTTCCATTTTTCTGTCTACCTTTTGACATTTTCACTTCTCATTAGTGTCTTTTGAAGTAAATACTAGTGGGTGGAGAGAGACAAAATGAGACCAAACTCATACATTCTTTTTCTCCTGTTATTAAAAGCTTTTATGGAAAAAGAGTTTGAATGTGGACGGTGTTTAGGAATGTTACTATCTTTCCTGTCCCCATTCCACATCCCACATTTCCATAGAAAGTGACAGTTGGCAGTAGTAGGAAAGTACAAATATGCACATTTAAATATCAAATGCTACCTTCTAAATTTGTTACTGTGTTTTATCAGTGAATACTCAGAACATATGTGAAGTGCATTTCTCAAGAGGGAAGCCTATGCTTTTGAAGAAGATTTGTCACTATATTAAAGATTTAGAACTTTGAAAATGGTTAAATATCCTAATAGTTGCCGTGATAGCTGTTGAGATTTTAAAAAGCTATTACTAAGAACCCTTATGAACTTCTATGTTATTCATGCTTTTGATTGATAATTCTCTCTCTTTTTTTAATCCTCACCCGAGGATATTTTTCCATTGATTTTCAGAGAGTGGAAAGGACGGGAAGCTGGGAAGGAGGAGAGAGAGAAAAATATTGATGTGAGAGAGACACATCGACTGGTTGCCTCCCAAATGCACTCCGACCTGGGCTGGGGATTGAGCCTACACCCAGGTATGTGCCCTTGACTGGGAATCAAATTCATGATGCTCTAATCACTGAGCAAAACCAACAAGGGCCAATTTAATAATTCTAATAAAAATTTGCTTTGAGTTCTCAGCTTGTCAAATCTTGATATAAGTTGTAGCTAACATATATGTTATCAAGACATGACTTTTCAGGGTTGTGAAGTATAAGAAATTGAATGTTATTCACAAGAGTACCTTCAATAAGATGTAATTAAGGCTATGTAACTCTGGATAAAATAATAAAGAAAATAATACTTATTTTGGCAATGCTCTAGTTATCTCTATTATATTCACTTGGTTGTTAACTTGCAAAATTAGGTAATCTAAAAGAAGATTATTTATAAGGTTATTTTTCTTAATTATAGTAAAGTTGCATGCACAGGATAAAATATAAAGGGTTTTTTATTATATAATATGAAGTTATTGATTAGCAGAAACAAAGTGTCATGAACAAAGAGAAGCAGCAAAGACCCAGAATTTGTAAAGAAAATTTGTATTTGGCCTTTGAGAAACAGAAATATAAAAAAAACACAACTGGAATAAGAGAAGAAATAAAGAGTTCCAACATGATTACTTTTCAAGATATATATGAAGATGTATATATACATATGTGTATGTATGTAGCAAATCATTGTCATACACCTTAAACTTACACAATGTTATATTTCAATTATATCTCAATTAAAGCAGGAAAAACTAAACATTTTCAAATAAGCAAGTTCTATGATGTGCATCATATGACATTTAGGGAACCTGTGGAATTAGTAGCTATCAGTTAGAAAAATTATAGTTAACAGAAAATTTTCCATGGAGTCTTTAGTAAATGTATCCATATTAATTAAAAGGAAATTATAAAGTGAAATTTTGCCAGCATTTAGTACAAGTCTACTGTAGTTAAGCCCTGGAATACAGAGACAAAATGTCAAAATCCTGATTTTAAGGACTTTCGGTTATGACCAAGGAATGAGCTTGGGAAATCCTCTTCCCAAAAAAGCAATTATAAAACTAGAAAAAACTGAAAAAACAACCAAATTCTTTAGAATCAACCAAAGGCATACAATGACCTGAGAAGCTTTATGCTTAAAACACTGTTGAAAGTTGGATCTATCCTTCAGAAGATGGAAGCTTTACTAGCTCAAGATGTTTGAACACAACCTCAGTCCAATTATTGACTGACCATTAAACTACACAGTCGCAAACAAGTGTGATCTCTGGAAATCCAGGTTTAAAAATTAAAACAAGAATAAAAAATGAAAGAAAACCTAGTGGGGACATTAGTGGCTGCACTCCATGAAGAGACCGATTTCACAGATTTATCCCAGGCAAGTTACTACATAAAAAACAAACAACAACAATAAAAACCAACAACCACCACCAGCAGGGAGAGGAAGCAGAACCCAGAGTTGCTGCAATATATTATATAAAGTGTTCAGTTTTTAACAAAAAAAAATTAAAAATGATTGGAAAGTGTGAGTAAGGAAAATAGCAGTCAATAGAAACTGTCTCTGAGTATCCCCAGATGTTGGATTTAATAGACAAAGACTTCAAAGCATCTAAATAAAATCACTTTTAAATAATTAAAGGAAATTATGACAATATAAATCAACAAGTAATAAATCGCAATAAGCAGATGGAAATTATAAAAAATTCAAACGGAAATTTTGAAGTTAAAATATGGGAACTGAAATGAAAAAAAAATCACTACAGTGGCTCAAGAGCAGTTTAAGATGGCAGGAGAAAGAATCAAAGAACTTGAGGGTGGTCAGTGGAAATTATACATATACAATATGAAGAATGCAGAAAAAAAAAGACAAGAAAAAATGAGGAGAACCTTAGAGATCTAGACAACATCAAGAATAGCAACATACATGTAATATGAGTTCCAAAAGAAGAGGAAAGAGAGAAGTCAGCAGAAGGAAAAAAAAAGTTTGATGAAATAATGATAAAAAACACCCCAAATTTGAAAATCAACATTACTCCATAGATCCACGAAACTTGGTGAATCCTATGAAGAATAAACACAAAACCATCTACATTGTAGTCAAATGAATAAAATTTTTAAAAAAAGACCATACCCTTTTATGTAATGATATTTACTTTGAATTTATATTAGTTCACACAAATACTCCATCCATGCTTTTGTTCCAGCCCTCCGGTCCAGTTTAAGAACCCATTGTGGCCCTCGAGTCAAAAAGTTTGCCCACCCCTGGTCTATGGAGACACCAGTTAGATTCAAAGACAAAAATCTTTTCAAAGTAAGTAAATGAAGAAGACATATTATATAAACAGTAGCTATAGGAAACCTGTAGTTGTTATAACACTATCAGACAAAAATAGACTTTAAAACAAGAAATATTGCTAAAGAGCAAGAGGGATATTTCATGATGATAAAAGGGTCAATACCAGGAAGATATAACAATTATAAATATATACACACACCTAACAGTAGAACCCCAAAATACAAAAATGACAGAATTGAAAGGAAAATAGAATGAATTGTGGAAATGAATTAATTTCAATCAACTAAAACATTAAATACTTGGATGTTACCAGTCAAATCTTTATAAAAATAATATGATACCAGACCAATATAAGTTCTATTTTCTAACATGTCCCTCCTAACCTTCCCCCCACCACACATACACAAGGCAGAAGAATGAATAATACTGATTTCATTTCCATAAGAATCTTAGAAAGTGTTAATTTGACTAAAGGTTCCCTAAACCTCAGGGAAATAGGAATTTGACTAAAGTCTCATAAGAATCTTAGAAAAGTAGAATTTTACTAAAGGTTTCCCTTAAAGGATAATTATCAGCAGTTAAGTATCAACTTTGAAGAACCTATCAAATTCAGCCCACAGCTAAGTCAAAGAACTTGTACTTAATTGATGACCCAAGAAATGGAACTCAGAATATGCTTATCAGATTTAAAGTTCCTGTAAGAGATGACATTTCTAATGCTTTCAAGGGTAGAATTAAAATTCAAAATATGTTATTAGGAAAATAAGCTTTCAGATATTAGATGAAGTTCTGGCAAGTACAATGGAAAAATGCAAATAAAATAGAAATATGCAAATTGGTGTCATGCTGCTATGCCTACCAGCCAATCAGGATGGGTATGCAAATTAACTCACCAAAGATGGCAGTTAATTTGCATATGCAGGCATGGAGCGAAGACTGAAGACAGCATAGAAGGAAGCCAAGTGCTGCAGAAGGGAGCAAAGCAGCGGAGAAGGGAGGGAGCCGAGGCAGCAGAGATGGGAGCAGAGCTGAGGTAGCAGAGATGGGAGTGGAGCCAAGGCAGTGGAGACAGGAGGGAACGAGGCAGCAGGAAGCCCTATTCTTGTAGGAATAGGTCCGAGGAAGACCTATTCTTGCAGGAATCTTCCTGCCACGGGCTTCTAGTAAGAATATAATGGATCAAGACTAACTAATCATAAACTTAAGAGGAGAGGAGATTAAATTATGGGTGAAGACTTGATGAATGTATGATTATGCAAAAAGTTAATAAGATGCAAAAATATATTAAAAAGAATGTGGCATACAAGTTTTAAAAATGAATATTTTTCTTTTTTCATTATGTTTTATATTTATTTTTTATTTTTAAATTACAGTTGACATACAATATTACATGTTTCAGGTATATACCATAGTGATTAGACATTATATAACTAAGCGATCATCCTGATAAATCTAGAACCCATCTGACACTACAGATAGCTATTAGAATATTATTGACTATATTCTCTATGCCTGTACTTTACATCCCAGTGACTATTCTATAATAACCAATTTGTACTTCTTAATCCTTTCAACTTTTTCACCCATGCCCCACTTCCCTCCCAACTGTATCTATGAGTATGTTTTTGTTCTGCTTGTTCATTTATTTATTTTTTAGATTTAATTGTTGATAGATATGTATTTATTGCCATTTTATGTTTCATATTTTTAATCTTTTTCTCCTTCTTCTTCTTAAAGACCATTTAACATTTCATGTCATACTGGTTTGGTGGTAATGAACTCTTTTAGCTTTTTCTTGTCTGGGTCTTAATAGAGAAGTGTGACTGAGCAATCAGAGAAGGGACTGCAGGGGAGAAGAGCACATGAAAATTTTAACTTGGTTCAGAGTAACAGAAGTGTTACCACAAAAGGTAGTTGATGGGGGGTAATTAGGGACTTCAAGCTGGAGAGGTGAATTGAGGACGAATAGGCCCTGTGTACTGTGGGTTTATTCTTTATCTGGGGGGACAGTAGCAAACCTTCAAGGATACCAAGCTTCCAAGACATGCTTTGATGACTAAAGGCAGATAAAGTTGGGTAAAGTGGGGTTGCATGTAAAGGGATAGTTAGTAACAGAGTGAAATATTTGAAATTGAAATGATAGGCAGTGAGGAACCATTTGGTATTATTTAACTCAGCCATGCTGGTAAAACCAACAACTGGGACTAAGGTAATGAAATACTGGCACAAAGGGAGTGAGAGTAGATAGGAAATGATGAATTTAAAAGAAATGCTGAAGATATTTTGCCAAGTATCAAAAACTGATTGGGTAGAAAGAATAAGAGGGATGTAGGAGTCAGGGCCTCATAGTTAGGCCTCATAGTTTCAAGCCTAAACATCTTGGAGACTAGGAGAGCTGTGGCACTGAAGTCAGACATTAGAAAACAAGGAATGTGTTTAGGTGGGAGAAAGTAAATTTTTTTTTTAATGTCAGAGTGATGATATGAGCGCCATCTTGGAATAGATGTTAAAGTCTTTATTGATAGTGGACCTCACTCCACAAAGAACCTGATTGTCAAGTTTTCCTATTTGTAAGTCTTTTAAAAAGAAACCAGACGAAAATCTAACTAGAATAAACATTAATCCATCTGCAATAGGTAGTAGACTACATGGCCTTGTAAGAATCCATGCATGCATTCAGCAGACATGCATTATGAATCCCTAGACATTATTACATAGTGGATGGTGGCATAGCTTAATAAGCAAAAGTATATGCTCTAGGTCAGGCAGAACTTTGGGTATATCTCAGCTCCTGCACTGGAGAGCTATATGAACTTGGCAGCTATATATACTGGCCCTCTCTGACTCTGAAATCCCTAGCTGTGAAACAGTGGCAGTGCCTCCTTCACAGGAAGTTCATGGCAATTAAATGGGGTGATGCAGACAAAGCCTTCAGTCCATTGCTGGGAGAAGTAAGGTTAGATGCTGCTGTTATTGTCTGTTATCGTCTCTGAATCCCCATCATCACTGTCATCCCTATCATCGTCCTTCTCCGTCTTCCTCTCCATCACTGTCATCACTGTCACTTCTGCAGTCACCTTCATCACCATCATTCCTGTTGTCATCCTTATTCCTGTCATTTTTGGTTTTCATGGTGGTAATTCCTCAGGGTGATAGGCACCCACTTTTTGCCCTATTAGTTTGTTTTTCTGAGAACAGATTCTGAATATTACTATTTAAGAGACAGCCCTAGACATGGAACAATTCCTAAATTGTAGTTGTTAGTGTAGGTCACACTGTACCATTCTTCTGTTCTTTTTAAAATAATAGTTATCCATCATTTAATGACATTGATAGAAAAATGTAATTTTGTTGACTTATGCTTGTTTGGAGTTAAATCAAGAATTTGAATTTCAATTATGCTATAGCAAGTTAATTGCTCAAAATAAAAAGGTCATACTATTATTGCATTCTGACCTTTTGTGGAGAGAGGGAGAGAGAGAGAGATTGAGAGAGAGAGAGAGCGCTGTTCAGAAAAGGTTTAATTTGAATTCAGCAAACCTTGCTACTTAAGGAACACATTGGCTTGTTTAACCATGCTTCGGACTTGTATGTTTTATGAACATCAGTACCCTGGCAAACAAAGAATAGAGAACTGGTGTCTCTTACTTCTCAACTCCATTTATGCATTTTTAAAGAAAATAGATAAAAGAAAGACTTTGACCATCTTTTCATTATTGCTAAATATCTATATTTGCCCTAGCCGGTTTGGCTCAGTGGATAGAGTGTTGGCTCATGGACTGAAGGGTCCCGGGTTTGATTCCAGTCAGGGGCACATACCTTGGTTGCAGGCTCGATTCCTGGCCCTGGACTGGGCAGAAGCAGGAGGCAACCAATAGCTATGTCTCTCTCACATCGATGTTTCTCTCTCTGTCTCTCCTGCTCCCTTCCACTTTCTCTAAAAATCCAATGAAAAATATCCTCAGATGAGGATTAACAACAAAAGAGTAAGTGTTTTTTAAAAAATAAATAAATACAGTATGGGAACATGATTTATGTTGAAGGTGTGTGCTTGAAAAAGAATTTAGGAAGGTGATTTATATTTTGTCCAGACTTCTGCTTTAAAATATTATAAGATTATTGATTTAGAAAGTAACTTTCATGGACATTCCTCAAGATAAAGGCGTGCTACTTTCAATATGTCATTTGGGGGTGGGGGGCGGTATTTACTCCATTTTCTTCTTCCTAGTGATACACATTCCACCCAGGTTAAGGGTGCTACACAATGAATGACTGAGCTGCTTCTCAGTATGGTTCATGGACCAGTGCCCACCTGAAAACTGCTTGCTACCAAGCTATGACAAGACAATTCAGATATTTTGTGTTTGGAAACTTTCATAGTAACTTTACATTGCCATGACATCCAAACATATGCTTTTGCATTTAGCAAAAATCTTAGCCATCAATTGATTAGAAGTTTTTAAAACGAGAAACAGTAAAGCAACTAAAACAAAAACAAACAAATTAATTCTGGTCCTTCACCACACTGGTCTTCAGAACACCAGTTCTGTGGGATATTAATGTTTAATCGCATTAAACATGCATAACATCCTTAGGTAAGTTGGGTAGGAAATGATAAAATGGTGCAGGGGGCATTGTGAAGAGGAGTAGGGTAGGCAGAGTCTCTGATGTCATGAAACCCTGGATTTGGAGAGCGTCTGCGAAGAGCGTGTCCTATGGAGGACGCATTATGAAGAGTTGGCATTCCATAGCTATTTTTAACCTTTCAGTCACTTCTTTTTTGCTTGTTTGTTTGTTTGTTTTTGGTTAATCCTCATCCAAAGATATTTTTTCCAATTGATTTTTAGACAGAGTGGAAGAGAATGAGGGAGGGGGAGAGAGAAGAGAGAAGAGAAAAGAGAGAGGAGAGAGGAGGGAGGAGAGAGGAGAGAGAGAGAGAGAGAGAGAGAGAGAGAGAGAGAGAGAGAGAGAGAGAGAGAGAGAGATGTAAGAGAGACACATCGATTGGTTGCCTCCTGCACGCACCCCAATGGGTGTTGGGGGTCAAACCTACAACCCAGGGATGTGCCCTTGGCTAGGAATTGAACCTAAAATGCTTCAGTGCAAGGGCCTGTGCTCTAACTACTGAGTACACTGTTCAGGGCGAGTCACTTCTGGAACAGCTTTAATATAGCACTATATTCTTCAAACTTTATTTTCCTTTATTTTTTTAATTTTTGAAACATGACCTATAATGATACCACTAGGCAGTGTTACCTTCTAGAAGCCAGAGACTGCATTTTTTTCTGATTACTGGGTCATCACAGAGAATATGGAATGAATCTCTGCAGTTCATGTGAAGGAACATTTGAAAATAATTGTGTTGGCAAATTCTTTTTGGCATAAGAAGGTGAGATTAGGAACTGAAGGGACATTGGAACAAATCAGATATGAAAAGGTTTTTTAGTAGTATATATAGAAGGTAGAGGAGAAAAGAATGGGCAACTGAGGGTTTAAAAAAATCATTGAAAACAATATTTTAAAAAAAGTAAAAGTGACCCTTGAAATGCTATCAGGTATCAGTGCTCTGAGGCCAAGGTCTATTGCCAGGAACATGTAGGGAAGAACTTGCTTCTCTTCCTATTATATTGGTCTCCTTTATTTAACCGGCACACTCTTAATTCCAGATTCTTTTTTCTTGAGTTTGGTAACATTAAAACAGCTCTGTTGATGGCTGGCCATCACTTTGAGAGTGAGGTGCTAATAAAGTGTAGAATCCCGTGAAAATACCAATGAAATTGGGCAAACTCTATGAACACATAAACACAGCTTCGAGTTTGGAAAAGCCACAGTGGAACGCCAGTAATCTTTCTCCCTGTGTGCTCAAGCCCGCGGGCTTCCTCATCACATGGCCTCACGGATCCATCCTTTCTACCCTCTTGAATCTCAGCCACATTTTCACCATTATCTGTCTCCCCTCTGCCTTCATATATACACAGCACCTCCCTATCTTGGCAGGGCAGGATGCTTACAACTCTGCACTCTCCAGCTACTCTTTATTTCCAACGTTTCTGTTTTTGCAAAACTTGTTAAGGTATCTGATTTCCTTGCCACCTCCCCTCTCCTTATTCTCAGGCAGGCATCTGGCTTTAATAACAAGAATGACTTCAGCAACTAGGGCTGACTTGACTGAGTGCTCACTCTGCACCTCTCACAACAATCCTCTGAGGCCGGTATTGCTCTGTTGTAATTTTATAGATGAGATGCTTACGCTTAGATTAAGCAGTTCGCTACATGCATCTTGTATTGACAGGGCTGGGATTAAGCTCAGGTCTGAAATGACCTCACTACATTCTCTTAACTGCCTCTTTGTTAACGCAAAAGTTTCAGGAAAATGCTCCCAACTCAAAGAGGTGTTACGGGGTGGGACAAAGGTAGGTGTACAGTTTTTCTACAGAAAACAATACAATAATTAATAAATAACAGTACACAAATAAACTGTGTTTTGTGTACTCACAACTGTAAACCTACTTTTGCCTGTAATTGTGATCCATTTAGTGCATTTGTTCTGAAATAGGAGTGTCCCCATCTTCCTTGAGGGCGTTTGCACATTTGTAGGGACATTTGGTTGTCTCGAAGCTGGAGGTAGGAATGCTACTCATATTTAAACAGCTAGAGGAAGGAGTATGGTGGTGAGACCAGTCCTGCACTGCTCAGAACCTCCCCGCACAACAAAGATTACCCTGCCTCACATGCCGATAATGCCTCATACAGACAATGATAATGGATGAGAATCTAATAATGGATTCAGAAAGCCTAGATAACTTCCCTGAATCTGGAGCCATAAATCAAGCTGATATCTGTCTGCCTCTAAAGCTTATGTTTTTACTCTATTCAACAGAACATTAAAATATTATGCATAATTTGATTTGTTCTCAGAATTATCATATTTTATATGTAACATCTTAAATGTAATTTATTTAGAGACTATTTAACTAATTTCCTGATTGAATGTTTTTTTAATGCATTTAATGGAGATAGCATGTATCATAGTATTTGCCAGATTTTCAGATGGATGCTAAAACTTAATGAAAGAAATCATTGGCATTATATTAAGTGAAGGAAGTTGCATTATGTTGGAACATGCTGTCTTCACCACTGTCACCCAGTAGTGGATAGGACTCATTTAGGAAAAGAGAAAAAGGGGGTGAGGAAGTGGGGGAAAGCTAGGTGAAGAGATTAGAAGAGAAGAAAATATATACTTGGATTTTTATTTAATTAGTCTTATATTCTGAGCTCTGAGCTGTCACTTGCAATGTTTGCTTTTTCTGAAATTTCATTTAAAAAATATCTCTTTCATAAACATTCTATGGTCTAAAGCAGCTGTTCTCAACCTGTGGGTCTCGACCCCTTTGGGGCTCGAACGACCCTTTCACAGGGGTCGCCTGAGACCATCGGAAAACACATATATAATTACATATTGTTTTTGTGATTAATCACTATGCTTTAATTATGTTCAATTTGTAACAATGAAAATACATCCTGCATATCAGATATTTACATTATGATTCATAACAGCAGCAACATTACAGTTATGAAATAGCAACGAAAATAATTTTATGGTTGGGGGTCACCACAACATGAGGAACTGTATTAAAGGGTCGCGGCATTAGGAAAGTTGAGAACCACTGGTCAAAGGGTTGCTCCAATTTAAACAGTTTCTATACTTTCTATATATAAAGGCATCTCTTTAATGTGCTTATTTCCAAAATATATGCCATATATTTTTGGTAGCAATTATAGGTTGTGCTGAGCAAAGACCTTGTCACTTTTAGGGAAGGAGAATTGTGCTTTTCATAATCTGGACTGCATACCTAGACCATGCACTTGAATATACCCAAGTCTGAAAGACTGAGCTATTGTTTTCTAACATCAAGGCCCGTGTACCATTTTTTTTTCCAACCAGTAAAATGCAATAGTAGTTTCAGCCTCATCCTCACCCTTGGAGACTCCCACCCTGAATTGCCTGGAGATAAAAGAAAGTATCTGTTTTTCCATACATTTTTTTCTCCTTCCTATGTTCACAACTTGAGATATTTAAGTCCCCAATAGAGAGGATTTTCTGGACAGAAACAGAGAATCTCAGACTTAAGTAGTGATAATCTCAGACTTCAGCTTGTTGAAATGCAGATTTTTAAACCCTGGACTAAAATTCAGTAACCCTTGGAAGGAGTAATGTGCTTTATCAGTGAGCTCCCCAGGGGATAGGGTGCAGGTGCTTCATGGACTATATTTTGAAGACAATAGTGTGGCACTTAGTAGACCCTGGATAAACAGTTGTTAAATGTATGAATGTATCTGAAGGCGGTCCTGACATCTTTTTATGTCTATCGAGGAGGCTTTTTGTCTTTAACCACATGAGCTTACAATCCTAAAAGATTTGTTTACTCTTCCTTCCCCTCCATCTGTCTTCAGTGACTCTTTAAATCATGTGGCTGCTTCTCACTGTTTTTCTCACAAGGTCTTTTCATTTTCATGGCTATCACACAGCTTCGGGCCTTCCTATCTCATAGCTTATTAGCAGGTTTCCTGGAATCTAGACTCTTTTCACTCCGACTCATCTTCAAAATCACTAGCAAATTAATGTCCTCAAACCCACCCTTCTATGCATTGAAGACACTTTCCCGAACTACTTTCCACTTATCTCCCACTGCTCCCCCTCTCTTGAATCACACTGGTGTATGTGTCTGTCCATAATCATGCTTTATGTATTCCCACTGTCTTTGCTCATGCCATTCCCCCATGGGCAGAAAGGGTTAACTCAGCAGATCTGGGTTGCTCAAACCCTGCATATTCCAAAGAAATGCATGTCTTCGGGACTAGTCCTGGGCCATCTTCTGGGAGATAACCTCTGAGCCCCTGAAATGTTCTTCCTGGTAAGATTGTTTTTGTTTGCTAATAGACTTAGACCATGTGATTCTATGGAAAAGACCAATGAGTATGTCTGAGGCCTTGGACCATGCTGTATTTATGGGAAACACCTGTGTGTATGCTTAAGGCCTTGGCATACTAGTTTGACCATATACGGGTATCCTAATTTAGGGTGAAGGCCTGTTTTGGTTCTAGTGATGAGCTGGTAGCTGAGCTCAATCGAGTGGGCTTTGGGTGTCTATTGTGACTGACCCCCATTCGCAATCCTGGACACCCCAATCAGGTGAGCTTTCCTAGTGGCAACATTTCACCTGGGTTATCACATATTATTGCTGCAAGAATTAAGTTCATTCCAAGCTTCTCCTGGGAAGCTTGCACCTAGTTTTCCTGGACTTCTGTCCTTGTGCTTATTTCCCTTTGCTGATTTTAATCTGCACCCTTTACTGTAAAACAGTGACATAGCAGCGTTTCTGAGTCCTGTGAGTCCTTCTCACAAAGCATCAAACCAAAGGATGCTCTTGAGAACCCCTGACACACCTCAACGGACTGCCCTTTCTTTTCTGCCTTTCTATACCTTAGCGCCATTCTTCAAGAGCCTGCTAAATTCCCTTCCCTTCCGCGTTTCCTTTCCAGAAAGGCGGGCAGCAAGCAGCACCCTCTGCTGGTGAGAGTGCCCTTTGGGAACACCTTTCTGAAAAGAAATTTGGTTATGGCAGCAAAAGTGAAAGTGGACATACGGTTGATCCAGCAGTTCAACTTTTTGGAGTTCTATAGAAATCTTCACACAAGGGTGCACTGAGTGTGTTACTGTCTTTTTTGTTGAAGCAAAAATTGGGAATAACCCAGTTACTCATTGGTGACAACAGTAACAGAATAATAATCCTTTAGTAGTAATAATGATAAAGCTTCCATTTATATTCTGTCTCAGCACTGTATTGAGTGATTTACCTAGAGCAGTGATGGCGAACCTATGACACGTGTGTCAGAGGTGACACCCGAACTCATTTTTTTGGTTGATTTTTCTTTCTTAAATGGCATTTAAATATATAAAATCAATATCAAAAATATAAATCTTTGTTTTACTATGGTTGCAAATATCAAAAAATTCTATATGTGACACGGCACCAGAGTTAAGTTAGGGTTTTTCAAAATGCTGACACGCCGAGCTCAAAAGGTTCGCCATCACTGACCTAGAGTATTTAATTTAAATTTATAGCAAATATTCCATGTAGGTAGGTTATCTCCACTTCAAACACTTTGAGGTTCAATGAGGTCAAATAGCTAACATCTGTGTGACTCCATCAATACAGTTCATACTAGGCTAAAGAAGAGTGGTTAATAAAAAGTGGTAGACCCCTAACCGGTTTGGCTCTGTGGATAGAGAGTGGGCCTGTGGACTGAAGGGTCCCAGGTTCAATTCTGGTCAAGGGCATGTTCCCTGGTTTCGGGCACATCCCCAGTAGGGGGTGTGCAGGGGGCAGCTGATCGATGTTTCTCTCTCATCGATGTTTCTAACTCTCTATCCCACACCCTTCCTCTCTGTAAAAGATCAATAAAATATATTTAAAATAAAAATAAACAGTGGTAGAGATCATGTATCATAGAAATCCATACTTGAAACCTATATGATCTTAACCAGTGTCACTCCAATAAATTTAATAAATACATAAATAAAGTAATTAAAAAATTGTTAAGTGGTAGAGCTCTGTGTGCTGGTATGGAAGGATGCAAATCACACATTGTCACATATGACTAAGTTTAAATACCAAAATTAAGTTATGAAATCATTTGTATATGTTACAAGTCTGTAAACCACATATATGCATTTATACATTTGCACAGGAAACAAAAAATGCAGTAAGATATTAATTTACAGGTAACAAGTAACTCCTTTTCTCCTAATACACTAAAATGATGATTATGTGATGAACTTAACTGCCCTCATGCAAGGTTATGAACCAGAGAAGAAAGAAGATCTGAAATTAAAAATAAAACTTGTATGCATCCATTGGTATAAGGGGATATACTCTCGATCTTAAATCTGGGGCAAAAAAAAGTGTTAATATGTTAGAAATACTACTAAAACATTTATGAAAGGAGAGAAAGCCTCAGTCCTTTCGCAGATAGAAGTGAACAACATATTAAATATTGCATTTTATATATAAGAACATTATATATAAATTATGTTTAAAATGTATATTAAACAATGTTTAGTCATAGAAAAATTAGAAAATGAAGCAAAGCAGAAAGTAATAACACATAGACTAATTTATTATATTCTCAGAGCAGTATTTCTTTTTTGTGTTCTAAGAACAAATATTAGCCCTAGCCAGTTTGGCTCAAGTGGATCGAGCGTTGGCCTGCGGACTCAAGGGTCCCAGGTTTGATTCCGGTCAAAGGCACATGCCCAGGTTGTGGGCTCCGTCCCCTGTAGGGGATGTGTAGGAGGCAGCCAATCAATGATTCTCTCTCATCATTGATGTTTCTACCTCTCTCACCCTTTCCCTTCTTCTCTGAAATCAATAAAAATATATTTTTAAAAAAGAACAAATATTAGCAGACTTGCTACCAGTTTTTCTCAAAAAAGAAAAAAAAGTTTGTTATTTAAATAAATTTGACAAATAGCACACACTGCATCCTCATCTTGTTCTAGTGCAAATATATTTATTAAGGAAGTTCTTCAATAAACTCCTTTTTTATTCAGTGTTTTTAAGATTGTGTGACCATATAACACTTCTGCTCAACTGTCTGCACTGGGCAGTCCACAGAATGAAGGGTAACTGTTGCTTTCTCCCTTATCATAGGAACCTGGGAACCGGCAGCAATTATTTCCATACAAACACAAATCAATAGTTTCTATTGTGGTGCGGGTGTGATTCCCAATAATGACTTATTGGCTCTACCTGAGCCACATGCTCTAGTCACTGTGGAGAATGGGATAGGATACCCTGATGGATTGGCCTGGGTCATGGGCTAAATACTGTAGCCAGGGCACTGAGCTCTGAGGTGGCCAAAATGGCATGAATCACAAATATTTGGGTGGGGAAAATTAGTTGTACCAGGGAAAAGAGAGGAGGGACAAAATGACAAAATATATAAGATTTCTAATTTGTCTAATTTTCTGTACTCTTCTGTTGAAACTCCTTGTATGTTTTATAAAAACATTTATTGGCCCTAGCCGGTTTGGCTCAGTAGATAGAGTGTCAGCCTGCAGACTGAAAGGTCCCAGGTTCAATTCTGGTCAAGGGCACATACACGAGTTGTGGGCTTGATTGCTAGTGGAGATTATGCAGGAAGCAGCCAGTCAATGATTCTTGCTCATCATTGATATTTCTATCTTTCTCTCTCTACCTTCCTCTCTGAAATCAATAAAAATATACTTTAAAAAAGCACTTATTGTGTATATGTGTGTGTGTGTATATGTATATATATATATATATATATATATATACATACATATATATATATATATATATATATATATATATATATATATACATATACACACACACTAGGGGCCTGGTGCACGAAATTCGTGCACTGGGTGGGGGGGGGAGTGTCCCTCAGCCCAGCCTGCCCCCTCTCACATACTGGGAGCCCTCAGGTGTTGACTCCCATCACCCTCCAATCACAGGATCGGCCGCTTGCCCAGGCCTGACGCCTCTGACAGAGGCGTCAGGCCTGGGCAGGGGACCCTCATTTCCCCCCATCACTGGTTCTGCCCCCATCCCAGGCCTGATGCCTCAGCCAGAGGCGTAGCCCCCCATCACCCTCCGATCGCCTGATTGGCCCCTTGCCCAGGCCTGACGCCTCCGCCAGAGGTGTCAGGCTCAGACAGGGGACCCCCATCTCCCCCCGATCACTGGCTCTGACCCCCGCCCAGGCCTGAGGCCTCTGGCCCAGGAATCATGCCTGGGCAGGGGACCCCCATCTCCCTCTGATCGCTTGCTCCACCCCCCGCCCAAGCCTGAAGCCTCTGACCCAGGCTTCAGGCCTGGGCAAGGGGACCATCATATCCCCCCAATCCCCGGCTCAGCCCCCCGCCCAGGCCTGATGCCTCGGCCAGAGGAGTTGACCCTCATCACCCTCCGATCACCAATCACCGGATCGGCCCCTTGACCAGGCCTGAGGCCTCCGGCAGAGGTGTCAGGCCTGGGCAGGGGACCCCCAGCTCCCCACGGTTGCAGGCTCCGCCCCTGCCCAGGCCTAACGCCTCTGGCCTAGGCGTCCAGCCTGGGCAGTGGGGACCCGCAGCTGCAGCGGCCCCGCAATCGTGGGCTCCGCTTTAGGCCCAGGCAAGGGACCCCTAGCTCCCGGGACTGCCAGCTTCGACCGTGCCCAGCTCCCATCGCTGGCTCCACCCCTACTTCCTGCTATCACTGGCCAGGGCAGCAAAGGCGCCTTTGCCCTGCCCCCCAGCTCTTAGCTCCCCCCTGGGTTTCCGATCACTGTCAGTGGCAGGGGGCTTCTTCCTGCTTTCCCTTTCGCCTCCCTGCATTGTGCCTACATATGCAAATTAACCGCCATCTTGTTGGCAGTTAACTGCCAATCTTAGTTGGCAGTTAATTTGCATATAGCCCTGATTAGCCAATGAAAAGGGTATCGTCGTACGCCAATTACCATTTTTCTCTTTTATTAGTGTAGATATATATATATATATATACATATATATATATATATACCCTGTATTTATTCTTTTTCAGTTAATATGTCATGAACATTAATTTTCATTGACATTAAATATTGTTCAGAAACATGCACTTTCAGAGATGTATATATTCAATTTTATGAATGAACTATATTTAACTATTCCTCTATTGTTAGGCATTTAGTTTGTCCCTAGTCTTGTTTTTAAAAAGCTCTGGCTTAAAACAAAACAAAACAAAAAAAACAGGAAAAAAAAAAAAAAGCTCTGGATTACACATTCAACTCAACATTCAGACTCAAGACAATTTTGACACCATTCTACTCCAAAGGGTATAGACTTCAGGCAACATCACTTGCTAGAAGGGCAGTGACGCTCATTCCATTCCTGAAGCAGTCCTTGCATGGGTCCATAGCCGATCACGTGCAAGGATGACTATCAGGTAATTGCAGGAACTGTCCTGGTTTAGGAGGCTTATTCCCCAAAGAAGCCTGCAGCTCTTATAGAAATTCCGTACCAATAGGTCTGAAAGTCCTTGTAAAAGACACGTTCAGTTACAAGAGCATCATACTCAGGGAAGCCCAATGCTATGGATCCTATCAGTTGTTTATAGTACTCCTAGTCTAGATACCACTTACAAGTCTGTTTTACTATAAAGTTGTGTTGACTAGTTGTCGCATACTTGACCTGCCCCCTCATCTGATTCACAGGTAACTGAAGGTCAAATTTTCATGTAGAAATGGAGAAAGGTTTTGTAAACCCTTTTCCCACAAGCATTCTTAAACTTAAATCATTGTCCAGATGTTTGATTATTTCCTTAAAATAAATCCTAAAAAATGGGAATACTGAGTCAAATAGAATTAATAACTTTAAAATTCCTGGTATATTTATCTACATTATTTTCCAGGAAGGAATACCAAATTAAAATACAGTTGGTGGTACACTTGTCACAGTTGGGCCCCACCCTGACTTTCCAGCACCATTTCTGCCACTTTCCACCTGAATGAAACTTTCCTTCCAGCCCCGTTAACCTCTTCACCATTCTACCCACATCACACCCATATCACACCCTGCATCACACCCACATCACACCCAACACCCACATCACACCCCGCACCACACCCACACCACAAGCCACATCACACACACATCACACCCCACACCCACATCACAACCCACACCACACCCACACCCCACACCCACATCACACCCTCATCACACCCACGTCACACCCGCATCACACCCGCGTCACACCCACATCACACCCACATCACACCCCGCACCACACCCACATCACACCCACATCACACCCCGCACCACACCCACATCACACCCCGCATCACACCTTCACACCACACCCACGTCATACCCCACACCCATCCCACACCCACATCACATCCACGTCACACCCATGTCACATCCCACACCACACCCACATCACACCCACACCACACCCACGTCACACCCACACCACACCCACATCACACCCCACACCCACATCACATCCACGTCACACCCACGTCACATCCCACACCCACCCACATCACACCCACATCACACCCCACACCCACCCCACACCCACGTCACATCCCACACCACACCCACATCACACCCACACCACACCCACATCACACCCACACCACACCCACATCACACCCACGTCACACCCCACACCCACACCACACCCACATCACACCCTCACACCACACACGCCACAGCCCCATCACACCCCACTCTACACTTACATCACACACCACACCCACATCACACACCACACGCACATCACACCCCACCCCACACCCACATCACACCCCGCACCACACCCACATCACACCCGCATCACACCTGCACCCATTTTATTTACCGTTTCTTACTTAGCTTTGTCCATAGAATGTTCTGTCATGTCTATGCCTGGTGCCTCCTGTTTACCTGTGACGTACACTAGGAATGTCACTTGACTCACTTCTCTCATGCCCATAGCTTTTTGTTCTGAAGGCCACTTAAGTGCTTTTGAGGCCGTATTATTGTTAGGTGTATATTACATCTGTCTTCTATATTATAATATGAACTTTGTAGTTGAAACTGCATTTGCAATTCTTCAACTCAAAGCTTTTTGCATAGTCTATAACGGCCTTTTAAAAATGTTTGTAGAAGAGTGTGAGTTATTTCAACAACAAATATTTATTGAACAGTTACCATCGGGCTGATACTATTAAAAGTACTCTATCCCCAGCATCTAGAACTGTACCTGAATATAACAGATGGCCAAAACCAACGAATACGTGTTGAATAAGTGAGTAAATGCAGATACAGCACTGATTAAGACAAGGTCCCTATTCTCATGAAGTATAAATTTTAAAGAGAGAAGAAAGACAACAAACCAACAAATAAGAAAGCTGTCAGATGTCCTAAGTGCTATGAGGAGAATTAAAGTGAGGTTGATGTTATGAAATTCTGGGTGGCTAATTTAGATTGGGTAATCAAGGAAGGTCTTTCTGTGGAGGGAACAAGCTGAGATCTGTATTTTAAAAAGTAGTTGACCATGCAGTGACTTGGAGAAGGACATTTTGGGCAAGATGAAACCTAGTACAAAGACTCTGTGATGGAAAGAGTCTGACATGTTCCGGGCAATGACAAGAAATGCTCCGGGGTGGGCCGAAACAGAAAAACAGAGGTGGTTTTAAAAATACTTAATGACTGGCACAATATAAACAGATTGATGTATCATAACTGATTTGAGCCACTGTCTCTCTCTCCTCCCTTCCCCTCCCTCCCATAGTCCCACTTCCTGGCTCTGCATCTGTCCTGGGTCCAGAGTGCAGAAAGCTTGAGAGACATGTCTCGTCACTCCCATCCTGTTGTTCTCTTCCAACTCCTCATCCGATGAAAGAACACTCCCTACCTATTTTCATTTTGGGGAACGTGAAGCAGATCATGCTTTCAGTGAGTCTTTGGAATTCCTGTAAGTCTGACTCCAAGACTCTTAAGAGGCTTGGGATGGCTGAGGGGCCATGCTTCCCAAACTTTAATGCGCACGCAAATTCCCGGAAGATCCTGTTAAAATACTGATTCTGATTCAGAAGGTCTGGGGTGGGGCCTGAGATTCTGCTGTTCTAATAAGCTTCCAGGTGATGCTGGCCCTGCTGATCCATGGTTCCTACTTTTAGTAGAAGGGCAGAGAGCACAGATTCTGAGTCTTGGCTTCCCATTCAAATCCACTAGAGCAGTGGTTCTCAACCTTCCTAATGCTGCGACCCTTTATTTTATTTATTTTTTTTATTGATTTTTTACAGAGAGGAAGGAAGAAGGAGAGGAATAGAGAGTTAGAAACATCGATTCAGCTGCCTCCTGCACACTCCCCACTGGGGATGTGCCCGCAACCAAGGTACATCCCCCTGACTGGAATTGAACCTCGGACCCTTCAGTCCACAGGCTGATGCTCTATCCACTGAGCCAAACCAGTCAGGGCTGCTACGACCCTTTAATACAGTTCCTCATGTTGTGGTGACCTCCAATTTCATTGTTACAAATTGAACATAATTAAAGCATAATGATTAATCACAAAAACAATATGTAATTATATATGTGTTTTCCGATGGTCTTAGGTTACCCCTGTGAAAGGGTCGTTCATCCCCCAAAGGGGTCGCGACCCACAGGTTGAGAACCGCTGCACTAAAGAGCCTTTACATCCCCTGACCCCCAGGCTGCACCTCATACTAATTGCATCTAAATCCCTGGTATTGGGAATCAGGCAGGTAGATTTTTTAAATCCCCCAGGTGATTCTAGAATTTGAGAAGCACTGGCTTAAGCAAAAAGTTGGTAAATTGTCTCAGCCAGTCTCTTATGTCACAGGCTACAATCTACAGTCCTTGATGAGGTACTAGGTGTGCTTTTAGAAAACAGATGTTCTAGAAAGAGTAACCCCACCCTGTCGAAGTCCTAAAAAAAAAAATCTAGAGATGGTTAAGATTTAAATTTTTTTAAAAATTTGCCTTTATTAAGTGTGTGCTTCCAGTGCTTTCTTCCTTAAGAGCAGGCAGGACTTCTTTCTTGCCCTTAGGCTGTTGTAACTTAAAACTCCTGTTACTGATACTGGCCTCTTCTGAAAGAATTTGTTTTTCCTCTGAAACCTTTGGGCAAACTGAGGCTATAAAGTAAAGAAAGGAGAGTTGCTCTCTGGTCTTTGCCATACAGCCCAACAAAATGAAATAATGGCGTCTGAGTATGGGGCTAAAAGTATGGTCCCATCAGGCTGGTGTTCTCACCAAATTCCAAACTGATGAAAAAAATTATACCTTTCTGGAGCCCACTATAGTTAACTTTCGGATAGCGTTTGTTATAAATCTGAGTTTTAAGAGGTTTGTTACTCAGCTGTAAAATTTTGCTCCAGGCTATGGCTTGGACATAGACAATTTCACCTTGAAAGAGAATTTAAAAATAAAAGGTTGTTGGGGTTTTTTTTGTTGTTGAGAAAATGAAATGTGGTTTTAAAAGGAATGAATGGTCAGACATTCTTTGCATCTCTCTTCCATTTCTTCTCCAAATGGTCTTGATTCCGAGCAAATGAAACCTAGTTTGTTCACATATTTAAACCAAATGTTTAAATTGCCAAGTGTTTGGGGGATTCTTTGAATTAAGAAAATGAATTTTGAGGATCACAACTTAATAAGAAGGAAGGAAAATACTGTTTGCTATTTTCGTGGGTGGAACTAGGGTGGGGCAGGATTCTGTTCTTTGAAGATCCTCAGTCTGTCGCTCATTTTTTAAGTGTGTGTGTATGTGTGTGTGTATGTGTGTGTGTGTATGTGTGTGTGTGTGTGGGGGGGTGGTTTAAGCTGAATTGAAGACCGGGAAGCCTATTCACTATTTGTATACTTTCCCTGAATATTTCTCAAGAGGTTTCTAAAATGTCTCTCATAGTACATGTTAAAATAAATGGTCAATTTCATGACAACATTTTTTATTTCTGCCTTTTGGTGCTGGGGACTGTTTTTGAGGTAACCTTTCCCCACATTCAGAAACAAACTGTGTTGCCTTATTGTGGTTTAGCTTATTCCTCCAATGGCTGTATTGAGCAGGACAATCTTAACATTTCCACAATACAACATCTATTGTCTCTCATTAATATCCCATCTGCTCACAGTTAAGTTTCCTTCCCCCTTCTTTTCCTCCTTCCTTTTACAATGATATAAGATTTAGCACCTTCACTGCCTGCCCTACTATGGCATAACAAAACCCCAATTTCACATCAGCGCCCAGAGTAGTTCTGTCCTAGGGTTCCAAGTCTAGAGAACCTTATTATTGGTTAGTAGTGGTCAACCCTAGGATCTATAGGACAGGACTTCATGCATCCAAAAAGATTTTACATAAGTATAAATGAAGCAAATTGCCATTTCTAAATATATGCTGCAGTCATTAAAAGTGATATTTCAAATATACTTCAGGCTCTTTTTTAATGATACTAGGAAATCCAAGATGTTCTGGCCATTTTGATTGGCCATTTTTATCCTCACACACATTTTAGTTCAGATTTCACCTCTAGGAAATTATACCTGCCCACCCACCCCATCTGGATCGAGTGTTCCTCCCCCTCTCTCTTTGGACTCCCCCAGGACCCTCCACTTAGCTCAAACATAACTCCTCAGAATTCTCTGTCTGCTTTCCACCAACTAGGCTGTGAGCTATTTGAGTTCACAGACTATGTATGGTATTCATTGTTGGAATCTGAACCATTAACACACTGCCCTAGCACCTGGCTCAATAAATATCTGTTGTATAAATCATAACAAAATGAATAAATCAACAAAGTGGAAACACAGGGACTTGTGCCTAAATAACAACTCTTGAATGTATTTGCCAGGATTCTATAATTCTTTCTGGTTTTAGCTAAATATTTGGGAAAATGGTCTTGTTTTATTTGACAAGGGCTCATTGCCTAGTAGGAGCAGCAGGAGCAGACGTTAATAGCTAACTTTTATTGAGTATTCAATTACCAGGCACTATTTGAAGAGCTTTATCTATATTAACTTGGCTCCTCTTCACACCTGCCTATATGGTGGGCACTGCTATTATCCATATTGAACAGATAAAGAAACAGCTACTTGCCCAAGTCACCACAGCACTGGTTCAAGCTCAGCTGTTCCAATTTCAGCTGAAACATAACTTAACTCAAACATAGGCACCATGACCTATGGATAAGATAAATAGGCTTACTTGAGTTCGTTCCCTACGAGCATGTCATGGTTGACTCTGTTTTCACATCAGGGGAGTGCCCGTCTTCCGCGTCTGTTTCTGGCAGCCACCATACACACCCCCATGCAAAGTCCATTTCTCCTAATCTCCATTTCCTTGTAGCGCACACGTGTTTTTCTCTCAGTTCCACGCTGGCAGTGTTTTATGACTTGGGGAGCTTGAAGAGGCAGCTGTATTGGTAATGTAAGCCATTACCACAGAGGTTCCTGCTCCTTTTCAGAACCTCATAATTTGTTAAAAGTCCTGGTTTGGGTTTCCCTCACATCTTATTGTTGACAGCTTTAGCAGTATCTGCCAACATTATGGGTTGTCTCCAGGGTACTGATTGAGATGTAAAGGTTTCTGTAATTGTCCGAGATCATTTGCCGCTTTATGTAGTACAACTTGCTCACGTAGGTACACCCTGCTTCCAAGTGATTTTTCTGGCCCCAGTGGGCTGTAAAATCATTTGATGCTGCTGTAACTTTAAAGACAACAAAATATTAACTCAGAATCGTTTGCTTCTGCTAACTCACTAAGGTCGTCTTTGTACACTGACAAGGAGCAATGATAAGCAGGGATTCTTTAGCTCAGTTGAACAAAATGATGAGATTGTTTTCTCGTCATCACTTCTTTTGCTTGCTGAAATGGGTTTGCAGTGCTGTTCTTACAGGCTTTCTGCTAGCTCTTTCTCATTTGAAGCATGGATATTAGAAATTTTTGCAAACGTTAGTTAGGTCCGAAGCTGCTTTGACCCAAGCTCTTCTTGGGCTGGTAGCTGTGTGAAAATGAAGCTCTGGTCCAAGGCCACATGGTTTGTTAGGGCTAAAACTGAGGCCAGACCCCTGGTCTCCAGACATGCAGTCCAGTGCTCTTTTTATTGTTCCACATCCTCAAAGTTTATTTGTTTGAAATAATGGTCAATATTGCACCTTAGGGAGACAAGTAAAAGAAGGATCCACACTTGGTAACAACCAATCATTTAAGAGCCGAAAGTCATCAGCTAGAGTTAAGATCCCAAAGAACAACACACATGCAACCACAAGAGTAGCTTTCTAAGAACCTAGCAGAAAGGGATGTAAGAACTGTATTTTATTTTTTTAGCCCAACACTAGACTAAGCTAAAGTTTAAAATACATATATACCTTCTATTTGAATGCTTTTACAGACTTACTACATAGAGAAACTGAAAAAGGAGTAGTAATCTCTTAACTCGATTAGGTATTTTTTCTCAATGAAGTTAATGTTTTAGTATTGTATAGATTCTAATGTACAATCTCTGTGGTCCTTCACCATGCCCCCAAAAGAATTTATGGTCTGTATTAGTTTTCTAAGATGACCATAACAAATATCCAGAGACTGGGTGACGTAAGTAGAAATTTATTGTTTTACAATGCTGGGGGCTAAAAGCCCAAGATCAAGGTGTTAATAGGGTTGGTACCTTCTGATAGTCATGAGGAAAAGTCAATCTCATGCCTTTTCCCTAGAGCAGTGATGGCGAACCTATGACACGCGTGTCAGAGGTGACACGTGAACTCATTTTTTTTGGTTGATTTTTCTTTGATAAATGGCATTTAAATATATAAAATAAATATAAAAATATGTCTTTGTTTTACTATGGTTGCAAATATAAAAAAATTTCTATATGTGACACGGCACCAGCGTTAAGTTAGCGTTTTTCAAAATGCTGACACGCTGAGCTCAAAAGGTTCGCCATCACTGCCCTAGAGTCTTAGTTCATTCAAGGTGCTATAACAAAATATCATAGACGGGGTGGCTTATAAACAACACAATGTTGTTTCTCACACTGCTGGAGGCTGGGAAATCCCAGGTGAAGGCACTGGCAGGTTATGGGTCTGGTGAGAGCCTGCTTCCTAGTCCATAGATGATGGTGGTCTGCTCATGTGGTGGGAAGGGCACTAATCCCATTCATGAGGGCTTAGTCACCTTTCAAAGGCCACACCTCCTAATGCTATCACCTTGGTAGTTCAGATGTCAGTGTATGAACTTTGAAGGGACACAAATATTTAGACTATCACCTAGCTTGTCATGCATTGCTGACAATATTTGGCACTCCTTGGCTTATAGAAGCATCATGCCAATCTCAGCCTTCCTTTCTACATGGCATTCTCCCTGTGTGCACAATCTGTCCAAATTTCCCCTTTTTTAGAAAAGGACAGCAGTTTTGTTGGGTTAGGGCTCACCCTATTCTACTATGACCTTATCTTAATGAATTACATATGCAACAACCGTACTTCCAAACAAAGTCATAGTGTGAGCTACTGTGCTTAGGACTCTAACATATGCAGGCAACCCATAACACTGTCTATTTAATAAAAGGTGAATTCTTTGATTAGCTACATCAAAAGGGGAAAACCTAAATATAGGCAATATGGTTTTCTACCTTTCAGGAAAAGAAAATGCAAGTATTTACTTTATGTCGATCATTTAGGACCATCGAATCTGTCATGTACTTTTAAATACAGTACTTATAATTCAAGACCACACTACCTGGAGATTAAGAATATAATGAATTATTTCATCACCTTAAGATACTGCCTTGATTTTTATAGGCATTCCTCTTATCTATATATTTTCCGTAGCAAACAAATGTTTTCATTTACTTTGACTGAATTCTTGATAAGTACTTAATCCTCAACTTCCAATCCAATTTACTTAAAAGTTATTTAGAAGACCGCATCTCCTAACTCATTTCAGGTGGGTGATTATTCTCTTCTCTGTGATCTGTACTATTAGGTACATGCCTCCATTGTAGTGCTATTGCAGTCATTAAAATATTCTTTGTTTTTATGTCTGACTCCTCCATTAGACTGAGTAACTTCAAGACGGGGATTATCTGTTTTGTTTGTAAGACAGTGTGTTATTTTCCCAGTACCTGTCTTTGTGTCTGGGACCTAATGCTTGGGATACTTAAATATCCAAAAAAAAGGAAAGTATTTTAAAGAGGGAATCAATGTAGAAGAGTTCATAGAGATCTAGAAGAGATCGCACATCAAATATTATCTAATGTTGTCTGTATACCTAGCATCTGGTCATTGGTTTGTCAAGATACACAAATATAAATTAGTAAATAATTAACTCAAATTAGTATTCATCAAGCAGATACTTTCAAGGATATTAGAAAAATCAACATTCATTTGTAGGACAATCATTATTTGATAAATTCTCAGAAATATAAAACTTATGGTCTTTTAAAACCTGAGTGAAAGATATTAAATAATATCTTTCTGAGCATTATAATTAGATACAAAGTGTTTCAAATTGCTGTAGATTTTAAAACTTCTGGAAAGTCTTTATCATGCTGATTTAATTCCAAGAAATAAGTAATGTATATTTGAATATATTCTGTCTGCTACTTTGTAGCTACCTTGGACAATAACTTTATCTCTCTTTGGGCTTTATAAAATATCAAACCACTAGTTGGGGTAACTTTTAGCTCCAAAATTCTATTTCTTAAATATATACCCTATAATTATATATTGTATACTTGCTATATTCCTGGCATCTAACAAGAAACTAGGATCTAGATTGGATGCAAAAATGTATGAGACACATGGCCTCAAAGGGACCACCATCTGGACATGGCCCAAGACACATAATAATATGACTATTACACCAGATAGGTAAGTCCTATAAAAGGCATAGATGTGGTGGTATGGGAAATCTGAGAGCTCTCCTACATGCCCGGAGAAGCCAGAGAAAGCTTCACAGAGTCTAGAAACATTTGACCTGTGCTTTGATCTGTCATTATTGAAACGTTTTCTAAGTCAAAGAGAAGCTTTCATAGAGAAAGTCTACTTGCTGCAAATTCTGTAGACTCTTCAAAAGGGGTGATCAGACCATCCTTTGTCACCCCCATTTTACTTTGAATTGACAGCTGAAAGGTCAGCAGTTTCAAGGGCTGTAGAGCCCAATTGTAAAAACCCCGAAGCGTCCTCCCACTCTTGGGGCCAGAAAACAGGCAACCCGTACTTCCTGTCTGAGTTCTGGATAGACCCAAGTCTTGAGGGCAGAGCCTGACTTTAGAAGTTCAGGATCCAAGCAGGACTTTTGACTGTTGCCATGACCTGGAAGCTAAGGGCAGATTGGCACCATGGAGAGGCATTTTCAGCTCTCTGATGAGGATGGCATATGGTCAGGGCATCTTTCTTTGCACCATAGGAGCCATTTCTTCCTTTCCATTATTAAGTCTCTTCCCCTCTCTATAGACACAGAATCACCAGATTTTCAATTTCTACCCACACGGTTTCTTCCACTCAGGCCCAAAATAGACAGGCTGCTTCCCTAAGACAAAAGAAAAACAGCCCAGAGCAGGAGCAAAGTCGCCTTTCAGCTTCAGTCCAATGTAATATGATGCAGGAGCACTGGTCACTGCGATGAAAAATGAGGTCAATTGAAAGTGAACCCAAAAATGGTCAGAGGGAAAGAACGAAATAGAAGGGAACTTCCATTTATTTAGTAGCTCCAAATGAATAATTTATCATGCATTCATTCATTCATGCATTTACTCAGCTAGTATTTTTGAGCAACAACTACATGCCAGGCACTGTGCTAAGCAAAATAGAAACAGTTCTTTTCTTCATGGAGGCTGTATTCTGTTGGGAATATGGATAATAATAAGATACTTACAAATAGTGACAGGTGCTATAAAGATGAGAAGGGGGAATGTGATAGTGAGGCAGGAGGTTGAGGAGACTTTAAGTGAGTAATCTGGGAGGGCTTCTTGGAGACAGTGACACTTAAGCTAAGACATGATGGATGAGAAGGAGTCAGCAATGCAAAAAGTCAGGCAGAGGAAACTGCAAATGTAAAAATAACATGTGCTCTTTCATTTATACCTCATAACAACTGCTTGAAGTGGGTGTCATTACTCTTCATTTAGCCAGCAAGAAAATGGGTGTGAGAAAATAAACATATAGTGATCTGGATTTCTATCTTCTCTACTAATAGACAGATTCCCATGGAAGATGCTTTTCAGGGCTGTAAAGTTCTTCTGCCTTAGTTTCCATTTCTTAAAAGGAGCATAAAAACCCACCTTGCAGAGAGATCTGGTGAGGATTAAATAAACCAGTAACTACTTAGCACCAACAACTCAACAAATGCTCCATCACTATTCGCTTGTTTCCTTTTTGCTTTTTTCCCTGGTGCAGACTAAAAGACAGGATCATGTGCCTGGGTATGAGGTAATTATTCAGTGGCCAATGTATTTCTGAGATGTGAATTGCAGGGGTCACCTCAATTTCAATCCTGCCTAATAGTCCATTTGGTACTGCTAAGGGTTTGGAGCGATTCAGTGCCCTTTAATCGCGGGCACAGCTATGTCAGGACACAGTACCTTTCAGTGAACAGAGGGCCGGCCTGAGAGCATCAGTCATGCTGGAAAGAAGTCGATGGTACATTGCATTCTCAGTCGCCAGCAAACATTATTTGTCCTCCACCAAGCAGAGTGGAAATGCAGAGAAAAGCAGGCCCAATCATTTGTTTTCCTTTTCAGCTATCACTGAAAACCTTGAATTTCTTAACAGTGTCTTGGGGCTCTGTTGACTGTAACCAGAATTGATTAGCAAGCTCCTGGCGTGCCTGGGCTGTTTTAGTGGCAGAGGTACAGTGCAATATTTCTGTTGTGGCGCGACACCGAGCAGACAACAAGAGCAGGCTGCTCCACATAGGCTTACATTTAATGAATTGCCTCTCCTCGCTGGTCCTGACGTTTCCAATAAAAGGTGGTGGGTTTGGTCCTGTGACTTTGTCTCTAAATTGAACACTGAATTTACCCACTGACAGGTTTAATCACTATAAACATCAGAACATGTTTCCATCAAAGGACATAACTGCTGGAAAATAGAGAAGCTATAAAATGCATCCTTTTAATAGCAAAATTAAAAAGCCAGGAAAAGGGAGGGAAAAGCCCTTATCCACCTCAGATCTTTTTGAAAACAGTCCCTCCCCCTTCTTCTTCTCCCACCTTCCTTCCCCCACCCCCTCGGCCAGCTCCCCTCTTCTCTCTACCCCCACCATCCAAAAAATAGAAAGGAAGGAAGGAAGGAAGGAAGGAAGGAAGGAAGGAAGGAAGGAAGGAAGGAAGGAAGGAAGGAAGGAAGGAAGGAAAGAAAGAAAGAAAGAAAGAAAGAAAGAAAGAAAGAAAGAAAGAAAGAAAGAAAGAAAGAAAGAAAGAAAGAGAAAGAAAGAAAGAAAGAAAGAAAGAAAGAAAGAAAGAAAGAAAGAAAGAAAGAAAGAAAGAAAAAGAAAAAGAAAAGAAAAGAAAGAAAGGAGAGAAAAGAAAGAAAGAAAGAGAGAGAGAGAGAGAGAGAGAGAGAGAGAAAGAAAGAAAGGAAGAAATCTTCACATCATATGTTTCTATTGAACAGTGAACTTCTGGTTTATAAAAAGATATTGGCAGCATTAAGTTAAAGTTCTAGCTGTAAGGGCCTATGCTACCATGTCTCCCTCCCTCCCTCTCTCCCTCTTTTCCTTCCTCCCCCTTCCCTTCCTCCCACACTGGAAAAGTCTTCTGCTGCTCATTTTTATAAGCCATTTTCCAGTGTCCCCTGGGGAAATGTGCCCTTTGGCTTCTAGCTGGAGGCTCCTATCTAAAATATAAACCAGGACAAAATTAGAATTAAGGAACACATTTGCTTTTTTTTTTTCAAAGCTAGGTTGAGGACTGTTATCATGTGTGTGTTTTTTTTCTCTGTCTTAATTCATAGACAAATACTATTCTTCCTTTGAAGCTTTGTGTGCAGTAGTCTATAGGGAGAAAGGATGACAAATTAGACAAAGTCCCATTTTCCAGAAAGTTTATAGCACACTGAACTGAAGACATTTATAGAAGAAGAAAATTATCTAGTCAAGTGGTATGTCCTCATCCTAAAACAGTTGTGCCCCAACTGCCAATAGGAATTCAGCAGAGGAGAGCAGTTCCCCGCGGTTCTTACCGCTAGAAAAAGGCAGGGAGAACTCCCAAAGGGCTGGGTGGGTCTGAGTGGAGGAAGTGTGTGGAAATGGAAGGATGGAGGAAAAGCAGGGAAGAGAAGGAAGGCCTTACCACAGAAGAACAGTGCACAGAGGTCTTTGTTTCATAGAAAGGAAGCTCCATGCTGCATTTGGAATGTGCTCAACCGAATGGACAAAAAGAGCAAACTTCACCGGCACGTGATAGACTTCGGTGGGCCCCTGCCGCTCACGTGCCTGCCTCTGCAGAGTGGAGGTGGCTGCACCTCGCTGGAGAATTGTTGGGAATAACCAATGAAAATAATTGAAACTCAGCTAATCCGCCATGCTAGAAGGCAAGCCTGGCCCACAGGGGGACCGGCCACCTCTCAAGCCCACCCCCGATGATGTCCTGGGAGCACAGTCTCCTTGAGGGGAAAATGGATTTGGGCGAGGAATCAGGCTACCCAAAAGGGTTCCACTCGGGCTGAAGGGCGCAGATAAAAGCGAACATTGTTTTCAGAGTCGAGCTGAACCCGGACTCTCCGGGATGGAAGGTGAGCACACTGGTTGCCTGTCTGTCTGCTGCAGGGCACCGCACCAGCCGGTGGTAGGCCTCCTCCCCACTGCCTGCGGCCTCTGAGGTCAGATGGAGCTCCGAGACCTCCATGGTTGCTGGAGAGTCGGGAGGCTTTGGTGATGAAGACATCTGAAGACTGGCAGGGTACTGAGGGATTCATTCTCCTAAAATGCACTTCCCGAGCCTGAGTTAAAACATAAGCTCTCTTCTAAAAATTAAAAGATGTCAACAACAGAAACCCCAGAGGCCCTGACTCCTTTCCCTTATAATGCACCTCACACCAGAGCCAGTGCATTGCCTTGGTTTGCATGCCATTGCATTTGTTCAGCAGAAATTTTTTTAGGTTTACTATGAGTGTGGGGCTACAGCAGGCTGTATCGGCTTTATTATGCAGTTGAGGTGGCAAATGGTTTTCTTTAATGATTTGCGTCTTCATCTTCATTATTCCTGCCCTCCTGCTGATGTTTTCTCATCGAGGTGGACCAGTGCTTCAGATAATGAGCTAACATTTAGTATTATGATTTTGTTACACTTTATTACCTCCTTTAGCTACATAAATCCCCAAACTCTTTACAAAACAACCATTATATATTATGTTTGCTGGGTGCAGCAACTGTAGTGTGTAGTATCAGCTGTGTCACTCAAACGAGCATACATGGGAAGGCTGCCTGGAGTTAAAATTCTTCAAGCCACTGATGCACCACCATTGTGTACACTCCTGGGTGGTGGCGGGGGGGGGGGAGAAAAAGTCTTGAGACTTCACCAGGGCTTCAAGGATTTTAGCTAAAGCCAGGATTTTTCCTAAAACTGGCAGATTTTTTTTTTTTAATGTGGATGAAGGAGGGAGGCTGTGTTTATTTTCTCTTCTGGTTTATAAAATCATGTAGAAGGCTTATGCTATATAAAGCCTACAAGGATGACTCAGTAGGATCTTTCCCAAAGCCACTGGTATTGTACAAGAAGGCGGTGAAGAAAACATGTTAAATCATGAGTTATGGTGAGGTGCACTGGTCAACCACAAAGTCTCCCCCTTCTCTTAGGGAAACTGACCCTGTAGAAGGACCAAAACGGGCAGGATGCCTTCCACCTTGAATGTTGTTTATTTAGTCAGGCATCTCAGAAGACTAATGAAACAATTGATAGGTTTCTGGTGGCTCTGAGGTTGCTGTATTATAGGAGTCGGCAGAGCCCGCACTGGGGTCGGTTCCATGCCTGGTCCCAGCGCTACATTCAGGGTGTGGTGGTGCTCACCCATTCTGTGTGGATGCTGCCCTTGGGGTTGTGCAGTGGGCAGCCCTACCTATGATGTAGCCAACAGAGGACCTGATTCCTTCACCTGGCTTCTATTCTCAGCTCTGCTGTTAAATTGCTACTTGACCTTGAGCAAATCAGAGAGCCTTAGTTTTACCTTGCCTATAAATATCCCAGTCCCTGCTATTTCTAAAATTATCTCATACTCTCTTTTTATTCTCTATCTCTCAATACTGTTTGAGAAATGTCGAATTTGTATTTCACAGTCATTACCAGTATAGAACATTGTAAGGGGTGTGTGTGTGTGTGTGTGTGTGTGTGTGTGTGTGTGTTTAAGGAAAGATGACATAGGAACAAAAACCAGCTGGAAGTATACCTCAGGAAAGCCATAAGAACTTTAATTCTGCTAAAGCTTTGGGTGCTTATTGTGCCCCACTAGAAACACAGCTTGGTGTAACTTGAGATTTAATGCCCAGCCTGGGGAGAAATACCATGGAAATAACCATTCCTAATTTACTTAGTTGAGATGGAAAATAAGAGAGTCCCCTGGCAATAAAACAAACATGATTCCCTGTCCAAATCTTAAGAATTCTGATTAGGACTAGTTTTATTAGTTTTATCAAAGAATGTTCTTGCTGACTTCTCGTACAGCTTCTTCCATCCCTTGAGCCCATCAGTTAAAACTGTTCCAGGTTCACTGGAACTAAGGCCCTGTGGGAGCCTTTTAATGGAAGTAGATTAGCATTCACTTTAAAACAAAAAGACTAAATGATGAATGGGTGTGCGTTGGGTAAAGTGATTTGGGAGGGATTTTTTTGTTTTGTTTTCTGGAAAATTACAGAGTTGTTGGGAAATATTTCTAACAGAAATGTAAATAGCATGTTAGCCGTCTGTTCCTTTTTTTTTTTTCTATCCTCTGTGAAAAAAAGAGAAAGGGGAGGGCTTAAAATGAATTATAAGGCCATGACGTTAGAGGTAACTACAGGAATAATTCTCTTCTTGCATAGGTTTTTAAAGACCTGAACTTGTTACCCTAGAAGGTTTAGAACATCTATTTCTACAGATTTTCTAGAAAACAATAGATTTCCCCCCCCCCCCCGCCCCCGACCTCTGCTTTTTTGCCCTCCATTCTAATCAGCCTGCAAGAGCTAAGTTCCACACCTGCAGCATGCCTGGTTCTACCTCCCTCCCAAGGCGGACTGGATAGCTTCCTCTGTTTCTATAGTGCTCTGTACATACCATTCTTAGAAAGCCTTTCAAATCATACAGTAATTTCGTATATTTCTCTAGTAGTAGTTTGTGAACTCCTTGAAAAAAAGAAGCCATGCTGTTTATTTTTGTTTGTTTTCCTTTGATCAAGCTTTTTTCTCAATTCCTAAATAGTACCCAACATATAACAGTATTCAGTAAGTATTTGTTGAATTGAATCAAAATGCATATTTTTATATTTCAAATAGTTCAAATTGAGGAAACATGTCCAGACTTGATTAATTAATCCTCCAGGAAATAGGCACAGGTTATCTGTGCTCCTGGTTTATGATGTTCTCTGTCAACCCCGGGTACAACCCCACCTTTATCCCCACACTTCGGAACAAGTTCTACTTCTTGCTTCTTTAAGTTACAGGGGAAAGAAATCTGATATTGAGCTGTAATTGACTTTAATGTGTTTCCCTTGAGTAACTTAACCACCTCTGTTTATTTGAGCTCTGAATAATTCTGTCAGGCAGTTTAACTTTCAGTAAGGAGTTGACCTTGTGGGAGGTTTAAAGGTTATAATCATATACCGGACCTCTCTAAATTCTATCCTTTGAAAATAGATACAAAGAGCCATGTGTTTATAAAAGCATTTTTAATGGAACCCCAATAGACTCCTAAAGAACAAAGCCCTCTGCTGAAGTAGGATTAGAGAACATGGCTTAAACAGGAAGCTGAAGTTGGTGCTTTATACTTACTTCTCCAGACATCCTGAAACAACCACTCATAGGAAAAGCTGGATCTACAAAATTGATTCTGCATATATTTGTTCCCACCACGACACCAAAATGTCACTGGAAAAAGTCACCAATTACCTCCTAATCATCAAATCCAATAGTTATTTCTTTGTCCCTTATCTTCAATTGTTATATGGCTCTGTTGAATACTCCCTACTTGAATTTTTCTCTATCTTAGGCTTTCAGGGTACCACCCTCCCTTGATTCTCCTTTTTTCTCACTAATCATTCTTTAATGAGGTCTCCTTTCTTTATTCAACCCTTAGATATTAGTATTTCTCAGGGTTCTGTGATAATTTATCTTTTCACTATGCATAACCCTTCAGCAATTTTATACACTCTCATAGTTTCTACTCTTGTCTGTATTCCAATAACTCCATGAAATCTATATCACCAATCCAGACTACTATCCATATTCCAGATCAATACATTCTTTTTTAATCCATAAATATTTACTGACAAGTTACTGTATTGTAGTAGATAATGGGGATACAAGGATAAGGGTCCCTGCTTTTAAGAGGCAGATTAGTACCAGGAACAGCTATATAAACAGTGGAAGGATACTATCGAAAAGAATATCTGGAAACACTGAACAAGAAAACTCAAACTAGGAGATGTAGAGAAAGAACTTAGAAAGAAAGGATGTTTTAAAGGACACTTAAATGCTGATAAACAGTGAACACTGTTTCTGATTCAAAATTACCTACCATCATTTTCTTCTCTTTTTCTTGGGCGATGGATGATTTGAGTTCCAAGGTGGGGATTGGTCTGCAGGCTTCCTGTTTCCTCACTGACGTCTGTCAGTTTCATCTGAGCTGAACAGCCCTATATTAGTCTCTTCTGATTTTCATGGTCCTCCCATGACCTCCAATCTGATAGACCTCTCAGGACAGGTGGACCTTCCACAAGGACTGTGCATCTTTTAGCTGCCATTCCTCCCTCTTGCTGGTGTATGCTAATCCTCTGAGGCTGACCTCAGGTCCATCTGCTTAGATACTAACTCTCAGATGGCATCAGGATGAGATTTTTCCGATATGCACAGGCTCTCCAGGCTCTTCCGGGAGATTCTTTTGTAGAATATATCCCTCTAACATGTCTTATTTTCTGTCATCTAACTCCGAAAGACTCTTTCTGCCCTTTGGCATCCAACTCTGTAGCTTTCTCTAAGATTCTTGATTTAACTTCCACATTTTAAACCTTCCAGACTTTACTGCAATTTATAAATATTATTTTTTTCCTTTCAAAAGGTCTAGCTCTTGCAAATCAAATATTGTTTGGCTTTCAATATTGTTGATTCTGCCATTAATTTCAAGGACCAATTTTGGAATTCAAAGCCAAGAGTTGTTCTTGATGTTGCTTTTGTGTCCTCCCCTCCCTCAAACAAACAAACAAACAAAAAACTTTAGCCTACTTTAGTTTAATGTTATAAAGGCCAAAAAGATTTTTAAAAATTAAGAACCAGAAACATACATTGGATTTTATACTATGATTTTGCTATACTAGGAGCCATACCAACTGTCCACAGTTAATTATATGCCCTTTTATTATTGTTTTCTAATTTTTTAATTTTAATATTAAAACTTTAAGATTATTGCTGGGCTGGTGTGGCTAAGTGGTTGTGTGTCGACCTATGAACCAGGAGATCATGGTTCAATCCAGGTCAGGGCACATGCCCAGATTTGTAGACTCAATCCCCAGTGGAGGGTGTGCAGGAGGCAGCAAATCAATGATTCTCTCTCATCATTGATGTTACTTTCTCCCTCTGCCTTCCTCTGTGAAAGCAATAAAAAATATATTTTCTAAAAATATTTTAAAATTATTTAGGGCAGAGTATAATTCAGATTAAGTCTTTTGTATTCCTCAATACACCTGGGTTTGTTCATTCACTCATTCATTCATTTATTCATTCATTAGGCAAACATTCATTAAATACCTAGAACTATTAACAGAAAAATGAATAACAGCCCTTGCCCTTCATGAGTTCAAGAGTTAATAAAAACTGCTGATAGGTAATGAAAGGAAGGTGAAAAGTTATCCAAGATAACTCAGAGAAGAATAATATAAATCAGAATGAAGAATCCAAAACAGCTTTTTAGAGAGAAGGTAACATTTGAGCTGGGTTTTGAAGGTTCAGTTAAACACATTGAGAAGAGTTTATTCCATTCATCGGGCTTCCATGTATGAATAAATAGGAGCATACTTGGGAATTACAACTATTTGTGCCCAGAAACAATTTTCTTTGGTGGTCAAAGAGGAAGGCAGTGGAGAGAGGAGATTAATATTCAATAAACAGATCAAGAAGGACCTTATTAGGAGTTCAAACTTAACTATGAAAACTATGAAGAATTCTAAAGGGATTTAAGGATTTTAAGGAATCTTTTTAAAAGGATTTTAGAAAGGTCACTCAGGCCACCGTGGGGAAAATGAAGAGCATGAATTGCATTTTTAGGAGGATCTCAAATTTAAAGGGATAAAGGTTAGAAAATTATTATGAAATTCAGATGTGTGCTAAGAACCTGGGTACAGACAATGAAATACAGAGGAGGGTACGATATGGAAAATTTATAGTAGGTCTAATCTTCAGGTCTTGGATGTGGGAGTTTAAGAGAGAGTAGATGACACTGAGGTTTCTCAAGTCATTGAATGATTATGAAAATGGTAGTTTTAATCTCTTAATTAGGGAAGAACAAGTTCAGATTTGGCTGTATTAAACTTGACATAGCCAAGGGACTTGAAGTAGAGATGTCTGGTGGAGAGCTTCACAATAGAATCTTGGCTCAGACAAGTGTTGGAACTGGAGGTGTTGATATGATTGCTAAAGGCATGACTGTGGGCAAGAGGATCAATCAGGAAGAGTGTGAAAACATGTAGAAACAGGAGGCAAAGAAGAAAAGGAACTCAGACACCAAAAAGGAACTTCTGGGAGAAAGGGAGGAGAGCCAGGGGAGATGAGGCATAAAATTCTGGCAATGAGAGAGATAAGAAAGACATGTATTTAGCAGAGCTGCTTGTGGTATAGTTCCTGCACAATAAGGATAGAAAAGTAATAAGGAAGCAGGTAGAGAGTATGAATATCAGATCTCCAAGGCTTAAGGAAAGCATGAGCTTCTTCAAGAAGATTAACAAGAAAGAAAAGTGGGAATGGTGACCAATGTGGGGATTTTTTCCCCCATTTTAAACCATTTTCTGAGCATTAAAACCAAATTTTAATCAGGTGAATGTACAATAACAATATGTGAATATAAGGGAAACCCATTTTAATAAGGCATATAGAGACACCTCCTAAATGAATAGAATTTGGTATAATACATCCAAAATATACTTAAGAGAGTAATGTTCTGCAGCAATAAACTATTTGCTCTTTCGGTACTGTCTAAAAAACCCCTAAACAACAAAATTCTACAAAAAACTCTGTTATCCTACATATATGCAAATTATATCCCCTTTTCTGCTTTATATTTATGATTGAGGCCCCATGAGGTTCCCTGTCTCTGCAGAAGAGCTTCTGAAAATTTTCCAAATTCCAAAGAAATGTTCCCAGCCTCTTGTCATATTATGTGAGCTTGTCATTCCTGTTGCAAGAAGCTTTTGGGAGGGTGCCGCTGTGTAGGGTGTAGTAACCCTGCCGCCTCTGCCTCAAAGGTGCTGTTTTCTTCCTCACACACAAGAAACTTCAAGTTAAGCTGCGTGGGTAAGTGAAAGCGTCATGGCTGGGAGCTGTCCCCCCAGGAGCCCCATTAAGACCTAGCAAGGGTTTTCACTGCCTTTCTGTGTGTATTAGTCATGGAATAAATACAGAAACATTTGAGAGCAGCCTTTGCATCTCCAGCCCATCTTAGATGTTTGATTATATTTCTGATGCTTAGAGAATGATTTCCTCCCCAGGAAACATACCCCCCGGAATTACTTTATATGCCACGGAAAGGTAGTCCTCACTGCTCTACCCACCAAGCAGGCTGTGACTGACAAGTTTATTATGCTTGACTGTGGAGCTAGAATCCATTCTCATCCCCAAATCATGAAGCACCCGGAGTTGGCATTTACCTCCTCCACACTGAGAGGACAGCACTGAATGCTGCAAATATGCTGGGAGACTTTTAAGAACCATAAGTAATTTGCATTTCAGTGTCAATTTTTTTTTAATCTTGAGAAAAATGCCCACTTCCCAGCATAATAATGTGCTCCTCTGCTTCCTTAATCACCACGATCAGCATAGCACGATTTCAGTGAATCACCATCAACTTGTATGTAAGTAGGTGGGAAGGAAGAGCTCTCTCTAAATAAGTACAGCATAGACAGACATTTGGAAGAATTGGAAGAGAAAATTAAATTTTCTGATAAGGAAATTGTTCAATATGGGGGATTATAAATTGCCATGGGTTCCCAAATTTATATTACTAGCCATGAAGAAGAACTTTTTCCTGATCTGCCAATTCATAAGTCATCAAGATAGAACTAATTTGATCCAATGGAAAGATAACACTGAAATAGATATTATTTATAACACATGATTATTTATTTCAAAAGCCGTGATTTTTTTCTCTTAACTTGAAATTCCATAAAAGGAGTTACTTGTGCTAATTTACAATTTGAAGAATTGTCATCCTTAGATCACATGTACTGATGGTTCCCTCCTTCCTTCTTCCCAAGGGAACCTGAATTTGTTCAGATATCTGCCCCTTCCCCAAGAGACTGAGGGGAAGCTAAATACATCCCCATTTCCAAAGACAGCTTTGTATTTCTAAACTGGGCAGAATCAGACTCTCCTGTAGTTACTGTAATAGGACTAGTTAGTTGGTCATGGGACCTAGATTCAGATGGCAGGGACAGATTTTTATTGCATAGTTGAGAGAGGGGTTTTCTTTCTCATACTGGGCATGATAAGAAAGTGTATAATCCTCATTGTTAGCAACAGACATCTAATGAAGAGAGGACCCAGCCTTAGGAAAAAGCCAACACCAAAGATTATAAAGGAGAGGGATAAAATTTAGCCCAAGGGAACATGATATGGTTAGTGAATTAGCCAAACTTGAAATCTTTTCTTCTTGTGGGCTTCCCATTGCATGAGCCAATTTATTTCTTTATTCTTTAAGTCAGAGTGAATGGGCTTTTCTTTCTTTGCATTGGAAAGTATCTTGCATGATACATCTATGATTAACATTTTATATTCATGTCTGGGCAGACCCTGCAAGTAATTGAAGTCCAAGGCTGCCTGGGTGCTTTGATTGGAGGAATACCAACCACAGATTATCTCTTCTACCAGTCTAACACTGGACCTGAAATCCTGGCCATTAATTACTGCTTTAGGCTAAAGTACTATTGTATCCGTGGTGGTGATTGTTAGGATGCCAAGAGGACTGACATCTTAAACCATGAATTCCCACAAACATTTGTAGGATTACAAAAGTTTGTTGAGTACATTTCAGTGCAACTCAACCATTATTGATTGCATCTAAACTGTTAGGACCTATAAAGAAATGAAGTTGAAGATGAAGAAGGTACAATCCTTGGCCTCGGAGAATGTATAATCCAGTAAGGGTGACAGGTATGCATGTACACAGTTAACAATATTACAAGTAGATCATGAAGGGGTCAATAATGTGGGAGTAAATAGAGAGAGCTTTGAGACCAACATGATTACTTTTGTAGGAGGAATTGCAGAAGATTTCAGACAGAAAATGATATCTTACGTGAATCTGGATAAGAGGATTTTGAGTACAGAAAGGAGAGTACAGACATTTAAAATATTTACTTGAGAGCAACAATTAAGCAAGACTTTGATGGAGAGTGTTATATTGGACTCAAAGTTGGGAGTCTAAGCCTGAGTTCCACCTTTGTCACTGTGGGCAAATCACTTTCCACTACTTTAGATCTTGGTTTCCTTATTTATAAAATGAGAGTTTGAGAGGGTCATCTGTAAGGCATCTTTCAACTCTGATGTATTGTTATTCTACAAATGCCTCAAAAGATGCCAATACAATTCAGTGGTAGGCAAACTGCGGCTCGCGAGCCACATGCGGCTCTTTGGCCCCTTGAGTGTGGCTCTTCCACAAAATACCGACTTCTGCGCATGGGCCATGAAGTTTCAATCGCACTGTACATGCGCACCCGCATGTGGTATTTTGTGGAAGAGCCACACTCAAGGGGCCAAAGAGCCGCATGTGGCTTGTGAGCCGCAGTTTGCCGGCCACTGCAATAGGTAACCTTTTTATTATTTTTTTAACCACAAACTGCTACAGCATTCTTTGGCCAAAATTTGACCTTGTTTGTATTTATATACTCCTCTTTAGAGTGTGTTTGAGCAGGTTCTAAAAACCTTAAAAACTCACAAAAATGTTCCCACTAATTAACAAACATGGTGGCAAGATAACTCTGTTGATTTCATAGCTTAGAATTGCTTTGAGGAAAAGAGAAAGACATTTGTTATATTTTATACCATCTGATATAGTCACTTGGAATTGTTGGAGGTTATAGTACTAGTAATGAGTAGAAGATTAAATTAAATGGCACCAGCAACATCTGGAGTTTAAGATTCCATGATCTTACTAAATTGCCACTAGCAGACCTCTGAGACTTCAAGCAGCCACAGTAACAATAATTGTCTATTACTGAAAAGGGTTTGGAGTTTGCTGTAGTTCTATTACAGTTAAAGTGGGTTTTGATATATGAGAAAGAGGAAATAAAGCAAGACATATTGCAAGAAAAACGATTGTGCTGCACGTGAGAATACGTTGGATTGACCTGTGTGGACAGCTCGCTCTTGGAGCTAAGAATAGGATCTGCTTGGTGATAATCAGTTTGTAGCTCTTGTTTTTGGCAAGATACAGAAATCAATTCTGGTTAACATAAACAAAATGGGATTTATTGGGAGAATATGAATGTATATATTGAGGGCAACTCAAAGAATAAAAAGGAGACTGGAGGATTGGGCTTGGGAATGGGCAGACTTCAAATGAGCCAAGAAGGAGGAGGAGCAGCCAAAGTTTCCAATAGATTTCTAGTCAGCCACACTTTTGCTGTAAATATCATCACCCATGTTCCTTCCATGCTTGAACTAGCAATTTAAGATTAGTGGCAAGAGGTAAAACATACTCTTGGCCAAATTCAGGTCATCTGCCCATTCCCTTGATGTCCAGCAGGAGAGGAAAGAAAGGATCTGACCTTCCTGCTTCTTTACTAGTACTCTTCCACCAAGATTACACATCAGTAATAACCAAATTTTCAATGGGCAGCATTAGGTGGGGGGCCACCAAAAAATGGCAAATAGTCCATAGGTAAGTTCTGATGTCTTCAGTTCTGCAAGTGACATAAATTTTTACTCAGCTTTACCCAAATATCGAGGGAATCTATTAGCTTATAAAACAAGAAATTGAGGATTGGGGCAATCTTTAAGATTAGTTGAATCAGCAGCTCTATCAAGTCTTCGAGTCCCACGTCCTTTCCATTTGCTCCCCATCTTCAGAGTGTTGAGTTTGAACTCTGACTGGATTGCCTAGTAGCTGCCAGATGATGCAACATGCCAGGCATCACATCCAGACACGACAACATCTGGGAAAGGAATGACACCTTCCTTTTCTGAGTTTTATTCTCAGGCATGCAGAAATCTTTTCGAGAAGCATCCTAGCAGACTTCTCTTCACATCTCATTGGATGGAATTGAATCTCAGGAGCATCCATAAACACAAAGAGCAGGATTCTATGATTTGCTTAGACTAAGTAACATCCTCCCCCCATTCCCTGAAAATGGGACAAAGTCAGCCTTGCGTAAGTCGTGAGTCATGTGAGGGTAAACTGTATATTTGAGTAGAATCAACGTTTTATTATAAAGCAGGGTGTGTAGGAATGAGGATTGGGAAGAATTCCAAGTGTCCAGTAGTGCCCATTATCCTGGGGTCTGGAAAGTCTTTGTAGAAAACTGCTCTGGTGGTTAAACTTTGCTTTGGATTTCCCCCTAAGACATAAACCTTGGATACAATAATCAATAATTCTTATTATAATATAAATATCTTGATTTTAAAATAAATTATTTCAAACTATAAATTTGTATAGTTTGAGTAACATTGTTGATAGACAATTCAGCCCCATCTATATATATGGGTCTTTAAATACAATCTTTTATTTCTATCCTTTCTGCATTCAAATGTTAATGAAAGGTTGGTATGACTGGAGGATTGGAGAAGCAGATAGAAAGATGTCTGCCTGCCTTTTCTCTTCAGCAGATTGATGTTTCTGTATGCCACTCACAGATGGAAAGCCACTGGTCCCTGGCCAGTGGCTCAGTTGGTTGGAGTATCATCCCATACATCAAAAGGTTTCGGGTTCGATCCTTGTTCTGGATGCCTTCTTGAGGCAACTGATTGATGTTTCTCACATTGATGTTTCTTCCTCCCTCTCTCTCTTTCTCTTTCTCCCTTCCTTTCTCTCTCAAATCAATAAAAACATATCATTGGGTGAGGATAAAAAAAAAATAAAAAGCTAATGGTCTATCAGTTTCCCACAAAGATGCCCTTGTTACAAAACACAAACCTAAATGCCTTCGTTTTATAGCTAATATTTTCTCAGGCGGGGCCTAATGTGCAATTTTCACTCTTGCCCGTGAAGTTGTTTAGTGTTGTAAATTATACATTAGCCTCCAAACTGCTGTAAGCATCACCTCTGTTATTTGCGTGCTTCATCAATAAATTATGCCATTTCAATACTATGCAAATTTCTATCAACATTTTTGGTCTTGAAATTACAAACCTCAAGCTTGTATAAATAATATATGGAAATGTGAATGGCATCTGCAAACTGATTTTATTATTGGGCACTTAATGGTAATGACGTATAATAGTTAGTTGGATGAGTTCTTTATAAAACATCCAGAAATGTGTCCCTAGCTATCCTGCATCAGTCTCTTAAAAATAAAGACATTTATTTAGTGATAGGAGTAAATAATAGAATTCTGAGGAACAGGGACCAATTTGAAGCCCAAAGGATAATTTTTAAAAAGCAACTCTTTTAAAAGGCACTCAGGGGCTTGTGTGCATTAGGGCGTTGTGAATACCCATACGGTTTGTAGCCTGGCAACATTTCTCATGAGCAAATGGAAATTGCTTTGCTGTCAATACTCATATTAAGCAGTAGAAGCTTTGATTGATTAATAAATATAATTGCGAGCGACGTTGTCAACCTTGACAAAAATAAAATGTAAAAACCTTCTTATATCTGTATGCTTGTTATAGGACAGAGGCCTGGAATTCTTGTTCTAATTCAGGACGCGTCTCCGAGACCCATCTGGTTCAAGGTTATCTCTGATCCAAAGGACCCACAGGGGTGTTCTGTTGGGCATGGCACGAGAGACTGCAGGATGAGTAATGCTGGCTTTCTTTGGGCATCGACACATGCAGAGCCTTCGCCTAGCCCCTGGGACTATCACACTTTCACAGGGCCTGGGTAGCAGGTACCACATTAAAACCCAGAATGAGCTCACAGCACCAGCCCAGACGCTGCTCCTCCCTAAATATCAGGGGAGGAGGTCCTTTTTCCCTCCCGTGCCCCTCTTTTTCTTGTTCTCACACCTTGCTTCCTACATTCCCTCACCCAAACTCTCTAAAGAGTGTCATCACCCAGCCCCAGGATCCTGCCACCCTACTTTCTCTTTTCTCCCTGTCTCTCTCCTCCTCTCCGTGGCCTGAGCTCTTACAGTGTTAGATGTAGGACCTTGCAGGTAGGTCAAGGATTGAGACCTCATTTTAGTGCTAATATAATAATAACTAGAGGCCCGGTGCACAAAAATTTGTGCACTCGGGGGGGGAGGGGGGGTCCCTCAGCCTGGCCTGTGCCCTCTCGCAGTCTGGGACCCCTCGGGAGATAACGACCTGCTGGCTTAGGCCTGCTCCCGGGTGGCAGAAGGCAGGCCCAATCCCTAGGTGCAGCCCCTGGTCAGGCTCAGAGCAGGGCTGATTGGGGAGTTGGGGCGCCGCCCCCTGTCACACTCAAGGCAGGGTCGATGGGGAGGTTGTGGAGCAACCCCCTGTCACACACAGAGCAGGGCCCATCAGGGGGGTTGGGGCTCTGTACCCTGTCACGCACAGAGCAGGGCCCATCAGGGGGTTGGGGTGCTGCCCTCTATCACCCACAGAGCAGGGCGGATCAGGGGGTTGGGGCGCCGCCACTCTCACACTCAGGGCAGGGCTGATGGGGAGGTTATGGCTCTACCCTGTCACACACAGAGCAGGGCCCGTGGGGGGGGGGGGGCTCCCCCCTATCAGGCACAGAGCAGGGTGGATAGGGAGGTTGTGGCCCCGCCCCCTGTCACACACAGAGCCGCAGGGCGATCAGGGGGTTTGGGCGCTGCCCCCTGTCATGCTGATTCCAGTGCCAGGAGGCCTCTCGGCTCCGCTGATCCCGGTGCCGGGAGGCATATTACCCTTTTACTATACAGGGTAGAGGCCTGGTGCACGGGTGGGGCCGGCTGGTTTGCCCTGAAGGGTGTTCTGGATCAGGGTGGGGGTCCCCACTGGGGTGCCTGGCCAGTCTGGGTGAGGGGCTGAGGGCTGTTTTCAGGCTGGGGGTGACTGAACTCCCAAATGCTCCTTTTTTCCTTTTTTTTTTTTTTTTTTTTTTTAATTCTGGGCCAGCTTTAGCTTGAGGCTTGGCTCCAGCTCTTAGGCCTCCGGCTGAAAGTAGGTTTCTGGCCTTTGCTTACAATGTTGCCAATCTGCTGGCTGAAGTTGGGCGTATTTGTTACAGAGTTTCTTAAACTGCCCGCTCAGAGGCAGCGGCAGGCGGGGAACGTTGGTTTCCTCCGTCACTGAGGCAACCAGGCCTCATGTTAGTTTCAAGCTGCCTGGCTGCCGGCCGCCATCTTGGCTGACAGTTAATTTGCATATCTCGCTGATTAGCCAATGAAAAGGGTATCGGTCGTACGCCAATTACCATGTTTCTCTTTTATTAGATAGGATTATAGCATTAGTAACTAAGAATCATGTAGTATGATTATAACAATTACAGTAAAAATAGCTCTTTATTATAACCTTCCTATATAGTAGCCACTGGACTAGGCAATGTTACTTTTCTTTTCCTGGGAATACCCCTATGAGGAGCCACTATTATCACACCTACTTTGTACCTGTATATTCTTTCCTTTGGCTCCGCATTTGTGTCCCTTTTGCTTTCTAGCCATCTGCAGAGATGCTTTTTGTATTGTCTGGAAATTTTAAATTTTTTTTATTGACTTCAGAGAGAGAGAGAGAAAAACATCAATGATGAGAGACAATCATTAATTGGCTGCCTCCTATATGCCCCCTACCGGGGATCAACCATGATCTCTGGTTCATAGGTCAATATTCAACCACTGAGCCATACCGGCCAGGCTATCTGGAAATTTTTAATTCCAGATTCATTGTTTTATTTTTATAACAGTCTCTTCTTCTTATGATGATGTTGCTATCCTCTAGATTTTCTTTTAGTTAGTCTTATTTAAATAATGAAATATTTTGCTAGTTCCAGTAACTGTTTCCTTATGTACTTTTGGGGGTATTATTTGTCGATCTTTGTTCATATTTTGCATGTTGCTTTGGTTTACCCAAAATATTTGGTAATTTGATTCTTATTTGTTCTTTCACTTTGTGTTTGAAAATCTTTTTAGGGGGTTTAATGGGAGGGGGATGGAAGAAGATGCTGGTTCTAATTACAGGTGCTCTTAATTGAAAGGAAAACAAAAATATATTCTCATTTTGCTGGAAACTCTCCTGCCCTTAGGGGGTACCCTGCCCTTCCTGGGGGTCTCTAGTTGTCCTAGGTGTTGCCTATCTTTCTAGTCACGGGGCTCTTTCTCACTGTTTCAACAAATGGAGGCGTTCAGGTGGGGGAAGTAACAAGACTGATGATGAGAATTTAGTTCGCCAGTTGATCACACATCCGTGCTTCTGCTGTTGCATCTGTTCACACTGAGTACAGAGCACATTTTAAACGCTGTCCCCTTCATAGGGTGCTCTCCTGCTTGCCTTTGGGGGCATGGTTTCTCCAGTCTTAATCTCCATCTAATTTCTAACTTTCAGGAATACTTTAAAACCTTTAGCCCTTTGATGACACAAACCCTTATTTTCCGATGCTGTGTGGTTTTCTAATTATTTTTAAAAATACCTTTAGCTATTATTTCATGGGATTTTGTATGGGAAGGAATAGGTATTCCTGGATCCAATCTACAATTTTGATCCAATCTTTACTCCCATTTCACAGATGAAATAACTATGAATACCTAAAGAATGTGCTCAATAATCTGACAGCTATTCTAACCAAGTTCTCTGAGGCCAGAGACTATGTGCCCAACCAACATATTCGGAATTTCATAATATATAATCACATACAATGGCTCCTTTGTTTCACGCAATACAGAGTTTGGCGAATGTAGGTTTACAGTTATGGGTACAAGAAACAGTTGATTCTTGTATTATTATTTATTAATTATTTCCCGTATGAAAAACGGTAAACCTACTTTTGTCCCACCATGTATAGCCTCTAAGGTATTCTTTCCAGTTTAACGATGAGGAAACAGACTCATAAATGTTAAGTGACTAGCCCAGGAAGCCCCAGGTTATAGTGGCAGATAGCAAATATTTTCACACATGCAGCAAATAATGCTTGGGGCATAAGAAGAACTCTGGATACAAAGCAGAGCTTTATGCCCCTGCTCTCCAAGACCTCAGAATAAAACCTAAGGTAGGACCCAAGTTTTCTATTTCTCAACCCATGTAAATACCTTTATATTAGCCTCACTACCTCAGTTTCCTTTTTCAAAACCACTTTGTTAAAACACACACACACACACACGCATCCTTACTTTGTTGGGAGATTGCTAATGGCAATACCTGGCTTGTTTTTGATATGACTACATCCAATAATGCATTGATGTTTCGTGCCAGTATACATCAAAAAATTAGCCCTTAGGTTTTCAAAAGATTTCCAATATGGCACCAATGCTCCAAAAGTTATTCCTCTCTGTTTTAAAGTAGCTATGCAATGCGCTTAGATATAAAAGAGAGAAAACTAGCCATATCAAAGAAAAAACATTGACAAATAAGAAGCTTACTGAATAATCTAATCAACTGGGGAGTCCAGTAGAACAGACTGATTTTTTAATAGTGCCAGTACCTAGCTCCTCTAATGCAACCACATTGCACTGAGCACTTCCAAGAGACTATTATTGTCAACTGGAGAAAAAAATGGCAGCCCTGTAATGAAACAATCATATACACATTACATTACGTTATTTTGATTTGATAACTGTTTCCTAGGTCATTGTAGCCTGAGTGGGAGGGTATGAAAGCAGAAAGTATTAGATAACACAGAATGGCATGGCTGAAGTGAAATTCCATTGCTTCTGCTGAATAAAGAGGTTTAATCTAAGTTTTCACTTACCCTCTTCATTAATTATTATTGTTGATAATACTATTAATAGCAACCACCATATGTTCATATGGGATGAATATGCTTATATTGGAATGCATATCCGGGCTCCAAGAAGGGAATTTTATTCATTACATCCCTACTACCTACCTTCTATTGTTACACTAATGAAAAGCAAAGGCATTTGATATTACTTAACTAATCATAAATAATCATCTATAAAATTGTCTCTTTTAATTCTCATCTAAAAATTGTAAAGTAAATATTATGAATAAAGTTAAAAATCAAAAAATGAACTGCCTTATGACCCAGCTTTTCCACATTTTGGACTATATCCAAAGAAATGCAAAACACTAGTTCTAAAGAATATATGCACCTTTATGTTCATCGCAGCATTATGATAGCCAAGATTTGAAAGCAGCCCAAGTGTCCATCAGTAGATGAGTGAATAAAAAAGCCATGGTACATTTAAACAATGGAATACTACTCAGGCTTAAAAAGAATGAAATATTACCACTATGACAGCATGGATGGACCTGGAGAGCATTATGCTAAGTGAAGTAAGACAGTCAGAGAAAGACAAGTATCATGTGACTTCACTTATAGGTGGAATCTAATGAACAAAATAAACTAACAAAATAGAAACAGACTCATAGATAGAGAACCGACTGACATGTTAGAGGGGATTGGGATTACAGGGCTGAATGAAAAAGGTGAAGGGATTAAGAAAAAATACCCATAGACACAGATAACAGTATGGTGATTACCAGAGGGAAAGAGAGATAGGGGGAAGTAGAAGAGGTATATGGAGGATAAATGGTGATGGAAAGAGACTTGACTTGGGATAATAAACACAATATGTACTATAGAAATGTACACCTTAAAGCTATATCATTTTATTAATCAATGCCACCCAATGAATTTGATAAAAAAAATTTTTAAATCTCACTTCAGCTATGATTGAATTTGGTTTAAAAGAGTAAAATGTATTCTGGCATTTTGGCTCCATTTAAAAGATTATGAATTGCAATATTTATTTCAGTTTGATCTTTTTAACTTATTCATTGTAGTGCTTCTCCAAAAATTAAAAAGACACATAACTATAGACTTCTTACAGGGGGTCAGATTTATATCCTCCTTGGTGTTTGAAAACTTTGGCTTTAAAAAGTGTTTTACAACGAATAAAATAACAACCAAGAGTTATAACTCACAAGCCAACAAAGGATATAAAATAAGAATCATTAAAAATATTAATTCATTCCAAAAGATGGAAAATGGAACAAAGAATAGATGGGAAAAATAGAAAACAAATAGCAAATGATAGACCGAAACCCAACCAAGTCAATGATGATATTAAATATAAATGCTCTAAATGCTCTAATTAAAAAGCAGAGATTGTTACATTGAATTAAAAACTTGAGATGCAACTATATGCTGCCAAAAGGAAATATACTTGAAATAGAAAGATATAAGTAAATTAAAAATAAAAAGGTGAAAGTATATGCTAACACTAATTTCAAAAAAAGCTGAGTGGTTATATTACCATCAAACAAAGTAGATTGCAGAGCAAAAATTATTAACAGAGAAAAGAAGGTTACCACATAATAATAAAAGGCCAATTCAAGAGGACAAGAGTCCTAAATACATATATACCTAATAAGTTTCAAAGTACATTAAAAAAAAAAAAACCTGATAGAACTGCAAGGAGAAATAGACAAATCCACAATAATTGTCAATGATATTAATGCTCTTTTGTGAATAATTTATAAAACAAAGAGACACAAAATCATTCATGATGTAGTACAGTTGAGGAATATTTATCAACCAACTTTGTCCAATTGACTCACAAAATGCTCACCCAACAACAGCACAATACACTTTATTTTTAATAAACTTGGAACATTTACCAAATAAACCATATTTTGAGCCATAAAGTATTCTTAGTAAATTTAAAAGAATTTAAGTAGTACAGAGTACGTTCTCTGACTACAGTGTAATAAAATTAGAAATCAGTAACAGAAATATCCATGGAAAAATCTCAAACGTTTTGGAAACTACATAACACACTTCTAAATAGCCTATAGGTCAAGAGAAAATATCAAAAGGGAAATTATAAAATGTTTTTAACTGAATGAATATGGAAATATGAGTCAAAATTTGTGGAATACTGCTAAAACAATATTTAGGAGGAAATTTATAGCACTGAATGTCTGTATTTGTAAAGAAAAAAGGCCTTAAATTTGTTACCTCAGCTTCTACTTTAAGAAACTAGAAAACAAAGAGCAAATAAAGCCGAAGTTAGCAGGAAAAAAGGAAATAATAAAAATCAAAGTGAAAATTAATGAAATAGGAAACAAAAACAGTTGATAAATCAATGGAACCAAAAGTTGATTGGTTGGTTCTTTGAGAAGATCAAATAAAATTAATAAATCTCTAGCTAGGCTGATCATGAAAATGAGAGAGAAAACAAATTACCAATATTGGTAAAGAGAGAGGTAACATCATTATAGATTCTACAGATACTAAAAGGAAAATAAAGGGATATTATGAACAACATGCCTGTAAATGTGACGCTTAGATGAAATGGACAGATTCCTTCAAAGACACAAACTTCCAAAGTTCACTCAAAAAGAAATTGAAAAATAGCCCTACATCTACTAAAGAAATTGAATTTATAGGTAAAAACCTTACAAAGAAAACTCAAGGCTCAGATAGTTTCACTGGGGAAATTCTACCAAACAATAAGAAATAATGTTTCTAAAAAATTGAAATAAAGAGATTATTTCCCAAAACATTATTTGAGACCAACATTATCATCCTCATACCTGAAAGGGCAAGTCATCACGGCGCCTACGTGGGCCGGCCGCCGGGCCCCATGAGGCACAGCCTGACCACACTGCTGGCGGCCTCAGGCACCGACTCCCCAGCCCACAGCGGGAGCCCGGCACAGGCCACCCGCCCGCTGCCCCGGACCGGACCCATGCGGCAGCGGTAGCAGCGGCGGCGGCAGGGAGGGGCGTGTGCCCTTGCCCGAGGAGATAGAGGATGAGGCAATCGCCAGCGCCCCGGGGACAAGACGGAGGACGTGGACTTCTGTCTGGGCTGGGACTGGTCGATCTGCTGGACCGCCGGCAAACGGACTGGCCCCTGGAGCCCGGGCTCAGCTCGCCCTTGGGGGGGCGAGGACTGCGCCCTCCATCTTGCCCTGGGTCCTCCATTTTTGGGCAGAGCCATGTGCTCGGTGGGGGCTTCTTCCTGGAGGCCCAGGCCTCTGCTGGCCACGCCCAGGATTTCTCTGGACTGGCCAATGATAATCAAGGGAAGTGCACGCCATCAATAGGACCACATCCTGTGTAACAAGACCCGACTCGCGCCTGGCCAATTGGCGGGGCCCACAGTCCCCTCCCCTGCCCTTACTATAAAACCCACAATCCCATCAGGCCTCTCTCTCTCGGCCACTGGGCTACCGTTGCATCGGTGAGTGTGGTCGGGGAGCCGAACTAGTTCGAAATGAAGGACTCTTTGCTTTTGCATCGGACTGACGGGCTCCCTGGGGGTCCTGGGAACCTTGAAATCTGGGCACAACATTTTGGGGGCTCGCCCGGGGTTCCCAAGACCATCGAGGGACCCCCGATCCGAAGAGTCTGACTGACTGCGGTAGGTGTGTGTCCTTGTGTGTTCTGTTCTGTTTGAGCTCGTTTCTGGAATCTGTAATTGCCTGAGGGGTCTAGGCAGACGCGCCGTGAACAACCACAGGCGGGGGAGAGTTGGAAGACGTTCCGCTCCCCAGGAGGGATGGATATGCCCCTCACCCCAGGAGGGATGGATATGCCCCTCACGAGGGATGGATATGCCCCTCGCGGATTTGAGACAAGGCGGGTCGCTCCTGCCGGTTTGGCATAAGGCCAACGTCTAGCTTTCGGGTTTGGCTTCCATGGAACTGGAAGCCTGTATTTTCGGGCCCTGTTTAGTGTTCTGTGTTTGTACTGGACGGATGTTATGGGATGGACTCAGACTGCACCTTTGGGTATTGTGATTGATCATTTCAAGGAGATTGGGGGAGGCTTTAGAGCTCCCTCAGGGGTTGGGAAGTTGTTAGGAATTGAATGGATTGTTTAAACTCTGAATGAATGTCTGGTGAAAGTGTGCAAATGTGGAGGGAAGGGGACTGCCCTCCCCCCCTCCTTTGTGTGGCCGTCGGGCGGCTGCCTGAGTGAGGGTCTGTGGAAACAGGTCACCCCCTCCCCAAGTAAATGCGTCTGGGATTTCTGTGCATGTGTAAGGAGAAACGCTGGCTTAAAACTAATGTGCGCACCGTCCCATTTTGGATAGGGGGAAATTCTACCAAACAATAAGAAATAATGTTTCTAAAAAATTGAAATAAAGAGATTATTTCCCAAAACATTATTTGAGACCAACATTATCATCCTCATACCAAAACCATACAAAGGCATTACAAGAAATGAAAACTACAGACCAATATCCCTATAAACAGAGAAACAAAATTTCTGAACAAAATTACAGCAAATGGAATTCAGCTCAATATAAAGAAGGACCATGACCAAATGAGAATCACCTCATGAATTCTGAGTTAGTTTAACTTTTAAAAAACCAATGTAATTCACCATATTAAGAAACTTTAAACAAAATCTATGATAATCTTAGTTGAATCTATTGAAAAGCATTTAACAAAATCCAATATCCATTTCTAATAAAAATTCTTAGCTAACCAAGATAGAAGAGAACTTCTTCAATCTGAAAATTCCACCTATGAAAAACTTATAGCCAATAACATCTACACTAATAAAAGAGAAACATGCAAATTGGTGTCACTTTGCTATGCCCACCAGCCAATCAGATGAGTATGCAAATTAACCCAACAAAGATGGTGGGTTAATTTGCATACACAGGCGTGGAGTGCAGACTGAAGACTGAAGAGGCTTGGAGCAGCACAGAAGCCAAGCCTTATTGCTATGGCTGGACCAAAGGCCTGGGTCCCAGGTCTGGAAAACCAGTGCCAGCAGCCAGGAGAAGGAAGGTCTATTGCACGAATCTTTGTGCAACGGGCTTCTAGTACTTCGTAATAAAAGACTAATATTTTTCCACTAAGATCAGGAACAAGTCAAGAAAGAATGACTGCTGTCACTATTTTTATTCAGCTTTATACAGGGATATTTAGCCAGTGCAATCGGTCAAGAAAATGAAATATGAAGTATCTAGTTATTTAGATTGGAAAGGCAGGTCTAAAGCTGTCTTTATTCACAAATGCCATAAGTGTCTATATAGAAAATCCAATGAAATCTACAAAAACAGCAGAACTAGTGAGTTTAGCAAGCTTCAGACTATAACATCAATATCCAATGAAAAATCAGAACTAATAATTTTTAAAACAATACATGTACAACCGCATTAAAAAAAACTACTTAGTGACCTATCTGACAAAAGATAGGCAAGACCAATACATTTAAATATATATATTCTTATATTCTTATCCTTACCTGAGGATATTTTTTCCATTGATTTTTTTTTTTTTTTTTTTTTTTTTTTTAGAGAGAGTAGAAGGGAGAAAAAAAGGGGGGGATGGGGGGAGAGAAAGAGAGAGAGCGCGCAAGAAACATCGATGTAAGAGAAACACATTGTTTAATTGCCTACTGCATATGCCCCAACCAGGGCCCGAGGATTGAGCCTGCAACCAAGGTACATGCCCTTGACTAGGTATTGAACCGTGACACTTCAGTCCCAGGGCTGGCACTCTAACCATTCAGCAACTGGCCAAGGCCTGAAAATTATAAAGCATTGCTGATAGATATAAAGAAGACCCAAATAAATAGAGAAATATACCTTTTCATGAGTTGGAAGACTAAAGTTTCTCCACATTGATCTATAAACTCAATGTAATCGCAATCAAATTTCCTATAGATTTTTTGTGGAAATTGACAAACTGATTCTAAAATTTATGTGTAAATGCAGAGGATTTAGAATAGCAAAAACAATTGGGAAAAAAAACAAAGTTGAAGGGCTAACATTACCTGATTTCAAGAAACTCATAAAACTGCAGTTATCAAAACAATGTAACACTGGCATGAAGATAGACAAGTCAATGGAACTAAATGAAATTAGTTCCACACACTTATATAGACAATTGATTTTTGATAAAGATGCAAAAGTCATTCAGGGGGAAAAGATAATCCTGTCAACAAGTTGTGCTGGATCAATTGCATGACTATACACTGAAAAGAAAAGTAAACATAACTCTGATCTCTATCCCACAACGTATAAAAATTAACTCAAAGTGGATCATAAACCTATATATAAGACCTAAAATTATAAAATTTCCAAAGGAAAATATAGAAAAAAAATCTTTATGACATGGGATTAGGCAAAGATTTATTAGATACAACACCAAAAGCATGATCCATAAAAGAAAAAAATTGATGAATGAGACTTGAGCTCAGCAAGTTACTCTAGCCATTCTTGTCCTTCCTAGCTTTGGAAGACAGATCAACTTAGACTCCAGGTTTATTCAACATTCCTGTCCAGGAAACTAAAATTTGAATTCTATTGCCTAGGAATCTTTTTACATTTTAAAGTTAGCATTTGTGAATAAACTTTGTATAGCATTGTTCAAGTTACAGATGGATTTTCTATAGAGCATTTTAATTATACAGAAACTTTATAAAGAGAGTACTGTTTTATGCCCATCTTACACACATGACTAAACTGAGACTCAGAGAAATTCAGCTACCTGCCCAGGTTTATACTGATAGAAAGTGGCAGAGCAACGTTCTTACAATTCCCTCATCTTAGAGCTTCGTTGCTTTCTACTGTCTCATTTTGGCTCTCTATTCAGAATGGACAGTTGGTCAGCATTAACTCCCTGAAGACACGGGAGGATATTACTTAGTAAACCGGATATTTATCCTTTATCTTTCAAACCGATCATGGCTGCCATCCGTGTTAGCAAGTGTGGCTAAAGGAATAAGATGCATGACCAACAGCTCTCTCCATCTTGAATAGGAATAAATTTGCCTTAGCTTTTAATGACACTTTGCCACTCTGTACTCAGGTTACCATAAATTAATGTAATTCCCAAAGTGACTACCAGATGCCCCTGATGTTACCTTTTCACCCAGTAGGAGCTGACCCGATATTCCTCTGATGTGGTCTAAATAGATGACTCACTTCAGGGAGCCTCCCTTTGAATTCAGTGCTCTTGGCATTTGCCCCAGTTCTGTAATAGCCACATACCCCAGGGGTAAAGTAATGGATCTCTGGCAATCTGGCTGTCCCCTTTATTTCTCTCTCACATTCATTTACACATTTGTGACTGTCCTCTGAGAATGGCACAAAGTAGAAAAGATAATACCTCCCACTCTTCCTCTCTAAGGGTCAAAACCACATGAACAGTCTTATGGGTCTCAGTCAGATTATCCTTCAGTTGTGCTACTAGACACAGTTAAGCCATTGGAAAGCTGAAGTAGAGTGTCATCAACAGAATCGAATTTAGACCGGTACATTTATTGCAAAAGGCAATATTTGAGAAAGGTAAATGAATGAAAGTGAGCCTTTTACATTATAGCCAAGCATTTAACGTTTGGATGGGGGGAGGGGGTCATTTTAATAAAGCTATCCAAAGAAATGCAAAACTGTATTTTCTTATTAATAATAGTCCTAGTTCTTTCCCTGGGAAAATAAATTCAGCATCACACTTGTGTGTTATCTCGAGAAAGGGAAATGGAGCAAGAGGTTTGGGAAGCTGTGGCAGGAAGTAAATACTTCTAATGTCATATATAGATGTTTTCTCTAACAATAGTTTTTGCCCTTTTTATTTGCATTACTTCTGTCTACAAATCTCTATTCTTTTCCTATTGTTCAGGGTATATGTAGCCTTTATAACAATTTGGGTGGGAACAAAGAGATGGTTTCAGGACTTTCTCCTAGTCCAGAAGTAAAATAGTTAAAATAAATTAATAAAAGAGCATAGGTGTGTCTAAATTGCCTTGGTCACCTGAGAGGAACTACTTATCTGGGCTGAAGTTCAGTTGTTCCATATATAAAATGAGGTCATAGTCCATGGGTCCTTGTGAGAAACAAATGAGCTACTGTAGGAAATGTTAAAGGCAGGCACGTAGAAGACTCCAATGAGCGTCATCTTCTCCCTAAATGAGTTTAAGAATATGACTAGTGTTCTCTGTTCTATACCATTTTTGATACATGCACTTTCATTGGGATCAAACAGTACATACGTTCTTATCTGGCAATCAGAAGTCTAACAGCAATAATGCAATCTCCACCTTCTGTGCTTCAGCTGATTATGCTTTTCTGTTCTTTGAACTTGAAATGAGGTGTGATTTTCTGTTCTGGAGTTCATACCTTAAAATGTGTCAGGCAGATAAAATACCTTACTTCAAGAAAAAGAAGCATTAATAGATATTAAATGTTAGGTATTAGAAATAGATCCGCAATTTTCCATAATTATGGTGGAGGCAGAGGCATGCATTATCCCAAATAGTTCCCAAATAGTACTTCTGGTTCTGAAATGTCACAGAGAGCCAGCCATCCTGTCAAAGAGATTCAACCTTATCCTCTCAATGCGTGTCCTGACTACACTCCTGCACAGCAGGGCTTTTGGCACCTAATAGGTTAATAGAAGAAAGGAAAACCCAGAGAATCCACAGGTCTGATAACCTGGAGGTATAATTAACATAGAGTGTGGCAATAAAGATCAGTCAGATACACTGGTATTCCAGTCCTTGATAACTGGGTGAATTGTGATAAAGATTAAGCAAACCTCTTTCTACTTAACTATAAATCTCTTCAATTTTCCTTCTGTAAAATAGGGATAAAATTAATAGATGTGTGAAGTAGCAAGTACATATAGATGCTCAGTCAATATTAAATACTATTTTTCATCAATTATCTAAAAGAAACCATTCCCTGTTTACATTTTATTCTAACTGCAGTGTTTTAAAATGAAAAATGGTGGGCTCTGCATCAATTTGCTCCACCCATTCTAATTTTTTCTTAGATTTAATTGATCTTTATTTGATATCTTTCTGAAGATCCCCCTTTCCGTGTACCACCATTACCGCCTGGGATCTTTCCACATATGAGAAGGCTGTGTGGCACACTGATTAAGAACATGGCTGAGCCCTAGCCAGTTTAGCTCAATGGATAGAGCATCAGCTTGTGGACTTAAGGGTTCTGGGTTTGATTCCAGTCAAGGGCACATACCTCATTTGCAGGAGGCAACCAATCGATGTGTCTCTCTCACATCCGATGTTTCTCTATTTCTCTTTCCTTCCTTCCACTCTCTCTAAAAATATAATCAGTGGAAAAGTATTCTCAGGTGAGGATTGCCAAAACAAACCAAGTATAAAGGGGTAAGGAGGCCTACCTACCCCTCATATATTTATATATATATGAACATGGTTGAGTTTCAATCCTACCTCCTCCTCTTACTGATTTTGGTGCCTTAGACAGCTTTCTCTATGAAAAGGGAATGATAACAGGACTTGACCCCTGGAGCCTATGTGATAATTGAGTTATTACATGTAAAGCCCCTAGAATAGTGCCAGGGAAGTGTTAGGTGATCTTTTAAGTCTGCCCATGATTAAATGCTAACAATTAGGAGTAGCAAAACTTAGGCATCTTTTCCCCTTCTGAAAGTGCCAGTCTATTCAGAGGGCCCGAGTTCTGAGGACTCTTTCTTTGATCTTATCGTTTTCTCTTTTTATTTTAATAATAAAAGAAACAAGACAACAAACTGCCTTGCAACATACTGCCGCCATAAGTTGTCAATACAACTGTTCTCTGTTGCAATATTAAAGATATAAGAGCAACGACAAGTTCCTCGCTGACTTCATTCTTGACTTCTTCATTATTCACATGAGCTCACTTCATAGAACAGGGTTTTAGTGAACTGCCAAAGGTGGCCCAATTTTGACATGGCCATGACTTTCAACCTGGGTTGTTGTAATTCATGTGTACTTCTCTGTGTTCCACATTAGACTGTCATCTTTTTTGAGAGTAAAGGCCCATATTCTAACTTCATTATATCTTCAGCACCTGAACTGCCACAAAACTGAATGAATGAATAAATGAATGAGTGAATGAATGAATGAAATCGCATTCAAAGTATAGTATGCTAGTTCAGCAAAGAGTAAACTTCCAAGTTAGATTGGGAATAATCCTGGAACCTCAAAATTCTTAGGGATACACTTATGCACCCTAATTTGGTCTTTCTACCTTCTGAGTTTCATCGTTCCTGCCATAGTTTATTGCCACCTCCCCCAACACACTTGGTGTTTTCCTGTCTCTGTGCCTTTATTCTTGTTAGCCTTTCTTTTTGGAATGCCTTTTCTTCCTTCTCTTCTACTCTGAATCTCAACTCACACCTTACATGAACATTTCCTTCTCTACTCTAAGTGTAAGTCATTTCACCTTCTCCTGACCTCCTATAGTAGCTGTTGTCTAAACCAATTAGCTGTTGCTTAGCACATACTGTTGTGTATTTTTAGTTGTTATTTTACAAGAAAAATACTTAGCCAGATTTTAAATCCTTTGAGAGCAGTGACCATGTCGTACACTTTTGTACCTAGCATTGTACCTTACACTTGGTGCAAAGATAAATAAATACTTGTTACCGGAGCGACTTGGTCTTAACCACCTTAAACAGAGTGCAATGCAAAATAAGACTAAGTGCAGTACAATGAAAGCATAATTTGTGGCTAAGTAGGAAGATTACATATGCTGAAACACATCAGGATAAAGATGTAAGTTGCAGGTAGAGTTTCAGCTTTGTGAGTTCCTTTTGACTCTGCAGCTTAATTTTTATTTTGTTTGATACAACATTTTATTTTTGTTTGAATTGTGCTTTGGGGTAGGGGTAGCGGGTAAGAGCATTTAACTTTAAGTCTAGTTGCATGCTCTGACAAATAACTCTATTGCGGGATTGTTTATTTTACAATAAAACATTTCAAAACAAAACATGAGACAACTAATGCCTCTCTACCATCTGTTCTACAGAAGTGTGAGGAAGGCGTAGACGGGGGTGAGGTGTTATATGCACAGTTCCCTCCTCCTCTTCAAACCTTTCAGGAACATGGTGTAATGATGTGGCATGGATATCACCCAAATTCAGAGTGTATGACAGTGTATTGGAGCATCCTGATTACCACAATATCTGGAGCTACCAAATCTGAAACAGTGTAAAGAATTGTAAGTGAGCAGGAGCTGGAAGGTCATGTAAATTCTTGTTACATATCTTCAGTCCTGGTGAATGAGTCTTTTTAAAATGCAGACGAAGGGAGACACATTGCTCCAAACCTCAGAGAAGCCACGACGATAGCAGATCTTGTGCCAAGGACCAAGGTTGCCTTTGACATTGGGCACTTCCTCTGTTGCCAAGAGCATCTGGTCCCATGCCTTTTCCTTACTCTGCATTCATGCATTAAAATTTTTTTTACATCTATTCATTGTCTGAATATTACCACCTGGGTAATGTGTCAGCATTGCACAGAGCTAGCACAGCGGCTTCCTCACTCATCACCCTATTAATGTTTGCCTTTGATCTCACATCCACAAAGGAGAGAATAATGTTTCAATTGTTTTAGGATCTGATAGGACAGCTCAGGATTGGTGTGGGCTACTTCAAGCCATCAGCGAGGCATAGAGCCATCCCCTCCAACTACCCTCTACTTCAGTTCAGTTGGGCACACTGCTTTTCTTATGACCTGCATCCGAGAGACTCCCTATCCACGTGTTTCCATGAAACTGCTCTAATGCCACCTATCAATGTCTTCCTTCCCTTAGTTATCAGGGTCCTTTTCTTTCCACTCCTGGATTATTTCTTTCATTCCAGTGATGAACATCTAGTTTTTCTCTGCTTCATCTGGATGGTCTTCCAGGAGCATCACAGAGAACTGACATTTTGTGCATCCCATTTCTATCTCCATTATTCATTCATTCATTCATTCATTCATTCATTCATCCTTCCATCGAATCATGCAGCTTCACTTGTTATGTGCCAGGTTTTATTAGATATATTGAGTGTGAAAGTCACAGTTCCAGCGCTCATGCACCTTCCGTGCCAGTGGAAGGAGCCAGGTGGCCATCAGAGTGAAGGAAGCTGCTGATCTCACTTCATGCAATGCTGACACATTGCCCAGGTGGCAATAAGATCATCAAGGAAACTAAAACAGGGTAAAGGAGAAGGATGGGTAGTGGTGGGAGGAGATGGCTGAGAAAACTCAGACACAAAAGGGACAAGTAAGTGGCCCACTGTCACTTAGGGAATGGCCATGCCAGGTTCAAAACCAGGCCGCCTGGCCTTTGAGCCCATACTCCTTACCATGGTACCTAGCTGTGTTCATTTTTTGTTGTTGTTCTTTTTAAAACATATTTTTATTAATTTTTAAATATTTTTATTAATTTCAGAGAGGAAGGGAGATGGAGAGGGAGAGAGAGAAATATCAATGATGAGAGATGGGCTGCCTCCTGCACACCCCCTACTAGGGATCCAGCCTGCAACCCAGATTCATAGGTCGACACTCAACCACTGAGCCATGCCACCTGGGCGCCGGGCCGTGTTCCTGACCCTCTGCCATCCTGTAATTGACAGCTGAGAGGATTTCAAGAGGAAGGGTCCACCCCTGCTGCAGACAGGACTGAAATCACAGCAGAATTCACAGTGCAAGAGCCCAAGGAATTGAGAATGTGCAACACTAATGCACAGTCCTATCAACTGAAAACAGACCACCCAACAAAGTTTAAGAGATAAATACCAATTGCCTGTACAATCAGCTCATTTTCTTTTATTCACTCAGTAGGCTTTGTAAGCATTTACATAAATGTCTCAGTTTGAAATTATTGTATCCGACTTAAATCTATTTCAATTATATGCAGTGCTAATTTCAGAAGGCTCTTAAACCCATAAGCTCAGCATCACCTTCCTTGTTCAATAAGGCACCTTCTCAGTCAATGTTCCTTCAGATGCAGCAAACACTAAGTAATTAACCTTAACAAAGTCGGTCCTTGTCCATTTCCACAAAATTACTTTCTAAAGAGGTTATTAAGAGCACTGGTTGCACCACAGTGTCGATTAATAATACTCCTGAGTCCAAACAAATAGAGCATGTCCTTGTGGTATAAGATATGGAAAATGCTGACAAGTCGTGTGTCAGCGCATGTGTAGCATAAATGCAACACAAGGCAAGCCTAATTGTGTCGTCTTTTTACAACTCAGGGTCATTAACAGTGCTATTAGGGGAAACAGACATTCGATTCATGTAAAATGGTCTGGAAGCATGAAGAAAATAAATGCCTTAAAACAGAACTAGCATTCAGTGAATTTGGACTCATCGCCAAGCTTCCTTGCATTTTGAAAAGTGTTCTCTTAATAAATTCCACTTAATTGGGAAAATGGCAAAAACTGGATGACAGCAACAAAAGAGAAAGGAAGTGTTTTTTCCCCCATTGTCTTTTTTTTTTAATGCTATGTTTTATGGGATTTCTATCAGGCTGCTCACTTTAGGAAAGCTAAATCATGAAACAAAACCATGTTCAAACCAAAGATCAGCTATATGTTGTGAGGTTTATTCACAGCTAGTAAAGAGAGCACTCTGGTAAAGCTTAAATTAGTTAATCCTCAGAATTTCCAGGTAGCTGGAAGAAAGTATAAGGAAGCAGCACATGTTCCATTCAAGGAAATCCGGGCCATCAAACAATCCCATTTCCAATTCCTCAAAAGAAACACTGAAAGGCCACGTATATTTATAGTGATTTGCTATCTGCCGTAGATTGGTTTTGAAACAGTAACCATCTGAGATAAAATTATATACCTCCTGGAAACTACTTTTTCTCCCAGGCTTCTAATTCATATCCCTCATTTTTCAATATAAGATAGTTTCAAAATCACAAGTGCACTGGATAAGGCAGTGTTAACAGAAAACAAGATGAGATGTCGGGAAAGAAAGCACTCTTATTCTTCCTAGAGGGAGGCCACCTTTAATATTCGGAGCTATCATTAATGTTTAAGTGCCTGTTTCAAATAGAGCAGAAGTTAATGAAATAAAGATAGAGCTTTGCCCTCCCGAAGCTTTATCCTTATCAAGAGGACTTACGAGCAGGACAGTAGAAGTGTTGGGCCTCGAAAGAGATTTAAAAAAAAAATCCTGCCCTTGAGGAACCAAGTTAAGACGAGGTGACATGTATATAAAAGATGAATTATAATACAGTGCGACCTTGTGTAATGAGCAATAAAGAGAACAATGACATGTGGGCTTTTGTGAGGTCTCCTTTCTACAGTAGAAGGAAGAAAAGCTAAAGAACATTCTAGGCAAAAGAATGGCCAGCAGCAAAGGTCAGATGAGAAAACATGGTTGAGACATACAAGTAGATCAGACTGGCCAGAGCAGGGAAAAGGTTGAATCGGTAGGTTATGTCTAGGGTGTATGGAGCCTTAAATACTGGGCTAGGAAATTGGAATTTCCTTCTGTAGGCAGTTAGCAGCCATCAGAGGATCTGGATTGACCACGTGTATCATGGGGGCAAAGAGTGAGTGTGTGTGTGTATGTGTGTGTGTGTGTGTGTGTGTGTTGGGAAGTAGAGGAATAACTGTAAATTCATACTTGTATATATAGTATATATACATATATACACACACATATGTACATGTACATGTACATGTACATGTATATGTATATGTATATGTATATGTATATGTATATGTATATGTATATGTATATGTATGATAAAATAATGGCTCAGAAAGGAGAGTGATTCAAGGCAAGTGATCTAAATAGGAAACCACATTTCCAGATGTGTGTGGATAGGACAGACTAGGCTAGGCCAATGGCAGTGAAGATGGACACATGGGAAACTTTTTGAAGATGTGGGTTCTGTCTGGAGAGTGACTATAGATAAAACCAAATTACAAATGACTTAATTTTAACATTTACCCAAACTTTACTAGAAATACGTTATATTCTTAATTGTTAATGATTGATAGTGTGATTAAAGCTTTTTTTCCTTCCAGAAGTGAAGAGTAGTTTCTTTTTACCGTGAGCGAGTAGGCCTTTGCACAGAAAGAACAGAGCACACAGAATCCTAAGATATGGGTAAAATGTCATCAGCAATATAAATCATGTTTCCTGTCCACTTGAAACCCAGGAAGGAAGAAAAGAGAGGATCCTAAGAGGAAAAATTCAGTTCAGTTACCTCTCCAGGTGGTCACTGTGCTGGGAGAGGGTGATGGGCTAGTTCCTGCAGCCTCTAGAACCCCAGGAAACGGAGACCATCCTCATCTAGGGATAGAAGAGTGGCATGTTCCGTGGTCGTCTCTCAGACCACAGGAACAGTTTGGACCACATGCAGAGCCTAGCCTTTTTAGCTATCCATTCAGAAGATTCCTTAAGTCAGACTTTGTAAGCCTTAGATGAAACAAACACCACCTTTTTGGATGGCCAAAGCTGAGGACACACTGCTATTTTCAATAATGGTATAATGAAATAAGTGTGCCAGGCTTGGCACTATATGCTAGACTAACAATGTTTGCTTCCTGAATTCCCCCAAAATAACTATCTAATATACTGTTTTTAAGTTTATGCTGTAACATCATGAACAGAGTCCCATGTTAGAGTCAGAACTGGATTCAGTTCCCAAACGTGCCACACATCAGCCGAGTGTCCTGGGAAAAGTCATTTTACCTCTGACCCTTGATTTCCTCAACTGTAAATAAAACAGGATTAAATATCCCTACTTAAAAGGATTGTTGCAAGAAGCAAATGAGATAACACTGAGAGTATCCAGCACATAGGGATGGAATTTAAAAATATATAGTTGAATCATTAGCTTCATCAAGGTAAAAACATAGCTGCCTAATTCTGCTTCTCCAGCGAGCAATTTAAAAACAAAAACAAAAACACAAGTCTCATTATTTCCATTCTGAATTTACAGGGTGACTACTGAATCTTAGCTTCATTTTATGTGGATATTTTTTGTGTATTTTAAAGGTCCATGGATAGCCATTTCAGATCACTAATTCCAAAAGGGAAAATGAGTAATTATGCAACACAGGAATATAAAGTGAGTCAGGGATGTCAAAACTGTCATGTAAAACTGTATTTGTATCTGCACCTTATAAAGGCATCTACAGTACATAAAACTATGTGGTCTACAAAAAGCCAAAATTGTAAAGATTCCAGAGAAAATAACCTGCCGAGGTCCTAAGACTGAAATTTTCTGAAGTGAAAATGAACAACATGTTTTAATGTACTTTCTTTGTTCCCATTCTCCATGGTAGATATTGAAGTTATGGCTGAAATCCTTGGCATTGTCATAATGACTTAGACAGTTAAAGCGATGCAACTCATATTTCAGAAGCTGGCCTGTGAGTCCTCTCAAGAAACAAGAGTACCAGTTTATTCCGCAGTGTTGGCATTTTGACCCTTTGGGAAACATGCTGTATTATCTTTCACACAGTTACACTATTTGTTAATTTGCCTGTCAAATTAACATAGTAAACTATTTACAGCTGTTCTATGTAATGTTTAAGTGATAATCCCCCATAAATGTGGACTCTTGTTATTTAAAAAAGAACTACTTCATTAATCAAAGGCTTCTAAATCCAAATTCTAACTTAAATATGGTATTCTTTATCAAGATTTTCTAGTTATGGGAGGCATATAAGAAGAAATACCTGTTTAAAAGGTTTGGGAAATGTCTTTTCAAGTCACATATACAAATCCAAGTTTTAGGCTACTCAACAATACTAAATTCTTTAGATCCTGTTGTTCAAAAGTCTTTGGAAATTTTGAAACATATAAAATATTGATTCAACTTCTCCTAGAAGAATTCAGCAGAAAACAAAAATAACCTAGCTGAACTCCCACTCCCCTTTCCAAACATATCATGAAGTCTAGGAAGGCCAGCTTCTCATCCTATATAATTCTAAGAATTCCCATAGGGAAATTTGTGAACCTCCCTCGCAGAAATTCTCATAGATCTATATAGGATGAGAATCTGGTTTATAAACAATAAACACAAGATTCTTTAAGATATGATCTTTGCCCTCACTTAAGCTCCAGATGTTAACTTGGAAATGATGATCTTCGGGCTTCAATACACTGTTTACTGGGTTCCCAAGAATTCAGTCAGCCATTCAGCAACATAAGAATATATCCTTATGTCCCTATGGCCATAAAGGGGCATAGGATATTTGCAAAATTGCCCCAATCTTTTTCTTTTTAACCCATTTTTCAGTAGGGTGGGAGCTTGGTTACATAAATCAAATTTCAGACAGAAGGGTAATGTGATTATGTTTGCATATGTAGTTTATTAAATTGCAAAAATTTCATAGGCTTATTGTAAAACAATTAGAGAAGCATATAAAGTAACATTTTAAAGTCCTCAAGAAATCTAATAGACTTTGTGAATTGATATAATTCATATATTTAACTTCTCAGAGCAAAGAGAACAAATGAGGTCAGGTTATCAGGTGGCAACTGAATAGTTTTGAAATCTTTATCCACTTAGAATTCACTGTAGCATTTTCTCCAAGGAAAAGAGAGTGGGAGTTCTTAGTGTGCTTCAGCTCATAAGGTAGAGTTACTGTGATGCAAATACGGGAACAGAAATCAAGGTCAAGGTCATGGAAGAGCAGACACAGGTTTTGTCACCCTGGAGGTCAGAACACTGGAGGTCTAAGGAGAGCAAGGCAGAAGATTGCAAGTCAGGTCAGTCACAAAGAGGAGAAAACCTGGAGGACCAGAACTGCTGCCAGTGAAACCATAACAATGTGTCCTCCTTTTCTACCTGTTCTTGACTTTCAGGTTAATCAATTCATGAGCATTATAGCCTGGGAGCCAGAACAGATGATCTTTGCAAAATGTAATGGCTACACTAATTGAGTACTTACTGTGTGCCAGATCCTTTTCTAAGGGTTGTATGTGTGCATTTCATTTTATCCTAATAAGATTACAGCAACCCAATGAGACAGGACTGCTTTTACAGATAGCAAAACTGAGGCTTAGAAAGATCAAGTAATTTGCTCTATCATATAACTAATAAATCTGTATGAAGTGAACTTTTAGTCCTTGAATATTTCTATAGACACACAAACCAGTGTCACTATGGACACTTTATTGATGGAAGGGCGAGGGCAGGAAGCTATTCCAAAATGGACAAATCAAGTCAGTCAGTCTAATAAATGGCATGGTTGAGATTTTGGATATGAAATTATCAACCCAGCCAATGCAGTGAAGATTAGCAATCAATTTTCGGAATGTAAACACAACCTCAATGAATTCCAGTTCTTTCCAATGCCATATACCTTTCTAAGCTTTATAATGAGCTCTAGTGATCTCCAATATGGATTGTCTATCTGGGGAGAGGTGGGAGCTGATATCGTTGACAGGCAAAGAGAAATAAATATTTTACCAACCCACAAAACCATCTCTTATAGGTCCATTTGCTCATATGCACATGAATTTTTACCCTGATCCTCTGTTTCCTTTCCAGCACCCTGGAGTATCTGTTCAAAGTTGGGCCCACAGCATGGTCCGCCTCGTTGTTCACACATACTTTACAGTATCTGTATGCTTTCCATCTGGGTACTTTGGTTGGAGGCAGCATTGAAAACTAGAGGAGATTTTTGGTACTTTTGCAATCTCCTTTCTTCCAGAGTCTCCTAGAATTCTAACCACTGAAAGCCCACCCAAGATCAGACCTTATTGTATTTATTGCTGTAGATCTGAGCAGCACAGAAGCAATCTGGTGAGCTAATTACAGTCAATTTGGAAGATAAGTTTGTGGATCCCAAATGGGCATGTTGATTGGAGAGGTCATTTCTGAGTGAGAGAGTCTTTTCAATACTTATAACTTCTAACCTCTACCCTATATGTCATTAAAACAAGAGTTAACAAGGTCCAAAAGGTTGCTAGCGCTGCATGTGATTGTGAACTTTAGAAGAGCCTTTCTGCTTTTGTGATTTTCCCATACATACAGTAAGCAAAATACACACGTATATTTTAGGACGTCACATAGAAGACATCATATTCAAAGTTGAACCTCTAAAATCAAGTCCCAAACAGTAGTCTTAACCTTCTTCAAGAATCTGATGAGTAGTACACACACATCCACACACACACACACACACACACACACACACACACACATAATGGATTAAGACCCATGATGTAAGCAGCTGTAAAGCAAAGAAATGGAAACTATGCCCTGAACCAGTCTTTAAATAACAACCTCATCCTTCCTGGCTTCAGTTTCCTCATCACTAAAATTATGTGATTTCAATTTCCTAATCTCAAATGTCCCTTCAGCTCTAGGACTTTTTGACTATTATTTTTCTTATGCTCATGGAAAGCTAGTTTTTATTACACTTCTTCAGTGGTGATGATGCAGTGTCGCAAGACAAACTTAAATTAACAGAAGACCAAATTATAAGCCTTTGGTGTATTTCTCCAAGTAGATTCAGAATGTTTGCTTTATGGTAGCCAAGTGTCAAGAATAAAATAAGAAAACAAGCAAAACTTACAATTTTTTAAGTGGGAGGTGTGTATCCCTAGAACCAACCTAAATAAGAAAATTATTTATGTTATTTGCATTAATTTCTTCAGATGGAAGGTATTGTTCAAATCTTTATTTTTGCTACAGATGGGACTGCAGACTATTTTCTTTTGGTATGAAATACAAAATGAGAGGACCAAAATATGGCCAGGATTCTTGATGACTTACCTATTAAATAATGAGTACTAGATAGTGTCATGGGGAAACTTTATCACCGTCTACTAGAGGAATAGGAAACAGAATGGATGAGATCTGTTTAGATCAGTTGTTTGAAGTGTATCTGAATGTGAGAGTTGGAGACACGTGAAAGAGTCTGATCTGTCAACCCAAACCACTGTAGCACAGAAAGGAGATATCGGAAAGAGGAAGGAAGGGGCCCTTAAACTTGAAAGGAAAATATGACCTACCCTTCACCTCCTTTGACCTCAATGATGCATAATAGTTTGTGCAAGGCTACAAATAAAGCAGTGTTTGGCCAGCTACTTGGAGGAAGACCATAAACAGGAAGCAGGAATGGTGTAAAATCAAGTTGATGTAAGATCAGGTCAGTGTAAGATCAAGTAGCTGAGAAGTCCTTAAAAGTAGACTCATCTTTATGAGGGAAGGGAATACACTGCCTGCTGTTTTCACTGTGCCAAAAGCAATGTTGGCACACAGATGCTTCATTAATAGTTGTAGAATGAATGAATGAATAAATGAATGGTCAGGTAATGTTGGGAATGGAGTTCCAGTTTGCATATGGGTGGATGGAAGAAAAATAGCCAGCAAAAGCTATTAACAGAAGTGAGGCATAAGAAAAGATCAAGAAAAGGAAAAGACATTTACTGCCAGAACAGAAGGATTTTAGAGCAGGGTATCTGGGAGCATTTGAATAGGAACCAGGAGGCCTTTGTTTGCAACCTTCTCCTTGATGCATTATGTGATCTGAGGCAGAGAATCTGACATTTTCTCCCACTTTTACAGCGACAGTAAAGATTCCTCAAACACAGTAGTGAATAAATACTTCTTGTTTGGGGCTGAATAACATCAACAGACCTGTGTCCAAAACATAAGCTTTAAATATTTCTAGTTTCTCTTCACAGTCAGTGCTGAAGAAGAGCATTTACTCATTCAACAAATAGCATCCACTATTTGACAGGTACTATCCCAACCAGGGGTAAATTCTCATTATGCTGAATAGTTCAGTAAATATATACAGAGAGCAATTGGGAAGCTACAAAATATTAGGGATCACTTTATTTTCATTATTGCTAAGTATCTTGAAAGAGTGGTTTACACACCCCCTCACCCTTCATTCATTTCTCTTCCCTAAGTCACCTGATCTCAAGACCCTTTGTCCAAGGAAACTACCCTCCTCTAAGGTCATCCATGAGGTCACATCCTTTGCACATTGTTCAAGTCTTTATTTTTCCAACTGCTGTTGAAAAATTTGATATTATTGATCATTCTTTGTTAAAACTCCCACCTTCCCTGGTTTTCTTATTAATGATGTAGCATGTTCTAAATATTTATAAACTTTGCTTGGAACCACAGGGATATAAATGCAAATCTCATCTTTGTCATCGTATAAATCTGAGCAAATGAATTAACCCAGTTTAATATCTTCATCTGTATAATTGAGGTACTTACTGCTTCATTCAACACCCCCTTATGTTGTTATTGTGAGGATTATATGAAGGTAAAGCATGGTGCCTAACACATAGTAAAATAGGATCAATGTAAGGGTTCTATTTGGGCACCCCTTCCCACGATCTGGACTGCCACTCTTACTTCATGTCTTCCTCATCTCCTCCCTGAATTATTTCAGTGGCCTTCTCACCAGTCCCCTGCCTTCAGTCTCTCACAGCTCCATTCTGTTCCTCGCCTGTGGCCTTTCTGAAATGCAAATCTGATCATACCACGCTCCTTCTTAAAATTCATCAGTGGAACCCAGTGACCTGTAGGATAAACAAAGTCCAGACTCCTAAGCATGATATGATGCAGACCCTTCTCTCCAGCCTCATTAACCACAACAGCCTCCCATACCCTTCACTTTGGCCATGAACTACCTGTAGTTCCCAGAGTGCTCTGTGTGCCCATTTACCTTCATGCTTTTGCACATGACTTTTGCACTACATGAAAGCCTTTTCCTTTCCCCTCCTTTTCTGACTGGATAACTTCTGTGTGTTCTGTAAGACTCAGCTCATCATTACAACTTTTAGTTTTTTTCCTAGAATAGAGAGAGTTAGCTCTACCTCTAAAGCACTGCAATATTATAGAATGCATACATTATGGTTTAACCATTAATCTTGCTTTCCAATTAGGTATGCACTCTATGAAGACCTGTTCTTTTCAAAGGACCTGGCACCTAGTATGCTGAATACATGTTTGTTGACCTAATTACATAAACAATGAGTTCCAATGTTTTGGCAAGGACAGAAATGAAAAAATGTATATATAGCATGCCCCGGCCAGTGTGGCTCAGTTGTTTGGGAGTCATCCTGTGCACGAAGGGATAGCCGGTTTGATTCCTGGTAGGAGCACATGCCCAGGTTACAGACTTGATCCCTGGTGGGGGGCCTGTGGGAGGCAGCCAATCAATGTGTTGCCCTCAGATCAATGTTTCTCTCTCTCCCTCTCCCTTTTTCTCTCTCTAAAAATCAATTTAAAATCTTTTTTAAAAATGAAAAAACACAAACACACATAGATTGGAGTTTGAGCCAGTATGAATGTACAAGTCAATCACCCAGGAGTAAGTGGGCAGATTTCAAAATCAGTGACAAAGGCAGTGTGAAATAGAATCAGAATCTGCCTAACAATAAACATGTTTACAACATGTGTTTTTCCTATGGTCCAGTGAGGAAATAAATTCTACTTTTTCAAAAGCAAAGGAATGTATAGGAGTATAAAGTAAGTTTTCGAACTAAGAGCAATGATCAAATGCTCCTGCATAAATTATTTGAAGCTCACAGAGCAGAGACCACAAGGATTGCCTTAGGGTTGACCAGTAGATTGTGTATTGACCAACTCCTGTGGAATTCATCAACTGAGATGAGAAGTATTACAGGAAATGGCCTCGTCTTTTCAAATCATGAGAATTTAGCCTCCTTTGAGGAGGGAGTCTGAGCCTAGCCATATAACAGCTCCACTAGAAGAATGATGTTGAAATCATGTGTTTCTACGTGTTTTTCCATGGCTTTTAACTCTTTTCTAAAGATTCCCTTGAACAAACTCAATACACTAATTAGAGCTAGTGATATTGTGTTGTTAAATGTCTCAAACTATTATATTTCAGCATTGTCCACTGAATTTATTTCTTAGACCACATCATATTTTCGTGGGGACTCATTTATCTTGTGATTTCCTGGATCTAAAATTATGATTCAGCCTCAGTTATCAGAGTACCTTTCTTGTTTAAACTTAGTAACAAATGTCAAGAGAGTACAACTGGCAATTCTGTAAATTTAAGTTTTCGGGGCTTTTATACTAATATGGTCCAAGCATAAGTTTTATTTTCTGAAGTTGCAATGTAAAAATAATAAAGTTAGAACAGACAGAATAATTATAGGGTAAAATTATTAACTGTGATATTAAATGATGATCAAAACTTCAAGTTCTCCAATTTAATTTCTTTGAATAATGAAACTATAAATATTTTAAATGACTTTTAAAATGTGATCTCACTTATGTGTGGAATCTAAAAAAAAAAAAAAAAAAAAAAAACAAAACCAAACTTGTAGATACAAAGAACAGAGTGATGGTTATTAGAGTGGAGATCGGTGGGGTGGAGGGGTTAAATGGGTGAAGGTGATCAAAGTTACAAACTTTCAATTATAAGACAAACAAGTTCTGGTGATATAATGTACAACGTGGTAACTATAGTTAGCAATACTGTATTGTATATTTGAAAGTGGCTAAGAGAGTAAAACTTACAAGTTCTCATCACAAAAAGAAAAATTTATAACTACAAAATAATGGATAAACACCCACTTAGTGTGCTAATCATTTCACTATATACATCAAATCATTATGTTGTGTATTTACAACTAATACAGTATTACATATCAATTATATCAATAAAACTGGAAAAAAATATTTTTTAAAGTCTATGGATTTTCACTCCTTTATTAAACTTGGCATAGAAAGTTTCCTGTATTCTCCACAGTTTTATGCAAATTGCCATCATATAGACCAAAAGTTAGCAATCTGAACCCCATGGGCCAAATCCTGATTTTGTAAACAAATTTTTATTGAAACTCAGACACACTTATTCATTTATGTATTGTCTATGACTGCTTTCATGCTACAATGTCAAATGGAGTGAGTAGTTGCAACGGAGTGTATATATGTGACCTTTACAGAAAAAAAATTGCTGACCTCTCATATGACAGTGGATATTGAGACAAATAAGTAAAGCCTGTTCTTTAGAGCTGCTGAGCTGACAGACTTAAGGATAATTTCTCTTAAGAATGAAAAATAAAAGGATTTAAAAAAACAAAAATAGCTGTCAGCTATAAAAAATGAATTTCAGCTTCACCATTTATTTTTTCAACTAAGTTTAATATAACATGCATTGTATGTGCATAGTAAGCGAGTTATTTGGCTCTATAACTTTAATTCTTTGAAAACCATATGTGACATTCATTTTCAGGTATAATGGAGATAGCCTGCAATCTAGAACAGATTCTTATAAGAAAGTTGAGAAGATGATAAAAAATCACTAAGTCAGAGGTTCTAATGACTCATAACATCTTTCTGGGCTCTATTTAAATCATTTGAAACTGAAATTAATGATTCATATATGTGATTGCTCTTGCAAAAGTAAGAAAGGAATTGTGACTCATCTAATATTAGTACAGGAGCTTTGTTCTGTGGCACAGGGTGGAGAAATGCCTTTCTAATGCCTTGAGATGTGTATTTTTTGCACATGTTCTTTTCCCTGATTTTGGATTCCAAATGGAAAATAAAGCTAGTGAAATTAACTTCCTAATCACATTATTGTGATAATGTTCACAAACAATACCTGAACATGAGTATCCCTCTGATTGCACATTCAACCAGTGACTAAATGACATTGTGGGTGGACTTTTATTTGTTCTTATCCACATGATATGTGTAAGAAATTTTACATAGCAGATGATTTCCTGAGCAATTGGAAAATTTGGTATAAAGTAACACTTGGAAATTGAATCATATTTTCTTACTTATTTAAATTTTGTTTTCAGAAATGGGTCTCCACTAAGGCTTTTTTTCTCAACACATTATTAAAAACAAGCAAACACAACAACTACATACATACCCACAACAAAAACAAATCACACTTTTCAAAGAAAAACACAATTTACAAGTAAGCTTACTCAAACACTTTCTGGAACAAGGAGAGTTATAAAAAATAAATAATAAGCCAAAAACTATTTCCAAATTACAAAAAATACATTATGGGAACACAAAATTGAAAATACAGTATTATGCAGTATCTTAAATTGTTGAAAGGGAGAAGTTTCATCTCACTGCATGATGTTTACAGATTAAAGAAAAAGAGAAAAGAAATGGAAACAAAAAGCTTTCACGTCTAATTGAACAATTCTTCTCCCTATAAAGTCACCGTGATTATTTTTTAAAGATATATTCTGGCCACTTTCCAGACATCTTTAGCTGAGGTTCTGAAGGAATAGCTTAATCACATTTAACAATTGCATTTATGTAATATGTGTACTATCTCTTTAAGAACTTGCTTTTTATTTTAATTTTCCCCCCCTTTCATCAGTACACTGCTGGGGATGGAAGTGGGAGACTGAAGTAAAAGCAAGTAACAAAAAATCCAGCAAAACAGTAGAGAGGACAGGAGAGCCAAAGTTTATAGCAATAATGTTGTCCTTAGACGGAGGCATTTTTATGCCATAAGTTAACTCAGTCTGCAAGTCACAGCACCAATGTCATTCATGCTTTGCCCGCAAAAACATAGTAAACACTAATACTCAAGTCAGAGTACTTTAATAATGACTGCCAAAGCAGGTACCTGGCTGTCCTTTTTAGCACCAATAATTAGTTTCCCCCATGAGGCCAGCAATTGTTGCAGGTAGGCACTATGAGGGCTAGATCTATGTCTATTCTATTTGCATTTTGCTCTAAGCACTTACTAAATATTTGTTGACCTACTGAAGGACCTAGAGTTGGCCGTCTTTATTCTTACTCCTGCTGATCCCCCTCCATTTTCCTCTTAGGATGATTTCACCTATTATCTTAATATTCTCATGCCCCCCTCTTCTGGACTAGTATTAATTCTCTCCTGACACATCAGTCATATATAGATAGCACAGACATCTCTCTTTTTCTTGCCCTCTCAATCACAAAGGAACTTAAGAGAGTGAAGCCATAGAAAAAGGAGTCACAAACCAAACTAAAACAGCAATGAAAACGATACCTTTCCAGCCCTAGCCAGTGGGGCTCAGTGGATAGAGTGAAGGATCCCAGCTTCGATTCCAGTCAAGGGCATGTACCTCAGTTGCAAGCTCCTCCCCCGTGGTCCCAGGCCCTAGTCAGGGCTCATGCAGGAGGCAACCATTCGATGTGTTTCTCTCACATCGATATTTCTGTCTGTCTTTCCCTCTCCCTTCCACTCTCTCTAAAAAAATCAATGGAAAAATATCCTCCGATGAGGATTTAAAAAAAAACAACAAACAAACACAAAAAAACTCTACATTCCCATGTTGCATTTTGTCCATGGGGAGGGGGACTAGACACAGAGATTGGAGATGACGTTCTTTCCATTGGTAGTGGGCTGGCAGATGCCACATGCACCTAGAGCTCAATAAGAACTTTGATGTTGAGGATTATGATAGTTCAAGGGAGCAGGAAATTGAAAGAATCAAAAGAGGAAATGAGGCCTGATCTATGTCTCCCAGATTCATATCTGTAGTCCACACCAAAGCAATTATTGTTACCCACATCTGTGAGATTTGAACGTAAATCACTAGATACGCATCATTTAGTTATCCCAACAACTTCAAGAGGGCTACGCTAAAATCATCTCAGGTAGCTGTTTTCTCTGTGCTTAAAGAACATTTCCAATTTCCCAGGTGCCAGGAAGTTCTTCCTAAGCCTAACTATAATTCTTTCTTCTGTCATAGAAGCCCTGACGCCACCCAGCTGACGGAAACAGCGCCTTATCTTCATCTGGATAATATTTCTTTGCCTATTTGAAGGCTGTTATTGCAGCTTCTCTCTACTCCGGCATTCTTTTCCCTGGGCCCACTGATTCTAGACCCTGAGCTTTGCCTATTTTGTGACCCTTACAATGCTTTTATGTCTGTCTTCTGGATAATCCACAAATATTCCGTGTTTCACTAAATGACCTAAGAAAAAACTAGGTGGAATTTGGGCAATGCTGAGTCAAGAATCTGAGTTACCTCATGGTTTCTCTTTGCTACAGTTACGCGTGCACCTTGTATTACGAAGCTTGTTTTCCGCTGTAGCACCACTTTGGTACTTCTTGATACGTTCAGGATCCATCCATTAGGATCTTCAGACCTTTCCCATTAAATTTGAGTCATGTTTTCCCCTTTCTCTAATTCAAAATTCTGTTTCCTCTTCTGGGTAAATTACTCTGCCATTTCGAATGTCACTTGGCCCATGACTTAAGAGTTTAGAAATAGTTTTAAATTCCTGCCTCTCTTTTTAGGAAAATTTTTTCAGCAGAATAAATTGTCCCCAAAGAAACAAAACATATCAGAGATAGCAGAGGTCTGAATTGTAGAAGAGGTTAGCCTAACCCCTTTCTATACTTTATTATACAGATGATAAAACTAAGACTTAGAATCATTAAACAGTTTGTCCCAGATCACAAAGATTCCCAGGAGCAGAGGCAGGACTGGAACCACAGTCACTGATTCTCAGTTGCATGCTCTTTCTACAACACAGTGAACAAAGCTTTCACCCATTCCTTATGTTATACTAGCAAAGTTGACAAGGTAGGATTGTCAAATGAGAAAGGTATGGAAATTTTTAATTTGAAGGAATTTAATAAAAAACTGCTTTTATTATAAACTACACAATCTTATCATTGAATAATATAAACTTGACTCTCATCCTTTATTTTACTGAAAAAAAATGTGTATTTTGGTTAACGGAAAAAATGTACAAGAACTCTTCAATTAAAATAGGTTCTCTCCACTGAACTTTTATTTTTAAACTTCTTATGTTATAAATGTTTACATTTATGCAGATATAGAAAGCATCGAATAAGGAATCCAGATTCAGCAATTATCAATACACTAGAGGCCCAGTGCACAACATTTGTGCACTTGAGGGGTTGCTCAGCCTAGCCTGCACCCTTGCATAGTCTGGGAGCCCTTGGGGGATGTCCAACTGATGGCTTAGGCCCGCTCCCCTCTGGGGACATCCTTAACACTACCGCAGAGGCAAGAGAGGCTCCTGCCACTGCCTCTGTGCTTGCCAGCCATGAGCCTGGCTTCTGGCTGAGAGGCGCTCCCCCTATGGGAGCGCACTGACCACCAGGGGCATCTCCTGTGATGAGTGTCTGCCCCCTGGTGGTCAGTGCACGTCATAGCAACTGGTCATTCCGCAGTTTGATCGATTTGCATATTAGCCTTTTTTATATAGGATGGTCAACCTGTTTTATCTATACTGCCCATGTACCCTACAATTATTTTATGAAATTAATAATTGTATAGTGCCCTGTATAATAATTTATGATGCTCTGAGGCATCATATCATTTTATCTGTAAATATATTTTAGTATGTGTTTCTAAAAGATAAGAGTGCTTTGCTTAAACCATAGCCACAGTAGTTATCACATTAACAAATATTAACAGTAATTTCTAAAAATCAAGTGTCCAGTCATATAATTGCTTAATATCATCAAATAGCTAGCCAATGTCCATATTTCCATAATTTTTGCTTCATGTATTTTTGGACTCTACTGTTAGATGCACACATGTTTATTATTAAGCTAGAGGCCCGATGCACGAAAATTCCTTCCCCCGGCTGCCGACACTGGCTTCCCTACTCCAGTCGCTGACAGGCACCCGGGGCCTGGGCCAGCTTCCCTTGGGCCACCTGCAGGCACTCAGGAGCCAGGCTGGCTCCCCTCTAGCCCCGGCTTGGTCAGGAAGGACATCTGGAATGACGTCCAGAAGACATCCGGTCTAATTAGCATATTACTCTTTTATTATTATAGATGTTCTTGGTGAATTGACCCTTTTAATTGACCTATTATTATAAAATGTCCTTCTTTACCTCAATAACAGTTGTTGTCTTAATGTCTATTTTGTGTAATATAAGTATAACCACTCCAAATCTAGTTTGGTTTCTGTTTTAATAGTATATCTTTTTCTGTCTTTTTACTTTCTATTTGTGTCTTTAAATCCAAAGAGTGTCTCTTATAGACAGCATCCAGTTGGATCAGGTCTTTATCCATTCTTCCAATCTCAGCCTTTAAATTGGAATATGTAAGCCATTTACATTTAATGTAATTTCTGAATGAGTAGGAATTACATTTGCAATTTTGCTATTTATTTTCTATGTCTTATGTCTTTTATGTTCCTCTATTTTTCCATTAATGTCTTCCTTTAATTAAGTAGATATTTTCTAGTGTTCCATTTTAATTTCCTTATTTCTATTACTATATTTTAGAAAACTATTTTCTTAGTGATTTTTCTGTTAACACCTTAATTTATAGTAATCTAGTTTGGATTAATACCAACTTAATTTCAATAGTATACAAAACTTTGCTCCTATATAACCCTGGCTGGTGTGGCTCAGTTGGTTGGAGCATCACCCCATACATGGAGAGGTGTTGGGTTGGGTTCGATTCCCTATTGGGGCATATATCCAAGTTGTGGGTTGGTCCCCAGTTGCAGCATGTGTGAGAGGCAGCCAATCAATGTTTCTCTTTCACACAAAAAACATGTACTTGGGTGAGGATTAAAAAAGTTTTTTAATTGCATCTTAAACATTGTGTGCATATCAACACAGATTTATAATGATTACATTATAAAGTTTTCTTTTAAATCACATAAAGAGTTACAAACAAAAAATAGTATATGTATACTGTCTTTTGTATTTACCTGTGTAGTTATCTTTACCAGTGTACCTTTTTTCTTTATGTGGACTCAGGTTACTGTTTAGTGACTTTTTATTTTAGCCTGAAGAGCTCCCTTTACTATTTCTCGTAGAACAGGTCTTCCAGCAAGGAATTCTCTTGTATTTGTTTATCTGAAAATGTTAAAATTTCTCCTTTATTTTTTGAAGGATGGTTTGATGGATGTAGAATTCCTAGTTGATGAACTTTTCTTTCAACATTTTGAATATGTCATTGCTATTGTATTCTTTTTTTTTTTCTTTAAATATATATTTTATTGATTTTTTACAGAGAGGAAGGGAGAGGGATAGAGAGTCAGAAACATCGATGAGAGAGAAACATCGATCAGCTGCCTCCTGCACACTCCCCACTGGAGATGTGCCCGCAACCAAGGTACATGCCCTTGACCGGAATCGAACCCAGGACCCTTGAGTCCGCAGGCCGACGCTCTATCCACTGAGCCAAACCGGTTAGGGCTGCTATTGTATTCTTATCTCCATGGTTTCTGATGCAAAATCAACTGCTAATCTTATTGGGGAGAGTTTTTCATTCTCTCTTGCTTCTTTAAGAGTCTCTGTCTTTCATCAATTTGATTATGATATGACTATGTGTGAAATGTTTTTGTTTTATTTTTTTAAAATCAAATTTGGAATGCTTTGACGGTATTTCTTCACATAATCTTTCTGTTCCTTTCTTGCCTCTTCTTCTGTGATTCCCATTATGCATGTATTGGTACACTTGATGGTGTTCCTCAAGTTTCTGAGGCTCTGTTTATTTTTTCTTCTTTTTCTTTGTCTTCCTGAAACCTGGTAATATCAGTTGATCTATCTTAAAGTTTGCTGATTCTTTCTTCTGCCTGTTGAAATACTCTGTTGAGCCCCTTAGAGAAATTTCCACTTCTTTTATTTTACTTCTTCAGAATTTCCATCTGGCTCTATTTTTTAGTTTCTATCTCTTTAATGATTTTCTCTATTTGGTGAGAAATCATTCTCATACTTTCCTTTAGTTCTTAAGAAATTTTCTTTAGTTCTTTGAACACAGTTGAAATTGCTGACTTAAATATTTGTCTAGTAAGTATAATGTCTGGGCTTCCTCAGGGCCAAATTCTATTAGTTGTTTTGGTCCTGTGTGGGGGTCATGTTTTTATTTCTTTGCATCTCTATTAGTTTTCGCTGAACACTTACATTTTAAATAATATAATGTGGCAACTCTTGAAAGCAGTCTTTTCCTCTCCAGAATTTGCTATTTATTATTGGTTGTTTGATTTTTCTGAGCTAATTCTTTAATGTCTGACTTCTTTGTCATGGGGTCTCTGGGGTCTCTGCTGGCTAGCTTAGTGTTCAGCTTATGATTAGACAAAAAGAAATGTCATTAACTGCCTGGAGCCAATAAGTCCTCCATTTTTTGCCAAGGGACTCTTTTGGGTCATATATTCAACACTCTAGCAGGCATGTGTAACTCTGCCTTAGCTTTTACTTCCTGCTTGCACAGAGCCTCATGGTTAGGCAGAAGTAAGAGTTTAGATACTATTCATGTTTTTCTTGATCACAGCCCTGGTTATGCTCACATCTCCATACATTTAATTAGACTTCTAAATTCCAGTGATATGTCCATGCTTTTCAAATATCCCTATGAACATCTCTTTCTTTTTAGATTTTCCTTTTAAGCTTTGGTAAGCTGTGTTTTTGTTGTTGTTTTTTTGCCCCAATTGCCTCTGGCAGGTATGTTATGAAACAATTGCCCATGATGTTTTTTTCTACAAATAAAGAAATTTTTTTTCATTGAGAAAAAGGCTGTTCATAGTGGATGAGTTCTGTCAAGACAATGTTATGAGTGGGTTATTCCAGAGAATCACCAGATAGGTCAGATAATGACAGTTCTCTGGGAATGGGGCTTAGAAGAAGCTCTAATCCTGTTCTGACCCTCTGGTGGCTACCAGGCTGCTGGTTTTTACCATGATTTCAGGCTCTTGGTTTTCAAGATTATTGTAGAGCTGGGGAGGGAGGGGATGGGAATAGAGCCAGGTACAATCCCACAAATCTCACTGTTTTTACTGACTTTCAGCTATTTTTCTTGAGTGAAAGCTCTCCCAATTGCTGCAGTCCTTTGGTTAATTTCCAGAGCTCTGAAAAGGTTCATTCTGACATTTTTTTTCTGTCAGTATTTTCATTGTTTTTATGGAGGAGAAGGTTTTCAGAGTTCCTTACTCTGCTATTTTTTACTATCACTCCAGTGTTGACTTTTAATAATAAATAGTTTTTAATAATAACCAATTCTGTCCTGAAATGAAAATCATGGATAATATGACCTACCAATACACATAATTTCAATATAATTACCTAACTGTAATATAATGAATAAGGAAATAATATATTAATAATAATTTAAAACACTTGAGTACAACTATATTAGAAGACAAGATGAAAGATTCAGATACATCTATTTGTAGAATCACATTGAATTGGACATTACAAATAGAAAGAAATTATTATAGTTATGTTTTTGGAGTACTCAAATACCATGTGTAGCCATTGATATTATAATTTTTAAAAATGCTGAACAATTCGTGGTAAAGTTCCAAGCAAAACAAAGTACAATCTTCTCTCAATTTACATTGGACTTGCATTTCTGGAAAATTCAGTGTATATTAAAACCATGTGAAAAACATTAGTGTTTTTATGTAAAACTGAATTTGGTCCGAGGCTTAGATAATTACTTTCAGGTTTTTGGGTTTAGTTTTTTTTTTTTTATCTATATGAATGGCCAGTGGAACATGATAATCTAGCATGCTATGGAACTGCTCCTCACATCTATGGCCACTACCCACTGAATGTCAGTAACAGCACCATAATCATTTAGACCCTGTGAGACACACTGCACCACCCCACAAAACACACACCCAAAAAGTCCCAAAATAACCCCTAGAGGGCAGTACCACTCCTTTGAGAACCACTGCATTAGATGAGCTTACAGGTTTTTGTTGGTGGTATTCTTATTTTTGTTTTAATCTGAGATACACCAAGTTTCAAAGAAAGTTCTCCAATATGAAAAGCAATAAGCTGATCAAATGCAAGTATGCTGTATTCACAACTCAACTGCTACTGTGCCCCCATTCTACTTTTCAGGATAATTGAAAACTGAAATCACTAAAAAATTTGCAGACACTTTGATGGATTGCATGCCCAAACACTTTCTCCCCCCCCCCCCCCGCCACCCCTCTTTGGAATTTTTATTGTAAATGAGAATTTTATTTGGTATAGTTAGATGAAAAAAATATCGAAACTGAATAACTTTGCTTCCTTCTATCTTAAGACCCAAGATCCTCAGAGAAGGGCTTTTTAATTCCATTGACATGTTTCTGTAGTTAGCTGGTCCAATGGTCTAAATTCCTTGAGCAGGATCCCTTTTGTATGTATCCCAGTTTGTGTCCAAAAGACTTTCACTTTGTCTCCTTGTGGAGATGAGTGAAAGTTGTTCTGTGAAGAAGTCACTAAATGTCATGGTCACAACAGTTTCAAGGAACCAACAATGTGATCCTCGCCGTTTTATTTATTTTCATTTTTTTCTTTTTGCCTTTTGACCCCCTTCACCCATTTCTTCCCCCACCTCCAGCCCCTGCCTCTGGCAACCATCAATCTCTTTTCTGTATCTATGAACTTTGTTTGTTTGTTTGTTTGTTTGTTTGTTTAGAGTCCACATACAAGAGAATTAATATGATACAGTGGGGCCTTGACTTACGAGTTTAATTCGTTCCGAGACCGAGCTCGAGCTCATTAAGGAGCTCATTAACTCAAATTACTCTGTCAACTCAATGCAAAAAATCGGCCGAGAGACAGCTGGTATCTCAAAAAACTCGTTAGTCGGGACACTCGTAAGTCAAGGCCCCACTGTATTTGTCTGACATGTCACTTAGCATAGTGCCCTCATGGTTCATCCATGTTGTCACAAAATGCAAGATGTTGTTCTTTTTATGACTAAATAACATCCCATTGTGTGTATATACACAATATCTTTATCAATTCATCCATTGGTGGACACTTAGATTGTTTCCATATCTTGGCTATTATAAATGATGCTCTCATGAACATAGGAATGCATACGTCTTTTTTTGAGTTAGTGTTTTCACTTTTTTCAGATAAATACCCAGAAGTAGATATTATGGTAGTTTTCTTTTTAATTTTTTGAGGAACTTCCATACTGTTTTCCATAATGGCTGTACTAACTTACATTCCTACCAGTAGTGCACAGGATTCTCTTTTCAACACATCCTTACCAACATTTGTTATTTCTTATCTTTTTTATAATAATCATTCTAACAAATATGGGGTGATATCTCAAGGTGGTTTTGATTTGCATTTCTTGATGCTTAATGATGGGATACATCTTTTTATGTACCTATGGGCCATCTGTATGTCTTCTTTGGGAAAATGTCTATTTAGATCTTATGCCCATTTTTTAAGTGAATTGTTTTTTCTTTTGCTTTTGAGTTGTATGAGTTACTTACGTATTTTGGATATTAGCCCCTTATCAAACATATGACTTGCAAATATTTTCTCCCATTCAGCAAGTCTTCTCATTTGGTTGATGATTTCCTTTGCTGTGCAGAAGCTTTTTAGTATAATGCAATTCTACTTATTTATTTTTGCTTTTGTTGCTTGTGCTTTTGGTGTCAGATTCAAATTATCACCCAGACCCATGCCTATATTGTGTTCTAGGGCTGAACACTGGGATCCTTGCTGTTTTGATGGACGTGTGGTTTTATCAGTTGTGATGAGGAATCTAATGACCAAAGCTCTATGAAGTGAATCTTCACTGATTCTCAATAAACTACAACCAAATTCTTCTTCCCTCTGTGTTCATGACTGTTTATGAATATTGTTGCAGATGCTGTAATAGCTATAACCTTCTTTTGACCATCTGAAAATAATACCTAATTATTCAACTTCCATGTTGCCAGGTAATATGAAATACTGTGGCTCCTGGCCTTCATTCTGATGGATTTAGAATTACATGCAATTATACAGTGGCCCTTGCCTCTGCATCACCTGTAAGCTGTACGCCTGAATCTGAAAGCAGATTTTTCAAAAGCATGTATTTCTCTCCTTCTCCCAATAGCTAGAGGACTCTTCTTCTAGTATATAGACATTTTTATTTCGAGTTTGCTCCTTTCATGTCCATCACACAGAATGATGCATTCTTCCAGATAAGACTTTAGTTTTAAAAATGTCTGAATTGGATTCCACCAGAGGGCACTATGGTAAACTTCATTTTCAATGGGACCCATAATAGGTCAGCAAAGACATCCCAAAACTAGAATGTTGAAACAAATGTAATTAAAGCAGCAATACCTTGACCAAAATATGGATTCTGCTGTGATTTTAAAATCTCTGTAGAATGAATCATTTTGCTAAGGGTATGTTTACCACTCACAGACACAAATGTGGCAATCAAAATAGATACAAGCTTTATTGTGGCCAATGTGTGAGCTCCCCAGTCTGTCAAGAAAACAGCACAAGTCTGTTGGAGGGGGGGGGGGGTGTGTGAGGGAGACATCTACTTTAATGACTCTAAAAAAGAATGAATCCCTTTCTGCATATGAATCCAGGAGGCAAACCAATATTACACTTTCCCACATGCTATAAAATACTTTTTTAGTTAAGCTCCACTTTCAGGGTCATTTCGATTGTTTACTGCTAATAGATTTTAGGATTGACTTTATACCATTACCTAAGCCCCAACTCAGACAGGATTCCTTCCCTTATTCAGAAATCTTGGTATTGAGATCCTGCAGAATTTCCCAAGTGATGGCAGCTGTCAGAACTCCCAACTCCAATAGGAATTGACAGATAACACGGCACAAACAGGAAACACAGTGTACCCACATCCATGGCTCCCTAGCTGCAGAGGTGATTTGTCATCAGGTTATGTTAATGCCCTGATATCCATTCATTCAACAAGCAGTACCTCCCACATGCTGCTATTGTGGGAGCAGGGATTCAGTGCTGAGGGAAATTGACTTGGTCTTTGCCTTAATGGAGCTTGATGACTAGTGGGGGGAAGACATATAAATAGATGATTCACAAGAAATCCAATTCAAACATACATAATTTCAGACTGAGAAAGCAATTAATAGAAAGGCACTATGAGTGAGAATGAAAGAAAACTCTCACTTAGGCTGTGAAAAAAAGCCCTAATTTGTGTAGGTTCCACAAAATAAAAGAGCCAGCCATGTGATGCTATGGAGACTGGGGACAGCAAAATTGAAGGACCTTTGGCTGGAAACCCTGCAGTGTTTTCGTGACTGAAAGGAGGAATACATGGCTAGAGTGGAGAGTTCTAGGCAGTGATGCAGAGTAAACTGGGGTTGATCATAGCAAAGACTTTGAGTTTTATTCTGAGAGTACATTTTAAGCAGGGAGCTGACATGGTCTGGAGAATTAGTTTTGAAGGGGAAAATGAGTTAGTGAAGATGGAGTGCAAGAAGTTAGAGAAATCAACTAGGAAGCTGTTCCTGTGACAGAGGAGGAGAGAAAAATGGTGACTGCAGAGATGGACCGAAGCTGCCTGACTCGGGATACCTTTTGGAAATGGGATCTACGGGACTTGCTAATAAATTAGATGTGGGCAGAACGTAAAGACAAAGATGACTTTCAGGTTTTTAGCTGAGCAGCTGGATGAGCCGTGATGCTGTTTGCTAAGCCCGAGGAAGAAATGGCTTTCCAGGAGAGGTGGGGGAGGGGGATAATCAGGCGTCCAGGGTCTACATTAGTGCAAGACTGTAACACACCCAGTGAAATATCTCAGAGCTGCCTCGGAACTAGACTCAAGCCTCATTTCCACCGGCACTCCATCCCCTTCCAAATACCCACAGAGATGTTCCTTATGTCTGTTTTCAAGGTCTGCAGCCACGAAGGGCAGAGAGCCCTTCATCCCCATTTGCATTTCCAACTAAACTACAAGCTGATGTGGCTTCCGATTCTCTTCTGGGCGATCAGAGCCTTTGCTGCTCTCTGTCCCGCAGGCCAACTACAAATCACCATCTCCACAACACCTGTGTGGCATCAAAAGTGTTGGATTTGTGCGCATTTGTTGGATTTTCTATGGCCAGGAAACCTCCGCTATTATTCTTACTAGCTGAGTGACCTGGGGCATGCTATTTAACTTCTAGGAGCCCTGCGGGGCTGTGTAAGGACAGCAGGAAAAAGCACTTTGCAAATTGTAAGCAGGTACATAAATTGGTGTCGTTATTCTTTTCTCATTTTAACCTAAATCATCCCCTCTGTCGCAAATAACCTGTCATTCACTTGTCTGTTCTCTTCCCTTTCTTCTTGCCTGCGTCTTCTGCCTCTTGTCCCCGTTCTGCCACATAAATTTGCTTTCCCGAAAAAGGCTGGTTATTTGGAGACATCATCACCAACCAATCAGAGCTCACCATTCCTTCTGGCTGGCGAGCCAATCAGATGTAACCTCCAGGTCTCTTTTCAGTGTTGCTAGGGCTTCAGGTCTACTTCTAAAAGCTGACTTGCTTGCTTTCTGTTAGTTCTCATTTTCTCTCCCTCCTCCCCCCCCCCCATACACTCCTTTCTCTTCCTCCCGCTGCTGCCCTACTCTCCATCTCTCCCTCCCTCCCCCCCCCCCCCCACACACACACACCCCTTCAGCATTTGGAGCAATTCCAAATACTTAAGCCTCCCAAAAGTTTGGGTTAGGGATAAGCACGGTTTGACGATGTATTTTTTCCCTTGAGAAATAGAGAACAGCTATTCCATGTTCAATATTGTAGCAAGTATTTTAGCAGCTTAATGTCCCTTGGCTACATAAAATTTAATTTTGTTTATGGGAGTGCTTTGGTGTGCAAATCAACACTACTGCAGCTAGTCTAGGCCATAAACTGGCATTGCATTTTGGAATGATATATTAGCTGAACCTCATCGGGCTTCACAAAATATATTTTTAAAAATTTAAAGTTCTTCCAGTTTTTAACTGATAACAGAAGATGATAAATACATTGTGATCAGTAGGCTCCTGTTTCTTCCATTTTCAGTGTTGGGGTTATTAGAGAAAACGACCCTGGATAGCAGTGATTTGGGAACTAATACCTAATCGCTAAGTGGGTGTCCTCACACTCACTTCCGGCTTATTTTGGGAAGCTAATTAACTTGGGAATAATAGTTACAGACCCTCTTTTTAAAGGACACACTGATCCATCTTTAAATGCTATGTAGCAGGAATGTTAAGGAGATTCCCTTAACACAAAATAGCTCTGCCTTCCAAAACCCTAAAGACATTTGATAAGGAAAAATAACAAGTGATGCCTTTCTCATAACCTTTGCTACCTACTTAAACACTGAAACAGCACAAGAATTTGCAGCTTAAAATGACCAGAGAAGTGGCAGAAAGCCAGGGTTCTGTCAGAGACGGCTTAGAAAAGCTTAATGATTAACAAATGGGTCACTGCCTTCAGGCTCTGACCTTTAGAACTAACCAATTTTAGCCTTTTGGTTAGGTTCTTCAAATCATTATGTGTCAAAGAAAAAAAGAATACTTCCCAATGGCACAGTACCACCCATCCAAAAAGTGAGTCTGAGCTGCCCGTGTATTTGGTAAGTAGCTTCTCTGATAACATGCAGTTGGTCCTAAGCACAGTATTAACAACTATATCTAATCATATTTTTTGTTAGAGTTTAGGGAAGGCCCTAAGCACTACTGCATATCCTGCAGGTGAAATGTACAAAATTCGGTTAACATGGTAACGGCTCTAAAAATACCTAGGCTACAGTTTAACCACAGAGTTTCCTCCTTAACGTAAAAGAGCCACCATTCGAGCTGTTTGAAAGTGCAACAAAAGCAATCTCTGTCGGACTTTGTGCAAGTAGCTATTAAATCAGGCCTAGCAGTGACAATCGGCAGCCACTGCGCATCAAAGTAATAATTAAAGTTTTGTGGGCCAGGATAGCAAAGCACTAACCGGTGAAGAAAATTTAAATTGATAAGCCTTTTTTTTTTTTCCTCTTTTAACCTGTTTTCGGGTGTGGCAGGGGCTCAGAGACAAAGAGTCACCGCACTGTAACCGCAGAGCCCCACCCAAAGGAAAACCTGGGGCGGAGGGACCCAAGGAGACAATGGGCAGGCTGTCATGGTTTTCCCAGCAGCCTCTGCACCAGGCTCCCACAGAGGGTGCACAGGGGGCAGAATCCCTCACCTGGGGTTTCCCGTCAGTGCCCTTCACTTGGCCTCCATAGAGAGTGTGGAGTCAACCTTTCCTTAAAGCCTTTGCAGTTAGAGTTAGAAACCCATAAGCTCTGAGTCTTGTTGGCTGTACAGGTTAAGAGATTTCTTACTAAATTCGGCCATGCCTAAACTGCCAGATTTGGTAAATAAAAAAACCTAATGCACAGTTACAACAGAATTTCAGATAAACAATCAATTATTTAGTATAAGTATGCCCCATGCAATATTTGGGATACACTTAAGCTAAAAAAAATTTTTTTCACTCTTTGTCTGCAAATTTAACTGGATGTCCTTTATTTTATCTGCCAACTCTTTCATTTCCTTCCCTCCTTATGGTCTCTGTATCCTCCAAGACCCAATCAGTAAGTTGGGTTTTATTTGTTTATGGTTTTTACTTTGTTTTGTTTTGTTGTTCTTTAGTTTGCTCTGCATTGTTGGTGTTTTTCATTTTGCACATTTGATTTTATTGATGTACATATTAGTTTTGCAAAATTTAAACTCTGTTTATTTTAAACATAAAAGAAGCAAAGAAAAAGTTTTGTACATTCTGGAATAACAAAATGCATATGATATTACCTGCTAGGAAAGGAGGCGTACATAAGTAGATACACTGAATACTTAGATTTAATTCACCTTTATGAGAATTGTTCTACTATTGTTAGTAGCATCTGTACTTTGCATACCTGCATACGGATTGCACATATATTATTATACAAAATTAAAACCAAGAAATAATTAAATACCAAAATTGGTAAATTTGAAGCTTTTGAAGACTTCCTACTTTAGGAACTAATCTAGGCAGTTTGGACTCAGAAACACAGTTTTTGTGAGGATTTTTAGCAGTTTAGAAGTTTAGGAGTAGCCTTTTTTTGTTGTTCAGTATAGCCCTCAATGTGTTAAAAGCTTTCTTTTGTAAAAATGTTTATTTAATTTTTTCGATTACCATTTATCCCTCAATACTCTCTTCCACCTCTACACCCACCCACCTTCCCTAACCCCCACTTCTGACACTCTCCATGCCCCCCCACTCCTGCAGTCACCACACTGTTGTCCTGTCCTAGAGTTCTTTCTCTTTTCTTTTTGGCTCAATCCCTTCACACTAAGCACCCCCACCCCCCCCACCACCACCCCCCTCCCACCCCCCACCAGAGCTGTCTTTGTTTTGTTTCTAAGCTTTGGGTCAATTTAGAAAGGCTACATACAGGCCAGGGAAAATAATGAACTAGCATTGGCCGAGCTCATTCTTATGCCAACCTTTAGGTACTTTTTTTCTTCTTCTTCTTCTTTCTAATCCTCACATGTCCTATAAGGTAGTCTGTTTATAATCCACATTTTATTATGAAGGAGGATACCAAAGACCAGAGAGATTAAGTGATTTGACAAAGGTCACACAGCTAACAAGTAGCAAAGCTGGAAATAAACCAGGTGAATATCACCCAACTGGCTTTGTCCACTACTTTAGTACATCTACATTAGATTTAAATGTTATGTTTCATTTTTGCATGTTTATAATATATTAGTTTCTTTCTCTTAACAAACCTTAACCAAATAGTACAGATTCCATAATAACTAAAAAGCTCTATTCCCAACTGAATTGGGAACCATTCTCCATCAACTCCTTCTAAATAATAACCTATTTTTTTGATCCTTCTGTTATTGGACCTCCACCCTGTTTCTGAATGCTCTCCACTGGAGCTATTCTAAGGCTTGCTGTATATTAATTAAGTTAATGCTTAAATCTATTATATGGGTGGTACTATAGTTATAATCTCCACTTTACAAATGAGGAAGGAGACTGAGGCTTAAAGAAGGTAAGTAACTTCCCCACAGCCACACAGCATAGGCTTTGCAGCTAGGAAGACCAGACTTAAAACATGGATCATTCAACTAGGAATGTGCAACTGACTATAGAAAAGGCTCTGAAATTCACTTTCTCCACACCATAAACTGAGAAGAGTAGTGCCTCTACCACAAGAGAAAAGCTTTGCTCATAGTAAGTTCTCAACAAACATAAACTTACAAAATGATTTTGAGAATTCTCTTTACTTGGCACCTGTGACAATAAGAGGCATAAGGGAATGTTCTTGGGATTAATGTCATTTTTTCTGTAAAGGGCCAGAGAGTAAATAGAATAGGCTTTGCCGGCCAGCAGGTAAAATCAAGGATATCATGTCAGCATTTATATAACAAGAAAGAAAACAAACTTCCACCTATCTTAATTGACAAAATTGAAAATGTAATCCTATATAATAAAAGGCTAATACGCAAATCGACCGAACGGCAGATCTACCAGTAGCTATGATGCACACTGACCACCAGGGCGCAGACACTCAATGCAGGAGCTTCCCCCTGGTAGGGCTGCTCAGTCAGAAGCCAGGCTCATGGCTAGTAAGCGCAGCGGCGGTGGCAGGAGCCTCTCCCACCTCCCCATGGCAATGCTAAGGACCCCGCAGGGGATGTCCGACTGCCAGCTTAGGCGGGGAGCAGACCTAGGCTGGCAGTCAGACATCCCCCAGGGGTCCCAGACTGCAAGAGGGTGCAGGCCAAGCTGAGGGAATGTTGTGCACTGGGCCTCTAGTAACAATAATAATAGAGTACAATTTTCTATAATATAGGTCGACTGATGAGATGGATGAATTCTTTCATTGTGGAGGAGGGCTAACATTTCACTTAAGTTGGGTTCAAAGTTAGTATTTCCTATCGTCAGAATTGAATACACATGTCCATCTGTTAATGCTAATTTATAATGAGATTTTACATATTTCATCTTTGAACATGTCTTTTCAGACAGAAAGGTACTGCCAAATCCTAATATCTGTCCTTGAGCATATGATTTTAATTGAACACATTTATTGCTTAAAAGGCACTTAAAGAATTCTGTTCAATTCTTCCCTGAATACTTGCCTTTTAGCATGCCATTAAATTACTTCCAATTGAAGGAAGGGTGGGTGGAAGCTCCTCAGTTGCACAGTGAAATGGACTTTGAAATATGGAAATTCTGTTTGTGCTTGCATCAGAGTCTAAAATAAAGCAACCCCCAAAGAATCACTCGGGAACTGTATTTTGAGCTCAGAAAATATGTCTGATGCACATTTGTTTGGAAATGAAGGCCTTGTTTCTCTTTTTAACTTTTGATAGCACAGGAAATGTATAAAACAGCTTGACATTATATGTGATTCAAACATTACCTGTCAATGAAATGACTTTACCACAGTGAGAAGTTTCACATTTAAGTGCTGTTTTGCCTTTTAATTGAATATTTTATTCACGAGGAAATATTATCAGTTCCACAACAAGCTCTTATTTCCAAAACCATTCAGTGTTGTTCAGTTATTGTAGTGGAGGATGGCACATGTCATTCACAAAAATTCAACCATGGCCTTCAAAAAAAAAAGCAAAATAAAATGTTACCACTGCTTAGCAATTGATTTGCTATGTGGTAGAGAAATAGGATATTTTGGATTCTATTTATGCCAAATACTTACAAAACTGATGACAAATGAAGCTTACCATTAAAGCTGTTTCAATTACACATGATAGATTTAAATATTGTCACAAACACCTGCTGGTGAATAATATAATGAATATCAATAGGCTTAAAATGCCTTACGTTTTCACAATCTGTGTAAATTTGTACAACCAAGCCTTTTTCTGCACAAAAACAAACGTTTTTTTACCATCATTTGGAGCACATCTTAGAAGATTCCCCTTCAGATTGTACATTAGTATTCTCTCAATTTCTTCAAAAATATCCTCACCTATTATAGTACAATGCAGACTGTTCATAGAGAAGCTAATTCTTCAGTCACTTCAAAGGCAGGATAAATTCTGGGGAAAACCACTTAAAATCATTTGCTTTTTTAAAAATTGATTAATGATGTATCTCCCAGCATTCTGAGCCCTTCAAGCAACTGTTCTCACAAAAACAAAACAAAACAAAAAGCCCACAATAGTCTTAAACAAGTTATTTTTTTCTGAACAATTTCTTCAGTTGCTGCAACCAAACACAATTTAATTTACTCACCATTTGCAAACAACTTTCCTTGCTTAGGAAACAAATGAGACACTCAGAAACTTACTTTGTTGCAGCCTCGTTTTCACTTTTTATTTTTATGAAAAAAATTCTGCTGTGATGAAATGTTTCATTAAAAAAATGTTATGACCATTACTTTCCTGTGAATTGTGATGAGTGCTGAAATCCCATAATGCCTATGTCTATTGTATTTTTTGAGCATAGCTACAGTGTCATTCCACAATAAACACAATGCTTTGCCATGTAAGTGGATAATAAAATCGTCCACATGCCACTGTACATGCTGTTTGAAATCCACTTATCTCTTTTTGTTTTGAGATAGTGAATATGCAGTGGTAATTAAAAAAATAATAATAAAAGGTGTCACAGAACAAAATGGTGCTGAAACACAGTCACAATGTAGTTTTAGTGCACCTAGCAGCACTGCAAGGCGATGAGAGCAACAGATGTGATCTATGTCGTAACCATTCTACTCTGCTTTTGCAGTAGGAAAGCAACCATAGACAATACATAAACAAGTGAGCATGTTTCCAATAAATCTTCATTTGTGGATCCTGACATTTGAATGTCATATAACTTTCATATGTCACCAAATATTCTTCTTCTAATTTTGTTCAATCATTTAAAAATTTAAAACCCATTCTCAACTAGAGGGCCATACAGAAATAAGCAGGGGTCAGGTTTTTGGGAAATGGGACGTAGTTTACCAACCTCTATTCTAGGTAAGTAAATATTAAAGTTGACATAAGAACTTTGATGAAAATTTTTCTAAAATAAGTGATAGGTGATCTGCATTTTAAAACAGGCTCTATCTGATGTATTTTCTTTGTTTTATCACAGAAATTACTGCAGAATAAAATATTTAGGTCAAGGGCCTTGATGTTGCTCATTTGGAGATGAGCCTTACTCTGCCATTTGTTACTTGTGCGAGGTAGTTAATATACTTAAATGTGCTTCTTCATCCACATTATTGGGTTGGATAATTAAAATTCTTGCTGAGGTCACAAACAAAACAAAGGAGACTGGTATCATCACTACTTCTTAACATATTAGAGACCTGGCTACTGAGAATGTGGTCTGCATCATTTGGCAGCTTGTTAAAATTATAATCAGCACTTTAACAAGGTCTTTAGGCAATCTGCATGCACATTAAAATTTGAGAAGCAGTGGTATAAGGAGATGCTATGCAATGCAATCTTGCACAGAAAAGAAATTGAGGTTACACAGTTTAGAAAGAGAGAGGCAATCCAGCCATTGATGACATAATGGTCATCTATAATTCAAAGGCAATCAACTGAAAATCTGTTGTAACTAATAAAGGAGCAAAAAGAGAAAAAAAAACCCTGAATATAAGAAATACAAAATATATTTTGATACATATAGGTATAAGTATGCATACAAACAATTCAATAATTTTATTATGACAATGATCAATTAGAAAATGTGATATTAAAATAAACTATCCACAAGAGTAGCAAAAAACAGTAGACTACCTAGGAATAAACCTAACAAGAATTCTACATGGATAGATGAAGAGAACTCTAAAAATGTACTGAAGGACCTAAAAGATGACCTGGATAAATACAGAAAAATACCATATTCATGTACAAAAAGACTCAGAATAGTAAATATGTCAGTTGGCCCCACATTAACCCCTAGAGTGCCGGGAGTGCTATCGCGCTCCTCCTGCAATGTCACAATTAGATGCTAGTAGTTCACTCTTTATTGACAGATGGCACCTAAGTGCAGATTACTTATGATGCCGAATGTTTGTAGTTCTGAAATTGACCACTGGCATTTATCTGCCTAATTTTTTACAGGTACTATGATTTTATGAAGTTTACTCAGATTTTGTAGCCCTAAAACTTTGAAATGGCGTCCAGTTCTAAGTCTGCTTTTATTAGTGATGATGATATTGCTAAATATATCAATTCTTGCTGTGAAGATGACGATTTTGTGGAAGATATTGGGGAAGGGTGTCCCTCTATTTTAACATTATATGTTTTGTTCAAATTTTTTTTTCTACTAGTATTTTATAATACAATCAGCAAACAATATATGTCAAAGATGAAAACAAATGTAATAAAGGTTTCCTTAAGTTTTTGAATATATAACTTCATTTACTTGCAATGCATAATTTTTTTCCTAAACTGCTGTAAAATCAGCAAAAAATGCCTTGGCAATTTTAGAATAGTCCCTAGGATATTGGTTGGCACTCAAAGGGTTAATCTATAAAGTCAAAGCAGTTTTTTCGAGGCACTTGGCAAGTTGACTCTGAAATTCATATGAAAGATTAAATTCAGGAAGAAAGTGGGGATGGGGTGGGGTGGGGTGGGGTGGGTAGGCCAGATTACTTACTTTACCAGATTTTAAGATATACCAAAAAACTGTAGAAATCAAAACAAAATGGCATTTTTGTAGAAATAGTCAATTGATCAAGGAGTCAGAAAGAATCTCGAAATAGATATGTGTTTAAGAATTTAGTTGATTTTTAAAAAGCATTTCAACTCAAAGAAGAATGGATTATTTAAATAAATAATATATAGACAACTGGCTATTTACTAGAGTTCAGTTTGCCCTCTCTCATATCATATAATGAATTCAGTGAAAGACAAATATCACATCATCTCACCTATATTTGGAATCTAGTGAACAAAACAAACTGATGAACAAAATAGGTCCAGAGGCATGGAGAATGGAACAGAATAACAGATTTCAGTGGGGAGGGGGATAGAGGGGACAGGAAGAGATTAACCAAAGACTTTATATGCATATGTGCATAGCCCTTGGACACAGACAATTGTGTGGGGAAAGGGGTTATGTGGGGGCGAGGAGGGGGCAATAGGGGGACATCTGTAATACTGTCAATAAAAAAAAGATTAGAAAGTTTAAAAAAAAAAAGAGTTGATCCTAAACAAAGGTACAAAAGTACTAGGAGAAATATAGAATATTTTATAATTTTCTTTTGGGAAAGGCTTGCCTTAAAAAAACAAACAAACAACAAAAACCCCAGAAAATTCCAAAACTAAAAAGAAAAAGAAATAAAAGATTTGACTATGTAAAATTCCAACTTTTGTGTCACCTAATAAGCAACTGGTTGAATGTATTTACAATATATATAGCAAATATAGGATTATATGCTGACTACATAAACAAGACAGAAACAACCTAAGATCAAATGGGCAAAGTTTATGAATAGGCAACACACAGAAGATGTGCAAGGGGTCAGTACACATATGAAAAGATGACTGACCTCCTTGGTTGCCCTTGCAGTTCTCTGTGGCCGTGTGATAAATCATCCCAAAATATAGTGACAAAACAACCAGTATATTACATCAAGAACTCTGCGGATCAGAAATTTGGACCGGTTACATGGGGACAACTTGTCTGTGCTCCCCAATGTCTGGGATCTTAGCTGGAGAGACTCAAAAGCTGGAGAGTGACTCAACAGCTGGGGTTGCTATCTTCCTAAGGCATCTTCACTCCTGTCTGAGGGTTGATGCTGGTGTAGGCTGGGGCTGTCAGCCAGAAACCTATGTCGCCTCTTAAGTGGCCTGGGATTCCTTTAAATATGGTGGCTGGGTTCCAAGACTGAGTGCTCCAAGAGAACCAGGCATAAATGATATCATCTTTTGTGACCTAGCTCAAAACTTGTATTCAGTGGTGTCGGTTCTGCCTTAGTCATGAACTCAGATTCAAGGGAAGAGGCTATAGATCCTACCTCTTTTTCTTTTAATATACCTTATTGATTTTTTTACAGAGAGGAAGGGAAAGGGATAGAGATTTAGAAACATCGATGAGAGAGAAACATTGATCAGCTGCCTCCCGCACACCTCCCTACTGGGGATGTGCCCGCAACCAAGGTACATGCCCTTGACCGGAATCGAACCTGGGACCCTTGAGTCTGCGGGCTGATGCTCTATCCACTGAGCCAAACTGGTTATGGCTAGATCCTACCTCTTGGTAAAAAGGATGTAAGAAGAGAATGTATGATGTGGATACATTACAACTATTTAGGGGGAATCTATCTGCCATACTGGTTATCAAGAAAATGCAAATCAAGTAACTCTAGGCTATCACACATCAGATTGATAATTCTTCCCAGTAAATTCATTCTTTTGGGGAAAGAGTAGGAATGGGGAATAGGAAGGAAGATAAGTAAAACAAAAACATTGGACTAAATTTTAGCACTGTGTTTTTCCCTAGTTTTTTTGTTTTTATTTTAATCCTTGGTCTGGAAAGAATTTATTTTTGGTCAAATGTTATTAAAAAACTGGCCATTTTTTTAGAAAATGAAGAAATTACTTATTTTGCACATCTGCTTAAATAGCAATACATTTTCACATTTAAGTAAACAAAAGCAATTTCCTTAATTTAACTAATTCTTCAACATTAGAGCATACATTTACTGAACATAAAACTGCATTTTCCTCTGTATTTTATAGTCTTCTACCATGTGGTGTGTGTGTGTGTGTGAGAGAGAGAGAGCGAGAGAGAGAAACACAAAGAACATATATTATCTTGTATTTCAGCTTTTTAAAGAATACTTTTGAATTATATTCAAGAAAGTAAGAAGCTCGAGTGTAGGTAATTTTGTCTGATTTTTAATAAACCATACAAGTATTATTTTGTTCCAAAATAATTTTTTAATAAAAAATTTAATAAATTTAATTAATTGTTTGTAATAAATGGGTTGATGTTTCTGGTGAAGTTGAAATTGTTACATTGGCTTTTATATGTTAAGTGTGTTACCATATTGATAGTATTTTTATCAAGATTTTAGAACAGAGAACATTTTTTTTTCTAAAAAGAAAATAAGTTCATGTTCTTTACCCAAGCCATATGGATTCTTTTAATATAAATGTGAATATATAATTTTATGATTATTTACTCTACCTGTGATATTTATATAATGGTAATTGCATAGTTAACTACACAGTATTAGCAGAAGATTTGCATATCTTTCACACAATTAGACTGCTGCATATATGGCTTGAAAATTCATAATCCCACCCTGATTTGGGTACCTGCCGCCAAGAAATAAAGGCAGGGGACTCAGAGACAAGTAAAGAACAATGTAGACTGCATGCTTTTTCCAGCCAGGAGAGTTAGTTGATGCTGCTTTCCCCACAACGTCATCTTTTTGACACTTGCAAGAGAATAACAGATTATTCTTTTGCAATTGCTAATAAAATACAAACACCAAGTTAGCAAATTAAAAAGTTAAATTTCTCAGAGTGACACTGACTCATCTATATTGCATATAAGAAATAAATATTTTATTTGCTTCATCATTCAATTCAATTTCTCAGTGAGCATTATTTGAAATAGAAGTGAATTAATTTTTTTTATGGGCTGCCTATTCTGATTTTCTTTTTTGGCACCATGTCCCTGAATCTTTATGCACAAGGACAAGCTAGCACAGTGAAATTGGTACCAAGTGAGGAAGCAGAGCATTAATCAGTTCCCACTCCAGGCAGTGCTCAGTTTATAAACCCTTTATTGGTAATGTTTTTGGTGTGTGTGTGTGTGTGTGTGTGTGTGTGTGTGTGTGTGTGTGTGTTTAAATTGGGAATGTGTATTTCCACAGAACCAGTCTTCTAATCTGCTATCTCAGTCTTGTCCACAAAAGCTTATTTATCGTTGATACAGTAGAAATACTATCTATTTGCTCAAATAAGATAGAGAACAATGCAATTGTTCTGTTTATATTGGACACTAGTTAGTGAGGGAAAGCCAGTTGAGGAAGTAGATGGAGTCTTTTGTGAGATTCTGAAGAGAACTTCAGGGAGCTCTCACAAGTTATGGTTCTTTATTATTTCTTATTTCACTACTAAATTATGGCTTTCCTTATCCCTGAATCACAAATATGAAAGCCATTTTCAATTTATGTTGGGGGCAAAGAGTTTTTCTGTTCTATTGTTGGGATATGGGCCCATGTCTTGTTCATAAATAGAATAAAAGAGAAAGGAAAGAGAAGGCAATTGGTGAGTTAAGAAGAGATCTTCCTAGGACAACTTAGATAAGAAGAAGGGTGAGTGGGGTGGGGGTAATCTAGTTTGTGGTTTAGGAAAGGAGGTGGCAAGAGTAAGCCATCAGTTGTCCATCTGACCAGGACAGCCAGTCTGCTGCCTGTGCTGGAGGTGAGGGCAAAGTGGGCTGGGTGGAAGCTTACAAAGAAGATCTACAATTGAATTCTCCTATGTGTCTGAATAATTCTCAGATATGTCTGAAAAGATTACAGCAGGTAACCCAATAAAATGTCCTTCTAATCAATGAGACTAGCTCCATTTTAATGTTCCTAAGCAGATAAGGGTGTGGAAAAAGTTTTGATCTTTGGAATTTGCTCTTTAAATAATGTGATGACAAGATCCCATTTGTCATCCCATCATGGAGATCACACCCTAGCAGATGTACACATTTACCTGCAAGCAAAGAGTAAACAGGTGTGTGAAGTGGGTGTGTTAGGGCAGGAAAGCATAGGAGGAATTTGTTTCTGACTCTACAAATGGTAGAATCATGGGACTGGAATATGTCATAAGAAGGAAGAAAACTACCTACTATGTTCCAGGCTATAGAGGCACTTTGGTTAATTTCATCAGAGTTAAGTTGTATACTAACTTTGATTAATAACAGATTCCTAGTGAAAAACAGATACCTGATAAAAAGTGTTTTAATAAACTTTTTGATAAAATATTATATAGCCAAAGTTATAGATCAGAAGCAAATATCTTGAGGCTATAAAATTGGATATAAAATTTATGTCTGTCCAGAGATGAGCTAGGAAAAAATTGTTTTCATTCTTCCTTGCTCCCACTTCTAAATCTTCTCTTAACAATTGTACCTTTATATACCAGTTAAGGTTATCTTGTATATCCCTTTCCCTGCAACAGCAACAATTACTACTATTATTTTTCATTTGCTCCTATTTTGTGCACATATTTCATATATTTTACATAGAACAATATATGTAATGTTTGTAATATAAAGATGTTAATATAATATGTTGATATGTAATATATTAATATATAATATTTAGAATATAAAATTTCTAAAACTTTTAAATAATACTTAGAATATAAAGTATCTAATCTTCATAACAACCCTTTAAACTAGGTCATATCACTATCTAATGGATGAGGAAATTGGAGCTCAGTGAGTTGGAATATGTAGATCGCATTATGTTGATATGCACCTATTTATAAACATAAAGATTTTTGCTGAGGCTCAGAAATACAAGTGCTCAGTTAAGGAGAATCTGTCATCATGATGGGATCCTGTGTGTGTATTTTCTGGTCACCTGGTAAATTCTGTAACAATCATATCTTGTAGATTAAACATTTGCAGTAATGTACAGGTCAGAAGAAAAATAGGGTGAAATGATTGAAACCTGGCAGTAAAAATTTAGAATTCAATAGCATGAATAAAATAACAAAGGAATATTTACAATATTTTACTAGTGTACCAACCAGCATATTAATAAAAGAAACTTTAAAAACATTGCCAAGAAAAGATAAGCTAATATGAAGATCAAAAATAATTGTGCTTTTCATCAAATTGAGATTTTTGTTAGTTCTGGGAGCATACTAATTTTAAAACAAGTAAAATGCTGTAGGCTTCCACTAAGTGAAGTCTGGTGCCATTACATTTTTTCCCCCAATTCAGTTTATTTGCTTTGGCTTTAGTAGCAGTAAGGGGAATTGTTGTTATGTAAATAGAAAAGAAGCTAGTGGATTTGCAAAGTACAAGATGAAAATGTTTCTGAGTATCTGAGAGCTTACACCACCAAATTCTGACATTTTGCCTCAATACTGCAGATTCCAGATCCTTGCAAACGGTGCTTTCTGATCTCTAAAACCACAAAAGTTTGAATTAGAATATTCATTCGTTGAGTCATTGCCTCGGTATAAAATAACTTTAGCCATAAATATAAAAATATATAAGTATAAAAATATGAGGTGACATGTAGTAAAGTTTTTATTATTATGAATTTTTAAATCACTATATTGCTCATGAATGGCATGGCCATAAAGTAATTAAATGGATAAGCAGGAAAGAGTGGCTGTAAAATATGTATGACATTCTGTGACTTTTTGTATAACAGCACACACAATGCTTTATTTTCATATTCTTTCTCATCTGAAACTCAGCACTTTTTCTACTAAAAGAATGATGGCATGATAGTCTAAAAGTTTAGAGGGCATGGAAATAAGGCTAGTATTTTCCGACCTTACTACTGTGGGGTTTCCAGACTTACTGTATATGTTCTGTGAAGAAAACAGGCAAGCGAACTACATTTCTATTCTGATGTGCAAAAAGAAGCTTTCAAAGGATAAAACTGATAGTAACCAGGGTAATTGTATTTTATGCCTCAGTCCAAAATCTAGCCTTGCCTCTGATAAGTGTTTTGGTAAGGTATTTTACACAGCTGGCACAGCACTAGTTGCACAGTGGACCTACAGCAAACAATCTTTGAGTTAAATAATCCCACGTTCTTTCAGAAAACAGCTCCTACATTAAAAAATGTTTATTTTTCTAATCCTGTGGTTAGTACTGGTTGCTATAGAAACAATTGACTATCATTTTAGTGTCCCTCCAGAGACAGAGAAGAGTGGGTAGTGAGTTTGTAAAGCAGCAGAGACCTAATGCGATTGGGAGAAAGTCAAAGGGCTTTGTGAAAAGCCAGCTCCAGCCACATTGTATAGCTAAATGCTCTTTGCAAAGGCCACTGAGCCAGAGTGACAAGAAGGCAGTGGAAGCACAGGCTGGGAAGAAAACATTGTCTTTTAGTCTCGGCAGATTGTTCCTTATGATTATGGAGATGGAGAGATAGTGGGGATTAGAAATCACTTCCAGATAGTTAGGCGGGGACGGGGCCTGATTCATCCTAAGTGCTGACAGCAGCACCAACAGTTTGGGCCTTCAATATGGCAGGATTGCCTGCTTACTCATGGAAACCTATGCACGTGCTCTTAAAATAATGCTTTATGTTTATGCTTCCTAGAAACAAAATAAGATAAAGGCATGGTCAATGAAGCATTCTTATATTTCAGAAACTATAGGTGTCTTTATGTTCTTTTTTTCCCCTTTTAAGGCCACTTATTGCATTGATTGTTAACGTCCCACAAAATTTGGGAAACATTAGGATAAACCTCTCTGACTAGTTATGCACTTAACTGCCTTAACATGCCTATCCTTTTTAATGCAGCTAGATGGAACGTACCTGGGAAAGTTTGTATTCAGGTAATGATTAGCATTTTCCCTAAGCACATGAGTGTAAAAGCAGCTTAATCCTAAATTTTTATCACACTGTTTTTATCAAATAACCAAAAAGACGATGCAGAGAAACTCATTTCTTTGCACTTTTTGTTTTTAAACAATCTTGGCGTAGGATGAGGATTAAGAAAATGTAACGCTGGTATACTAGAAAAATGATGACCCAAAATATGGGGCTTCATTCTTTTCAAAAGACAAACCTTTGGACATTCAGCATTCTAGGTTAGATAGCTAAAGAATTCCAAATTTATGTTAATTTTTCAAAAATGATTGTCTGAAACGTTTTTAGCATTATTAATACTCCTTAAATGTTAGGGTGTTGTCTTAGGACTTTTTAAAAAAGCTTTTTCTAACATATGACATACACATAGACACTTCTAAAGGCTTTTAAATTCAAGAACTATAGTGTTAGGATTTGCAATACACGTGTGTCCAGCATTTTGCCAAGCTGTTACTATTATCTCATTTAATTTTCTTAACAATCCTTTAAGTAGGCACTATTATTATTCTCATTTTACAAGAAAACAGATGTTTTAGAGGGATTAAGCAACTTGACCAAGGTCACACACATAAATGTCAGGACCAGAATTCAAACCCAAATTTTTTTGACTTCAGAGATGCTACTCAGGATGAAAGAAATATTTCCCCAGGGAAATTCCACATAGACATATAACTGCTGAAGTCTGTCACCAATAAATGCTAGATTTATTGCTTGCCAAAACTATTTTTGAAACTGTGCTCCCAGGCTTAATGACTTCTATACCTACAGAGTCCAAGTGAACATTCAATTTATTCCAGGTGAAGGGAAACAAGACTGATTCTGTGATGCTTTCACATGAAAGAAATGACTCATGAATGGTAAAAGTTCAAACTCTGTACTGGCCTGCGAGAACTATTTATGGGAAATGGGCCTTCCAGCACTATTTCTATGGCCACTTTGAGTAAAGATGAACCAGCTATTCTGACTAAAATACTATTGATTTCTCATACCCCCCACCCCCGCGAACTGGATGGTCTAATGTGAAGAGTTGAATTGTGCGTGAAATTTTTGATGTTCTTAGAATTCATCATAAAAGATAAAAGCAATAATAAGTAAATCAAGAGCAGCCAGTGTCCCTTGATGCAGAGCTTAAATGCTTATAATACAAGTTGACTTTCTAACTTCAAGTGTCCCTGAGTTGAAATTCTTCACATATGGTGGCAAATCAGGAATTTAGCAACTCTCTGTAATTGGCTATAAACAACAAAACGTCTGGAAGGAGATGAAGGCTTTGAGCACCAGCTGTCAATGTGAGCAGCATTCACCATTAACTACAATACCATGGATGCCATGTTAGTGCTAAAGGTGTTTATTTTACTATCAACATTGAAATATTTGTTTTCATGCCAAAAAAAAAAAAAGTAATAGGAGATGAAGAAAAATACAATTGAAAGCAATACTTTGTTTACTTATGAAAACATAGACATTCATGAATCACAAAAATATTCTCACTCAGAATACTCCTTGGCCCAAGGATTTGGTCTGAAGAGTTGACCTCTACCATCTCAGAGAGTAGAATGTATCATGCATGCTTTGCCTCAGTGTGCATTTCTAGAAGAAGCTAGAAAAAAATATAGTTAAATGCTGTTTCAGTCAAGGTCCCAACAAGAAATAGATGATGTGAACTGGAAAAATTTAATGACAGGGCATTTACAGAATGGTGGTTAGGGTTAAGGCAACCAGCAAAGGATATTGGGGCACCTGGGGACCGTAACAACAGGAAACCATTAGCTTGACCTAAATGGGTGAGATAAGAAAACAAGATGTTTGAAGTCCCATGAGAGTAGGAACCATGGAATAAGAGCTACCTAAGAAGAACTTTCACTGTAGAGCAACTCAGCATTGCCAGCACCTGGCAACGCAGGAAGGAAAAGAAGGAATCAGTATTCCGTCTCTGTCTCTTTCCACCTGGCATTCTCTTGTCTATGCCTCTCCTTGGCCAACACCATGCAGAAGTCAGAGGTCCAGGAAATTCAACCTGAAGAGAGGGCAGTCACTCTGGGCACAGAGCAGAACAGAGAGGGGCAGAGGGTGGATCTGAGGGAGCAAGAATAACCAGCACAGATCAAGTTTGGTCTATAAGTGTTGAAACAGAAAAGGAAAGGAGGGAGGGAGGGTAAGAGAGTGAGAGAACCCACAAGTGTGTGTGAGCAGGTGCATGAGCATGCAAGAGAAAGAAAACAACTGATAGATTATGTACATAAATGTTACAATAGTAGAGGCCCAGTGCATGAAATTCGTCCACTTGGGGGGATCCCTCAGCCCAACCTGCACCCTCTCGCAGTCCGGGATCCCTCAAGGGATCTCCGACTGCCGGCTTAGGCCAGCTCCCTGCTTTCATGAGTGGGCCTAAGCCAGCAGTCAGACATCCTTAGCGCTACTGTGGAGGCAGAAGAGGCTCCTGCCACCGCTGCTGCACTTGCCAGCTGTGAATCCAGCTATTGGCTGAGTGGCGCTCCCCCTGTGGGAGCGCACTGACCACCAGGGGGCAGCTTCTGCATTGAGCATCTGGCCCCTGGTGGTCAGTGCGCATCATAGCGACTGGCCATTCTGCCATTCGATTGATTTGCATCTTAGCTTTTTATTATTAGGATATACAATACTAAAAAGCACAGCACATAGGAAAAAATTGTAACATATAATAAATGGAGAATCTCTATAATACATCACCCATTTTAACTTAATAACATGAAGTATCTAATAGACCACTTAGCAAAATGACATGAACAGATTGTTTCCAAAAGAGAAAATACATATGAGCTAGTAGACATATGAAGAATGTTTAGTCTTATCAGTCATTAAAGAAATAGATATTAAAACCAGAATGAGATGTTTTCCCTATTGAATTATCAAGAAAAAAGGATAGATTTCTGTATGTATATTCAACCTCACAGGCAAGAATACAGTGACATAGGTCTTTCATACATTGTTAATGAAAGTGTAAATTAGTGCAGCCTTTACAAAAATCAATTTAATAGTAATTCCACTTCCAATATTCTGTCTTAAGGAAATAATTATAAATATAGATAAAGACCTAGACACAAAGATATGCATACAGTTTTAATTATAACAGACAAAAAGGAAATAAATGTCCAACATTAATAGAATGGTTAAGTCACACAGCGTCCTCTCCATTAAATATTATGGAGGCATTAAAAATTGTTTACAGCCCAGCCGGTGTTGCTCAGTGGTTGAGCATTGACCTATGAACCAGGAGGTCACTATTTGATCCTCGATCAGGGCACATGCCCAGGATGCAAGCTTGATCTTCAGTGTGGGGTGTGCAGGAGGCAGCCAATCAATGATTCTCTCTCATCATTGATGTTTCTATCTCTCTGTTCCTCTCTCTAAAAATCAATAAAAACATTTTTAATTATGTTTACAACAAGGGTTTTTTTGGTCATATACTAAGCAAAAATACAGTTTGCAAAATTATATGTACCATATGATCACAGCCATGTTTAAAGAAAAAAGTAAGGATGATATTAAGGAAAAATACAAGTTGTTAATAGTTATTTCTCTGGATAATGAGTATATGGTGATTATTTTCCATTTTGACTCTTTATGCATTTGTGCACTTTCCAAATATTCTAAAGTAAGGATGTGTTATTAACATTTATTGAATGTCCACACTATACCAGGTATTGTCCTGGACACACAAAGCTCACGAAGCATAGTCCTTGCCTCAAGTTGCTTATAACCTGGTGTCTTACTGTAACCTCAAAAATTACAGAACAATAGAGCTGTTATTTATTTAACTAGAGTAGGTGAAAAGTAGTGTCCATCTATTTCTAATTTGATCTCTTCCCCTCACACCACCTTTCCAAGCCAACAAGAATCTTGGCTGCTTAATCTTCAGAAATATATCCAAAACCCTATGCAAGGTAAATCAGTAAAGCTTTCAGAAAAAAATAAATAAGGAAATATCTTTAAGGCCCTGGAGCAGGCAAAAATTCTTAAACAGGATATGTGTGCTAACTATAAATGAAAAAAATGAATTGTACTAAAGTTAAAATTAAAACTCTATTCATCAAACCACATGATTAAGAGAGTGAAACTAAGGAGAAGAAGATTTCTCTATACATATGTGATTCATATCCAGAATTTCTAAAGAACTCCTCAATAGCAATAAGAAAAATGCAGGCAACCCAAAAGAAAAATGAGCAAAGATTTGAACAGGTAATTACAAAAGGATATCCAAATAAACAATGAAGGGTTTCCAAATATTAGTCATCAGGGTATGCAAATTAAAATCACAGTGTGATATCACTACATCCCAAATTAAAAGGCAGGTAGTAGCGAATGTGGACAAAGAAAAGGAGCAACCGAACTTTCATACATCCCAAGTGGGAGTACAAATAGCTACAATCATTTTAGAAAAGCATTAGATTGTATCAAATAAAGGTAAATATAAGGGAACCCATGAAGCAGGAATTCCAGTACTGGGTATATATACCCAAGAGAAACACATACAGATGTTCTCCGTTTTACATTTGTCATAGCCAAAAACTACAAACAATCCAAATGTCCATCAGCAGTAGAATGGATAAATACAGTGTAGTATATATATAGTTTATACAATACTTTTTCACATAAACTATAATTAACTACAACTACATGTAACAACAATTTTAAATATCACAAGCATAATGCTAAGTAAAAGAAGGCAGACAAATGGGTACATACTGCATCATTCTGTTTATGTGATGTTCAGAAACAGCTAAACTAATCTATGGTGTTAGAATTCTGGATTACTTATTATTCATAGCAGGGAGTGCCTGAAAAGGAGGGAGAAAGCAACTTCTGGGGTTCTAGTAATGATATGGTGTTGTGTTTTTTTAACATAGCGAATGATTATACTGGTAGGTTCACTTCGTGAAAATTCATCAAGGCATGCTTTTCTGTATGTATGTTAAACCTCAATTGAAAGTTACATCAGATATAGTTATATATGTGTCTCTGTGTGTGACACCTATATACACATATAGATGCACACACATCTGTAAAATATAATGTAAATATTTATATACACATACATATGTGAATATTCCATCCAAAATGTAACCACTCATGACGTCCTCTACTGTTCTCTCCAATCCAAGACTACTGCAAAGCTGCTTGCCCTAACTCCTCTGTTGCATCCCTGCACTCTTCCCCTGTAGCCAGAATAATTTTTAAAATGGAAGCTGGGTCATATCTGTCCTTGGCTCTTCACTGGTAGTAACTGCACATGTCAATCAGAATAAAATCCTCAGAGGATACATATACCCTGACAGCCTGTAGAAAATAGCCACACTACCCATACCCATCACTTTTATCCCTTTACCTTGCTTTATTTTTCCTTGTAGTTCTTATTACCAACAGACATACCATTTAGTTTCATTTATTTATAATTAGTCTCTCCACCACTGGTATATAAGCTATATGAGAGCAGGGACTTTATCTTTCCACTTTATATCTCTAACATCTAGAACAGTGCCAGGCATAAAGTAGACAATGAATGAATGAGATCATCACCAAAAACCATAGGAAATAGACATAATGTGTATGTTTAGTCTTCTTTTATATGTTAGGAAACTAAAAGAATGAGATTACGTTAGGAAACAAAAAATGAAATTACTAACTTGATGTTTTCAGGAGGACAGCCTGGGTCTTCTTTTTATCTCTTGCTCTCTCTCTCCCTCCCCCGCTTCCCATTTCTCCCTTAGTCCTTCACCTCCCCCATATCCACACATGCACACACAGGCATAGGTACAAGAAATATGTAATAAGGACAATTCTTTTTACTGATGAAAGTAAGAATGTAAATGACCCTATTTAATACAATTTATAGCCACTTTACTCACAATATAGTCATAAAGTTCATTCAATATATGTACATGTGTGTACAGTTACAGAGATGATATAATCCTAGTGGTTCAGAATTAAATTAGGATAGCATCCAGGTAAAGATTCATTGTATTGAAATGGGCATTTTTATATGAGATTTAGTTTTTTGGATAAAAGGCACATGATAGTACATGATATACAATGATAGTAAAAAAAAAAACCTATCAATTTTCTTGCATATGTATATATATTAGACCTAGAGATGCTCCCTTTGGCATTTGTATAAGAAAAACTTTCAAACAAAATCAGAACATTTTGTTAGATCCTGCAACAATCAAAGACTTTTAAAGCCCTGAAGATGACTTTTTTGTAAGTAATTGAAATTGTTACAGTCAGAAGTCTCACCTCCCTGTTCTCAGAATGAATTGTAGAGCCCCCAGAACAGACTAGAATGTTTAAGGTTAATTTCTGTTTCTATATAGATATCAATTACGTTTTCAGAGGATTACCCGTAAGCGGGATTTGCCACTTGGCAGCTTATCTAAAACTAGCTAAATGTGCGAATTGTGCGTGTGGGGGTGGGAAGGTCCAGTTTGGTTGTCAACCTAGTTGACCTTTCACTTTGGGTTTAAAGAAAAAAAGGAGAGTTTTCGGCCCTTTCAGTTACTAAATAGCTGACTGTACAGTTTTGTTGGTTTGTTTTTTAACTGAAAAAAAAGGGAAACTTAGTAATAAGACCCTAATATGTGCTCAACTGCTAGTATTAGTCTGCCTCACCTCTTCCCTCTCAGAGAGCAATTAAGCATAATATCAAGCCTATAACTTTAAAAACAGATTCAATACAAAAATGAAACCCAAGATACATTGAGTATAATGAGGCCAATGTCAGAAGAGCATTTGTTCATCAAGTGGTTAATATCTTTTAATAAGCAGAACAGGATGGTTAAAGGAGTGATGGCTTCCTGGTATACTTCTAAGTGAGTACAAAATAATCATAAATGTCCGAAGAGAAAGCAATGCCAAAGTTCATTCTGAGACTCAAACTTACAGATCACAAGGGGTAGTATGGATTCATGAGTGCCTGTGCATAACTTCAGTGTGAGAATTGTGGCTTCATCTTGACCCTGCGAGTTGGAGGCTGGGTAACCAAGGGCCAGTTCCTTAACCACTGTGAAACTCAGCTTCCTGAGGATGTAAAATGAGGAGAGTAAAAACATCTACCTTGCAGGGCTTTTGTGAAGATTAGATGAGGTCTTAGTTCTAAAAATGTTTTGTAGAATATGTTATGATCATATATAGGATTATTATTGTGCTTAAATAATTCATTGAATACTCTCTTGTCTTCTCTTGACTTCCTAAAGTCATTACTCTAAGGTTTAGCTAAAGTTAACTGTCATCCTTGAAGCCTGCCTATCACTGCTGTTTTAGATTAGGATAATTTAGGATGTTTTTATTAGGTTAATGAAAATTTTTTATATGTTTTATTTCCTTTTTTAATATATATACAAATTTCAGAGAGGAAGGGAGAGGGAGGGAGGGAGGGAGGAGAGAGAGAGAGAGAGAGAGAGAGAGAGAGAGAGAGAGAGAGAGAGAGAGAGAGAGAGAGAAGCATCAATTGATGAGAGAGCATCATTGATCGTCTGTCTTCTGCACACCCCCTACTGGGGATTGAGCCCGTAACTCGGACATGTGTCCTGACCAAGAATGGACCCTTGACCTCCTAGTTCATAGGTCAATGCTCAACCACAGAGCCACACTGGCCGGGCTGTGAACAGAACTATGGCCTTCCCTGAGATGCAAGTTATTAACGCTGTACATATATGAGCAAGCAGTTCCCCGAGACCCTTCAGGGTAGGGAAATTGGAGATGGAGATTAAAAAGTGAAGGAGATTTCTTCCTTCTACACCCCAGGATGGACACTTCCACATTTTCCTAAATAATTTCTTCTCTCTAATAGAAAAAATGCCTATCTAATGAACATTTATCCTATGACAAGCACTGTGACATGCATTATTCATAATCCTCACAATATACTAATACATTCTGTACTAGTATTGCCACTTGTAGACAAGAGCACTATAGTTAGAATAATTAAGTAGCTTGACCAATGTCACATACCTAGTAAATAGCAAAGTCAAGATTTGAACCTAAACCTGCCTAATTCGTTTCCCAATCTTTTTTCCATTTGTTAATTATTTACCTCCTACATTTTTAACTTTGCATGTCTATGCTTGCCTTTCTATACCTTTATACTTTCATCCTTGGTGTGCCTATAATGAGTAGGGTAGAGTCCTATAATTAAGACGACGAAGGTGTGGTCCCTGTACTTAAGGGACTGTTATAATCCTGGCAGGAAGATGACAAGCCAACAAATCTCTATATGACAGGGAAGAATTTAAGAGTCCATAAGGGATGGAGCATTGGTCTCCCCAACTGTCACAGGGGAATAATACTCTACCTTATGCAGCAGTTGTTAGAATAGATTGAAATGCTTGTGGCACGTGTTTGGCAAAGAATCTAACTCATAGTAAGTGCTCAGTACATGGACTCTATAATGTTGCCAGACAGTCCCAGGACGATAACTAGGATATAAAGCTAGAAAAGCAAATTGGTGTCAAATTTTGAGAGCCTTGAATGCCAGTATAAGAAGTTTGGACCTTCAGCTTGGTAAAAACAATCGTGCCAAGGTCAGTAATCATTCTGAAAAGAAATGAAAGCTGATGTTATTTCACGTTACCTTTCAAAACTCATTGTAAGTGAGATGGAATTGGTGGAAACAGTTGGAGCTAGTTTAAAGGACTTTTGTGTTTGATGTACTAAAAGGAAAGATGATATTTGCAGGTTTGATGGCCTATACTTTTTCTTCCACAGTGATTAGTGAATGCCAAAGGCAGCAACTGGAGTCTGTGAGCTACTCCTCTCGCTACGCTCTGGGCCTCTTTTATGAAGCTGGCACGAAGATTGATGTCCCTTGGGCCGGGCAGTACATCACCAGTAATCCCTGCATACGCTTCATCTCCATTGATAATAAGAAACGCAATATAGGTCAGTACCCCCATTATTTCCCTTAAATACAGTAACAATGGTGGGTGTAGATCATGCAAAAAGCTGTTTAATTGAGTGTTGCCATTCTGAACAGAGCAAGCATTTAACTCCAAGCCACAGGGGATAAAATTTAATGTCACATTTGGCCAATGATACAATACACAGTGAAACCAGCGAAGTTTTTGCAGAAAATCACTTACAACATGGTTTGTATTACCAAGTTCATAAAAATCGTGTCAGAAGGTTTAAGATTTCAAAATGGCCCAAGTTCCTTGGCTTATGAATTCATCTATATGCAAATGTATTTCTCTCATCATTTTTTTCTTGGTGGAGTTTGATTTTTGTTGGGTTTTGTTTTTAAAATTTGATAAGTGCTGCTCTTATTTCTACTTCCCAGGCTACAAAAAAAAAAAAAAAGAGAGAGAGAGGTGATTTTTATAATGTTATGAAAACCCTTCACTTTAATATAATTTTACTTATTAAATTTTCTTTTGGGAGACTATATAAAATTACTTTGTATCTAATGTAACTAAATGATAGGTAAAATGTTTCATAAGAGCTTAACCAGAATGGGATAAAATCTGTACTCCACCCTTTTTATTGAAGATAGCTATACAAATTAGACTTGAATTGCAAGAATAAACATAACTGATTCATTTCAGGCATAAAGGCGAACGTGTATTCTTATTTGTAGGATTGTGATCCCTGAGATACTGCTTTTTGTGGACTAAATTGTAATAATCTAAAATTACAAAATTCTTGAAAGGGATCGTCATTTCAATCTGTTACGGCGTTTTATGATGCAGTGATGGTTTCGTCGAGCCATTAGTTAGAAGTCTTGCTTGATAAAATCACCATCTAACGTCTCGTGGCTTGCCAGAACTCTATAATGATAGAACTGGGCTGGAGCATGGTTTTTTTTATCAGAGCACATGATCTTAGAAAAATGTTTCTTTTATAACTTAAAACTCCCTCAAGGCTGGACTGTTTATGTTAACATGATACCACATATATGTACAATCAGCAGTTCATGAAATGCCCTTTGACAGCCATGAACTAACCAGTTTTAACTCTATAACTGCTTTGTTCTAAGAAAAGAAAAATAGCCTTTGATCTTCTCGTGTTACATGTCATGACTTAGACACTATCCTTTTGCTTCATAAGATATGATATCTGTTAGGATGTATTCAGTAATATATAACCGGAAATGAAAACAGTTCAAGCTTGTTTAAACAACATCAGGACATTTGTTGTTATCTACTATGGACTGAATTTATCTCCTCCCAAAATTTGTATGTTGAAGCTTTAACCCTCAATGTAATTATATTTGAAGACAGGGCTTTTAGGAGGTAGTCAAGGTTAAGTGAAGTCATGCGGGTGGGATCATAATCCAATAGGATTGGTGGCCTTATAAATTGAAGAAGAGAGATCTCTCTCTCTCTCTCTCTCTCTCTCTCTCTCTCTCTCTCTCTCTCTCTCTCTCTCTCTCTCTCCACCCTTGTGCACATACGAAGAAAAGACCAACTGAGGATAGCTACAAGGTGAGAAGGTAAGCTGTCTGCAAGCCAAGAAGAAAGTCCTCAGAATGACAAGTCAGTCAGCACCTTGATCTTGGACTTTCCAACCTCTAGAACTGGGAGAAATACATTTCTGGTGTTTAAGCCGCCTATCGATGGTATTTTGTTATAACAGCCCATGCTTACTGACACATTATCTCAGAGGAAGAAATTAGGGGGATTTCAAAATTGGTTGATTAAAGAACTGAGCAATATCTTCAAGGACCTAGATTTGGCCTTCTCTGTTCTCTCTTCCATTCTTGATGTTGACATCCTCAGAAGACTGGTAGCGAGATGGCAGTGACTGCTGGAGTCACATCTAGACCCAACGACATGCTTAGGAAGAAGAGGAATCCTTTCTGCCTCTGCCCCTTTCTAAGAATCAAGGAAATCTTTCCAGAAACCCCTCAACTTGACTTCATCTTGTATCTCATAGGTCAGAATTGGGTTACTCGACCAGTCTGAAAGGAATCACTGGCATTGTGTATGTGTGTGTGTGTGTGTGTGTGTGTGTGTTTGGGGGGTGGGGGGAGACACAGTGACGAGCCTAGACAAACTAAAATTCACTCCTGAAACTAGTATTAGGATAATCTTTTCTTTAGTCATATAATGGGTAGAAACCTATAAACATAGGCTTGGGGTTTTTTTTAAGGAAGAAAGAACAGAGTGGTGAATGCTGGGTTGGCAACAAATAATGCCTATTATCTGCAAGTAGAGTCACATCTTGTGTGGGAGGTTAAGTTCTAAAGTTGGCATATAAAGAGAAGAACCATGTATATTCAAAATTATCTTTGAACATCCCTTAAAACTACATGACATTTTGGAGAGTGATGTAACTTGCAGTAAATTGAGTATTTTTTCCAACATTCAATAGATTTCAGTTTCTTCGGGTGCGGCCAGATGAAATACTTGGTTTGCATTCATAGGGCAGAGTGCTGTCTTCTACTATGAAAGGAAAGGAAGAAACAGCAGTCATACTTCCTAACAGATTAAATTCTCTCTACAAACTGAATGGGTTGGTGGATGAAAGCACCAATACTACACAATGCAGTAGCAATTTATAAAATCAGAGTCATTCCAATTTGAAATAGCGTAGCATAAAAATATTAATAAATTCTCACATGATCGGCAACATTCGAAAAAATATACTTTTTTTTAAAATCTTAACAATTTTAAAGCTAGAGGGCCAGGTGAATAGGAAACCATGTTGTTGCTACAGCCCATGGTGGTGCCACTTCAGACAGCAAAGAAATACCTGCATTCCTATGTCAGTTTTATGAAAAATTAATCTTGGATATGCAAGTTTTAAATTATGGGAGGCCTCCAATAATGGCATTCCCTAACATAAAATCTAACTGCCTTGCATTTAAACTATTTTTTCTTACTACCTGGGGCAGGATGCTACATGCGTCTAGATGAGTGGTTGGCAAACTCATTAGTCAACAGAACCAAATATCAACAGTACAACGATTGAAATTTCTTTTGAGAGCCAGATTTTTAAAACTGAAACTATATAGGTAGGTACATTGTTATAAATTAATTAGGGTACTCCTAAGGCTTAGGAAGAGCCATACTCAAGGGGGCCAAAGAGCCGCATGTGGCTCGCGAGCCGCAGTTTGCCGACCACAGGTCTAGATGAATCCACATAATGTAAATCTCCACAAACTATAACGCCACTGTATTTTATTGATATTTAACTATACCAGTAAGAGTTGTCTTTTTATGTCACTAACACTATCCCAAACCCACCCTTTATTTGGGGTGTTGGTTGAATCAAAAATTAATATTATAATACACAGACTCAACTAATAAAGGGAAACATTTGTTTTCTGTCAAGGTGGGTCAGCAACAAGATAGACAAAGGCTAACAGGGCTGAACCTACATGAAGAGAGCCAGGGGATAAAGGATTAGTGGCCCAAACCAGATAGAGGTCAAGGTGTAATCATTTGTCAGGTATCAGGAATACGCAATACATGTAGGAAGCCAGACCAGAACCAAAGTCTCTTAGGCAGAGGAGCTCATTTCCAAGATGAACTAGACTCAATTTCAAGTACCAATAGTTATGGGTATGACCCAATACACTTAGGTTTCTGTTTCCCAAAATGTGTTCAATGGAACACCAGTTCCTTGAGATGCAGGGAAGGGGCCCTGTCATCAAATAAGTTTGCAAAATGCACTGACTTTACTCCTAAAGGGTTGAGGATGAAAAAGTTTAAAAATAAAAAGGGCTTCTCGTGGCACTTAGTAAATAATAAGTCAGTATCTAGGATACCTATTAATATAATTAATAATTCCAGTCTTTAATTTGGATATTATATTCTCTAAAGCAAAGGATATAAATAAATGAGCCTAATTTAGGTGAATGCAACCTCCTGTCACTAGTGCAGATAGGAGTCAAGGTGGCATAAATAAAATGTATAACTTTTCCTGAAAATGATTGAGCATCCTTCCCTGTTCACCATCTGGAAGAGCGTTAATGATTAGTAAAAGACCAATACGCAATCATCTGAGTTGATTAACAGAATCTGAACTCTAGAAATATGATGACCAATCACCATAATTACATAGCTTTCAATATCTCATCAAAGGATATAATCTAATCCATCCAAAAAGAAAACAAACAAATGAATAAATTCTTTCATCACATGGAATTTATATTTGCAAGGACTTTATTGTTAGGATCTTTGAGTAACAAACACTAATATAACATGTATTGCCTTTAATAGCTGTTTCATAAAAGATGCAGAAATGTTATTCCATATAGCTGTTTATTACATAAAAGATAGGAACACAGTATGAAATCCTGTAAAGATCACCTTGTGTGACTTAAAGGAGTTCCTGATTATTCCAGTTAAGCAGATAACAATGCAATCGACAGTACAAAGGGGTCTGCCTTAGGATTTGAATAAATGTGGAATTATTTGTTCATAAACTTGCAGAAAATTCAATCCAGATAGGTAATACTTTATAAGTAGAAGAAAAAAAAGAAAAGGAATAAGAAAAAGGGGGAAAGGAGATAAGGGGGGAAAGGGAAAGATCTGTAAGCATGAACAATCTGTACCAACTCCAGAAGCAGAGCTCTCAGATAAAATAGCAATCATCATCTTAAAATAACAGTGCCTGGCTGACGTATCTCAGTGGTTGAACATTGACCTATGAACCTGGAGGTCAGAGTTCAATTCCCAGTCAGGGCACATGCAGTCTTGATCCCCAGTGTGGGGTGTGCAGGAGGCAGCCATTCAATGATTCTCATCATTGATGTTTCTATCTCTCTCTCCCTCTTCCTTCCTCTCTGAAATCAATAAAAATATATTTAAAATAATAATAACAACAGTAATCAGTTACAAAGTTCATGATCTTACAAAGTTCATGATATTATGGTTTTTGTATAACAGATGTAGTCATTGATAATCCAATTAAGCTGTCTATATAAATCTGTTAAGATAATTTAATAAATAGTAATCAAGTTCAAGTTCTAATTATAAGTATCCATCCCATTATTACAATGATGCCATAGAATATCACATGATTGTAATATAAATATTCTGGGATGATCTCTCAGGAATAAAAACAATACAGGGTGTCCCCAAAAAGTGTATATACACTTTAACAGCTGATAGCTCAATTTTGAAAATGAAATGTATTTTAATAAATACTGCCTTTAAAATGTGTGTATACATTTTTGCGGGGCACCCTATATATATGTGTGTGTACACATGTATAAATGTACAATGTACTTATATAAAATATATGTGAATATACATATGCATATATTATATATAAAATAAATATCCATTGTTGTCATTTAAAATCAGTACAAATTATAAAAGAGACTAATCTTATTTCACATAATATTTGCCACTTCTAAAAAGCAAAAGTGGGTTTTCTTTAGAAAATGAAATGTAAGGAGAACATTTGCACACAAAGTAAAAACAAACACCAGACAGATCCCTTTCAGCCTCTGGTTTCCCTATCACGCTATCCTCAATGGGAAAGAGTCACATCCAAGATAGCACTTGTCCTCCCGCTTGCCAAGCAAGTATGAAAATCAATGCCGAAAAAAAAAAATCCAATGCCAGAGATGGAGCGCAAAGTGGGAAAGCAGCTAAATATATAACATCAAAAATAAACTTTAAAAATATTCTATGGAGCATATTACAGGGGGGAATATATCTTATGGAAGTTTCTTTCAGAAAAATCAAATTTACAAGCATTTGATTTAGACCTTTTGAATTCTCAGTTGACTCGGTTGAACAATTATTTACAAATATGTATTGAATGCCTGTGGGCCAGGCATTGTGCTAAAAAGTGAGGATTCCATAGTCCCCACCCTCATAAAATGTAAGGTTTCATGAAGTCTACTCAAATGAGAATTCTGAAGGACATAGATATAGGAGGCTCTGTTGAACTAGAAATCTGGAATTAAGCAAGAGTCCTCATAAATATAAATGGATGCACTGATCTATACAATAGAGAGAGTATTAACTCATCTATAATTGAAACAGGGAAGAATCCTGTTGCCTTATGATAATATTATGAACCTTTAAAAGAACTCTTAAGACCTTTTGTCAACATGAACCAAATAATTTTCTTTCTTTTGGTGAAGAAATTAAAGATGAAGGCTATGGAACATTTAAATCCATGAATAAACCAGAAACTTTAGTATGGCCTATTATTTAACTTTCTCTGGTGCTACTGAATAGTTCAATAGATGAATACAAGTCAAGAAAAGTCCAAGAAGCAGTGAGCAAAGGGTAAAGAGAGTCTGAGGTCTACAGCTGCCTGGTATTTCTGTAACTAAAAGCAATTTCAATTCCAAATTACAGATTTCTACAGCATTCACGCTAAGAAGTGAGTCTTAAACATTAAATACTCTAAGTCCCTTTCTGTGTCGACATTCCACCTTTGTGCTCTGCCTGCCCTGCCCTCTGAGAGTGATGTTTTCACTTGTGGTATTGGCCTGAACTTGTGGCAGTCCAGCTGAGATTTACAAAAGACCTTCAGGTTGGCCAAGAATTGCTCCAGAACACATGAGGCCGAGGTGAAGGTGACTGAATGTCATTTTTATCCACTATTACTGTAAGATAAGAGGGGAATGAGAATCAGATGACCTTTTATGATAGATAAATGTATAGATCTAAACTTACAGGTCATAGATGAGAGCAACAGAAACCCTGACAGAAGCCACCATCACTGCTGCTAATTTAGAAAGGAAACAGCAAGGGAAAACCTTCTGTTAGTTTTGTAGTAGGTGAGGAAGGCCATGTATATCAAGAAGCAGAAAATCAGCAGAAGTTCACAGGTGGAAATTGCCACAGTCCCTCTGACTTCTCCATTAACAAAGACCATTTAACTAGGTGTGTAGCTATTGTCTAATAAAGAAACTGCTGTATTAAATGTAATAACGTCCCATTTTTGCTATTTATAATTACAATCCTTTTAAGAAATGGTTCTTTTGTTGGTTGAGCACCTAGAAGAGATTAAAGGCCAGTTTGGAGTGGGAGTGAGGAGAGCTAAATTGCTTTGCCCAATTGAGGAGAAAGTTTTAGACATCCTAAAGCAATGGGGAGGGCAAGGAGCAGAAAAGGGGAAAGAAGAGAAAGAAAGTTAGGTGGTGAGAAACTGGCACCCTACAACCTCAACATAGTCCTGGATTGAACAACTGCTTTAAATCCATGGCTGCTTTTTACTTGGGAGTTGTGAAGTAATCAATATAGTGCAAGCACTTTTTGTAATATCTAGTATGAAATTAGATAGGAACTTGGTTTCTTCAAGTTAGTTCCTGAGCAGAAATTTGGAGTTTGCTGGCTATGTGGCAAGCCCTGCATCTGTTTGAGACCCTTATCTTAAATCAAGACAGAACTCCTCATTCTCTGGATTACACATCAAAGCAGGCTTGCCTTGCTGTTTTCATCATACCTGCAACCATGTCACTCTGTGGAGAGAGCTAGAAATTGGGGAAAGGCTCTCTCGGTGAAACTGAACTGTTTAGAAGGTTCTCGAAGTTAAGTCCTCACTGTGGCCTGAGTGAAGCTGTCAGCACCCTGGATTGGAAGCCAGGGCTCAAAATGATGTGCTCTGCTTTGCTTCCCAGACAAGCGCCTGGTTTTCATCATTCTGGAGGCATCTCAAAACCTTTGCAACTTGAGAACCGTCTTGTAAAGTTGCATAACTCTCAGACAGCTTGTGAGCCTTGTGTCCTGGGAGGCAGTAAAGACTTGACAAGGATGAGAGCTTGACAAGTCTTCATTCTAGTACTTTCTTATCTGGGACCATGACAACACTATCCCAAAGAGGTGGGAACTTGCCTTTGCCTAGAGCTCCCTCAGAAAAGATTTCACCATTTTCCTCACTGTCAAGTGTTCCTCCTCAGATCAACCTGAATGTCTCATGGCCTAAACAATTGATATGACCTGTTAGCCGAGTCTGATGCGTTCTCCAGAATTAATAGCTCTCTCCTTTAGTGGGAATGCATGCCACTAACCATCAAACATGCTGTTCATCACTTGATCCCTCTTATCTTGATCAAGATTGAAAATAAGAGATAGACAACGAACATCAGGCCTAAGAGGAGTGTGTATTCTGTGCTCAGTAAATATTTGCTGAGCCAGTTGTCCTTTATGCAGCTCTAATATGTCCTCCCAGTTCCTGAAATAATATTGAGAATTAATACTTCAGCACTGGTCACCCACTTAGCAGGCAAGAAGAAGTAATGGCTAGTCAGCAAATTGTTCATCCCTAGGACAACCTAGTTATCTGTCCCTATGCCCTTAAAATCATATAAAATGAGTGTGCTTTCTAGTTGCTGAATCTAGAAGCCATTGAAAAGCATATGTGGGTCCTTAGCAATTAGAATGACTAGAAACCTCTTTGGGGAGCTCTGTATTATGTCTACAACATTGGGAATACTGGTGAATGGGGCATATCAATTCTTTATATAGTATCAGAGGTTTTGCCAGTGAAGACCTGAACGCTTTATGGAGCCCTCGTCCCAAAGAGGAGCAAGTAGTCTCAATAACAATTTTACCACGTCCTCTAGGGAAGAGCCACTTGCTTTGAATGATGCCCTGTAACACAGAGCTCGATTTCCAAGGTTACACTTCAAAGGCTCACGCTGTTCTCTTTGTGAAAGACATTTCTTTTTAATAGCTGGTGAAAAACATTTCTTTTTAATAGCTGGTTAAAGAACAGTTGTGCTCCCAGCTGAGATATGTAACTTAGAAACTAAGTGATCAGTTCTGCAAATGCGCCATTGCTTTGCCACAGCTTAGCAGTTAGTTATCTCTTTTTTACATCACAGTGATATTAAAATGAAATGATATTTTGCATAGGAACCTTGCCATAAATGATGAGTTCATATCAACCCAAGTTTGGTGAGTGATTAATTTTTTATTGTATAATTCGTCATTTGGTGTTTATAGTGGATGGTCAAAAATAACCAGTATTATCCAGAATGATTGTGTGACTACTTTGCAGTAACATATACCTAGTTTCAAATTATAAGTCAACACTTAGAATTAGATTGAACCATATTATATTGCTGACTTTGTAAATTAAAAGTGGTTGAATACCAGAATTTTCATGTGATTCAACTTAATAGCTCTGTGATAATAAGTTTCTTAATCTCTCTGAGCTTCATTTATCTGTACTGTAAGTATAAGGTTAATAAAGTCTCCCAGAAATATTATAAGGATTGAATGAGATAGCATATCCAAAACTTCTAGTACCATGTTTGTCACATAGTAGGCATGCAGTGAATGCTATCTTTATAGTTGTCACATATAAATATTCTATGATTTCTTGTATCAGTTATATAACTTTTTTTTATTAAAAAATGCCAATAGTGCAAGTTTAGTTAAATTTATATTTTGTGAAAAATAGTAACACATACATTAGGGTTGTTAAACAATATCTCATTACCTGAATAAGGTGTGAAAATCAGAGGACATTAGATTAGATGCCATTCTTTCTTTTTATGCCATCTTAAATCACTTTTTCAATAAGAATAATTCCTCAAAATTTACACTACAGCCTATCCAAGAAGAGTTAGACACTGTAAAGTAAGTCGTCACCAAATCAAAGGGCTAAGACTAATTCAAGAGCAGGTTTCGAAGTCTGACTACAGAATCTCAACACAGGAAATGGCTTCATCATGTTTCATAAATACTTTATATCAGTTCGCATTTTTAACTTTGTCCAGAATCACCAATCCATCATTTTGCCCAGGTGTGACATTACGGAGTCCATTTAGCTTAGAGAGCCCTTTGGTCTATTACCAGTGACTTTCTTGTTATTAAGTGAGTTGATAAGGCTTTGATATGCCCCCTAAAATTATACCTGGGCCTTGCTGTTTTTAATGATCATTGCCCATACAGACTTCATATATGTGCTCATTTAGATAATGAGAAGAATCCACATGTACTGTACAAAACATTGAATTCCCTGCATCATATGAATGAATATTAAACAGTAAAATCTGAAAAGAATCTATTGCCATTCCATTAATATTTATAACTGATCTGTGGGACTAGGTGAATTCTTCAGTATAAAACATTCCAAATTCATGTTTGTAAGAATGAAGCCTCCATGAATTTACAATATAGCTTTCTTCACTGAATTAGGTTTCTATTATACAATCTACCTAGTCAATTCTTTGTTGTTGTTGATGTTATATATCCTGATGATATTTAATAGAGTCAGAAAATGTATTTCAGAAATTTGAGCTCAATTGACCCTAATCCACTCCTTTTTATTAAAAGTGAAATACCTGTTTGTTCCTTTTTCCTCTATCTATACTCATAATAATGGTTTCTTAGGAGTAGCTAACAATATTATAAAGATTATAGTCCCTTTGACTTAAAAATTTTCACTAACTTGTTCAGACTCAATCTTGGGGTTTTTTCTTGTCAAAAGTTAACAGGAAGAATAATTTGCTGGTCTTAGTAGCAAAAGAGATAAGAATTCCATAGTGAACCAGTAAGTTTCCTCTATGAAAAGAGCCAGAAATATTTTTACCTAATCATAAATTTAGAAATGTCACTATCTGATCAGTCTGTCTCTCAAATTCAACATTTTATAATGTCAAGGCAAAAACTTCTCTTTATTAAACCAAAAGAACAAGCGTGAAGCTTTGGGTCAAATCCTCCAGCCCAGAGAGAGATTTCATCCGTTCACAGAATCCTTTTGAACTGATACAAATCCAAAGCTGAACCCAATTACGCAACTACAGTGATAAAGTGATATCCTTAGAGGCAAACCAGTGTGCTGGCTCAAGGGGAAAACCTTGCCCAATTCGGGAAAGGAGTCCAATCATAATACCACTTAACACAAAATTTCATATCGGGCACTATGCTGACTAGGCCGAAATGGCGATGTGTAATGAGGGATGGCTGCTGCTTGCTGGTGAGCACTGGGGAAGGGGAGCATTTTAGTGGACTGTCATCATAGAAAACCAGGGCTTTCTTACTGTGGAAGGACTCCAGTGAGGGCTGGAACACCAAGTGCGAGTTAGGACAAATCCTCGGCTCTAGGGACCTGGGTAGGGCCCAATTAAAGGGCTATTGAAACCCTTTCGGTTTTCCTTTTGGCAGTGCCAATAAAAGCTGCAACAGGCTGAAAATCTCCTTGTGTCTCGAGATAAATAGATGTTTTCATAAAACTTGGGAGGTCTTAGTCAAAGAAAAAAACTTCTCCCAAACAGATCCCAAAATATACGCAGACCCACGAAATACAGCCCCTTTCTTTAAATGAGCAGAATCTATGAAATTTTTAAACAGACATAGAGGAACAATTAATCTAACCCTGGACAGCAAGTAGAATCCAGAATATGCTTGTCAGAGTTGTTGGTTTGTGTTGTTGGTTGTTGGTTTTTTTAAAAAAACAACAACCAACTATCCTATCTAATAAAAGAGAAAAATGGTAATTGGCGTACGACGATACCCTTTTCATTGGCTAATCAGGGCTATATGCAAATTAACTGCCAACTAAGATTGGCAGTTAACTGCCAACTAAGATTGGCAGTTAATTTGCATATGTAGGCACAATGCAGGGAGGCGAAAGGGAAAGCAGGAAGAAGCCCCATGCCACTGACAGTGATCGGAAACCCAGGGGGGAGATAAGAGCTGGGGGGCAGGGCAAAGGCGGCCCTGGGGCCGCCTTTGTCCTGACCCCCAGCCATGATCAGAGAATCAGGTGCCTTTGCCGCCCTGGCCAGTGATAGCAGGAAGTAGGGATGGAGCCAGCGATGGGAGCTGGGCACGGTCGAAGCTGGCAGTCCCAGGAGCCAGGGGTCCCTTGCCTGGGCCTAAAGCGAAGCCCACGATCGCGGGGCCGCTGCAGCTGCGGGTCCCCGCTGCCCAGGCTGGACGCCTCGGCCAGAGGTGTTAGGCCTGTGCAGGGGCAGAGCCTGCAACCACGGGGAGCTGGGGGTCCCCTGCCCAGGCCTGACACCTCTGCCGGAGGCCTGGTCAAGGGGCCGATCCGGTGATTGGTGATCGGAGGGTGATGAGGGTCAACTCCTCTGGCCGAGGCATCAGGCCTGGGTGGGGGGCGGAGCCGGGGATTGGGGGGATATGGTGGTCCCCTTGCCCAGGCCTGAAGCCTGGGTCAGAGGCATCAGGCTTGGGCGGGGGGTGGAGCAAGCGATCAGAGGGAGATGGGGGTCCCCTGCCCAGGCATGATTCCTGGGCCAGAGGCCTCAGGCCTGGGCGGGGGCCAGTGCCAGTGATCAGGGGGAAATGGGGGTCCCCTGTCCAGGCCTGACACCTCTGGCGGAGGCGTCAGGCCTGGGCAAGGGGCCGATCCCGCGATTGGAGGGTGATGGAGGTCAACGCCTGAGGGCTCCCAGTATGTGAGAGGGGTTAGGCTGGGCTGAGGGACACTCCCCCCCCCCCCATACACACACCCAGTGCACGAATTTCGTGCACCGGGCCCCTAGTATATGTTATAATCAAATGTAATGTGTGTGGGGCCGGCTGTTCATTACCTGCCTTTGAAATTCAGAATGTGTTCCTCCTCCAGTCGTCTGTTTCTGAAAATGGAGCCACCAATCTCCTATCTCCTTCAGCTAAAAATCAGGAATTTTTGTTTCTTCCTCTCCTTCAACCCAATATCCAATCTGTAACCAAATCACCCCGGTGTTGCTTCCAAAATAGACAATGAGCTCACTTCTCTTCATCACCACCGTCACAACCAAGGCACCATCTTATTTTAACCTGCCTCCCACTCTTGCCTCTTTTCAGTTCATTCTTCACATAGCCAGAAAGGTCTTCTTAAAACATGCATCTGTTCATGCCACCCACTTTCCCATTCAACACCCTTTAATGCCTTCTTGTTGCACACAGAATTAAGTCTCAAATCCTTATCGTGACCTACCAAGTCCTGAGTGACCTAGTACAGGGTCACAGACTTTTTATGTAAAGGCCAGATAATAAATACTTTAGTCTTTGTGAGCCATATCTACCGTCTCTGTTGCAACTACTCAGCCTTGGAAAAGATGTGACATACTTCCCTTCCCCCCATAGTCCACTGACCAAAACTAGTTACATGGCTCTAGCTGTCCAGGTGAATAAGACAGCCCTCCTACTGCTTCCACTCGACAGGGAATATTAAAACATTATAGGCTCTGTCCCTCCCAGGAGCAGGCCAGTGCCATTCCCTTTTTTTAACCCAGGCACGTTCCCTTCACCTTCCTCACTCCAAGCTACAAGGGCCCTTCCTTTACCTCCGTCACTTGTTTCCTAAGTCCATTTCTTCCAAGAATTACTTTTTCTACCTCTGTAATTTACCCAATAAATGTTCCCTTGCCCCCTCCCCAAGAAAAATATTATAGGACAGTAGTAAAAAGTCAGAATTCTTTATAAGCAAAATTTCAACAATGTTTAATCTGATGTTCTTTTTTTCCCTTATTTTATTTATGCAGACTTTAGAAAATATATATTTAAAGTCTACACAGTAGAATGTGTGTGGAATTGAAGCATTGTTATCTCCCTGAGACATTGCCTTTTCATCTGATCAGTAATCCTCGTCAGCTCTTTAACAAGAACTGTTCTAGGTGGTGGCAGAGCTGAAACTAGACTAAATGAGGCGGTGCTTTTTCTCACCAAACTACAAATAGCTTGTTGTATTTTTAAGCTCAAAAGTGGGATGGAGGTTAAGACCCTAAAATTTAGGGCAAACTCAAGGATTGAGAAAGCTCAGACGAAGGGAAATGTTTTCATCACATCAGTCTTGAGACTAGTTTTAGTCTCTTCTTTAAGGACCGGGATTTCTACCCTACTGACAACACGGAGTGGTTGGGGAAAGGATGAGCTTCTCAAATTGTCACTGCCACCTGGCTCTCCATTTCAGATTCAGAGAAAATTAAAGCTGAAAGGAGCTTAAAAGAATGAACTTTTCTAACTCCTTTATTTCGCCTATCAAGAAACTGAGGTCCAAAAGGAGATTTTCTTTTAATTATTTGGTCATGCTTTCTAAAGAAGCTGGAAAAATATAATCTTTATATACTAGAGATATAAATTAAGATTAAGGACAGGTGGGAGGGGAGGAGAGAAGAAAGAAAGGAAACTAATCCTAATATTCGTAGGAATAAGCATACATCTGCCACATATAGTACTAGATACTTCACACATTTAGGACAGTGTAGGTTGCAAGTGATGTCAAATTCAACTCAGATAGATTAAGTAAGGAGAGGGAACTTACTGGTATTGTTCCTGAAAAGTCCAGGAGTAAAGCTTCCAGCATGTCTGTATTGATTCAGTCAACATCATGAAGACTTAATTTTCTTGACTCTATCTTTTGCTGAATTGGATTTATTTATAGTGACACCAGGTAGTACCAAGCATTTCAGTGCTGAATCACACACACACAGAGCTCATTTCCCCCAATGCCAACACTAGTCTTGGAATTGAATCTCATTGACCAGATTAGCCTGGCTTCAGTTATGTACCCATTGCTGAACTGATCACCATGACCAATGGATTAACTTATCATTTCAGCTTGTAGGACACCTTAATCAAGGCTGAAAGTAGGAATGGGTGATCCCCTAAAACAAAATGTGGGTTCTGTTACCACAAAAGAGCCAGTGGATGCTGAGCAGGTGATGTATCTTAGACGTTCATTCACATGATCCTCACACCTAGCTTGGAGGTCAATATTTAACTATACTATACCATACATTTTCTCCTAGGGGTATTGGGTTTCTTGAATCCGTTAAATGGATTACCAGACAGAAGATATTTTTACCACTTATGAACCAATTTGAGCCCCTTCCCGACCCAAAGTCAATCCAGTACGGAAAAAAAATATTAACATGAATTTGTGTAGGCAATGTATATTTTTTTCTCCCTAGAATTAGGAGTACTTACTGCCAATTCCCCAGGCCCACCTCTACCTGTTATTTCCTACCCCTTAAGGTCAGCCCTTTCCAATGATCACCTTATCCTATATAATAAAAGGCTAATATGCAAATCAACTGAACGGCAGAACGACCAGTCGCTATGACACACACTGATCACCAGGGGGCAGCCGCTCAATGCAGGAGCTGCCTGCCCCTTGGTGGTCAGTGCACTCCCACAGGGGGAGCACTGCTCAGCCATAAGCCTTAAGGCTCACTGCTGGCAAGTGCAACGGTGGTGGCAGGAGCCTCTCCCGCCTCCACAGCAGCCCTAAGGATGTCCGACTGCAGGCAACCCCCAAAGGCTCCCAGAATGCAAGAGGGCGCAAGCCAGGCTGAGGGACCCCCCTGAGTGCATGAATTTTATGCACCAGGCCTCTAGTCTATTATGAAATCTTGTCTACTTTGAAGATTTGATTCAACACCTTGATTCTTAACCTACTCCACTCTGAGGACTTTGAGATGCCCTTCTAATCAGTAGAAAATTCTCCTCAGTGGCCCAGCCCAGCCCCTCTTCCCACTCCCTCGATCCCATCTCAAAGCCTCTAGTATCCAGCATTCACAGGTATTATGGAAATAGGCAATGTGTTGTTTATTATTCAAGTATCTGGGATTTACTTTCTCTTGGCTGGAGAAGGCAGAACATACTTTTCTGTGAACAATTTTCCGTTGTTTACTGGAAGATTATTTCCTGAATTTGTATAGATTTACTTATACTGGAGTTAGGGGAAAACATCTTCTGGAACTGGAAGTATGGACTTTAGGGGGATTTTCATTTTATTTTCAATTCATCGTGTGGGGTTTTACACACTTGTTTACATTTAACTAAATGTCTATCAGAATGGTTAGCTTATACGGAATTGTTTAGAGGATGTCTGTATGTCTTGTTAAACATAAGACATCCAAACATATGTAGCCTGGGATAACAAGGATTACAAACATACATGTGTGTCAGCTTTAAAACTTCCTTTCCTGGCCTTTATTTAAAATGGCAAATGCATACATCCACAGATACGTTAGTTACCACAGGCCTAGCATAAACAAGTCAAAGACCAAGTGAATGGAAGAAACTAATAGGTATGTTAGTGTTTTTTAAAGTTAGCATTTCCAGCTCAATGATTGGTAAAAACATCTTAGGGTCACATACAGAACCACAGCTAAAACTTTTCACTTGTGAGTATGTAATGCTATCAGATTCTTCTATCCAGGAGAGCTGACCCATCCGGTTTATGCAACAGATGGAGGAAAGCTTGCTTTTCCTATCCACAAGCCCTAGGTGCAGACAGACAACACAGAGCCCTCTGGGAGAAAGGTCTTGGGGGATGGGGGTGAGGGTAGGGGATGAAACCAGTATGTTTGAGTGTATGCAGAAAGTTATCTATAGGTAGGTGACACAGATGTTTGAGTGTTTTGGAAAAAATATGTTAGAGTGTTAGAAGTACAGTGAGAATCAAACAAATGAAAAGACAGGGTAATTATCAACTCTAGGAAAAAATGAAGGGTTGAACAAGACAGGGTGTATGGTTACAAAGGACTATTTGTTTCCTCAGAAGCATTACTACAGATTATTATAATGTAAACACTGATTAATGATTGTGCCAAAACTTGTTGAGCTGTTGGTTGGGGTAGATGGTGGGGTGAGGAGAAGGGTGATGTTGTGGGGAGCTAAGTTCTCATCCACCATAATAGGAAGTCAGTTATTTACTTCATTCTTTCATCCATGTATTCAACAAATATTGATTGCTTACATGCGTCAGGCCCTAAGGTAGGTGTTAGAAATGTAAAACAAGCCCTAGGTGGTTTGGCTCAGTAGATTGAGCTAGAGGGTCGGCCTGCAGACTGAAGGGTCCTGGGTTCAATTCTGGTCAAGGGCAGGTACCTCAGTTGCAGGCTCAATCCCCGTCCCTGGCCAGAGGGTGTGCAAGAGGCAACCAGTAGTTGTGTCTCTCTCACATCGGTGTTTCTCTTTCTTTGTCTCTCCCCCTCCCTTTAACTCTCTAAATATTAATGAAAAAATATCCTCAGGTGAGGATTAATATTAAAAAAAAGGGAAAAACAAGTAAGTTTGAGTAGCTTTCAGTCGCAGTGGTTCTCAACCTGTGGGTCGCAACCCCTTTGGCGGTCAAACGACCCTTTCACAGGGGTCACCTAAGACCATCCTGCATATCAAATATTTACATTACGACTCATAACAGTAGCAACATTACAGTTATGAAGCAGCAACGAAAATAATTTTATGGTTGGGTCACAACATGAGGAACTGTATTTAAAGGGCCAGAAGGTTGAGAACCACTGGTCTAGAGGGAAGACAGACAGGTAAACAGACAATTAAAATACAATGTGATAAATATGATTCCAGGAGGCACTTTTCTCCCATGAGGCATCATTTTGTGAGATTTAGATTTTCCGTCAAGGAAGTGGAAGGTAAGAGTGATGGCACAATAAAACCTCAGTAACTAATCCTCTGCAATGGAGTGAGTCAGCCTTGATAGGTAGGTTTGCCAAATAACGCCGGATGAGCACTTACTGGGAGCCAAGCTCTAAACTTCTCACTTTACATGGATTTAATCTGCACAATAAACCTGAGGTTGGCACTATGGTTACCAGAAGGACAACAAAAAGGCAGATCGCTGGAAAAGAATATACAAATTGGGTTCTTTGTGAAAATACCCCACTCACATGTAACTAATTAAAAATAAGATATATTTTAATCTAGCAGATTAGCAAAATTACTCAGCGTTGGTAAGAGTGTGGAAAAACAAGAGCTTCTGTATGCTATTAGTGCGAGCGGAATTTAGCACCATTTAGCTATATAGGAAATAATTTTGCAATACTTGTATTTATTTTTCACTTTATACCCTTTCACAGTGTTGGAGTAACCTTTTTAAAAAATAATTTTGTAAATTAAATAAAAGTAGTTTTAAAATACCAAAATTAATTCTATACCACCTTTCCTTTAAAGAATCACACTGTCTGCATATAATCATACTGGGGACTCTGAGAAATCCTATACAATTTTGTTTAAAAACAAACATTTCAAAAATATATTTGTCCCAAAGAATTTCATAGTTTGTTTTGTCAAATAATGATTAATACGGCATGGGTCAGCAACACTGACCCAGGAATCACAGAAATATCATGACTAAAGTTATACAGCCAGGGAGAGGGGAGACAGAACTTCTAACTCGACATCCACAGCTCAACCGATGTCCCCTCAAAACTGGCGGTGCAATCAGGATGGAGAAAGGGATCTGATTCATTCATTCTAAATAAAGCAGATCTTGCTTCTTTTCTTTTTCAAGACGAACTAGGTTTTTTCTTTATCTTGTGGGTTTTTTTCACCAGTTTTATCCCCCCTACACCCTCTTTCACCTCCAAGCATATATCTTGTTTTTGAAAGGGAAAAATAGCACTGCAGATTTTTCTATCAATCTTAGATGGTATATCATAGTTTTCCTAGGAAGAGTTAGGAACTACCTTCAACAGGAAGAGAACAAAACACTTTTACACTTGAATTATATTTCCTGTCTTGTAAAAAGAGTACCCTTATAGCCCTCTCATTTCCTCCTTTTTAACAGATATTTTACCTTTAAAAAGGAAAGCAGGGGCTTGTCAGGGAATTTTGGTATCAGTTGCTGACAAGAATACAATTTCTCCATTAGTTTTTCTTTCTGGATCTTTTTTAGGCCAATTATCCTCTCCTGTCAGTTCCCTGGTTACTGTTATCTGTGTCTCCCCAAAGAGACTGTTCATTCCATTCAGACCTCTTCAGTGATTTTCATTGGCTAGTTAAAGCGATTGCTATTATCAATTAATACAGTCCCCTGCCTCCAGGGAAATAATAGGAAGAAAATAAAGTAACTATTTCTCCTCAGAGACGATAGGAGAAAAATGAAATAAACAAAGGGGAAAACTATGAGTAAAATCATTTTTTTCTGTGCCTGGCCCATCCTGTCATTTCAGAAATTTACACTTCCAGAACCTTACTCTTCAGTTAAAACCATAAAATTGTGTTGAATGAGTATAAACACTTATTACAAAAGTCACCCCTGAAGATAAGGTTGGAAGTAATGAAGTTGCCTGTGACATGAGTAGGGCTCTTGTAGATGAATTTTGGCCTCTGTAACCTATACATAAGAAATAGGTCTGAGATTATTAAAAAGCAAATAAAACCCATAGGTGGTCCCTCTGAACAGTGAGGCCTCGTTCCTGATTCCGGGCCAGCAGCAGACATACAGCACAGCAGACACACTGCCAACGACGTGGAATGCCAAATGGCAGAGTGCTGCATGCTTGTTTGGGTTGGCGCTGCTAAGGAGAGGAGGAAGGGGAGAGATATCAGAAGCAGATATCGTTCCATCTCAGTCTCCTTTTCCCCTCCCCACCCTTCTATCCCTTTCACCTCCTATTCTTTCTTGGAGGCTGAGTTAAATTTTTTGTTGTTGGAGAAACTGATGTGATTGGCTTACTCTCGGTTGCATTTGCTGGTGGGCCCTGGAGCCATATGAAAGAGCTAAATTGTAATAAGAGCTTTCATGGCTAGAGGGCAAGGATAGTTGAGCCAGTTCCACATGGAGCAGGAAAGGGAAACTTACGACTAATTTCTACTGCCAGGGAGAAGGCAAAAGGAGAGCTGACCATTACCACCCCCAAACTGTGGCTCTCAAGTCCTGTCCAGTTCCTCTCTTCACATGTGCTAAAATTCATTTGCTCACACTGTCAGTGCCAGGCCATTTATCAGAAAATGGTTCTCTAATGGTTTTGCCTATGTGTCAACCCCCCCCCCCCCAGCCCCCAATTAAGATGTACATCTCAATGGAGTTTCTTAAGGTATCAAGCACTGCACTAGATACCCGTGACTAGATACCCATGTGCTCATTTGAATGAGTCAGTAATCAAAGAAGTATTTTCCCCCCTTCCTTGATGCTCTTGCCCTGCAGCTATAGTGTTAGCCACTTGGTTTTCTTTAGTCCTCTACTTCCTTGTCGGGGATGAAACCTAGAGCTGGCCTTAGACTTCTGTCTTTTGAAAGACACAACTTCTGACCAACTTGATGACCCGACTTCTGTCCCTTGCAGATACTGCCAAAAATGAACTTTATCAGGTGGAAAAGATCTCTGTAGTATTTACATCTGAAAAGGCAGTCCCAGTGAGTTTGTTTGTGTGACCTAAGAATGTACACTTCTCATATGGTTACAGAAGAAATCAGAAATGGTGACAAATCTGGTCAGAAGAGGGAAGGGAATAGTCTAAGTTAAATTTTTCTATATATCCAATTTTCTAGGACAATATAAAACATTGGATCTTCCTTCATCGCCTTAAATTTGTTTTCCTAAAACAATATACTTTAGGATTTTTTCCCCCAGAAGTATCTATTCTGATTCATTGACTATGCTTGTCAACCAATACCAGGCTGTTTTAATAATTCATTTACATACATGGCACAGCAAGTCTTGCCTCAGTGACTTTTCAAAAACTTTAAACATTCTCATTGCCTTATTTTTTTCTTTAGAATCATTTATTCTAATTCCAAAAACTTTTTTGTAGAATTATGATTTTTTTTTCTCACAGTTATTGCTGGTATATAGGAAAACTAATTTAATATAAAAATTAAACTAATTTGATGGATTCTATTTTGGTTCACTATTGTTTTCGATCATATGATCTCTCTTCTTCTCAGTAATTATAAACTTTATTTATATGTTTTATCTTAATGGACTGACCAGAGCATTGATATTACAAAGCATCCTTGGTTTATATTGATTTTACTGTGAAAATCTATATTATTTAATTATAAAGTACGATATAAATCATCAGCTTAAAGATTATCTCACTTAGAGGTCACTTTTTTCATATTTATCTTTATTTCCCATGAATTTATATTAAATGCTAATAGATGCCTTTTAAATACATATTGAGATTATTATATGTTTCTTAATTATACATGTTAACATGAAAAAATGTGCCTACTATTTAAGAGAAGAATTATCTGTAGCTTGGTGTGTTGATATGGGTAAATGTGATGTATATCTACAATCAACATATTTGCTTGACAATTTTAAATAAATCACAACTGAAGCAACCACGTCCTGAAGACTTTTTTTTCTATTTCATTTATGTATTTTGGTTAAGACTGATGTCTTTTATGTTGCATTACTTTTGATAACTTTCTTTTCCAAGAAAAATCACTCCGTTTCTTTCAGATTTGAAAGTTTACTAGCACAGACGTGTACACTTTTATGGCTCTGTATGTGATACATCCTATCAGTGGAAGAAAATGGGCATGCTTGCCTGTCTTTGGAGTGGAAAAAACAAAAAAGAAATAAAATGTCTCCCCTGAGATGCCAAACCACATATTCGCCCTCAGGCAAACTTGGTGCCAGGATTTATTCTGCCAGTGTAGTCTGTAAACCTAGTTAAAGCAGTCATGGGCAGCGCTGCCCCAAGGCCTCTGGCAGACAGGAAAGTAAATCTCCAAAAAAACACTCTTTAAACTTAGGCCTCAAAGTATTTCTCTATAAAGTTCCTAGGAACTTTAGGCTCACAATAGGAACATGGGCTCAAAATAGGGGGGAAAAATCACAAAACACACAAAAGGCAGTAAGTACACCATCATGAGCAATAGCCACCCAAACAACAGAAAGCAGAATCACACTCATAAAGATTTTGGAACAACCAAATACACAATATGACATACTGACGATGTTTAAAGAAATGAAAGAATACTAACAGTGTGATTAGAGATAAAGAAACTATCAAAATTAATCATGCATATTTGAAAAGTAGAACTTTTATAAGTGAAGAATAAAATAATTTGAAATTTAAAGGACAAATTAAACATCAGGATACTTACATGGATGTAGGAAGAGTATTGAACTGAAAGGTAAATCAGAAGAAATTACATAGAATCTAGCATAGAGAGACAGAAACGGAAAATATTAAAAAGAGATCAAGATATAAGACGATAGCATGAGAATACCTGTCATTTATCTAATCAGAGCTCCCTGAAGACAGAATAGAGAGAATGGGAAGAATTAATGACTGAAAAATTTCCAAAATTAATGACAAAAAAGAGTCTTCAGATTCAGAACACCCAATGAAGTCAAAGAAGGTAAACAAAAAGAAACTCAAGCCTCAAGATATCAAAGTAAAATAGCAGAACACCAAAGGCAAAGAGAAAACAAGGGAAATATCCAGATATAAAAGAAAAGTTACCTGCAATCAAATTAAGAGTTGACTTCTTAACAGCATCACTAAAAGCTAACCTACATTGGAATAAGTTCTTTAAAGTGCCGAGAGAAAATATTTTCAATCTATTATTATATACCAAAGATAACTGTCTTTGACAAATAAGGATTAAATAAAGGTATTTTTAGAAAAACAAAAACTGAGAGAGTTGACCTTCAACAGAACCTCATTAAAGAACTTCAAAAGAAGATACTTTGGGAAAAGGAAAATGCCCCTGGAGAGAAGATGTGAAATCCACAAAGGAAGCTGTGGATAAATATAAACAAATACTGACTGTATTAAAACAAAACTAAAAAAGTAAATTCTGAACAACAAAAGCATATAAAATCAGAGTTAAAATATTTTAAGTTCTTATGTTATGCAGAAGAATAAAGATAGTAATTTTTTACTTTAATATGGATAATTAAGTCTATGGGTAATCTCTAAACATAGAAATAAACTCTATAACTTCCAAACTAATAAAGGGGAAGAAATAAGGAGTAAAAGTCGTTTAATCAAAAAGAAGGCAAAATTTTACAGAGAAAGAAATTTTGAAAAAGTGGAACAAATAGAAAGCAAAAAATAAACTTTAAGGTTAAAGGCATTTCTAAATGAAAGATATTCATAACATATTGTTACAAGGTATCAGGAAATAGCAGGAAACTAGTAATATAGTTTCAATATAAAGCAAAAATTTTTAGTAATCAAGCGCACACAAAAATCATAAGACTTTAGTTGATTTAGAACCACACAATTAATAAGATTCAATGAACTTAAAATGTTAATTCAACATCTAAAAAATTATATACAAGCACACATATAATACTTTTGAAAACTGACTATGTATAAAGCCAGTTAACAAATCTTAAAGTAGCATTCAAATCACATTCTCTGACTTCACATAATTGAGTTAGGATTTGTTTTAAAATGTATTTTATTGTAAACAGCATAGACTTAGATATTATTTTTTTAACCCAACATGATAATATTCATCTTTAACTAAGCAACTTTAATTATCAAATCAAATAGAGACTGAGCCAAAGAAGCAAGAGAAAGCTGAGACTCGGAAGGGCAGCATAGAGTGACCATATGACTCAGCAGTCCCACTTCTGGGTATATACCTAAGAGAAGTGAAAGCAGGGACTCAGATATTTGTACATCCGTGTTCATAGTAGCATTATTCAGAATAGCCAAAAGGTCAAAGCAACAGAAGTTACTTCTTTGGATGAATGCATAAACAAGATGTGGCGTATACATACAATGGAATATCAAGCAGTCTTAAAAAGAAAGGAAATTGGCACATGCTACAAAATGGATGAACCTTGAAGATATCATGTAAAGTGAAATAAGTCAGTCACAAAAGGACAAGTATTGTATGATTCCACTTATATGAGGGATCTAGTATAGTCAAATTCATAGAGACAGAAATTGAATGGTGGTGGACCGAGGCTGGGTAAAGGGGAGCATGAGGGGTTAGTGTTTAATGGGTAAAGAGTATCAGTTTGGGAAGATAAAGTTCTGGATATGGATGGTGGTGATGGTTGCAAAACAATGTGAATGTACTTAATGCCAGAGATCTGTAAACTTAAAATAGGTTAAAATGACATATTTCATGTTATGTATATTTTACCACAAGTAAAAAAAAAAAATCCTTCTGTGCCAACACCCCAGGAATAGTTCCTGGCATGTTGATAGAATAATCAATCTTAATACTTTGAGAGAAATCAACTCTGTTATCCCTTTCTAAAACTGCTCTAACCACAGCATAGATATATATAAAAGACTATTATCTACAAATGTCTCACGTTTATGTAGCACTTTATATTTGAAGAAAGGCTTTTATGTGTCCTAACCCATCTAATCCTCACGACAGCCTTATAAGGTAAGTTATAATACTCCCTTTTAATTCATGGAAGAAAGCAAAGTCTGAGAGATTAAATTGTCTAAGACCACGGAGCTATTAAGAATGCAAGGGTCCAAAATTCTACTGACTAAAGCCATTGATCTCCCAACATACGGAAATAGTTGTCAACTTACTATGAACTTTACATTTAAAATGCCAAAAGCAAAGCGCAATGCTTGTTAAACTGAATAAAGAAAAGAAAAAGATAACATCATTACCTTCTCAGTAACCAAGGAGTAATGATTATACTGAGTTTGCTCTCTGAATCCTATTAACATATTTGTGGCTTTTTATAGTGCTCTATTTGCAAACCTTGGTCATATTTAAACTCTGGTTGGGTGTTTATATTTTTAAACATTTGCTTCTAAAAATACCCTTTAATTTGGGGGGGAGGGCGGGGGAGGGGAGGTTTCCCTTAAAACGTACTGTTTTTGATTGTGGCTCTTCAAATTTTAATCTCAGTTCTGTCTGATTCCACTAAAAACAAGGAGCCAGGTTGTTCTCTCGTTGCTATGCAAGGACTGTTTCATTTGGGGTCTTAAATCTCCTTTTTTATTGCTCCCCTTGGAGTGCAAGGCTCATTTAAATGAGAGAACCCTTGCAACAGTGCACCATCATCCCCTTCGTAATTTTACCAGCTCCCCTAGAACAAATGGCTGGGTGAGTGTAACCTCTTGATTTTCAGCACGCAGCTAGCATTCATTTTCCTCTGAAACCTGCCATAGAAAGTCACCTCAGAACCCCAACTCTCCTGCTGCAGAATGCTGACCCAATAGCTTTCACTGTCTCTGGGAAGATGTGGTACCTGATGGAAGAGTGGTGGCATTGACACTCCCTTGCTGTGAATAGGCCTCCCTGAATTTATCACTGTAACAAAGACCTCCCTGTGGCAATATGCAATAGGTTCCACTGTAGTGGGATTGGGTGAACGAATGTGAGATGTTGCACTCCTTGGTCCTTCCCTCTGTGTATAGGTCCTTCCCTACAGCCTACACTGATAGGTTAAACCCTGACCATTCAAAGAGATGCTCCCTTCATTTCCTTTTCAAGTCGGTCCAGCTACTGTGAGGGAAACAGTGGACAATCCCCTCACCTTTGCACTCACTGCCCATATTCTGAAGCCCAATCTTCTCCAGACATGTAAAAATGTTTGCAGGCACTCACTTTATTTTAAAATGCTTACAGCATTTTGGGATGCTCTTCCCTCTTTTGGGGTAAAATTGATAATCCAGGATTCCCCGAGCAGAGAGCAATGGAAAAATGACGTACTCTCACAAAAAAATAACTCACACCGATCACTTGGGCAACACCATGGGACCTTTCCCCTTGTGTGTATCTGATTCATTGTTTCTATTCCCATAGCTTACATTTATGAAGCACCTACTCTGTGCCAGAAGGTGCTGAGCACATCACATGCCTTATATATTTAATCTACACCATACACCTAACATTCTGATTTTATATTAAACAATACAAAACCCTAACGTGTAAAGAGGTTAAGTGGGCACATAACAATAAGTGACTTATGTTGCTCAACTTTCTTTCTGTTTAAAATTGTAGAAACCTATCTTACATAGATCATTGTCTTAACAATCCCAAACTAAAGAATTTTCAGAATCAGGCTTGACAACTCCTGTCATTACCTTAAAAGCTTTAATATTCTCTTCTCTCAGCAGGGGGGAGCACCAACTATACATTATCATTTCATGCATTTCAGATCTATTATTGTTTCCCATTAACTTCTCCTGGGCTTGATTTAAACAAATAAAAATAGCAGGCAGACTCTTGCTAACATTCCTTCCAAGTCTGTATTTTCTAAATGCCTCGGTCACTTTGCTTTCAACTTCAAACTTTATTTGATTTTCCTCTATTCTACTAAAGAGAGAAAGATACGAAGCAGACACTCATTATTTGTAATTGTGAAATATAGCAAAAAAAAAAAAAATGCAATGGCAAACAGAAGTGGAAAGTAGCTCCATGATATAAATGAGGCAGACTTTTATTTTTAATGCTACTTAAAAGATAAAGAAGAATATTATAAGGTCAAGTCTGTTTTTAGAGAAAAGCCTGATTTTTTTTTAAGTGGTAACGATATTTTCCTCTAGCATTCAATAATGTCAACAAAACACTTTGAAATCCATTTATCAAAAAACGAATAAGTATTTTTTGAACATCTACTTTGTTCTTAGAATTTAAGGAGAACATAGGTAAGAAATGGTGCCTGCCCTAAAGAGTTTATAATTTAGTGGATGAGAAAAGATGAACATACCAATAATTTTAATTATACCCAGAGAAGTATATATTAGGTGCCCTTCCTTTCCATTCTTTAGCAAGACCTAAAATGTATTTTCTAACGTACATCATGAATTTTTTCTTTCCTTCAGAGAAAATTGATTTTGGATTTCAGAAAGAGCCTAGTTTTATGCTCTAAAGAGTAGAATGTGTTGCCCCTCCATTTATTGTCTGACTATTGTGATCAATTCTTAAATCTGAGAGATTGAAAGGCTGAGAGACTCTTCCATGTTACCCACCCTAAGATGTACCTTTATGTTCCTCTTACATTAGTGTCATCAGAAATCGGGCCTTCCCTTGTGATTCAGACCACTGTCCCCTTTGGAGTTACACACTTGGAACACGGCATCGAGGAGGTGCAAGAGTTAATCTTCCAGCAGCTGGAAAACATTTTGCCAGGTTTGCCTCAGCCAGTTGCTACCAAATGCCAGAAATGGAGACATTCACAGGTAATCACGGAACCCAGTAGTATGAGTACAATTTTCTTAACAGCTCAGCAGAACTGACTTGGCTTTTTCTGATCCTTTTGCCTAATGTGTAAGCATAAACGTCTACAGGTTTTATTATCCTGTTATTTCTCAATAAGAAATGCATACAATTTTCCCCAATCTAATGTGCAAATTTTAGCATCTCCAGACATATACCCTGAAAAGCTTGGCTTTCCTATGCAAGCAAGGCAAGTTACATATCCAAATGCAGCTGTTTCCCTGGGGTTTTTCTAAATCAGTACTGTGGTTATATAGAAACCACTGTAACCTCCCAAATTTTTGCAATACGTCAAATTAACCTCATTAAGTGTATTTTGCTACCACAGTTTTCATTTTTATTAAGTTCCCACTTTGGTTTTGACTGCTGCCAGCAGAGCTCTTTGCGGGAGAAAGATGAATGCCTGCATAGATCAGCCAGTTAGGCTGGTTTTCAGGGTTAGATAAACCTGCTGATCTCAGGACTAGTTCAGACTTAAAGCTCTGTAACACTAAGTAAATGTTGACTTTTCTGAAAGTTGCAGCATATTTCAGTAGAAGTTTGTGAGTATTCCTAGAAAAAGCCTTTTGATCTGTAAACTCTGTTGCGAAGTTATTTAGGGACAGTGGAGCAAAGGGCAGGAAGGGGAAAGATACAGTGAGTTGTCTATTTTTTTTTCTAAGATTTCTGAGCACATGGATGAACTGATTTATCAGCACTATTGGTCATCTCAGCTGTAAGCCTTCAGAAAGAGTGGTGTTGTGAGATATCACAGCAGATTTTGTATATGTTAAAGGGTTTTCCAAAATGAAAGGAAAGGGGAGATTGTAAATGACTTCCTAAAATTGCTACAGGAATATGTGTTTACCCACATTCTCAAGTTAAATTATACAGGGAACCTAGTACACAGCTAGATATAGTACACAGCAAGTCACTTTGCAATTTATAAACATCCTTTAAAGAAACAATGGTTTATGAGTTTCTTCCTGTGACTTCCTTAAAATAATTTATTAATAAGCCAAAAATATGGGTTAAAGTCTACTCATTTCTTAAAATTTAAAATGTTGTAGAAATAGATTGGACCTTCCCACAAAATGGCCTATTCAAAGTTGTGCAATATCACAAAACGTAATAAAAAAATTTTTTGAACACGAAGTACATCCAAACCCTAGAAATGCTTTTTATTATAATTTGGATGTTCTCTCTTGAAATTATTCCAGTACATTTAAGGCTCTGTAGTCATTAAATCTACATTGCTGCAAAGCCTGAAAGGGAATAAGTTGTCATTCAACCTTAGAAGTTTGCATTTTCCACCATGCATATACTTCCCTAGTACCTTGAGCAGCATTCTACAGAACATAGCATTGTCATTGATAGCAGAGATCTTACCTGCATTGTGAGATGATAGCTAGATAGGTGTTAGCTAGATAGAAGATAGATAGATAGATAGATAGATAGATGATAGAATCTCTACATCATCTTAGAAAAAGAAATAATGACAGGTTCAGAGACTTAATAGCATTTAACTAGTTAGTTTTCAATTATTACTTCCAAGAGAACATTTCTTCAATGCTTTTAAAAGGTCCATCTTAGCCTTTGAACTATAACATAAATGTGTTCACCCCTCCTCCCTTGCCATCCAGAACACATGATCTACCTTTGATAATTCATCAATGTTTGTGTATGGATATCGTCTAATATAGTGCTTAAACTGAAGGGAAGGATGGTGTAGAAATAAAGACACACACAAAAAAGAGAGAGGAACAAACAACTGATTTTGACCTTTTTCCTATTTCTAATTAATGGTACCGTCCTGTTGTAGGGGAAATTCCACCCATATTTTTTCCAGCCTGTGTTCCCTCTTTTTTCCACCCCTCTCCTGCTCTACCCAAATCTTCCCCTATTTTTCACACTCTACCCCTTCTTTTCTTCTCTCTCTCTCTCTCTCTCTCTCACCTTTAAACCCTCATTTTATGAAATCCTAGACAGAGCACAGAACTGCTGTTCAGGCAGTGGTGGTATACCCCTCGTTTCTACACCCCTCAGACTTAATTTTTTATCTACATTCATTTTTGTTTTCTATTTTTGTGTGTGTGATCCCTACACTGCTGGGTTGGTTGGGAGAAGAGAAAGGGAGGTTGCAGTGATGAGCACCCACAATGTGGCAGACCTGGAGCTGGGCAATTCTAAGATGCGTTCTCACTTAGAATATCAAAGTAGCCCGAGAGGTTGCTAGTTTTAACCACTGCACCACTGAGAAAAACAAAGCCTGGGAGGATGAACAACATTCCCGTAGGCCCATTGGCTAGTAATGACAAAACCCACCCATCCATTTGTCTCTCGAGTCCTTCACTTTTTTTCCCTGACTCTGTGTTTCCTCTTCACAGACCCCATTTCCTATCACCACAAATTCCATAGCTTAAAACAACAGAAATGTATTATCTTACAGTTCTGGAGTTCAGAAGTTCAAGGTGGGTCTCACTAAAATCAAGGTGTTGGCAGGGCTGTGCTTCTTCTGGTGCAGCTTCTAGGAGAGAATCCATGTTCTTGCCTTTTACATTTTCTAGCAGCTGCCCACAGTACTTGGCTGGAGGCCCCTTCCGCCATCTTCAGAGCCAGCAAAGTGGGTAAAGTCTTTTTCACTCTGACCTGTTCTTCTGCCTCACACATTCTTTAAGGACCCCTGTGATTACATTGGGCTCACCTGGATAATCGAGGCTACTTTCCCACATTGGGCTCACCTGGATAATCTAGGCTACTTTCCCCATTACCCTTTATGAGAAGAGCATCAGTCCTTTAAGGCTCAAGGCACTCAAAGGAAGTGAGTGCTGTCTGAAAAAAACAAGGGAGTGTTGTGTGGGGCAGGGGAGGCAATTTCTTGTTTTCCCATGTTGTTCTCCCAGGGTTGCCTCTAAAATCACACACCACATTGGCAGCAGAAAGGTGAAAGATTTTTATTCTTTTCTCATTTATTAAATAAGCATGTAATGAATGCCTGAGACATGGCTAGTACTCTGCTCATAGAGCCCTAGAGGGTTGCTGAAGGCCTCTCCTAAAACACTAAATGAAATGTTTTTGTCTTGAGTAAGATAACGGTGCATTCTTGTGGGTGCTGCTCATCAAGGAGGAAAAAGGCAGATGAGGAAAGAAGGCGTGCTGGAAAGACTTGGGAGCTGCTCTGTGCCTCCCATTTGGGGTTTGAATAAAACACTTGAGTAGGTGGTGCAAACAAACTTAGCAAAGCGATGGCAGATCTTCCGTGGTTCTCGGTTCCTCCCTTTTGCAGCTATTTGCCCTCCATAATTTAAATGTTTATCCAGTTAATATAGCTCGATACCTGGGCTGTGAAACATTGAATTAGGGTTTCTGTAACTAGTATGCTATATTCATATTTTCAGCGGAAGAGTAATAACTGAAGACGCCTTTCCTTGTACCTTGATGGGGACATGTAATCAGTTTGATAATCTTACTATTCTCACCACTACTACTTGCTGTGCTCTCCTCTGTTTCAGATTCTATCATGATGCTCTCTCAAACTATAAGATATGTCTGATTTGCTTGAAATTTTAATTTTCCCCATCAGTGGCCATTTTCTTCACTTTATTTGCACACAAATGGATTATATTTTTTTTTTGTTATTACCAAATGTATTTTTAAATAGTAAGGAGAGCCCTTAGTTGGTTTTTCTCAGTGGATAGACCGTCGGCCTGTGGACTGAAGAGTCCCAGGTTCGATTCCGGCCAAGGGCACACGCAGGCTCAATCCCCTCCCCCCAGTAGGGGGCGTGCAGGAGGCAGCCAATCAACGATTCTCTCATTAGTGTTTCTATTTCTCTATCCCTCTCCCTTCCTCTCTGAAATCAATAAAAATATATTTTTTAAAAAAAGGAAATTCTGAGGTAACTATATGCTTAGGAGAAAATAATAAACAAAGGTTAAAAAAAACAATAAGGAGAACAGGAGGGAAATTTAGGAGGATAAGAAAGAGGAGAGGGAGGTAGCAAAGGAATACATTGGTACCTTTTGCCAACTAAATAGATTTGGACTAGCATATTAAGCTTTTGTGATAGAATTAGAACTCAGTTATCTTCTATAGTTACATTTCCTCATTTGGTCTTTTGCCCTGAGCCTGTACTTTCTCCCCAATGGTAGTCTTTTCATATTTTTTTTAAGAAGAAGGATCATGAACTCTTTATGAATCTGATAAAAGCTATAAACATGAAAATTGTCATTATTTCAAAATATGCAAGTACATATAAACACAACATTGCATATAATTATGAGGCTTTATAAGCAACCTAAAGTCCTCCCATAAACACAGCATTAATGACACCTGCTGTGAAAATCTTTTTACTATCACCTCAATAAATCAAGGGCTTATTATGTCCCAGTCTTGTGTTGCAAAGAAACACAATTCACCAAACAAAAGGAATGTAAAGTAATTCAAATTTCTACTAGCATGTTTTATAGAACTTTGAAGAACATTGACAATATTTCATCCTCGGGAGTAAGTGTTAAGTCTCTGTTCTCCTTCACTGTATATCCCCCTCTGGAAGCTCCCTCAAATTTATTTGCACCCTTACGAATTCCCCACAGTTTACTCTGACAATCAGCCATGTGGCTCATCTCTTTTTCTATCTTTTCTCTCTTTAGCCTCCCGTTCACATGCTCCACTTTTGACTCTATCCTTTTTATTTCCTCCTTAGACAAGTAAAACTTTGCCTTTTTCAAAGCAAAGGGGCTTCTCTTTCAGAGCCTGACAGGCATTCTTCGGCATATTATCAGTTGGATCGGATGGTTGCAATCTGAACCAATCAAAGTCATTTGGACTTAAACCTTTTAAATAAAATGGACGGTAAACTTTGACAATTTTTTTAAAAAAATGCTTTTATAGCTACAACTAAAGAAATAGAGCTGCTTGTGTTAATCTGTTTTAATGTGACTCGTAGGCTGAATCTAAAAGCAGTTCAAAGCTGGTACCCCTAAGAGACATTAGCCAGTGCATCGTTATGGATTTCAATATATGGTCTTCTAGGATAAGTATTTGAAAGAAAATAATCAATGTGTCTATGAGTTTAAGTACATTTGTTATGTTGTTTAGTAGTGTGTTTCTGCAATAAAATCATGCTTTTTTTGGTCATTCTGCCACTAGTCCTATGACTTTTCTCCCACATTTGTGTTTATAATTCCTGGATTTTTAATAATGTGCTGTGATTATGATCTTGGACTTTGGAGTTAGACAGACTTTGGTTCAAACCTTGGCTCTCCGTATGCCTTTGAGCAAGCTAGATGGCAGCTCTAAGCCTCAGGGGCCTAAGCTATAAATGGTAACAACTGAACCTACCTGGAGGGTTAGTGGTTCAAACGAATGAGAGAACACGGAAGAAAACATTTACTACAGACACTAGAACAAAGGGAGTTTTCAGTAAGTGTCACCAAGTAGTGGGAACAAGAGGATGAGGAGGAAAGGTGGCAGGTGAAGGTGCTTCCACGGCCCTTTCTTAGTCAGGAGCTTAGCTCTATGTCTCTTGCTCTCTTTCATCGATTAACTCTCTTCATGCCCTCATGCTGCCCCATTTTTTTCTTTTTTCATACCCTTCTCTTTTTAGTTTCTCGCTCTTCTCTTCTCTCCTCTCTGTTTTACATATGCAGATAGTTCTGGACAGGGATGTTTCAGAAGACTGATTCAATGCCAGAAGCTATGACACTTACTCATACCACAGGGACTGTTGAGTAATATAAGAATAAAGTGAAATAAAAATGGTGGATCCCTGTGGACACAAGCAACTCTTCTCACTTGAGTTTTTTTGAAGCTTATAGATTTTTCAGCTTCTTGACATTCATTCCTAAACTAACTTGCACATTTTCCAGTGTTTGGCAAATTTAGCACATTTATGCCATGAGTCAACATTTCCTGGCATGAAATTACGGCCATGAGCAGCCTATGTGCTATAAGTTTGCAGTAAACTAGGAAGAGCCAAACAGGCCTTTTGGGATCAGTGGACCATGGTATGACCCAATCCATCAACAGCAGGAACTCTAACAGGTGTCAGTCCTACGCAAACCATTGAGTAATCTCCCGCCTCTTTGTCACTAGCACATAATTAACTAGTTACTTCAGCTTGTTATGAGGTAGCTACATATGTATGAGATCATCAGCTGAGAAATTCTGATCATTGAATTAAGGATGTACAGTCATAGTTTCATTGAGGTTTTATGGGGAGATATTTCCCCTTTTCACAAAATCCCATATTATGTGAGGTATTAAATGTTTTAACACATATATGTTTAATTAGATTATTTTACTAAAGTACTCGTGGGACTTACTCTGCCATGTAGTCAGCATCACACTTATTCAGAAGAACTAATTACTGTGAACAGCACTACTTTACAGAAAACTTTAAAAAGGAGTCTGTGTTGCCTTTCCTGAACAAATGTTACATATAGTCACCTGCACCCAATATTACTACTTAAAACTGGGTGATGGATGTTATTCTATGGGCATGGACACCATAGAGAAATAGGCTCTTTTCTATCACTATTACATAAAAGTTAAGTTTATTTGGTCTACTTAGAGCAGAGATCAGTGTTATGACATAAACCTAGCAAATGGAAAAAGTTTAGTTGACAAAAGCCATCTATACCCACATTAGAAAGTAATAATATATATTCATCATTTCGTATAACACCCAGGTATTAAGGTCCTAGTATGTGCCAGACATTACTGGATTCTAAAGACTCAGAGACAGTTTCTTCCTTCAAGGAGTTTTCCATCTAATCAGCAAGGCCAACCACTAAACAGATAATCAAGTTATGGTGTAGTTTGTGATAAGAAAGGTATGCATGAAGTACCATGTGAACAAAGAGCAGATTTCAGAGGAAGTGGTTATAAATAGCTTTCTAAAAGAAGATGTCCCTTGAGCTAAATCTACAAGAAGACAGAGAGGCAAAGGTAATGATGTTGGAATGATGTTCCACCAACACATGTATTTTCCCAGAAGCAGAAGAATTCAAGGTACATTTTTTCCCTTCACCTTGGTCTTTGCCATTGTCTGTTATAGCACTTCTATAAACCATGACAGTCTACATCATCATTTTATTAGAAGGTGTCTATATCTATCTATATATACACACACAAATTATCTCTCTTAAAAATGCCATTTATTAATCCCCTACTCTGTGTAGCTCACTGAGCTTTGTAGGTAATTCCCTTCATTCTCCAACCACGCAATGGAGTTTATACTCCTTCCCCATTGCATGGGTGAGAAAGTTGAGAATTAGAGAGCTCAGTAGCTTGTGTGAGGTTCTCCCACCAGGAAGTGGCAAAACTGGAATTCAAGCACAGGTCTATTTAAAAGCTAGTGTTTTTAAACGCCTCACTCTACTGCTGGTAATTGTTTGAGTTCTGGCTTTCTCCCACGTATGACACATTCTCATACTATCACTTTTGCTGCTGTCAGTTAGAAATACTAATAGTTAACATGTATACTTTGAGTTTAGAAAACACTTTTATGCTTTTTTTCATTTGATCCTCACAACAATTCTGACATGTTAGGAAGTAAATATTGCTATCTTTGCTTTAAGTGAGTAAACTGGGGTTCATGTTGAATGTTCTGCTTAACATTATGCAGCTAGTACGGGACAAAACAGAAATTGGAACGTGTCACTTAAGATTCAGAAGCCCATGTTGCACACAATATACAAAAATTAACTAAACATGGATCATAGGCCTAAATGGAAAATCTTAAACTATAAATCCTCCAGATGAAAACCTAGGAGAAACTCTTTGTGCTCATGGGTTTGGCAGACATTTCTTAGATAGGACACAAAAAACCACAGGCCATAAAATAATTGATCAATTGGGCTTGATTAAAATTAAAAACAATGTTTTGTTAAGACATTGTTCAGCAAATGAAAAGACAAGCCACAGACTTAGAAAAAATGTTTGCAAAAACATATATCTGATAAAAGACTGGTATCAAGAATATATAAAGAACTCTCACAAATCAGTAGTAAGGAAAAAATGGCCCAATCATTAAAAATAGGCAAAATATTTGAAAGAGTACTTTATATTTTTATTTTTCAATTACATTTTACTTTCAATATTATTTTATATTGGTTTCAGGTATACAGCATATTTAACATTTTTTTAAATGGGCAAAGGACTTGAATAGACATTTCTCCAAAGAAGAGGTGCAAATGGTCAAAAAGCACACACAAAGATGTCCTGTGTCACTAAGCATTAGGAAATTTCAAATTAAAACCACAATGAGATAACATTTCACACCCACTAGGATGGCTATCATTTAAAAAAAGAAAAGAACAAGTGCAGTTGAGGATGCGAAGAAATTGGAATTCTTGTACCTTGTTGGAAATATAAAATGATTCAGACACTGTAGTAAACAGTTTGACAGTTTCTCTATAAGTTAAACAGAATTACAACATTACCAAGCTGTCTCACTCCTATATACCCAAAAGCATTGAAAACGTGTTCAACCAAAAAATGTGTACACAAATATTTATAGCAGCACTATTCACAATAGCCAAAGGTAGAAAAAAACTATTTGTCCATCAACTGTTGAAGGGATAAATAAAATGTGGTATATCCATGAAATGGAATATTATTCAGCCTTAAAAAGAAAGGAATTAACCTCAGTTTTTAAGAATCAGTCATTATATGGGAAGTGTGTTAAACATATGTCTAATAACAAGACTCATGGGAAATTATATAGAAATGCACATATTAAACATTTGAAGAACAACAACAAAAAAAGCAGTGAAGTACTGATACATGCTATGACATGGATGAACCTTGAAAACATTATGCTAAGTGAAAGAAACCAGACACAAAGGCTGGTTTCTTGAATGATTCCATTTACATGAAATATCCAGAATAGGCAAATTTATGGAGACAGAAAGCAGATAAGTCTTTGCCAGTGGCTGTTAGTAATGGAAAGTTTGATGTTATGTGTATTTTAACACAAAATAAAGAAAAGATGTGGATGGCCGTAAAAATGTTGACCATCCTTGGATTTTAGGAAATTGTAAATTAAAACTACAATGAGATACCACAATATACCTACTGGAATAGCTCAAATTAAAGACTCTAAAAATACCAAATACCAGTGAAGATGTATAGCAACTGAAATTGTCACACGTCACTGAAATTGTCACATGGCAGAGCCTCTTGGGGAAAGAGTTTTGTAGTTTATTAAAAAATTAAATATACACTTACCATATGACCCAGCCATCCTCCTCTGAGGGATTTACCCAAGAGAAATAAAGACCTATATCCACATAAAGTTCTATTTGCAAATGTTCACGCAGCTTTATTAACAATTGCCCCAAACTGGAAATATCCTGAATATTCATCCCCTGGTAAATGAACAGACTATTGTACATCCATAAATGAAAACTACTCAGTGATAATATGAAACGAACTAGTAATAGCAGGAGTGAATGAATCTCAGAAGCATTATCTAAGTGAAAGAAGCCAGACTCAAAGACGACGTATTGTACTATTCTATTTATATGGCTTTCTGGAATAGGGACAGAAAACTGATCCGTGGTTGCCAGGAGTTGTGATTGGGAGAAGAGAATTAATTACAAAAAGGCAAGGGGAATTTGCGGGAAGGGCAGGGGTGTTGATGGAAATGTTCTCTATGTTGCTTATAGTGGTAGTTAACACAACTGTGTACTTTGGCAAAACTTATGGAACAGTACACATAGGGTGAATTTTACTGTATTATAAATTACTCCTCAGTTAAGCTGACTTAAAACCACTTGTTTGGTATCCTCCATTATTGTCTCTCTGAGGCGCACATGCATTGACCCTTTTATTTCCCAGTATTAAAAGTAGAAGGAAGGTTGTTTCTAAAATTGAAGATCAAAATGGTTGCAATTTTTCTGCCATAATTGCACATCCCAAAGAAAAAGCTGTTAGGCTCGTTCAACGTGAATGAGAACCAGAAAGAAATAATGACCATGCTTCTGGGTCATCAAGAAGAGAAAGGGAATGGGAGAAGGGATGAAGAAGGTAGAATTAGTGGGAAATTAAGCAGCTATGAAATGGGGAAAGGCATGTTAGGCTCAGTTGAGTAGGAAAGATGAATTCGGGATTATTTCTAGACTCGCAATCAAAAGCATATTTTGCCCTCTGCATCTTAGGATCCCAAACAGTTGGGTTATTTGAGAGACTGTTATGCAACACTTACATTTAGATGGAAAGAAAAGGATTCCAGTCTGTTAAATCACCTTGTGGCTGGTGACTGGTCACACCTTACACAGTGCTTGGCAACTACTGGGAACACAACAGATATTTGAGGGGTTAATGAGTGAGTATACTAAAACTTGCTGAAGGACTGAGCTATTTTCTATTAAATTAAAAACCCTACAGGGAAATGTAATACAACTATTGTTTTGTCCATTATTACTGCAATAGCACTAGAGGAAACAGTATCTCTTTCTTTATTGTGTGCTTGTCCTGAACAAATCCTCATCAAAATAGACGGCTCCAATGTTTAAAAGATAGACTAGATCTAAACGGATTCAATATAGACTTCAGCAACTGAATATACAATTTCAGCCAAGTATGTGTTTTGCAGTTCAAGCCCACTAAAGCTGCTACATGGATCATATAAGTGATTTGTGGCACATTCAGCCTGCATCTACCCAATGGTTTATTCAAATAGAATAGACAAACTCCAATAAAGTGAAAAGCTCCACTGAGAATTGACCAAACCACATCACTTTCTTCACACCTAGGATATTCCAACCAATAGTAATTTTATAGCAGCTCTTCATAGTATCGGAGACAGAGCTCTCTCTGTAGCAGGAACCCACAATACAAGCAAACCTTTCCCTAACGCACAACAAAGAAATGAGTTTATGAAATCACCATTAAATATAATTGAACACTGGAGAGATGAGTAGAACAGAGGCAAGATGAGATGATGAACATAACACATAGGAACCAATTAAAAATGTACCATCTCTGCAGAAAAACACGTAGTGTTGAGAAAGCTTTTTATGAATATTAAGTACTGTAACATAACATAGGACTGAGAGTCTCAAATACCAGTGGCCAAAAGATGTACAATATTTTTAAGGAAATATACCTAAAATAGATTAAATGGTAAAAATCAATGCCCTCAATTTATCATTATTATCCCAGCTTTGAGAATCACTTATCTTCATAATAAGCAATGTATGGTTAATAAATAATCCTTATTATCACTTTTCCTAATAAGTTAACCAAATATTCAATTTCTGCTGCTTATGTTCCATGGCATGGTTTCAGGTTTACACTGGTAGCAGAATAGAGGCAGTGAGGAAATGGATGATTCAGCTCCATACCATGTATGTATGTGTGTGTGTGTGTATGTATATATATACATATGTATATACATATATACATATGTATATACATATATACATATATACATATGTATATACATATATATACATATATGTATATGTGTGTGTGTGTATATATATATGTGATTTCTGGCTATGCCACAAAAATCTGAGCATAGAGAGTTGACTATTCTAAGAAAAAATTTTAAAAAGATAGAGACATCATAAATTAGCTAGGTCACCCAGAAAAATTGTTTTTGTTTTTCTCTGACACCTATAGCTTTGTATTTACCACCTCCCAGAGAAAAAAATTAAGTGACTAAACTTTTTGTCTGTGCATGTTTACTGAAGCTTTGCCATAGCTTTGGAAATAACATAGACTATGTCACTGTGGCCTCCCCATTTTTCGAAATAAGGACAAACATCTGTATATCTTATCATACATATACATAGACACACATACACATTCATTTAATTAAATGCTACACACTTTTCAAGGTATTCTTTACAATGGCATTTTATGAGATGAGGGTGAACTATCTGAGTAAGAAACTATCTTCACTTCCTATTTGAAATTCAGGGTGATTCCAATATTCCTGGTGCTTTTGCCTACAGTCTACAAAAGGTGAGCTACAGGCAGAAAATTCATCTTTCCAGGGATGATGACATAAGTGTCAGAGCAAGGGTTATGGGTCTAGATATCTCCAGGACAGTGCACCTAAAAGAACTGAATTAAAATGGTGAGGTGTCACGTGTGATAAACTTGGCAATTCAGAAAGAAAAAGAAAAATTTAGAGACTGAGAAACCAAAGTAAATTATTTTCATAAAGAAAAAAAGTTCCACTGCATTTAAAGACCATTTGAACACTGAAAATTTGAAACTTTCAAAAGTTTGAAGTTGTGTTGTGGTTATTGTTGTTTTGGCCCATGTGAACACATTCTTTGAGCAAACATTCAGCATCAACTATGCTGGGAATACAAAAATGAATAAGACACAACCCTCATAGCTTTCTCATGAAGGCTTTTAAACATCCAGTATCTCTTACTGTATGCAATGCGGTGAGTTAAGTGAAGAGGGAGCAGCAACCTTTTATTGCATTTGCATCAAATTCCAGAGAGATTTTTTAAAAATAAAAGTAAGAAATAGGAACATTACATTTTTTAATTTAACCAATAGAAAACATTTTGTACTCTTAAAAGAAAAAGTTTATATTCAACTTTCATTTCTCAGGTCTTCCTTTCCTGTACCATGGAAATTTGCTTAGGGGTAGATAGTATTTTTCACTATTGATATAATAGTAAAGTCCCATCTTTTTCTTTTTTAAATTTTTAAAATTTTTATTAAGTTTATTGAACTGACATTGGTTAATAAAATTCTATAATACATCATCTGTATATTGTATGTGTGTTCACCAATCAAAGTCAAATCTCCTTCTGTCACTACCTATTTGTCTCCCATTATCCTTTACTATCTCCCCTCCCCGCCACACCCCCCTTCTCTCTGGTAACCACCATACTGTTGTCTGCGTCTGAGTTTTTGTTTGTTTGCCTTGTTTTTTTGTTTGTTGCTTTCAGTTTATAGCCCACATATGAGTAAAATCACATGGTTCTTCACTTTTTTTCATCTGACTTATTTCAAGATCCATCCATGTTGTCACTAATGGCAGTATTTCATCTTTTCTTATGGCTGAGTAGTATTCTATTGTATGTATGTGCCGCATCTTCTTTACCCAATTATCTATTGAAGTCCCATCTTTTTCAAAGTGCTTGGACTAGTTCCCCATCTATAAATATGCAAACAAATATTTCCATTGGCATCAGCATAAATTCTGACCTCTCCTTCATTTATTTACATTTCTCCTTGCTTTCAGAAGCAGGCATATGATAGATGCCTCAGGGATAAGGTAAGAATGAAATGTTTACAGAGAATCCATACAGCCACATTTACCCTCTAGGTACATGAATTTGAAGGTAGGTATATATTCCACATTTAATTAAGTCTTACCCCCCAAATCCCTATTTTTCACCACATCTTTTATGATTACTGCCTTAATATTTGCACAGAAGAGAGGTTGTGCATGATTCTGGGTAGTAAGTTTTATACAAGATTTTATTCTGCTTTTAAAAATTATTCATTCACTCAACCAAATCCAAACTAAGGTTGTCCAGTGTTACCTGAGCTTACTGATGGGTTTTTAAAGCCAGCCTTTGCTGCCCCACCTACACCCTGTCTTTATGGAAAACACTCGTCAGACTGACAAAGACTTTGCTCTCAGCCATGTCAAGCACCTTGTCCCAGTGCAGTGGTTCGAAGCATTTTTATTTCATGGACCAGTAAAATCTCTCTACACTGATATAATATTGCTATCATTTTATTCTGCAGTTATGAATTTAAAAAGCAAAACACAGCTACAAGAATTTAATGAAAAGAATAACAAAAAATATAGTGAAGACATAACTTCAGAGGAAATTTATAAATAGAAGACATTTAGCCCTATAAAAAAGCTCATAATTCTCCTTATTTTTTCTCTTCTTGCCATAGATTGACTTTTGGGAACCACTTCCTTCGAGCTCTGCATAGGGGCTATAAAAGAATAAGTTAACCAAATATTCAATTTCTGCTGTTTATGTTCCATGGCATGGTTTCAGGTTTACACTGGCAGCAGAATAGAGGCAGTGAGGAAATGGATGATTCAGCTCCATACCATCACAGCCTTCCTAGCTATTCACACTGCCAGTGCGGTCGGTACCTCACACGCACAACGGGCAGGCAAATGCCAGTGTAAGGAGATTATTACTCAGAGTTTGCTCCAATCAAGCTAGTGTGCAACTAAGAGACATTAAGATTTAAAGAGTCACCCTCAGACACTGAAATTGATAAAAATAAATGAATTTCTTAAAAAAAGATGCTGTGTGAGTCTCAAAAGCACAAGCGATGGCTTGGACATCTCCATCTGCTTTCCAGACTCAGGCATACTCAAGACTAATTAAAGTGACCCTTGGGAATGTAATGGAATATTAGAAAGCAGTGAAATTACCTACAGTCTTTTACAACACCTTGGGCTCACTGGCTTTTCAATGTGAATGATCTCAAATGCAGATGAGAAATAGATCAGTATTATAGAGGAATTATATTGGTTTCACACATGTTTGTGTTTTCAAATGATCAGGTTGAGTTTTCTCACCAGCAGAGATAAAGCCTCAGCAAATAAAACACAAAAACAAAACAAAAACAAAAAACCTGAAAATGTCCAGAGATGCCTTCCTTTAGTGAAAATAGCGACTGTCTCAGTGGCCTTAAGAACCGCTGGGTTTTCCATCATGTGAAGTTCGTCAGCAAAGGTGCAAGTGCTGATGAAAAAACCCCACAAAGACATTTCCCCTTTGCTAAAACAACAGATTGATGAAGAAGGCTACATCCTGGACCATATTTTTAATGCAGATCAAAAGAGTCTCTTTTAAAAGCAACTGCGCCCAGAACCTACATCTCAGAGGAGGAAATAGGAGCCACAGGGGTTAGGCTGCAAAGGATGCAGCATGTACTAGTAGCTAGAGGCAGAGGTCGGGAGAATGTTAACTGTGCTCCCCACTCTACCATGATGTTTGTCGTTTTTGTTAATGCTTGGTTCAAAGTTCCCTACGTTTTGAGTCATCTGCCCCAACTCTGTTTTTCTCACAAGCCCTGATATTTTTGGTATGCAGTTTTGTAGAACTATGGTTGTAGCCAGAATACCTGTATTTTTATTTTCACACGGCAGTCAAAGCCCCCCCGATGTAACCGATGGAGGGGAAGGGCAGTGATCTGGGGAGAGGTTATTAGAAGGTTACTCAGCATCATCTGGAGGAAATGACTCCTGATGTGATCCTAATTCTTTGCATTGACATGACTCTGGTTGGAGAAAGATAATGAATGTATCAGACTATCCTGGCTTAATGGGGAAAAACAAACAAAAAAAAAACAGCAAAGAATACTTAATTCCCTTATTTCTAATTTTGTGTTTGCTCTGCAATCTTCTAACCCAAGATTGGTATATAGGATTTCTCTCAAGTGCCAACTGCAATTGACTGGTAGTGGCTGCCTGAAGCAATGAAGTGAGGAGGATGCTGAGGTCACTTCTGGGCTCAGTGGGAAAGAATGCCACAATTGATTAGTGATGTCTGTCAGGAGTTGCCAAACGTGTGTCACCCCTCTAATCTATGACACAGTTGAGGAAATTTGCCTACTACGATGAATGGTCTGGGAAGGCAACCAGACTTGGTTCTGAAATCGGTACATTTACCTTTGTAAATGAACAAATTGATTCTCTGATAACCAGTCTATCTCTGTCAGTTTCACCTGAGGTTGCTCATTTGGTTGAACTGCAAAAAATGGAAGGTTTAAGCCAGCAATCTAAAGATCTTAGAAATCCTGACACCAAATGCTATTACCAGAAAATGCCCTCCTTGAAGGATCTTACCACTCATTATCTTTTGATTTATTATGTATTTACCATAGAGTACTCATCATACTGCTCCCCTTTCCCTTTTTAATACTTGCCATATGTCATCAATTATAAGATGCCACCATCCAGGCGGTATATACCAGGAGACAGCCAGGCTTCTGTGTTTCACACATTCTACTGGTCTGATAGTGGGACCACCACGGAAACCTCTTGATATTTAAATTAATGAATTTTAAAAAATATTCTTATTGATTTCAGATAGAAAGGGAGAGACAGAAACATCAATGATGAGAGAGAATCATTGATCAGCTGCCTCTTGCACACCCCCCACTAAGGATTGAGCCTACAACGTGGGCATGTGCCCTTGACCGGAATCAAACCAGGGACCCTTCAGACCGCATGCCGACGCCCTATCCACTGAGCCAAACTGGCTAGGGCAATTAATGAATTCTTTAAGGAGAAAAGAATGTGAATCCTGGTTGCTGCTTGAAAACTTTTCTCTTTTGTGGATGGAAAAGTGCACAATGAGAACTTATGGAACAAGTGTCAGTGGCTCTGAAGAAACCCCCAGAAAGGGCCATTCAGTGGAGCCCTCTTGTGAGAAATGGTGCATTCCCAGGGTTCTGGGCCCCACAGAGGACAGGCTGCGTGTGGGGGAGCGTGGGCACCAAACACTCTGAGTTAGAGTGTCCCGGGGAAGTCAAACTCTGAATGTGAAGAGGTTTTTGGAAAGGCTTGGCCAATGTATTCCTCTTCTGTTTCCTTTTTATGTTTGCAAAAGACCTACATGTAAATAACTTTAAAAGAACAGTTCTCACCCTAGCCGGTTTGGCTCAGTGGATAGAGGGTCAGCCTGTGGACTGAGGGGTCCCAGGTTCAATTCCAGTCAAGGGCATGTACCTTGGTTGCGGGCACATCCCCAGTTGGGGGGCGGGGGTGCAGGAGGCAGCTGATCAATGTTTCTCTCTCATCTGACATTTCTAACGCTCTATCTCTCTCCCTTCCTCTCTGTAAAAAATCAATAAAACATATATTTTTTAAAAAGAACAGTTCTCATAAGTATAAAATACAGCTTTAGATCACATTGACACCATTTGTTTTCCTCTCTTTGGTACGTAAAATATCAATGCCTCTTCCAATTGATGATGCCTTAGACTCAATGAAACGCAGTATAATTTACATCCATAACAAGTGAGGAGATGCAGCCTTAAGAACCTGATTTGTCCCTGGGTTGTCCAAGATCTCTCTTCAAGTGAATTGCACATCTAAGATTAGAATTTATGAGACCTTAATCCTTGCCTCCCCCACTTGAACATCACTTAGTGCCATATTTCGGAAAGGTTGGTTCTAGTAACCAAATCAAGGGCTGGATGGCCCACTGGGAGTGGTCAGCGTAAAATACAGCCCTTCTATAGACCAAACCAAGAAGATTGGCATCTATGGGTAGAGAGGTCTGACAGTCCAAGGGCATGCTTTAGCTGTCGGCATGGGTATGAGAGGAAGAACGCCCACTGTTACGTGTGTCACTGAATTTTTTGCTAATTATCAACTATCATTTTCTGGAAATACCCTGTAGCCTACTTGTCTGCATCCCTCTTTTCATCTTTAAGTTCATTCTCACACAAAAGGAACATTTTTGTGTGTGTGAACTTTCACAATTAATAATCATGATACAAAAAACTATTAAGTTAAACAATACAAAATTGACAATATTTTACCATTTCTGACCTACAGAATCAGGAAGTTTGTGTGGTTCAACTTAATGGGTGACATATGAGATTTTCGCGTAAAGCAGTTCACAACCAGAGACAAGAAGACAGCCTTCCATTCATCATTATTGAGAGCCTTCTAAGTACAATCCCTCTCCCACTGAAGCTTCTACCAGCTCTGTGGGAGCCTCTGAATAACACTTTCTGTGTAGGTCGTCCCTTATGAAGACCTTCTTTTGATCAACTGTATAAATAATATTCTATGTGGGTTTTTTTTTAACTCAATAAACATTTATTGTACACTTAACAAGGGCTGGCCACCAATCTCAGCCTTACATACAAAGATAAGTGCATCACAGTCTCTACACTTAGGAGCATGCAGTCTAGGAAGGAAGACAGGCACGGACATAATTACAGTGCAAAATTGCAAGTCACATAATGGATATAAATAACATGCTGAAAAGGCACTTACCCTGCCTGGAAGAGCAAGAAGACCTCAAAGCAGGTGACATTTGTATTGGTTCTTAGAGGATGAGCAATTTACTTGGCTAAAAGGAGGGAACAATACAACATCCCCAAGCAGAATGGCTTGTTCAGAGTCACAGAAGAACAAAGAAGGATATGTTTGAAGAGCTTTAGTTTGACTGTAGATGGGACATGTGAGTGAAGTGGCAAGAGATGAGGCTTGAATGGAGGTAAGATCTGGTTATGAAAGGCCTGCCCAGGTGGGGCCGAGGAGTTAGCATTTTATTCTGCAGGTGAAAAGAAGTTGGGCTTAAGTCGTTTAAAAATAAAACTTCTTTTCCTGCCTTGAATTTTTATGTTCAGTCCCATCACCACCTGAGTTTATACACGTTACATTAGCAACCCCGCAGCATGCCTCCGCAGCGTGAGCTTCTGCAGGGAGAGCTCTTTTCATCCCACCTGGATTTCGAAGGGGTTTCAGCCCCGACATCGCTCTTAAACACAGTCATGGAGCTGTGGTTCCTCACTGTGGCTGGAAGCCTGGCCAAAGGCTGCCTTGTGAGAGATTGTGGCTTTGACAATTCCGTGCTCCTCCACTGCAGGGCTATCTACTTCACTCGGGCGAAGGAGCTTTACCAACACACACTTCATGTTTTCATATTTTCCTCATTGGGTAATTGCAAAATGGGTGATTCCACCTAAATGCAGCAAGTTTGATTTCATCCCAAATGCAGACTGGCTAATCAGTAGCCCAGTTTTCCAGTCATGCGATCTGGCCTCTGGCATTTACCACCCATCAGATGAAATTACACAGCACCGATAAATTACCAACTCACGGCTGGGCAGAACTTTCCCCCTTAAACTCCCTCCTCCTGCCGAAACCGGTTTGGCTCAGTGGATAGAGCGTCGGCCTGCGGACTGAAAGGTCCCAGGTTCAATTCCGGTCAGGGGCATGTACCTGGGTTGCAGGCACATCCCCAGTAGGAGATGTGCAGGAGGCAGCTGATCAATGTTTCTCTCTCACTGATGTTTCTAACTCTCTATCTCTCTCCCTACCTCTCTGTAAAAAATCAATAAAATATATATTTTTAAAAAAAACACCTCCCTCCTCCTTAATACTTATGTGATGTTTAATAGCGCCATGGCTCATCAATAGAGGGATATCAACTGGAATGTATCAAAACTTGACCACAAATGGAGATTTATATGTGTGTGTATAAATTATACATAGATAAACACACATATGTATATATATGAATACATATAAATGAGTTATCCCATTTATATGAATTTTCTGAATCCATAAAGCTGTGGCTATCACATTTTTGTTTTATTTTAAAAATTATACATAGACACACATGTATAAACATGTCTGTGTATATATCCATTTATCAGTGGTTCTCAACCTTGGCTGCACATTAGAATCACCTGGGAATCTTTTTTAAATCCTGATTTCTGGGCCTCATCCTCCGGAAATTCTGTTTCTTTGTTATGGGGTGGGCCACAACATTAGTAACAAAGAAACAGAATTTCCGGAGGATGAGGCCCAGAAATCAGGATTTTAAAAAGATTCTCAGGTGATTTTAATGTGCAGCCAAGGTTGAGAACCATTAATGTAGACTACAGTTGTTACTTCATTTATATGAATCTTCCAGATGCACAAAACTATGTGACTCTCTAAATAGGTCTAAATTGGTACCAATTCCAACATTGAGGGGGGTCCCCCCCCAAACCAACAAACAATTCTCAGACACCAGCAGGATATCCAGGAATTCAATTCTGACACATCTACCCAGAGGTAGCATCAGATTGCACAGGTTAAGAGTTTAGTCCTACAAGACAAGACTAATGATTGAACTCCATCTTCAGCCCCTGTCCCCTCCCTGGAGTTGGGGGGCAGGCTAGTAGGACTGAAAATACCAGCCCTCTAATCACAGGATTGGCTCCACTGGCACCAGCCCCCATCCTTAATTTTTTGACTTTCCAAAGTCACCTCATTAACATAACAAGGGGCAACTTTATCACTCTCAACACTTCAGAAATTCCAAGGGTTTGGGGAGCTGTGAGTTGGGAATTGTGGACAAGACCGGATATATATGGAAAATATATGTTAATCATCTGAATAACCAAATAATATATTTCTTTTAAATTATACTATCACACTGTGAAATATACCGTTAGTACTTGATAGGAGTTGTGGTGAATCTATAGACTGCTTTGAGTAGTAATGAACAGTTTATCTTATTTTTTTGTTAATCCTCACCTGAGAATATTATTCCCCTTGATTTTTAGAGAGTTGAAGCTGGGGAGAGAGAGAAGAACATCGATGTGAGAGAGACACATAGATTGGTTGCCTTCTGTAGGCACCCAGACCTGGGCCAGGGATCAAACCCATCATCCTTCAGTATATGGGCCGACGCTCTAACCACTGACACCACGATCCAGGGCTAGTATGGACATTTTAAATCTAGTCTTTATGCAAATATTTCCAAAAGTGTTAGAAATGTGAGTTCCAGATTTAGCCTGCACTCTTTGAATTCCTTTTTCTTCACCTCTTAGCTTTCTGTCCTTGGACAAGCAACAATCTTTCTGAGTCTCAACTTTCTCATCTATAAAATGAGAATAAGTGTAACCACTTAATAGGGTTGCTGTGTGAATTCAATGGGGTGTGCATGTAAAGCATTTGGTATCGGTGAACATTCAAGCAGAGCTAACAATGAATACTTTGTGCACATTAGAATTGAGTCTTGAATATTGGGACTATTATTGTGAACATTAATGATTACAGGAAAATTAATAAGCTGGCACCCTTGGGGCATATTATGAGCCAGAGAGTTATTTGTCCCTTCACTAAATGTCCCTGGACTATCAGTTCTCACATTCTGAAATTGCTAATTTATATAAAAACCTAACAGTGTTCTTCCTCCCTTAGTGCTTCACTGACAAATCAAATCATCTGACTTGTTAAAATTCCATCCAAAGCAGGAGTATAAAAGCTCTGACCGAGTGCCCGAGTCTGTCCTCTAGTGTCTCTCGTTTAGCCACTCAACGATCTCTTCTGCTGATTTCAAGATTATTGGCTCTGGAATTGCAAATACTAAATACTATGGCATGATTTCACATATAGGTGGAATCTAAAAGAGTCAAGCTCATAGAAACAGAGAGTAGAATGGTGATTGCTAGGAGTTGGTGGGCGGGAAAATGGGGACATGTTGGTCAAAGGGTACAGTTACAGTTATGACAGTCCTGGAGATCGAATCTGACTATAGTTAACAATACTGTATTGTATACGTGAAATCTGCTAAGATGATAGATCATAAAGTGTGCCACCAAAAAAAAAGTAACTATGTGAGATGATGGATATGCTAATTAGCTTGATTATGGTGATTATTTCACAGTGTCTACACATATCAAAACATCTAGTTGTGCACCCTAAATATATTCAATTTTTATTTGTCAACTTGATAATCGGTGAATGATTCTGTGACTATAATTTCCTTCTTATAAAAAAAAATCACTGTACTTTCAACTAATTGGGCATATCATGAGATACTAATATTGAAGTTCAACAAACTTCTGATTATCTTATCAAATAATTGAAAATGCAAACATGTAAGGATGTCACTGTAAACACTTAGATGAGGGGGACGCATAGGGGGTCTTGGTTTTGTTTCCTGTTGCTCCTTTGAGACATCTTGATTTCTCCAGATGGAGCCTTCCCCAGGTGGGTGTTGACAGGATAGCACAACAGAGCACAGAATGTCAATTGTAATTACACCCAACACACTTTTTTCCCCCCAGGTTACAAATGCTGCTGCCAACTCTCCTGGCCAAATGACTCTTCATCTGAAACCTCTCCTTGTGTGTGGAGGGGATGGATTCACTCATTCCAATTTCGATGGCTGCGTTGCTTCTGCCCTGTGTGTTCTGGAAGCTTTAAAGAACCATATTTAGTACCTGTATTCTTTCTTTTAATTTTTCAGTTACAGCTACACCCAATGTTATGTTGGTTTCAGTTAGACAACATAGTGACTAGACATTTATAGAACTTGTGAAGTCATCATCCCAGTAAGTCTATTTAGTATCTGTATTCTTACCATCTACATGTACTTTGGGTTTTTGCTTTCACAATTTTCAGTTATTGATTGTTTTATTGTCTGTTTTGTTCAGAAAAATTACCGGAAAATTGTTCTTCACTTGTTATTTATTCATATGGGGTAAAAAATCAATTTTATAATGTTGATAGTTACAACCCATGCTAGAATAAAAATTCCTTGGATCTTATACCTTTGTCACCTTTCTGAGTTGCCATGACTACCCCTTGATGGAGGAAAAGTAGGGCTAACCAATCCCAAAAAAGTTTGTCAACTCAAAGTAACAGTTCATTTTGAAATTTTTGCTTCCAAATAAAGAATAATCATTATCACAGGCTCATTTTTAATCTTTAAGTATGCCCTTGATTCAATATTTTTGCAAACTGCTGAACTTTAAGGTCCCTCCAAACTGTGAATAACAGAGAGTAATTTTCTTTCTCGTTTCTCTCCCAAGTTATTAAATGATCCTGAATTGTAGGTCATAGCTGTCCTTGTCTCTAGGATCGCAGTTTGGAGGGCAACTTGACTGACGAAGTAACCTCTCTTCAAATTTTCAGAAAATAACCCGATTCAACTTGACTTTCCAAGTCACACAGTACTTTTTAACCTTAAAAACTCCAATCTTGTTATGACAGATAAAACATTGATCTTTACCTTTTGTTATCTCTTACGGCTGCTGCTGTTCCAGTCTGTGTGATCCAGTATGTGCTGTGGCATTTAGACTGGGTCAAGTTTAATGAATTTAATGCAACCAAAAAAAAATGTACTGAACGAGAAAATAGATGCACCTCAAATAGTTCAATTTTTGCCAACTTAATGGCTGTCGCATGCTTCAGTGACAACCCAGTGACCTGCTGGCTGAGAGAAATTAATCCCCAGCCTTCCAAATAAGCGACTTGTTGCTAATTTGAAAAGCAAAATGGTGGGTTCTATTTTATGATTTTGAAAGGAAAGAAATTGTTGTGCCCTTTCAAACTAAGAATAGTTCAATGAAAGACTCTTTATCTTGGTAGTAACCCAAAGTTTCACACTTACATGCCCACTAATCATACATACACATGCACAGGCCTGGGCAGAACTTGCTTATATAGCTACAAAGTGGGCTTTGTGATCCTATGGAATGTGATTACCTGTGTCCTTTTAGCAACCAACTGATGAGAAACAGAAATGCCTACATGTAGCTAATGACACTTCTTTCTGAAAGCAGAGAAAGAAAAAGGAAAATTAATGTGATCTCTGTATGATGTGATGAAAACATTGAGACCTCTTTCATCATTTGGGCCCATATTTGGTTAACATTATCTTTATTTTGGCTTTATCCTTAAAACATGGTAGCAAAGTCATTCAAATGTATTAACTATTTTGTTTTTAATATTCTGGAGCCATTTGACTGAGAGCATCCTGAAGTTTTAAGAACAAGGTTGTATTTGTCTCATGAATGTATATCCTCCACAGAAGAGAAAAACAAAACAATTTGTAAAGGTGGGATGGGATACATAAGGACAGAAGTCTCCTGAGCCATTACTGATGACTTTCAATATCTATTCATTCTGTGTTTCCCTAATAATTCTGTATGTAGATCATTGTTACTTTGCTATTTTAATCATTTTGAAAACTCGTTTTACATTTAGATCTATCTCTGATAGGAGCCGGCTAATTCCCTGATGCCCAGATAAGGAAGAAAAAATGTATCAAATGTTTATGTTCTTCGCTTTCATTCACCCCTGTCCCTGCAGAAATGAAATGGATATGGGGTTATCCTGTGCTGGAAGCCATCCCAGCCGGCTGTGAAACTGAGGTGGCCCAGTCACCCTGAGAGACCCAGGGCTAAGGTATCGGCTCCCCTGGGAAAGAGGGGTCAGCACCGTTTGGAACGGTTGCCAAGGTGTATGTATGTCAGCCCCACAGGCCCACACTGTACTACGACATTTCCAAACAAGAACGTTTATTAATCACGCCAGCCAAGGAAAGCTGCTCTGTTTTTGAAAGTAGCATATTCAAGAGAGAAATGACTTGAGCAGTGGGGTGATTTAATACTTGTTAGCTGATAAATATAGCCTTTGCCGGGATAAAACTGTATGATGCAGTGTTGAAAAGCTTAATTACCAAACTGTCTATGCACGTTTTGCTCAGGCAGCAAGGGTGACAAATTATACAGAGGAATAGTATTTTTCACCTTTGGCATTTCTGAAGGGAAGAAGCATGTCTAAAAACACTAAGAAAGCAGTAATAATCCTAGGACAGATGCGGGGGGAAAGACACTTCTTTGAGTCACCAAGCCTTCTGTGCAAAATGCCATCATCCCCACTCCCCCCCCCCGCCCCACCTACCCATTACTATGTTAAGTAAAAAGAACAAAGTCCATTTTACATCTATCTAGTATTTTCTACTCATCCAAGTATGTATAGAATGAGTATATATCCACTTTTCATCCTCCTAACACCCTTGTGAAATATGCAGAGCAAGGAATTCTTATTCACCTTTGACAAATGAGGAAACTGATGCATGCCCTAGCCGGTTTGGCTCAGTGGATAGACTGTCAACCTGTGAACTGAAGGGTCCCAGTTTCGATTCCGGTCAAGGGCACATGCCTGGGTTGCAGGCTTGATCTCCAGTAGGGGGCATGCAGGAGGCAGCCTATCATTGATGTTTCTTATCTCTCCCCCTTCTCCCTTTCTTTCTGAAGTCAATACCATATATGTGTGTGTGTGTGTATATATATATATATATATATATATATATATATATATATACACTGAGGCATGGAGATTGGCCAACCAAAATCACATAATGAGATGCCAGGACAAGACCCAGGCCTTCTATGACCATTTCTATTTACGCGGCATCATGCTGCTGCCATATGAACTTGATAATTAAATCTGAACTGAAATATTAGTTGGCAATACAGTCAGCACCGTGTGGTCCTGTTATTGATGTTTCATTTCAGAGAGCTAATACTAATCCTGATGTGGTATATACAGGAGTCTAATATGGAGTAAAGTCTCCACGAGTACTGGCTAAATGATTTATATTCCCCTTATTTTTATTTGCTGGTTTATTTCCTTCTTCGGAGGGTTCTTGCTGTGAGAAATGGCTGCATCACAATGACACTGAATATCAACTGAGCAGTAGTAGGTTAGCTACAGGCTACATTCATCGTTTCTGTCTTTGTTTCTACATTCATTTTGTTTCATTCTCCTCTGTCATTTCTTTCTCCTCTTTTATTTTTTCTCCTGCTTCTTCCCCTATGCCCAAGTCTCCATTCTCATAAACCTGCAATATAAATGCAATCACATTATGATTCATATCATTTGTTCTATCTTATTTTAATATATCCTTTTTCCCCCTAAAATTTTAAAGCAGTTGATTTTGCATTTGATTCAAGTGGCCTGGATAATCATTATTTTGATTTTCAGAAGTGATGCAAGAATTTAAAACTGGCTGTAGATGTCAGGGATCTCCGTGCTGATAACCTAAAAAACACATGCAAGGCATGGGACCAGGCTCTGTGCTGGGCCCGGTGGAATATCATCAGCAATCTCCACCTAAAGGTTCTGGTCAGGGGAAGACAAGTCACATGAAGTGGAAGGCAGGGTCAAGGTTCATGTCGGTGTCATGGCAGGCAGTAAATTAGATGCTCTAACTCGAGAAGCTGGGGAATCTTCCGAGGAAGGACCCTGTTTATTTAGGAGAGGGTCCCTGGACAGATGCAGAGGTGCATCAGGCAAACACACACCTCCACACCCAACCTGAGCAGACCTGGCTGACTCCAGGAATCTGAACTTCATGGCAGAACAAATGGGTCTTTTCTGTGGAGAAGGCTCAATGGGACACAGAAAGTGGGAAGAGGAAAAAGCTTCAGCAAACCTCAGACTTGCTCATGCAGGACTACGCGGCGGTATTCTAGTCTGGAATGTGTTTGTGTCTCAGCCAGTATCATCTGGCCAGGTAAGCCAGGGAAGAATGGAATGGTAATGTGGTCTATGTTTCCATCTCAACAGACAGCCATTATAGTCCAAGTAAGATTTCATAGCAGAATTCACCAAATGGACCTGCTAAAGAGAAAGACTGTCTAGGAGAGTGTTAATTTACAAGGCATGTAGAACCACAGAATCCTGGAAATCAAAGTTTAGAGGGCTTGGAGACCATTTTGACCAGTTCTTAGCCATGTTGGATTTTGAACCCACTTGAGAAGCTGGAGAAAACTATGGATCTTCTCCTAGTAGCAACAATAAAGATAACTATGCATGCACGCACATAGAATTTGCATACCATTTCAGAGCCTACTTTTATAAATAAAGTTTTATTGGATCACAGCCTTGCCCGTTCATTTGTGTATTCAGTGGCTGTTTCTGTACAACCACAGCAAAGATGAGTGTGTCAGAGACCATATGGCCTGCAAAGCCTAAAAAAGTTAACTCTCTGGTGCTTTAATAAAAAATTTGCTGACTCCTGTTTTAGGGGATTACAAACCCTCCAAAATCTATTTTTAGACACTCAGGAGTCTATGGACCCCAGATTAAGAACCTCTAAATCTTGACCCATGGTCTTATGTAAACACAGGCTTATCTTAGATCCACACATCTGGGCCATTGTTCCATGATCCTAAGCCCCATTGGAAATCTTTTAAGGCAAGAGTTTAGCTTTGTAGTTAAAAACACATTCTCTGGAGTTAAATAGATCCGTGTGTTACCCAGACTTTGCTCCTCATTGTGTGACCTTGAGACAGACACCTCATCATTTGAACAATGAGTTGATGGAAGCTACTCATAAGATTGTTGTGAGGCTTAAATATACAGAAAACCTTACTGCTGGACACATAGTAAGTGCATAATAAATGATAGCAATGATGGTGATGATGATGAGGGTATGGGAGAAGGAGGAGGAAGAGTAGAAGCAGATCTTCCTGGTGCCTCCAAAGCCCCTGGGAAGGCCAGTTTCCTCTGCATTTACATAGGACACTTAGGAAAGCGGATGGTAAGGAGAGTGTGTACCTGGACAGCCAACCATGGTGAAACTCGGAAGCTTAATAGCTCTAGGTTTCTTCAAAACCTTCATGAAACAGAGTGGTAGTGTCTCCCTGAGACCAGCCGTGAGCCACGTTCTCTTGTCTCGTTGCTTGTCCCGTTGGTTTGCTCTCAGGGGGTCCTTGAAAAGAAACCAGGGTAAGTCATTACCAGGCGTCGAGATGGTATAAAATAGAAGCATTCTCTGCAATGAACAGTGTCTTTTCTTTAGCAAGTATGTGTGCCAACTGCAAACAATTGCATGCTTGGACTAGGTCCTCCTGAAGATTGTTTACAGGCAGACCTTGGAGATGTTGAGGGTTTGGTTCCAAACCACTGCAAGAAAGCAAGTACCACAATTCAGCAATTGGCAATTTCTTTGCTGGTGGAGGGTCTTTCCCTTCAATTTGTAAAATGCACATCTGTGAAGCACAATAAAGCGAAGGTCAATGAAACAAGGTATGCCTGTACTTAGGCTCTGAAACACTGAAAACTTGGTCTTAGTTCACACTATTAACGCGTCAGAGTAAGTATGCCGATTCATTTCCTGTCCTTGGTCTTCATTTCAAAAAGCTCAGCTCCTGGTAAATTCCGTGACGTCATGGTGGGTTCCATGCCATCCTGAACCCACCACCTTCTAGACATGTGATGTAAACCAGTTTCTTATGTCTCTCAGCCTCAGCACCCGCATCTGTAAAACCCGCATAATCTTCAAAAAGATATTATAAAGTTAGATAAAAAAGCAGTTTACTATTGGTTTTAGAATTGACACAAATCCATGGAAATAATGGCAATAAAAGCACTTAATGTTATCAAGGAAGCTTTACAAAACCATACATGGATTAAAAGGGGAAAAAAATAAGCAAATATTTATTCCTCCTAATAAAACAGAGCAAAAATATAGATGAATATTTCAAACTCTCAGAAAATGAAACTACAAGTTTTATAGATTAATTATGAAAAAATCACTTAAAATAATTTATAGTAAAAGTATAATGCCCTTAATGTAGATAAAACTGCTTATAGGTTAAAATTTGTTAGTTTATGTTTGTTTTTTTAAAATATATGTTTATTGACTTCAGCGAGGAAGGGAGAGAGAGAGAGAAACATCAGTGATGAAAGAGAATCATGGATTGGCTGCCTCCTGTACACCCCACACTGGGGATCGAGCCTGCAACCTGGGCATGTGCCCTGACCAGGAATTGAACCCTGACCTCCTGGTTCATAGGTCAATGCTCAACCGCTGAGCCATGCCGGCTGGGGCTGTTATCTTGTTATATCATATATATACATTGTTTTTAATTGTGATAAGATGGTCACATATTTATACTTTGACTTTATATATGTATTTATAAAATATGGCTACATTCTCTGACTTTATAAATTTATAGCATGTTGTATATAGTTGTTGTAATAAATACCCTTGCACATGCCTCTTTTACACTAATGCATCCTAATTTTTCCAAATATGGGCTTTGACCCATAAATGATTTGTAATAGCAATTTAGGGAACCAAGTAGTCATTTTTGTTGTCTCAATTTAAAAAAATATATTATTTTATTTATTTCAGAGAGGAAGGAAGAGGAAGAGAGAGATAAAAACACCAATGATCAAGCCTATAACCCAAGCATGTGCCCTGACCAGGAATCAAACCATGACCTTCTGGTTTCTAGGTTGACACTCAAGCACTGAGCAAACCAGCCAGGCTGTTGTTGATTTTTTAATTAAAACAACAGAAAGGAAAAAGAATGAGAAGGCTGACGTGTAGTAAGAGTAGCTATTATTTTATAAAACTTTTGTTTCCTTGCCCTGGATCAATGTAAACTGGTTTCATATAGAAAACCACCTCTAGGAATATGATATATAAAATAAATTAACCACTCGTGTTCAATCTAGCCCCTCCCTATACCCAACAGTTCTCTCTTAATCCAAATCTGGAGGTGCTGAGGCTGGGGCACAAAGTTACAGGCTTCAGTTTAAAAAAAAAAGAGAGAGAGAGAGAGCGAGAGATCAAATGTGATTCTATCTCTATACCATGCATTACAGGCTGTTCTAGGAATCTGCCTCACTGGGCATATCCCTAACGTAATGGCATTTCCTTTGTCTTCTGGGTAGAGCCAGGGCTGCCGTCTCCCACAGATGGCCACGTCTCCATCACAGGTTGCATTGCTCTTTGCTAGACACGGTACAGCACAGTATACTCTCTGCCCACACACCCTGAGGCAGAGATAAAGCATCAGACAGCAAGGACCTCCTGGGGCCGCCTGTTTCCATTTGTGAGGATGCTTTTAGAGGGAACAAGAACAGAGGCATAACACCACCAATTTTCCAGGCCAAAGTGCTGGGCATTTGATTTAGGCCCCTCATGTCATGCCGAAACCATATGCAATCCATACCTTCTGACCCAGATGAGAGATAACAGTCATCTTAAATCAAAATGAAACAGGATGGGGTGAACAAACCCACATAAAACAAGCTGAGAAGTCCTCTCTGTCTCTCTGGGAATTCGAGAGCCTGCTGAACTGTCCAGACCAGGGATGGAAGGCTGTGGTTTACTAGTGAGCTGGCTTGGAAGTTTTGCTGTCACTAAGAAGAAAAATCTGCAAGCTAGTTCAGCATAAATGGCGCCCTGGCTGCATTGAGGGTGACCACAGGTGAGTCATAAGCAGTGCAGAAAAGTAGAGATGCACGCTGGATGTTGGAGGAATGCCACTTTTATCTCCGTCTCAAGACGAGTGTCTCATGAGGAACTGAAAGTGGAATTACTCAAACTGAAATCTGCTGACCTCACGCGCACAGTTCCTTCCCTGACCCGAGTCTGGGAAGTGCCACTGGTAAAGCCCCAGAAATGAATTTGCCATCAGAGAGGAACAGAATTAGATACTCTCAGATGCACTCAGTGACATTTTCACGGCATTAGATGCCAACCCTCTCCACCTCAAACCAAAGCACTGAACTGCTTGGTTCTGTGCCGTTGTGGGAGGAAGGCCCTCTATCAAAGGCAGGCTCCAGCACCACAAGCCAAAGATAAATAGCAGAGGAAATCATTGAGACCATGACCTCTTGGTGACCCGCTGGAGCTCAATCTTTGCTAGACCTCAGAATATCAAACGGCCACCAGCCCGCCAAGAGCAGTGTATATAAGAATAGCATGGAAGCCACCTCGGCCTGGCTCTCTAGGAGCTTGAGAAGAGAAATCCCAAAGGAATTTTCAGTTATAGCCCCAAAGCAAGGGCTTGATGTTTAGGTGAAGAAATCCCTTCTGTCAGTGGTAAGATATCAATATGTGAAAAATGTGGTTTCTCACCAACTAGCAAACAATGAACTAGCAGGATCTCACGGGACCTTCTCCTCCCAGGGGTTTCGGTTATGGAGTCCCACCAGTGAACAGTATGGAGTGCTTGCTATACGGCCAGTCTTGTGGAAAGTTCTCAGAGGACGGTCAGCAGGACCAGACTCGTGCTGCTCATGGAGGGAAGCACTGAGCAGAGAGAAGCATGGGTTCGCCTTTGACGCAGTTCGCCTTGTACAGCACATGAAAGCAATTCCTGGACGCCACTTCCAGTTTAGGGAGCCCCTGAGGCATAAGACAGAAACTGAGGCTGAAGGGGACCAGCATCTAACAAGCAAGGCTTGGCCCCTAAGTTGCCATGGGAGTGTCCGGCCTGAAGACGGAGGCAAACTCAGCTAAATCCTCAAAATAAAAAGTGTGGAGAGAAGCCGGGAGACAAAACCTGACCTTCAGTGTCATCGGTAGGAGATCATGACCACAGGAGAAGTTCAAACAGATCTAATTTGCATCTCTTAGCTATAAGACCAAGGAGTACAAAGATCCATTGAGAGAGATGATATAGAGAGAAATACATATGCATGTATACAAAGATCGATCACATGCAAGAAGATCAATTCTTCAGACTGAAGCAAGACTTCCCCTTGATTCTTCCAAGAGCTTCTCTTATTTAAGCTGCAAATAAGGGGGACTTCTCAGGCCCTTGCAGCCTGATTTTGTCACTTTGTTACCCTGTTGCAGATTCCCCCCAGACAGCCATGACCTCTGTCCTTGACCCATTGTGGGGTGGTCATCCAGACAGAGCATCTAAACCTTGTGACCCCGAGGCCAGGCCTTGGTTTGTTGGTGGGTGAGAATGACAACTCAGACTTGTCCAATGTTTCTGTACTTTGGTTTTCTGCCACAGCATCTCAAACAGGGACTTAAAGGAGGAAAAAACACAAACACAAAAAAAACAATAAAATGCTTTCATGCACAGAACCTCAGTTTAGTATACTAATCCTATTTACATATAGAAAACCTGTTCTCAGGAATCCCATTGTAAATACTCCTTTATTCAGAGAACTGTCAATTCATAGCCATTCCTTGAGAATGCTAAGTGAGGGTTTTGTGCATGAAAACATTTTGTTCAATCTCATGGTTATTACATAATTTTTTTAAATGGTCAAAGAAGCCTGATAGATTTGATTCACTTGGATTTTGCATTTTATTGCTTGTTCCCCAAATAGGATATGCCTCCTTGCGTTTCACTGATCCTTTAACAGACTCAGGCAATTCATTGATTCCAGCGAGCATTTGTCAATTGTCTCCCTAACAACTGACTACCTTCCGAAGACTTCACTTGGGTTCCCTTCCTTTATCTATTCTCAGTGCATGTGGTCCGAGGCAGTGCACTATGCCCTGCGCAGTGGGGGAGAAGAGAGGTAACCTCTAGGCCTGAGTTGATCAGTACTTCACATTGTGTTGGCCACAGCAACATGTTCAGGAGTAAAATAAACATAAAATAAAATTGTTCTATCATATTGAGGTTCGAAAGTTGATGAAAAGCACATCAAAAAACAAAGGGTCTCCCTAGTGTGTCCTTTGACCACTGCCAAGGATTCATGGAACTTCTCTGCTTATGAACAAATCTTACATGAAAGTTTCTCCCTATAATTATAAACCCATGAAATTTCATTCCTTTCCCAAGATATTTAAGATCCAAATTTCTCAGACCAGCCCCCGTGGGTGCTCCATCTTTTCCAAGTGTGCTTCTGAGCCCCTTACAGAGACACTGGATCATGTAGCTCTTCTTAATTTCTACATCTAGATTCTTTGTTCCTCTCTTCCTGCTCCCTTTTTTCATGCCTCCCTTCCATCACTGGCCATCTTTCTAAAAAAATGGATCCAAACCCAAAGTGTGGAAGTCTGACTGTATTGCTCCCAGTGTCTATAATTTGTAGGTTATATTCTCTTGCAGCGGTTCTCAACCTGTGGGTCACGAACAATGAAAATACATCCTGCATATCAGGTATTTACAGTCTGATTCATAACAGTAGCAAAATTACAGTTATGAAATAGCAACGAAAATAATTTATGGTTGGGGGTCACCACAACATGAGGAACTGTATTTAATGGTCGCGGCATTAGGAAGGTTGAGAACCATTGGTTAGAGTATGTATTGGTCATGTTTTCCTCCAGGAATCCAACCACTCCTTGTGTTTTATAGCATTGCTTCTCTGTCACTTGTTGGGTTTGCAGCAGTGTATCTTCAAACATCTGCCAAACTGCTAGGGTCTTCACTCTGTGAGATTGGTAATGCCTTAAAAGTGGAATGCACCCTAACTGGTTTGGCTCAGTGGATAGAGCTTCGGCCTACGGACTGAGGGGTCCTAGGTTCGATTCCGGTCAAGAGCATGTATGTTGGTTGTGAGCATATCCCCAGTGGGAGGTGTGCAGGAGGCAGTTGATTGATGTTTCTCTCTCATCAATGTTTCTAACTCTCTATCCCTCTCCCTTCCTCTCTGTGAAAAATCAATAAAATATATATATTTTTTAAAAAGTTGAATTCATGGCATATCAGTTGGCACTTTGGAAAATAGACACTGAGATCAAATTAGATGTAGAAGGGGAAGTGTCTGTGAAAGATGAAGAGTGCAGGGAGCAGAAGTGGGTATGGAGCGCTTTCAGGTGGTGATGCAGGTCTGACGTCTGTGAAAAAAGAGAAGGAAGAAGGAGTAGGTTGGAAGAGCCACAGAGTGCAAGCTCTAGCTCATCTCAGGCTGGTCATTTGAGAGCACAAGAGCAAAGATAGCCTGTTAGAGGAAGAGATGGCTCAGGCAGGAGTGGCCCAGCTCTTGTGCCCCAGTCTGCTCAGTGCAATAACTGACTATCAGCCAACTACCATCCTCACTGCAGGAGTAGAGTACCTCCTGGAAGCCACGTATGGCATTGTGGGTATTTTAAAAGTGGAAATCATTTGGCATATGGTGTGTTTGTGTGTGTGTGTGTGTTTATTTTATTGATTTCAGAGAGGAAGGGAGAGGGAGAGAAAGAAACATCAATGATGAGAGAGAATCATTGATTGGCTGCCCCCTACTGGGAATTGAGCCCACAACCTGAGCATGTGCCCTTGACCAGAATCAAACCCGGTATCCTTCAGTCTTCCAGCCAAGGCTCTATCCACTGAGCCAAACTGGCAAGGGCTGTGTGTGTGTGTGTGTGTGTGTGTGTGTTTAAAAGAAAGAAGATCAGCCCAGCTGGTGTGGTTCAGTGGTTGAACATTAACTTGTGAACTGGGAGGTCACAGTTCTATTCCCAGTCAGGATATATGCCTGGGTGTGGGCTCGATCCCCAGTGTGGGGCATGTAGGAAGCAGCTAATTGGTGATTCTCTCTCATCATTGATGTTTCTCTCTCTCTCTCTCCCTTCCTCTCTGAAATCAATAAAAATATATTTTTTAAATAAAAAGAAAGAAAGAAGATTGTCTTGAAAATAGGAGTCTGAGACATGATAAAACCATGAAAACCAGAATAGAATCTTTTTGTCTGGGAGAACGGGTCTCACCCCCAACTTCTAGACTGTCTGGTTGAAAGAGAATAATTTCCCAACTTTAAAAAGGAATAGAATTAGAAATGCCAAGAGTGCAAAGTATTCTGGGACTGCTGGGCATCCAACATGCTGTGTTAATCATAAAGGGGGAAAAGCCCTCTGTTTTGGCCACAAATCAGGGGAGTTATTTTGGGATCAGCCTCATCAGTGACCCAGACATTACCATTTGAGTTCCAAAAAGCCCTGAAGAACATGAGAGCACTTTGCCACTGTTGTGTGTTTCTTTCTTCACAGGGCTTTTTGCATGAATCCGGCTACAAGTCCAGCATTCTCCTCCTCAAGGGAGCCTGCAGAGAAGCAGGTCATTGTCACTAGAGAAGGTAAACTTTCCTGGAAAGTGATTGGCCTGCCTATGCAATGGCCTTCAAGGCTCACAGTCTCCAAGATCTTATACGGTCTTGTAAAAGAGCATTCAGACTTTACCTTATACCAGCCCATCTTCTGCCAATAAATTGCCCCATATAAGAAAGCCCAAGAATATACCACTATTTCTAGAATCTTTATGATATTTTCTATGTAATTTCTCTGATGCAACTTGCTGGCTATTGGGGAGTAGATTCAAAGGGATTCAAAGAAAAGTAATGCATGATGTTAACCCTGAAAGGATGACTGATGAATTCCCTACTCAGGTCACCTATGAGCAAACTCAGACCCTCCTCTTACTCAAGGGGAAAAATAAATCATTTATAATAACCAATACTAATCGTGCACTTTTGCATAATCTCATTTCATATTTAGAACATCCTATCCACAAGGTCTTTACATAATCCTCCTTGGAGAGATGACACCTAGGGTCAGCGTGCTTAAGTAATTTACCTAAACTAACCCATCTGGCAAATGGCTGAGCTGAGACTTGACCTTGGGCCATTCTGACTCCAGAGCCTGTAACCCTAACAACATTTTCCTATTTCCCAACCATTATGATCAGGACAGATCCGGGTTTTGGGGGAGCCTGAAGCTTATATATTAGGGACCCTCATTAAGAAAAAGGAAGAAAATATATGAAAACAAAGTGCAATCCAAGGCCTTAGAAGGGGTCCATGCACGTGAGGGAGGCTGAAGCTTAAGCTTCATTAGCTTCACAGTAAATCCTTTTTTTATTGTGATAATGATATTATTGCCAACAATGCTAATATGAAGAAGAAGAATTATTCTTCAAATCCAAATATATAAAAATCAGGTTGGTTTAGGATTTAAAAATTTTCTTTGGATAACAAAGTTGCTCTAGGTACTCAGAGACCCCACATGCCCCTTTCCAACACCATATAATTTCTCTGTATCTGAGTCAGACCCAACCTGCTCAAGTTATCTTCATGCTATTCTTGCATCTCTGTTGGTGCTAGCTTTCAACTTCTTAATAATGATTATAATTATTAGCATTACTATGTGTGCCATGCTTTGCTCTAAGACCTTTTCTCATTGCCTACTAATTAAAATACCTTGTATCATTTCCACTTTTCAGATGAGGAAACTGGGGCCCTGAGAGATTAAACAGTGTATTTTTGAAATCTGCTCTCTTAACCACTACAACACAGTGCTTCCAATAGTCCAGGCAAATCAGACCTTAGGGACTCCATAGAGGCCAGACATAATTCCAATGCTTGATAAAGTCCCAAACATAAGGCTACGTATTCTGTAAGTCACAGACTTAATACTTTGGTCAGAATTCCCTGTGAATAGTGCAAGAACAAAACCATATTTCAAGCCAATTCAACAATCCTGAGACATAGGAGTCCTTGAAACTATGTAATTTAGTGATAGGAAATACATTTTTCCCTGGGTTGCAAATTATGAAGCCCAAAGAATAAGCGTGGTAGTGCCTGAACTGACATACTAGTACTTACTGTAAGAATTATACTTTTGTAGTCAATATTAAATCACTAGAGATGTGTGCCACCGCTGAAAACTAGTAGCTAACCAGAAACGGTGCCTGAGGAAACTCGGGGATGGTATAAAATTATCTGGTGAAACTGGCTTGGCAGTCTTTCTGGGACTGAAGCTCCATGGAGGGTACATATCTGAGTCATGTTTCTTGAACTTAAATGTTTGAAGGAACCTCAAATTTTACCTCGTTCAAACCCTTCATTGACAGGTGGAGTCAGTGGAACCTTGAGATGCCAGAGGTGACAGAGCTGATGAGCATCATTCATTCAATAAAATACTCGAACAGGTTATGGAACTAAGATAGAGGACTCTTCCACTGCACCATGCTGCCCTATGGCTAGGGTATACTATTGGGCACAACATCAGTTATCTTGTAATTAAAAAAAATCTGTATGTGACATAGACACACAAGATTTTCATTGGTTTGGGCACTGCATACCAAGCTACCATCATCTCCCACAGCTCCCCAGTATGAAACCTTGTTCTTTCTATTTCCCAGAAAGATGTGATTCTCAACCAGTTGTTCTTAACCAACACCTTGGAACTTTTCCAAACCAATTGTCTATAGATAATAATGTAAATGATTAAATATATTAATGCTAAGTAGGAAGCAACCAGTATGTGATAACATTTTCTACTGTGACCAGGGTATTTAGAATTAGAAAATGATTAAAGTCCACAGGGTGAATGTGCAGGGAAACTGAGGCATCCAGAACACTCTGTAGCTTGAGGGATTCAAGCTTACCAGAAACAGAACATTAGAGGTGCCACTTTCCACACTTCCATGATCCCTGTGTCAAAGATCCCTGCATCTCAGGGGAAGGGATGAGCCTATCTTTTATGATATCAAAGCCCTAACACTCCCAAGATAAGAGTACCACTATGGAATTTGGTCAAATGGCTCCTATTATGACCTAATGGCCAAGTCTCAGGCCTGGGATTTATTCCTAACCATCACCGTAACTCACCTTGCAACTTTGTGTTTATTACTATTCCCATTATCTCAGTTTGTTCATCGGTAAAAGAGAAGAATGAATATTTGCAATCATCAAATAATAATTGCACTTTGCATGGAGAATTCCCAGTGAAATGAGAAGTCATGATTAGCATACATACCAGGGCTATCCAGTTAATATTAATTATCTCATTTATTTCCCACTACAGCTCTAGGAGGAACGCATTATTATATCCTCTGTTTACAGCTGTGGAAACTGAGGATCAGAGAAATTAACTAATTTGCCCAAAGGTATCAGAACAAGTGAGTTGTGGAGTCAGGGTTCAAACCTGCCTTTAAAGACTATTTTTTCCACAAGTTAAAATGGATTTTATTTAATAGGATCCAGAATGCATAGTCCTAAACATTTATCTTATGTCCAAAGTCCTCTGAGAATGTATGGCTAAAAACTCTCTCTTACAGGAAATTCCATTAATGGCACAGTCAGTCAACAATATTTATTAACTACCCTTTATGTCCTACCAAGAATGATGGCAATAACATTTTGTATGCCGGACTCTCAACTTCTCAAAGTATTATCCATATCTACTGGTGCATTTTATTCTCACAGAAATATTATAATTCCTCAGAGATGAGGTCAAAAAATTTGCCTGGTCAATTATAAAGTTTCCTGACTCTTCACCCAGAGAAATTTCTTTTTGGAGGAAGAGTTTTCATTTATGCACGTGTGATTTAATTACTGTATTGGATATTTTAGGTAAAAAGAATAAGTGTTTATTGTAACAAGTCACAGTGCAGATCTGCTTTTGAGATTAATTACCTTCTCCTTTCTTCTTTCAATCCCACCCTCCTGAAGTTATCCATGGAAAGTATCAGTCTATAATCTCCCATTCCAGACTACAAACATTCATGGTTTTAAAGATAGTATCATAGACTGACTCATGTAGTAAAAGCCACTTCTTCCAGGATGTCATAAGTATAACTTTAACAATTTTAGCACAGGAATCCACTTGAGATTCTATCGGTGACCCTAGAGACTATTTTTATCTCCCCTAGTGATCTCATACCTCCCCTCTGGACCCTTCTCCCTAGCTCTAGGCCTCCCAGACTGACCATTTACAAACTAAGTTCCCGAGATTCATTGCCACTGGCTGAGCTTGCTATGTTCTGAGTTTGTCACCTACTTGCCATAGTCACTGTTCATCCTGGTACATAAAAATTGTGATCCAGACCCACTCTGTCACCTTAGCCAGCTGCCCATCAACTTCCATGGAGGGTATCTTGTGGTCTCAAAGGATGACTTTATAAGAACTTCAAATTGGGAGAATGTTGCACAGCTTCCACTAATCCCATCCTGCCATGCTCCTGACAAGGTAGGAGTGTCTCTTGGGCTCTGTCCTAAAATTGTTTTACAATCACTTAACTTACAGTCACATCACATCAATTTTGACATCGTAATGTGATTTGCATTGATTTGAGGCTGCCATCAGGATGAGCTCAGAACTATGTCAAAACCTCTGCTGGGTAAATAAAGAACTGATTTTGAATGTGGGGAATGATGGAGGATGGAAAAATCACAGAAAGGGACCAGAAACAATACAAGCGCCGCAGGGAAATTTTAGACATCAAACATTTTTTTTTTTTTTAACACAAAATACCAAAGGTCACTAGTCTCCCACATCAAATACACAGGCCATTTTTTTAAACAAATCCCTTTCAGGCTGAGTCTTGAAACAAGTCTCAAATATGTGATTGTGTAAAGAAGATGCTAGGATAATTTTAAATTTGTTGTTTTTAAAAAATGATGGAGGATCTGTTCGGGATGTCAGACACGGAAAGCGATGAAGAAGGGCACCATTTTCTTTCTGTCCCCATTCCGCGTGTGGACTTCAACCTACCCAGAGTTGTTATCGTCCGACAAACCAATCCTGAAATGTGAAAGTCCAGATCATACCCATTTGCAGGCCTAAGATGCCACCAGATGTGGCTTTGTGCCAGTTTCTAAAAAGGCTAGCCGCCCCCTTTGTATTCAGTGAAGGCTGACGGAGCACCCCGCTTCTCCCAGGATGCAACTGCTGCAGTTATCTCGGCAACGGCCCAACGTTTATCTCGGTTTAGCCAAAGGTGGGTGGCATCCGCGTGAAAACGACCTTCACCCTCTCATCCTGTCTGGAGAAGGCGGGCAGAGACCGAAGGTTTTCGGGCTGAGTTCCCGCCGACCTTAACTGGAATAACTTGCTCTCTTTCATGAACATCTGCAGCTGTGTTCTCCTCAGGGAGTTGTCCAACTAAATGTGATTTTAAACATCTGTCAGCTAAATCAGAGCTCCAAATTTAGCACTCGGGAACATGATGTGGATTTGTGATCCTCGCTGGAGAACACTGGATCCATAAACCAAGTTCACATGACCCAGCCGGGTGGTACTCCGGTTGGTAATTTCGTCTATGACACATTTAATTTGCCTGCACATTTATGAACGTTATGTCAAGGGAAAGAGTGACCACTTCCCTGCAAACCGCTTTCTGAACTGCTGCAAGATCAATAGCCAGAAGGGAAAGTCTTCACACTGGGAACAGGGACAGTGTTCCTATCCAATCATTTGCCTGGAATTTTTAAAAATTCCCAGTGGGCTCATTTTCTCTGAATTTCCTGAAACTCTGTTCTCTGCCCTGAGCTGCTTTCCTGGTCCAGCTACAACTTTGCTCCACTGAACCCGTCCTGGAGAAGGCGTTCTGCATATAGTCACGAATCCTAGTTACCATGTTTGGAGATGTCCGCATGGGAGAATCATCCTTTCCCTGCATTGAATGATGTGTCTGAAGGCCTTCACTCAAAGACTCTCTCTGCTGAGCCAGTACTCCCAAGTGGTTGGCCGGGGATCCTTAGTGCACATGGGGGTTTGTAACCCATTTTATTAGTTCCTAAGCTATTGTGTCCTCGGAGGGAGACATGAGGAGGAACATCCTTGCAATTCAGTGTGGGTCCCAGACAGATGATTGGCCACAGGAAGCTAAAACTTGTGGATTTGCTCTACTTAGGTTAACACAAAAGCTCACAACCTCCCAAGTCCATTCCTCCATTAAGCCTTCCCTAGTTCTTCAGATAGTTAGTTACTTTCTCCGAGCTCCCAACACAGCCTGTGTGTGCCTCTCATTGGGTAGGTTGTGTGGTGCTGTCAGGGAGTGTGTTCAAATGCCGCTGGGATCTCCAGGGGGCAGAGCTGGGTTTGATTTGTCCTACCCCCAAGATGAGGACAGACTGTTGCCAATGGACATGTTATAGATAGTGAATAAGTGCACGCAGGCCTGACCTGGGTGTTTAAGGTATACACCAAGGGGCCAGGAGAGGTGGTTCAGGCACGGGGTTGATGGCAATAGGAGAACCCTTACAAAGGTAGCTTGGATAACCACACATGGATCATGCGTGCAGGGAACTGACTCAGCCATGTTTTTGCTGTGGGAGAGATGGCAGTCCTCTCACAGGTACCCCCAGGCGAGGACAGCTAGGAGCTAAGACGCAGGGAGAGCAGTGTCATTTAAAAGGGTCACTTGTAGGGACTGAGAAAGGAGGGGCTTCTGCCTCAAAATATCTTCTTTCTGGCCCCTGAAATTAGAGTGTTTTAAAAGTATTCCTGGAAGGCACGTTAATTCTCCGCTCTATTCATCTCACCTTTGGGATGACATACCTTGGAAGCCCACATAAGATAATAGCTAAGACCAAAGATTATAGTCAGGGTTCAAACCCCCATCTGTCATTCACTGCAGTGTATTATCCTGGGGAAATTGCTAAACATCTCTGAGCTAACGCATTAGGTAGTTGAAGGGATTACATGAGCCAGTGTGAGTAAGTATCTGGCACAGAGCCAGTGTTCAGTACCATCAATATTATCATCATTACTATCATTAGGTTGGACTCTCGTTTGCAAGTGATAAGAGTGAACCAAACCTGGCTTTAACATCCAGGTGCGTCTCACAGAAACCCAGTGGGCCTCAGACAGGTACCATCACCTCTGCCCTCTCCGGCATCTCCTTGATCTTCCCCCTCTCGGCTTCTTCTCTTCTCAGATCCACACAATTGTTGGAGAAAACCCATCTCTCAACTCCTAAGCTGACACAGTGCAGATTCAGCATCCAAAAAAGATGCTAAAGCAGTTTTCTCCTGGCTTTATTTTCACATTTCCGGGGAAAAACTCAGATCCACTAACCTTGCATCTGGTGCTAGCACTTATTCAGGCATAGGTGCCTCTGACTGGGTGTGAATGTGTGGTGTTGTTAGGGAGTGTCTGTGGCAGGGGTAGGCATAGGTGAGGCAGGGGTCGCAGGTACACTATGGCCCCCTGCACCGGGGCCCACTGCATTGGTGAGGAGGCTGGCAGAGAGGGAGGGCAGTTGGGTGTGTGGGGAGAAATCTCCATTATGTGGGCAGATGCTGCAAACGATACTTTCAAACTGCGATGAGGATGAACATGGGACATTTAGAAATGTGAAGAAATGTGTGAATTGTCTTGTGTGAAAAAAAAAATATTGTATGTATGTTATAGTCATAACTCCATTCCCTTGTGAAGGCAAAGATTTATAGGGAACACAAAGAAATTAGTTTAATGTTATGGTGATGATTTTTTAATGGCCCTAGATTTATTAACAAAACTTTGTTTAATATGGAAAGCTCCTACGGGGATTAATAACCCTGGAGCCTTTGCCACCTAACACCTTAGCAAGGATTAGCTGACAGCTGGCTGCGAGCCAGGCCCCAGGGGACAGATCCAGGCCCCAGCGGAGGAGGGAGGGGGCACAGTGGATGGATACCCAGGCCCTCTCTTCCCTGGAAGGTGGAAGGCGGAAAACCTGGCTCAGAAGCCTCCATAGAATTGTCACAGACATCCGCAAATTCCAGGCCAGAGACAGGACCGCTACCAGAAAACTCCTTTGATAATAAAAAGGCATCAGGGACACTGTGAAAGGGCAACAAACACGGTTTCCAGAGCAAAGCTCATGCAACTTCCAAAGGCCCTCCAGACGCCCTATAGAAACATTTCTACAGAAACAAATAGCCCCAGGCCCGCCCACTGGCACTCTATCACTGGTTCCCACCCATGGACACAGGGAGGGTAACCCGGGAAGTCTTTCCATGGGGGTTCTGGTGTCCTGCTTCTGCGAGGCTGAATGTCAATGGGCTGCTTCTTGTAGCATGTCCCTCGGGGATTGGTTAGGACAGATGGTCACTGTCATGTCAAAGCCAAAGACTCATGAGGCAACGTTGAGAGCACTGTGAGAGCTGAACTCCTACCCCAGAGACAGACCCCTGAGACTCTGCCGGGACAACGACCGCGGCCTGAAATGCAGAGGGCAAATCACAGCCACAGCCCAAGCTGCAGAGTAAAAACAGTGTTGTTGAAATGGCTCAACTTGGCCGCCCTGAAACATTGCCCACATGTTTCCTGAAACACCGCTTTTATCTTCAACAAAGCTATATAAGGCCAAAGCTCCAGAAAATTCACTGCAGCCTGAAGGCTTTAAGTGAGTGGTCAAGGCCAGGCATGAGGAAGTCCAGAGTTTCCATGTTAGAGACCCTTCCTTCATCTGCCCACAACTATTGGCATCTATAGCCTCAGGCCCCCGTGTCCGGTGGAGTGTCAACCTGCAAAGTTACCTATATAACACAATTACAAAATAGCCATGCATTCATTAAGGGAGTCAGTTAACTGAGCACCTACTATGTGCCCAGTAGTGTATCAAGAGCTCCTCATATTCAAAATGATGAATAACACTCAGTCCTGCTGAGTCTAGGTATCTATAGTCCAGTCAGGGGGAAAGGTACCTAAAGAGGCAATGACAGTTCAGGATCATAAATGCTCACAGGATTGCCTGGGTGGCACACCTGAGAGAAACCTAACAGAATATTGAAGAGTCAGGAAGTTTCCTAAAGCAAAGAATGGTTCTACAGGGTGCTACAGGAAGTAAAAGACCCGGGCAGATAAAGATGGGAATAAACACTAGTTATTAGACCCGTCAGCAATAGCCTCTGGCCCACCTCATACACAGAGCCCAGCGAGGGCCTGAATTGGCAAAAGTAGCACATTTCTGTATGTGCATGTGGAGAGCTGGATGGTGTAAGGAGTTGGACACAGAAATAAAAACAAAGGCTTTCCTTCCTCCAGGAATTATTACAAAATCTGACTTTCTGATTGACAGCTAAGAGAACTGTCTGGACTTTCTATCAGAACAAGTTAGTCCAGTTAATCTAAATCACCTAAATTGTTTATCAAATATGTAGAGTACCTACTGTGTGCTGGGTAGCTGGGCTGAATGCTAAAAAAGATACTCCATGGCAGAGAAAAGAGAGGAGAGATGGGATAGGGTCGGGGTGGAGGGAAAGAAGGAAAGGAAAAGCTTTCGAGCAGACTAGGTCACCAACGGCTTTCTGGTGGTGTCAGCTGACCGGCTGATTTCTATCTGTGGGTTGCTGACTAGCAACGTCATCTCTGCTAAGATGAACAGGAATGGATACTCTTGGAAGAAGGGGTTCAATTCAGCATAATACACCATTTCTTGCCAGTTGTCTCTGACATGCTTCGAATGTGGGACTAATGCTCTGTGGGAAGGCGCACCATTGGCAGATGTTTGCAGGCAAAAAAAAAAAAAAAAAAAGTTTAGATGACTCACTTAGACTTCTCCCCGGCCTGTGCCTGAGATTTGACAATGCTTAGCTGAACTATGGAGTGAAGGCATCTTCAAAGGGGCTTCAGAGGCTTAAGTTCTATGAGCATCTGTCTTAACACACACAGTTAAGTCACAAGAAAATGTCAAATACCAAAATGTGTTCCTCCAGCTTTGTGTGTTTGTGCATGTGCCTATTTATGTGCGTGTGTGTGTGTGTGTGTGTATGTGTGTGTGTGTGTGTGGTGTTTGCAGTCAGTGACTTTTGCTGAATGTCAGATCTCTGTCCATTCTTACCTGACTCAAAAGTAAAGGGAAGCATGTTGGGAGATGGGGGGGGGGGGGGCGGGGAAAGTGATGGGATTAGGAGCTACTAATTGGTAGTTACAAAAGAGGCACAGGGTTGTAAGGGAAAGCATGAGGAATATAGTTAACAATATTGTCATAACTGTGTATGGTGCCAGGTGGGCACTTGAATTATTGAAGGGAACACTTTGTAACCTATATATATGAATGTCTGTCTGCTGTGCTGTACACCTGAAACTAATACAGAAAAGTGTTGAATGTCATTGAATTAAATAAAAATAGTAAAGGGGAGACACAGCCACCTAACTCGTTCTCTATTCTTTGGAATCCCTTATTGATAGAATTTTAAAGCTGAAGGGGGCATAGAAATGGAATGAGAACGTGTCTATTGGGGTGCTTAGCATGCGCTCGGCATATTTTAGCAGTGATAGCAAAAGTAAAATAACTTTCACATTTCTCCTTTTACACATAAGGAAACTGGAGGACATAAACAGTTCAGATGAATTGTTCAAAGTCCCACAGCTGCTCATTCTTTTATGTATAAGTTCAGGCAAACAATGCCGAGTGCTTGCCCCATGCTAGGCATTGTGTGCGGACACTGGCCAAACCAAGTACTAGAAAGCAGTTAACTGCACATCCAGTCCGGGGCTCTCCCTTTAAATTCCGGAATTTACCCTTTAGGTATCCGGGTTGGAGGCAGCAACCTGCCTGTCATCTTTTTGAGGTGCTGCAAGAGTGACCTAATTTCTCGAAAACAACCTGTATCGTCCCCTGCGTATACAAGCATCTTGATCATTGGCAAAATATGGAGGAAATATTTTGATCTCAAAAGTTAAACCGGTTGTGAATTTCAGATTTACAACTTTCAAAACCATCAAGGTTGGCAAAATGAAGCAAATTGAACAAGGTCAAGTGTAGTTTGCTATATTATACCATTAGATCGCTGTCATGTTAAAGAGTGTACCAAGTTAACAAACTTATTTGCCTCTTTCACAAGTGTTTGTTTTTAGGATGCTGATCTCAAGCTATTAAAGTTTGGGTTAATGATGTTATCTGTGGATCATTCCCAGGGAACTTGAAGGCAGGGGATACAAATGAGTTGTCCCAGCCAAATCCAGCCTTTGGCCATAGTATTTGGTTTGGCTTGCAGAGTGTTGGCCCACACGAGAGTTTTTACATTTTTGAATTACTTCACAACATTAAAAATCAGGAGGTTATTACATAAAAATAAAAACTCTAGCTCCTCCTACGAAATCAGAAGTTGTTGAGATACTGAGCCACATTCTCACTCATCCGTCAACATGAGTTGACTATGCAGGTTGTGGACAGGGTAGTCTTATTATTATTATTATTATTTTATATATATTTTATTGGTTTTTTACAGAGAGGAAGGGAGAAGGATAGAGAGTTAGAAACATCGATGAGAGAGAAACATCGATGAGCTGCCTCCTGCACACCTCCTACCGGGGATGTGCCTACAACCAAGGTACATGCCCTTGACCGGAATCGAACCTGGGACCCTTCAGTCCGCAGGCCAGCACTCTATCCACTGAGCCAAACCGGTTAGGGCTTTATTATTATTTTTATTGTTGACATTATTACCTATGTCCCCTATTGGTGGCCTTTTAAGTCAAGGCAAACACTCACCACTGGTCTGGACGCCCAGTCCAGCGCTCTCCCTTTAAATGCTGGAGTTTACATCTTAGGTATCCACATTGGAGGCTTCAACCTGCCTGCCATCTCCTGCTCTCCTCCCTACCTGCCTGCTTCACTCACTGACGTACCAGGCCTTGCACTTGAGTTCATGGCCTTTGCTGCATATCAGGGGTCAAAATCTTCACAAAGTTGTAGAGGCTTCCAACCAATTTTCTCCGGGAGTTGAGTTGGTTCTGATGGTCAGTGAGGTTCGAGTAAAAAATGCATTCATTCCCTTACCATGTGCCGTTGTCTCCTATGTTCCTGATGGATGTGTGCTGAGAATGGAGGTGACTGAGATGAACAAGGCTTCTTCTCTCCAGAAGCCCCCGGGCTAGTGAGGAAGAGAAGCGTGTGATTAGATAGTTTATCCAAATGCTACGGTGAGTCATGACAGCACAAAGATGGGAGCGACCGGATCTAATAGGGGAATTTAAGGGATTTTATGAGAGCAAGTCATTGAACTGAGCAATCAGAGTCCCCCAGGGAAAACAGGAAACATTCTAAGGAAAATGGAGCAGTTTCATACCGTCCATTGGTAACCCAGGTCTGGTGGTTTTAAAACAGGACCCCCAAATTCTTTGACATTCCTCTCACTGAGGGAATGGTCCACGTTCCTGCCCCCTGTTTGGATCTGGGTGGACTTGTATGTGTTTTAACTACTAGAGTAGGGGAAAGTGATGCTGTACAACTTCAGAAGCTGGGGTATGAGTGGGAGTGTACCTGCTGCTGGCTGGACCCCTTGCATTTGGAGCCCCGAGCCACCGTGCAAGCAAACTGAGTGCTCTGAGGCTGTTGTGCTGTGAGGAAGTCCCGCCACATGTCAAGCCGTGTGTGGGTGCTCCAGTCGGCAGTCCTAGCCTTTGAGTCATCACAGCCCAGGCACCAGACATGGGCCTGAATAATCTTCAGATGATTCCAAACCCTAGGTGTCACGTCAAAACCGCCCCCCCCCGCGCCCCCAGTCTTCTCAACTGAGGCCCAGACATTATTGGACAAGAAATAAACCGTACTGTCTGTGCCCTGTCCGCACTCCTGATTCATGGAATGGTTGCTATAAGCTGCCGAATTTTGATGTAATTTGTTACATAGAAACAATAACCAGAACTACAAGTTGAATTGCTAGAAAGCCAAACAAGACAGGGGAGCAACCTATAGGTCAGCAACAGCAGGAAACACAGTGCTGCCATCTCTAGGCTAGAGACACCAAAGAAAATAGTTGGTATTCATGAGGGTCAGGGTCCAGGGTAACCTAACAAAAGTTAGAACCGAGGCCAGCCTTCCAGAAAGAAGGGAACACTGGAAAAAACACAGCTGGGGCTGAAGATACTAACTACTCAAGGAACAGGAGCAATACTAGGCTTCTCTCTTCTTCCTGTTCAAATATCTTCTGCTACTGCCTCCCATTGGCCTAACCCAGACAGAGGCTGAGAACACACAGCCTGCAAGAGCCAGGCATTCCCAACTATTGCAGAGTGAGCCGGGGAAGACAGAAAATGGAATAAGGGGAACACGCCCAGGACTAAGTATTGAAGAATGAGCAGAAGGTCACAAGGCGGATAAGGGGGGAATAAAACGTCAGCAGTGATATGAAAATACATGCTCATTCTCAGAAAATGGCCAGTAGCTGTCCAAAGTTGGAAGGTACCTAGCATTTCTGGTAGAATAGAATCAGAAGATATTCCTATTTCCATTGTATGGACAAGAAAACTGAAGCTCAGTGCTGTAGATTGAATATCAATGTTCCCCCCAAATTCACACGTTGAGACATAATCCCCACTGTGATGGCATCTAGAGGTGAGGCCTTTGGGAGATGATTAGGGCATGACTGTGGAGCCTCATAAGTGAAATCACTGTCCTTATAAGAGAGACCTCAGAGAGCTCCCTTTTCCTCCCTGCTATGTGACGACAGAGAAAAGACAGTCATCTGTGAAACAGAAAGCTGGTCCTCACCAGACAGTGGATCTGCTGACACCTTGATCTTGGACTTCACAGCCTCCAGAACTGTGAGAAATAAGTTCCTGTTGGTTATGAGCCACCCAGTCTATGGTATTCTATTGTAGCAGCCCAAAGGGACTAAGACCCTGAGAGAGGATACGTATAGTGAACAGTTGTCATTTGGGGAGTTCTCTGGGCCCCAATATCTTATTTTGGAGAACCCTCCTTTGCATATGTCTTGTGGCAGGGGCTGGGGGGTGGATTTTAACCACTATGAAAGTCAAAGGGGCTGCATGATCCCAATAGGACTTTTTTGACCAGAATTTGGGATCTTGAATGAGTAACACAAAGAGTTAAAAATGTGTTCACAGTAATAATGGGAGTATTTTAGGTCTGGTATTACTGGCACTGGGTGTCCAGTAGAAGCCTCTGGACCCTACCAGTCTTGATCTTGGCTCTGTAGCCTGATTCGTGATCTTTTTCAACTCCCGCTAATTTTCTATGTCTAATCCTCCAGACTTCCAGTTAATCCTGGGAACTACCCAATATCTTGCCAACAAATTCCTTTCCTGCTTAAGTTAGATAGAATCAGTTTCTGTTGCATACAGTCAGACAGTATTACAATAAGCAAGAATTTGTGCTCTTAACTGCTTTTTATAGCATTTATTTTGAGAATGCTAGGCAGATATTACAGTGAAAAAGAATCCAGACTGAGATACTAGATACATAAATACAATGTGGATCTCTTTGAACTGGCTAATCATAAAGGGATATCACCTAGTAAGAGAAAAGATTTAATCATCAGCTCACATGTTGTAAGTACTATAATAGTTTCCCATGGCTGCTGTAAAAAATAATAATAATAATGCCACAAACTTAGTGGCTTAAAACACACAAATGTATTATTTTCCGGAGGACAGATGTCTGAAATGGGTCTCCTGGGCTACCATCAAGGTGTCAGTAGGGCTGTGTTCCTTTCTTGAGGCTCTAGGTGAGAATCTGTTGTCTTGCCTTTTGCAGCTTCTCGAAGCTGCCTGCATTCCTTGCCTAGTGGCCCCTTCCATCTACAAAATCAGCAAGAGCAGGTTGAATCTTCTCACACCTTCTGCCTCCCTCTTCCATATTGAAAGAACCCTTGTGATTACATTGGGCCCACACAGGTAACCAGGATAATCTTCTTATTTTAAGGTAATCTGCTGAGCAACCTTAATTCCATCTGAACTTTAATGCCTCCTCGCCATGTAACATAACATTCTCGAAAATTCTAGGAGAAAAGATGTGAACATCTTTGGGGAGCCAAAAATTCTTCCTACCACAGTAGTGATGCTTAATTTTATGGGTCCACTTGACTGAGCTAAAGGATTCCCAGATAGTTGGCAAGACATTATATTTCTGGGTGTGTCTATGAAGATGTTTCTGGAAGAGACTAGCATTTGAATTGGTAGACTAAGATCACCTTCACTAATATAGGTGGGTATCAGCCAATCCCTTGAAGGCCTGAGTAGAATAAAAAGGCAGAGGAAGAACTAATCTGCTCTCTCTGCTTGAGCTGACAGACCCATGTTGTCCGACATCAGTGGTTCTCGGGCTTTCAGATTCTGCCCAGGATTTACACCCCCCCCTTTCTCCTACCCCCCCCCCCGCCCCAAGCCCCCGTCCCGCAATGCTCAGGCCTTTGACTCAAACTGAATTACACCACTGGCTTTCTTGGCTCTCCACCTCACAGATGGCAGATTGTGGGGCTTCTTAGCCTCCATAACCACATGAGCAAATTGCTATAATAAATTTCTATAATAAATATGTTGATTTTTATTAAAACTATATATATATTCTGTTTCTCTGGAGAGCCCTAATACTCTTATTCTCTACCATGTTTTAACATACTTCACTTAACAATTTTCCTAGTGATGCATTCTTGGTCCATGCAGTGGGCTTTGTGTCCACAGCTCCAGGTATTAATAAAAAGTGTTTGCAGGCCATTGTTCTCTCTGCATATATTTCCCTCAGTGACAGCAGGAAAAGGAAGCTGATTAAGAATAAGATTGTGGTGTTCTTACACCCCTCCCCAAAAGCATCTTAATCTTACCATAATTTGCAACAGAACAATACAAATGACAGTTATTTGGGTCAACTGTTTATCATTTTGCCTAATTACTATACAGTAAAAAAAAAAAAAAGTTAGCCAAAACACATGTCAGATTAGCCTGTGTGAGCTTTATTTGATTACAACAGTAACCTCCATTCTGTACGCTAACCTTCACGGCTGGTTACACATGTAAAACGGTTGTCTGCTCACAACTTGAAAACATCGGAGGGAACACTGGGCGTTAGAGACATGGTAAATTATCCAATGCCTTGATTTCCTGCCGTACGAATGGTTTAAACTATCATTTGCTATTTCAGAGGGTCTGTCTATATTCCTACTGTCTTTGCTTCCAACATCCTAACCCAGAGAGAGAGAGAGTGGGAAAAGAAGGGGGGAAACAGGATTTATATAAGCATGATAAATCTGCTATATTACCTACTTTACACACTGGACACATTAAAAAGAAAAACAAAACAAAACACCACCCTTAATGCAGAGCAATTGCTGCAAATCTTACGTTCCTGATTATATGGCAGTATTCCTGGTGGGAAAGCCAGCAGTCGTGAAGGATGGATTTTCGCATGTCCTATGTGTTTATTTATGGTGCAGCACATCATCAAACAACACTTCACAGGCTCTAAGCTGGCAAACTGGAGGGCTTTGAAGAGAAATAATGAGCTGAGAGGTTCATGACGTGCTATTAAAAAGTTTGTGATTGGATTTGGAAAATCAGATGGGTCTCCAAGGAAAGAGACCATTTCTAAGCTGTTGCACTTCGAACAGTTTTGAGCCCCAGAGCAGATATTTATGGGAAGGGAGAGTTGTTTTTGTCTCAAATCCAGGTTTTGACTCTGATGTACGGTGGGGAAGCCACTTCGCACTGCAGACCTGAAGTCCTGGAATAGCCATGATGTCACCTTTTTCTACTGATCTGCTACCACTGCACAGAGGCGCGTTATTAGCTCCAAGGTTTTAGCTTAATTCTCCCACATGTGGGCTGCAATTCCAGCCAAAACAAAGTCGGCAGGGGATTTTACAGCCCCTGAATCATTCGAGGTGCTGTAGGCTCAGGGAGATGGGAGAGATTAGATGAGGACACATGATTATGGGGAGGGAAAAAAAGACAAAGAGAAAGAAAGGGTATCAGGACAGTGGGATTTGGAGTTGCCTGACCTGTGAGTTCCAAATCAAGCCTTTGGTCTCCCAATCAGTGATTTGATGCTCTGGGCGCTCACCTTTGAGATGTTCGGTGCTTTTCTGGCATACGAGAGGGAGGAAAGCACTCTGTTCTGGGTGGTAAACCATGGAATCCTTGTCACTAAATGAGAAAGGGGGCATTTTAGAATATGAGATCATAAAAGAGGATAGTATTTAAAAAAGGAAGAAAAAATTACACAAGTCACAGAACTAGGGAAACACAAGATGCATTGTGGTTAAGCCATTTTCCCAATTACAGATGACACTTTAACCCTTTGAATCCGAGAGTCATCCTGCAACACACACAGCAGGAACGGATGGCTCTGCAGCTGCCACCCCCAAGCCATGCTGGGCCGTAGATTGAGGGAGGAAGGTCTAGAAACACTGGGTTAGCTCTCACCTCCTAAGCTCACTGAGCATGAGCCCCAAACCCTTCACTTGAGATCACTGTGACTCATTCTCTTCTCCCCGTGGGCAACATAATAACACAAATGCATTGCTCTCAGAAGCTCTTTTGAATTGAATGATCAATGGGGCAGAGCCATCACACCATGAAAGATGATTTGTGGTCATTAAGGGGGGAAGGGGGGGTTGGGCAAAATGTTATGCTAATCAAAGCAATAACTGTTGTTTCTTCTTCACAAAAGTCACAAGGACGATGCTACATTTTCAAGCCTGCTCCAGCCAAACTCTGAAATGTGCAAATATTTTTTTTTTCCTTATGGGCAAAGATGTTCTCTTTTTTCCCCCTTTTTGTCTTCTCACTGTGGGAAAATGAACTTATTTTCAGTCACCCCTGACATCTGACCACTCAACTGGTCACGAGGACACTGTGGTAAACCACAGCTCAACTTGAAATTATCTCTTTTAGGCGCGGTTCCTGCACTGTGGATGGCGCATGCATCCCTGACGGCCCTCCTCCTCTGGAGTCCCATTCTTGCTTTCCTCCATCTACTCAGAGTGGAAGGTCTGGCTCTAAAGCAGTGGTTCTCAACCTTCCTAATGCCGCGACCCTTTAATACAGTTCCTCATGTTGTGGTGACCCCCAGTTTCATTGTTATAAATTGAACATAATTAAAGCATCGTGATTAATCACAAAAACAATATGTAATTATATATGTGTTTTCTGATGGTCTTCGGCGACCCCTGTGAAAGGGTTCTTCGTCCCCCAAAGAGGTCGCGACCCACAGGTTGAGAACCACTGCTCTAAAGCCTTTCAATGGGGTTCATCCTCAAAATAAGGTGAATGCAAAAACGGGCATCAGTTTTCCCAGCGAAAGCCCCCAAAGTGGCCCATTTATACATTGTGTCCTTCTTTTTAAAGGGTGGGGAGCGTGAAAACTTTAAACATCCTGGAAGAGAAACAAGCAAAAAAAAAAAAAAAAAAGTCAACTCTCCTGTTTAGTATCAGGATGATCCAGCAGGGTTTATACATATTCCTTCTGTTTGAATCATCTTGTTTTTTGTAGCTGTTTTACACCTCCAGGATCCTGCCATCTGCCCACTTTAAAGAAACGCTGCAAAGCATTCCAAAAACAATGGCTGGAAGGAAATACATTTGCATAAACCCAAGCGAGACTTTTCTGCACATTCTGGTTACCGCTTCACTCCCTGGAGGGTGTAATGTGCGGTGGCCACTAGGTGCATGCTGTTGGGGGGTTCGATCCCCCACCCCCGCCCCCGTCGTGCCATCCGGCTAACAAGAGAGAACTTGGTGTACAGATCTGGCTGCCCTCTTGGCTCAGGAAGGAGAAGGAGGAGGGGTGGGCGGCTCCCTGGGCAGTTATGTCCTACTCAGATCTGGTGTGTGTCACTGCAATGTAGGTCAGCATTTGCTGGACAACTTGGAGCTGGAAGCCTGTGGACCCCAGCCCCTGGCCCAGTTTCCCCTCATTCTCTTCCTGCCCAAAACAAGTGAACAGGCCCAAAGATCATGACGAGGCCATCAGGACAGAAAGAAAGCAGTCTTTCCATTTTGCTCACAAATGATGGGGAGATCTCAAGCTTAGCAAAGGCTTTATCAGTGCTGGGGTTGGGCCAAGGAGCAGGCTGAAATTCAGCTGGCCAGGCCAAACGCAGCTGCCGGCGATTCTCGCTTCCCACTGGGACTTTTCCTCAACCCCCTGATTCAGACAGAGCAGCGGATGGGTAATGTGCACGTAGCTGCCTAGGGTGATTGGAGAAACCAAATGACTTTCAATTACCGAGCAGCTGAGGTGGAGACAGAGAACAGCAAAATGAGGTGTCGGTGAAAGAGCCGCTGGCCTTGCGGAGAGATTATTACTTTAAAGGGGTATTGGCAAATGCTTTTGGCTGAACATTTAGGCTTGGTTACTTGCCTTTTCCCCACAGTTCATAGAAGGAGAAAGATATTACGTGAATTAGGGTTTGCTTGTGAATTAAAACTTTGATGTCCTGATTTGGGGTAACAAGCATTGCCAAGTTAGGGCTGGGCGGGCAGAAAGGAGGAACAGGACTCGTGCTTTGCCTTGGGAGCAATGCAAAAAAAAATGTTCACAACACAGCATCATCCCACGGATTGTCCAAAGTCACCAGACTGTGCGTGCTCAAAATGCAAAAAGACTCCCAAGCCCCAGTGTCTGGTTAATTGTCCTTTGATTAAAACAATGAAAATAAAATGGGTTAGGAAAGGGTCTTGCTGCAGGCCAGAAAGTTCAGAAAGCAAACAAAGCCTCCAGGAGAGCCGGATTTTCTTTAATTGGCTGAGGACACATGCTCGAGATAATGCTGTCAATGTGAAATTTCCATTTGCACGGTAGGTACATTTGTGATTTCCCATCTTGCAAGTTAAATTAAAATTTACTGAGTATCCCTGTGTTCCTAGAACTGTGCACAGTATTTGCCCATAAATTATATGATTTAACCCTCATGAGAATCTGGTAGGTCATATGTCATTATTACTTTTTCCCGATAAAACTTAACCTGATTAAAATCCTATTTGATGGGTAAGTGGTTTCCTAACTCCCATGTTTAAGAACCACTCAACTGCCTTTCTTTCTTTCTTTCTTTCTTTCTTTCTTTCTTTCTTTCTTTCTTTCTTTCTTTCTTTCTTTCTTTCTTCTTTCTTTCTTTCTATATATACTAGAGTACCAGTGCACAATATTTGTGCACTTAGAGGGGTCCCTTAGCCCAGCCTGCACCCTCTCACAGTCCGAGAGCCCTCAGGGGATGTCTGACTGACGGCTTAGGCCCACTCACCATGGGGAGTGGACCTAAGCTGGCAGCCGGACATCCTTAGCACTGCTGTGGAGGTGGGAGAGGCTCCTGCCACCGCTGCTGCACTCGCCAACCATGAGCCGGGCTTCTGGCTGAGCGGCACTCCCCCTGTGGGAGCACACTGACCACCATCGGGCAGCACCTGCGTTGAGCATCTGCCCCCTAGTGGTCAGTGGGTGTCATAGTGACCGGTCATTCCACTGTTCAGTCAATTTGCATATTAGCATTTTATTATATAGGACTAGAGGCCCAGTGCACAAAATTCATGCACTGGTAGGGTCCCTAGTGGCTGCCGGCTACTGGCCAGATACTCCCTCCCTTCCCTTGGTCAGTCCTGCCCCATGGTCGAACTCCCAGATGATCTCACGGTTGAGGGGACAATTTGCATACTACACTTTTATTATATAGCATTATTTTTCAGTTACAGTTTACATTCAATATTATTCTGTATATTTCAGTAGTTAGAAAACCATGTGTTTTACAGAGTAGTCCCCAACTGCCTTTTTAAAATAGCATCTTATTTTGTGTATTTATATCTTGGTTGACTGTTATAAAGTGTAACTTTCTGAATGAAAAAAATTATGAGCTAAAATGGAGGTTTCTTTGAGTTACTTACTTGCAATGGTTTGCCTAAATATGAAGGCAGTGGGTGGGGCTGGTCATGAAATTGTATCATACCTTTTAATTCAGTAGGGCATACATTTATAAATAAACTCTCAGTGAGGAAGACATTCTATAACCTGGTTAAAATCTGGTCTGGTATATGAAATGCATTGCAATGTCCAGACATAAAATAGCTTGGATCTTATAACAGGAAAATACTGGCTTAAAGAGTTGGACCATTAAAGATGTTGGCAAATAGATGGTTCAAGGCCAAGTGCATCTTGATAAAGCAGAAGACTGAAGTTAATATAGACTGTGTCTCAGTTAGAGGGGTTGGATGCCAATCTCTCCTAAAATAGAGGAAAAAGACTTGGTGTAATTTTTCCTCTCCTTTTCGCCTTTCTTGTTTGACAAAGAAAAGACATGGGATAGGAGAAAGAAGTTAAAATTGCTAGTAATAAAGATGAAAAATGGATGGCACCTGCCCTCAAGGGACTCCTGGTCCAGAAATGGTGGCAGACACAGAAGCAAAACAGGATGCTAGATGGAAAAATAGGAGTGTGTACAAAGCACACAAACATTGCAGAAGAGGAAGTAGTGACCTAGAGAGAGAGAGAAAGGATCTGGAAAGCTGGAAAGGAGGAAAACCTGAGCTGAAGTTTAAAGACTTTGGCCAAGTGGGTAACGGAAGAAAAAAGTAAAGTCTGTACAGAGGCACAGAGCATGGAATGAGCTGACATGGGGAGCCCAGAAGGAATCTGATATTGCTGGAAAAAAGGGCTCAGAATGGAGAGATGAACTGGTGGAGATGTAGGAGGTCGAGCTTGGGGGTGGTATGGGAAGCCACACCACTTCCACGGGTTTTGAGAAGTAGGGTTGAGTTTTCTGAAAGTTACTCTTGTGGTGGTGTCAAGAATGAATGGTTAGTCATCTGATCAACAACATGAAAAGCTGGTTGTTTCAAAAAAGTAATTAAATAGACAAACTCTTGGCATGATTGATTTTTTAAGAGGCAGAAATAAACAGGACTAGATATGAAAAGGGACATTGAAACAGAAAAAGTAAATATTTGAAAATCATAAGAGCATCACATGAACAACATTAGGCCAATATATCTGAAACTTAGATACACTGGATAATTTTTAGAAAGCATAAATTATGGAAATTAACTGGAGAAGAAATTGGCATTGAATAACCAGTAAGGCAAGGGAAAATAACTCAATAGTTTTAAATATAATATAAATAATAGTAGTTCCAGAACACTTTGTGGGCATTTTTTCCCCCAAAAAATTCGAGGCAGAAATACTAACCCTTAATAAATAACGATTCTATGGAATAGAAAATCAGGGAAAATTCCCCAGCATATTTTATAAAACCATGATAACACTGCTGATTCAAAGCCAGACAAAGAGAGAACAAGAATCAACCTCACATAATATTACCAGAGATGCAAAAATACTAAATAAATATTAGCAAGATATCCAAAGTGAGTGTGTATATAAATATCACATAAATTATATCTTATATGGCATACAAGAGTTGTTTAACACTAGAAAATCAATCATGTAATTTATCACACTGACATATTACCATAGATAATGGAAAACATTCCATAAAATTCTGTTCATAATATTTAAAAAATGTTTGTCAACTAGTTTGACTCATAGTTCCATGACTTTTATTAAATTTAATTCAGGTAAAAAACAATATGCCCTGGCCAGTGTGGCTCAATTGGTTGGAGCATTGTCCAGTGCACCAAAAGTTTCAATTCCTGGTCAGGGCACATACACAGGTTTCAAGTTCCATCCATCCTGGTCCAGGTGCATACAGGCAGCAACTGATTGCTGTTTCTTTCTCTCTCTCTCTCTCTCTCTCTCTCTCTCTCTCTCTCTCTCTCTCTCTCTAAAACAATGAAAGTATGTCCTCCGGTGAGGCTTTAAAAAGACACACACAATCTAAGCTTCGTATGATAAAGGAAAAGAATGAAATAAAAGAGAAAAGAGAGTGGAGGCAAAGAAAACAATTAGGAAGTCATTGTGGCAAATCCAGGTTCCGGATCCATACATCTAAGACTAGAGAAAGCCCTGATGGTAGAGACTGCAGAGAGGGTGGGTTTCAGCAATGATTATGAGGAAAGACTGACAGAAGCTGGTGGTTGACTGAATGTGTGAGGGAGAAGGGTTGCAATGAAAAGACAGGAGTCTGTTATTGACTCCCAGCTTTCTGGGCTAGCCGGCTCTGTGGATGGTAATTCAATTAATCAAAGTAGAAAATGTGTTTTATCAGAATTAGCAAGGCTCTCTTGCATGAAGGAGGAATAACTATTTAAGAGTGCTGAGTATCAGCCTGAGAAAAAGCTTTTGCTGCCACTGGATTTCAGTTCATACCAGGAAAGGAGAGAGGGAGAGAGAGAGAGAGAGAGAGAGAGAGAGAGAGAGAGAGAGAGAGAGAGAGAGAAAGACACTATTAGATTTTGCAGCCTAAGCTGGGCCTGTCAGAGTGGCCACTTGAATAAATGTTTACTAAACTAGCCCAAACCTTCCAGCAGTTTACACAGTGTATAAATCAGTAGGGGGCTGAGGCTTTTGGACACCCACAATCACAGTAGCTAAGAAAAAAGCAAACGTTATCTTGGAAGCATATACTAAATCTAGAGTTAAGAAATGTCTAATGATGGTAATAAGAGTGATAAAAATATGTTTTTTATATTGAAAACAGAGCAAAGAGGGAAAGATGTTTCCATTTTCTTAAATCTTGCTTTATCATATATTTTGTTATGTTCTTATAAATACTTTTTGCATTTTGGGTTACACTTAAGCTTTGTTTACAACAGATGTAATTTTTATAGAAAATAACAAAATATAAGATTTTGGTCCTCAATGACCACATGCTGGTGACTACCAGAATTGCCTTTTTTGTTCCCCTTTATTTCTCTGATTTGCCCTCTCAATTTGATAATATCTATGTATGTTTGTTTCACCCATTGTACTATGAATTGAGTATGTATCAAAATCTGTAGAAACAAGTCAAACCAAGTCACCATTTTACTATATATTTGCAAAATATCAAGACAGTTAATGGCTAACCATTTCTATGCAGCTACCCAGCCTAGGAAAAGAGTGGACAAAACTACAGAACATGGAAGGCCATTTCCAAAGCCATAATATCCTACCGAAGGCAGCTGCCAAAAGGTTCTGTTACTAGCTAGACCAGTCTTCCCAAGATGGTTGAGAATGATGACGACTTCATTTGGCTTTGACGAAGTTCATTCAGGTGTGAGTTGGGGAGAGAGTGCTGGAGAAGAATGAGTGGTCCATCTAGAGTTTGTGTAGTTTTGTCATAACTGACTGTTGCTTCAACTTTAACCTTTGGGACACCAGACTACAGATGGCATTACCCAGGGACCAAACCCAGATCAGAGGGAGAATGAACAAGAACCCTTTGCCAGGAGCAATCTTCTTCTGATCTGATCCAAGTGGCAAGATCCACAGCAGGACAAAGGAACCTTTGAAAGGGACTTGAAAAAGAGTTCAGTTACTCTGCGGTTAACCCATCAAAGACATCTTCCTGTAACCCAGAGGACGGCAGGCCTCGACATGTGCTGGCCATTTGGAAAACAGATTCATATGGAGTAGATCAAACATTTCAGGAGAGCCCCTTGCCTTGAAAATATGGGGCCTTATGAAAATCATTAAGCAATTCATTGATATTTATTTGCCTACACTGTGCTTCAGCACAGCAAGCAGGAAGACGCGGATGAGAACCACTGACCCAGTTTCAGAGGCCCCAGTTCAGGGAAGAAGGATTCCCTTACATGCCTGATTTTTAAGAGCCTTTTAAGAAGACATCCTACCACACAGCTGGCATAGGAAGGCTGTCTTGGCTGCCTTTAACTGTGTATTAGGTTAACAGCTACCTCAAGCTTCTTAGAAACCTAGAAATCCCCAGGCAGCTAGAGGAATGCCACAGGGCTAAGAAAACCCTTGCAGTCTCAGAGCTTGAAGCAGAAAAATATTTCCAAACATCTTCCTTGCTCACTCTGTGGCACTTTGTGTAACCCACTCCCAGCCTCATAAAACATGGGTGGCTCCACAGCGAATCCAATAATCTGTTCTTCCTAATGAGCCACAACTCTTTCATGGCTCAGGTCCAGCGGACCTGGAAGTGAACAAGGAGCAAGTTCATGTGTTCACTTTGGGAATTGCCAGGTACATGAGTTCCTTCTGAACCAAAGTAATCCTACTGTCGGATACAGGGGACTTACTTGGCTTGCTTTAAAGTTTAAGAAAGTAGTCCCTGAAAGATTCATCAGCCTCATAGCCTCAACTTTTAAAAAAATATATTTTTTATTGATTTTTAGAGAGAGAAAAGGGGAGAAGGAGAGAGAGAATGAGAGAGAGAGAGAGAGAGAGAGAGAGAGAGAGAGAGAGAGAGAGAGAGAAACATAGATGTGAGATTAGCTGCCTCCTTCACACCCCCTACTGGGCAAGTGCCATGACTGGGAATGGAACCTGCAACCTCAACAACCTTTTGATCAGGGGACAATGCCCAACCAACTGAGCCACCCTGGCCAGGGTTCAACTTCTCTTTTTCTCAGAGGCAAAGTTCTCATCAGTGGAGAAGGGCTCATCAGAATGCCATGATTCTTACACTTTGGACTTTCGAATCTAGCCCTGGGGGATGCCAAATGCATAGTCGGAGGCTCTTGGAAGTTGGGCTCAACTTTTCCCAGAACATTACAGAGGTTGAAAAATCTCTCCTCAAATATTTAGCACATATGTTCTGAGATTCATTAAGTTCCAAAATTAAAAACACAACTTTAAAAGATCCAACTTTGGTTCTTCTACAAAGCACATATTCAAGGAATGTTTGTTGACTGATGAATTTGTTAGCTGATAAATACGAGAAATGCAGTTTGCTTTGTACCACATAGCAGCTGAAACTGCTAGGAAGACATTTCTCCCTAGTTTGTCATTATACACATTTTAGAAAATGAATTACCTAATCCTACCTGTGTTTGAAAAACCACTTTCCTCACAAAGCCTTCCTTATATGCTCCCCTTTGGCATTTTTCAGGGGAAGAGCTGTCACTTGGCTTTGAATTTTTAATTAAATTTTTGTCATCTCAACCTCGTGGTTCCCAAAGGGAAAAATTCTATCCAAAATTCGTTTACTTAAATCTGGGAGAGTAACTCCCTCAGGATTCAACATGGATTCTTGCACAAAGCACATATTCAATAACTGTTTGTTGACTGATCAATTTGTTTGTTGATAGATATTAGAAATGCCGTCTGATTTATGTCATATGGCAGCTAAATTTGCAATACACAAAAAGCATCATTCTCTGCTATTTTTTTATAGCCCACACTTGGAAGAAATGTTGTCTTAAAAGATCCTTTCTGAAGTCTCAAGGTAACTTTGGACACCAGTATTTAAGGGAAAATTATGTGTTTTATGGCGTAAAATCAGAAAGCAACTACATAAACATCATCACCACAAATAATGCAACACTACAGTGACACTTTCTGTTGATTGGCTGAGACGTTGGTTAATTTCTAGTAAGCTCATGACAGCCATTTCTGTAGTAGATAGAGGAGTCTTAGTTATGACAGATCCTTTATAGATAAACTAGTTGGGCTTTTCAGAGTACAAGATATATTTTTTATGCTTTTTATATTAAGGAAGGGAGGGAGGGAGAGGGAAAGGGGGAGACAGAGAAAGAGCAGTAAAGGAAGGAAGGAAGGGAAAAAGGAAGAAAGAAAGAAAGAAAGAAAGAAAGAAAGAAAGAAAGAAAGAAAGAAAGAAAGAAAGAAAGAAAGAAAGAAAGAAAGAAAGAAAGAAAGAAAGAAAGAAAGAAAGAGGCAGGGAGGGAGGGAAGGAAGGAGGGAGGGAGGGAGGGAGGGAGGGAGGAAGGAAGGAAGGAAGGAAGGAAGGAAGGAAGGAAGGAAGGAAGGAAGGAAGGAAGGAAGGAAGGAAGGAAGGCCAAAGAAAGAACAAAAGAAAAAAGCTCTTTGTTAAAGTATCCACATACATGACTTAACCACTTGTAAGCTACTGACATATTTGTACACATAACAAGTATATCAACATAGGAAAGGGGGGGGGGGAATATTTCTGACCTTAGAAAATTTAATTTGAGGATATTTCCCTCGTAAAACATTATCAGCGACCACTCTGCCCCACTCCGTCTTACTTTCAGGATGAGCCTGAGGGAAAGCTCATTCTAGCAGTGGACCTAAACTTTAGAACTCCTAAGTGGTACCCTACTTAGCAGTGCTTCAGCTGTAGAGGCCCTTCCGAAAGAAGCCTGGGACATGGGTGTTTATAGAAGCTGGAACTTCGCGTACTTGGGACAAAAGCCTCCCTCCTGGCATGTATTGACTCCTTGTGGTTGACTCTGCAGACATCCTCTCAGTTATCACTCCATCGAGGCTGGGCTGTCTGTTTTATTTGCGGAGGGCTGGCACATGGGAGGTGCTTACTGCTTATTAGTGGAATAATGAATTTTCCCATCAGCCCTATGAAAGAGCAGCATGAGGTATTTGCTGGAAGGAGAAATGGAAATGGGAAGTAAGTTGCCTGAGCTCTTGGTGGAGCCCTCACTTGCACCACTATCTCTCTGACCAGCATCTGTGCTGAGCCCTCCTGCGAGAAGGCAACCATTTACCGAGGTACCTCCTCCTCTCAGTACCCAGAGAGCTACTTCCAGGGACATCACTTCCTTTTGTGGCTAGGTTAAAAAAACCTCCTCTAATCCCTTGCAGATTGGCCAAAAAGAAAGCTGAACTATCAGGGCCTATATAATAGTGTTTTCCTGTGTTCCTTTTTGTTTAAAGAATCAGGAAATGGTTACTCAGGCCCTCATAAAGTCAGCTCAGAGCTCTGCCTCTTCCTCTTCTATTAAGACTTCCTTGACTTGGAAAGAAGTTTCTATGCCAAGGACTATGCCAACAGTATGTACAAGCTGCCAAGCCCACCACCTCTTTCTTAAGGGAGCCGGGGCCTTTTCTTCTCCAGAACTTTATGACACAACTAAGAAAAAGCCAGCTATTTTCAAACACTCTTATACCACAGTTTGCACAAGATATTTTAGAAACCTTGCCATATCTATTTAAGCATTTAACGTAATACAAGTGTTCAGTAGCAAGAATCACATACATATACTACTTAAAGATCAACATTGGTTATATATTAGTCCATATTAATCATCTTTACTGGATGTACATATTGATAACAAGCATATATCAATTTAAAAAATGAGCAGAAAAAAGAAAAAGTAAACTAATTGCTTTATGAGCCAGCGGAAGGATGCTTGAATCTTGTATAAATTGACTCTCCTATATTGTTAATCTTGCAATTGAGATGATAATATTATCCAGGAAGCTGCCATTCATTTGAATTGAATAAGATGTTATATGTAAACCACACAACACAGAATCTGGCGTTTGTGTGTTGCTTTAGCTGTCCATGGCAGCCATTGATAAAACCGAGGCCACTCCAAGGTAAGGAGGCATTATTGTAAAACTGGCCATGCTTGTCTGCTTTGAATATTACCCCTGGTGTGACCATCAGTGGAATTCATTTTGGATCTGTTAGGAATGGATTTATTTCTATGTCAAACACAATAAAACAACAGTGGTCAAATAGGTCCTGAATGAAACCTCACTCATCCTACAAGTTTCATCTTGAATGCCACCTTCTCTATTACATCTTTTCTGATTTTTCCTCTAAGCCAGTGTTCTCACTCTCTCGTGAACACCCCCAAAACTTGGCTTTCACCCCTCAGAGGAGACTTCCCCTGCCCTGCATATTATGTTGCTGTCTCTTTGCCTTGTCTCCTATTAGATTTGAAGTCCCCTCAGAGCAGGGATCAGACTTATCTTCACATTTCCTATAAGCAGAGCAGAGGGCGTTGGACTTAGAAGCTCAATAAAAATGTGGTGAGTTGGAATGAATTGTGACCCACCCTGGCTACTAGGCCCTGGGCCAGCTTTAGAGTCCAGAACACAATAGGGTCTTGTATTCCCAGCTGTGCACACCCACGAACATATACTAAACACCTGGAAACATGGGGACACTCAGTTGCTTGGCAAATACTCTCCCTCCCAGGGTGTCTTCCCTTTTGAGGACACAGCTGGCCTGCTGCTGAGTCGATGGGGCCCTCCTGGGCATGGCCCATTACTGCAGCACATGGCCAAGTTCACTGTGCCAGGGACCAAGGAAAGAGCAGGGTCCAAGTAGGAGAGTGTCAATGCCAAGAATGTGCTCTCAGACTCAGAGGGAAGCTGGGCACCCTGCAAGGGAGAAACGATGCTGAATTTGCCCTGAAGCCTCCTCCCACTCCTGCCCTCTTTTCCTTCTCCATCCTCCCACTTCCCTCCCCCGCACCCTGTCCTCTTCTGCCACTTGGTCATGAGGAGCTTGGAATTCAACCCAAATCCCCAAGGAGCGGCCTCCACTCCAGGGAGGTCAGGGCCCTGCCCCACTTCCTCCGTGGGATGCTGTCACTGGCAGTGGCTCTCACTGCTCTGTGTTAAATACAAACTGCAGTGATCAGTTTCCAGGAACTTTAGTGGAAAGTCAATCCCCCCCAAACCCTCAAGACTTTCCCCAGATCCTGAAGGGATTACAATGATCGTGGTTATTAGTATTTACAAAGCCCACATCGTTTTGAAAACAAGGTTTTCTTGAAGGAACAAGATGGGGTAGGCATAAGCCTGCAGCTTGCAGAATGCACCCTCTGATTCTGCTTCCTTGACGAGAGTGGCATGACAGGTTGGAGTCCGGTTGGGCAGGAAGGCAGACGGGGTCGGGCTGCTCCCCAAAGTTCAGGCAGAGTTGCCAGATTCCGTGCAATAAAGATACAGGACGCCCGGTTCCATTTGAATTTCAGATAAACAACGAATCATGTTTTAGTGTAAGTATGTCCCAAATAGTGCATGGGACAAACTTATACTGAAATAATAGTCGCTGTTTATTTGAAATTCAAATGGAACGGGCTTTCCTGTATTTTATCAGAGAGCCCTCAGCCCGGGGAGAGTCAGGACAGCAAAGAGGTTTTCACCAACAAAGCTTCTTTCAAAGCCCTGGCTGAATGGCTTTGGACGACATTTCAGGGCAGGCCCTGCGTTTTCCCCGGAGTGTGAGCTCAATGTCATAGAAAAACAATCGGGAGAACGAACAGTCAGTGAGCATTCCGCCCCTTCCTTGCCCTCAGCAGCCTGTGGCAAACTGCTCCCCCTCAACCAGCTGTGGAGGAAAAAAGCTTCTCTTTCAAGATGGCTCTCCCCTCCCCTTTCACAGATTGGATTGTTTCTTGGATTTGCCGGAGAGCTGCTTTTGCTAATTGCTTGCAGGCTGCAGTCCTACCGAGCCTGTCAGCTGTGGAGGTGGCGTGGAGGGACTGAGAGGAAAAGAGCAAGGGGCTTGCGGCCAGGCAGACCTCAGCTGGAAATCTGGCTCAACCAGTGCCTGCCAGTGACACACCGGGCACGTGGCTTACCTTCTCTGGACCCCAGTGAGGGGGACATGAAACTGGAGCATCTGTAGTGCTGGGCACAGTGCCTGACACACAGTAGGGGCTCCTTTAATATTAGCCGTTGTTATGACTATTGTATCTCTTTGGCATGTCATAGGTGACAGTGACACCTGGAACAGAGTCTACTCAAGTCTGGGACTTAGAAATGCTGGAACACGGGTTCAGAAGGCCGCGAAGCCCTTGTCCACCAGGAAGGGATAACTGGATTGAAAGATGACCCCGCTGCTCTTCCTAAGAGCCCTGCCCCATTCAGTCTTGCAGCAGCCGGTCCACTGGCCACCTCTGAAGTCAATGATCAGGTCGCCAAGTGGACATGAATTACATCACCACAGAAATGTACTGGGAGTGGGAAGCCTAGTTAAAACGTGGAAATGACAAGGAGAGAAGAAAAGAGAAGAGGAAGGAGGGAGAGAGAACAGGAAGGAAATGAAGGGAGAGGGTGGGAGGCAGAGAATTTGATTGTTAAAAGCCACCTCTCCGTGCACATGGGCATGGTGGTCATCTGTTTGAGGCAGCTCTCTGGTGGCCATTCTTCTCTTAGACCTTCTCTGGTGCTTCAGGTTCAGTCCAGGCACATGGAGATGGGCACGTGACTCAGGTCAAGCTAACCAAACCCATGGGCAGCTGGCCGTGAGCCCTGGGCTGAGTGATTAAAAACAGTGTCAACTTTTTCCTCCTAGTCTTTGACACTGAAAGGAAGTGAAGGTCTAGAGCAGGGGTCCTCAAACTATGGCCCGCGGGCCACATGCAAATACAAATATTGTATTTGTTCCGTTTTGTTTTTTTACTGCCAAATAAGATATGTGCCGTGTGCATAGGAATTTGTTCATAGTTTTTTTTTAAACTATAATCCGGCCCTCCAACGGTCTGAGGGACAGTGAACTGGTCCCCTGTTTAAAAAAGTTTGAGGACCCCTGGTCTAGAACCTCTGAAGACAACTTACAACCGAGGATACAGATGAAGATTTACATCTTACAAATGTGAAGGCTGTGGAAGAACCAGATCAGCCACTGAGAGAGGAAAGGGAAAAAATCCTGTGACATCCTTCAAGCTCCTGCATCCATCCTGGAGCCGCTTACAGGCAGGTCAAAATACAACCTATTTGTTCTTTAATTCTGTTTGAGACACACTTTCTGTTACTTGCAGACACAGCTACAGCCGGTCTCCTAGCTCCCAGTCCATTCCTGTCTTCCCAGGACTTGGTTTTGGAATCTGCCCATTTGTAGCTACTAGGATTCATCTCAACCTGCTTATTTGCCAGTGGTCAAGGCCCTCCATCCACTGCCACTATCACTTGCTGTGATGGGTGCCGCCAGAAATACAAAAAGAGGAATTATACACCCACCCTCCAGTGTATGATCCCATAGAGACAAGAGAGAAAAGTAAAAACAAGTACATGAATGATTATAAAATTAATAGTAAATTTCAATAAATACTAAGTACCTTCTCATCATAACAAGGTCTATATCAACATATGAGAAGTGACTTAAAGTTACAAGGAAAATACTATATGGTACAAAGTAGGGAGAGATTGCAGTCAGTGAGGGTGGGGTGGAAGTGGGGCAGCAAATGGAAGAAAAGGAGCTCAGATCAGAAAAGACTTCAGGAAGGAGATGATAGTTAAGGAGAAAAAACAAAAATTCTTGGAACACATAGGAATTAAACTGCCCAGATGTGAATCCTAGCTCTATCACCTACTGGTTAGATGATCTTGGGGAATGTACTTAGCCTCGATTTGCTCATCTTTAAAATAGAAATAATAAGCCCAGCAGGCCTGGCTCAGTGGTTGAGTGTCAATTTATGAACCAGGAGGTTGAGGTTTGATTCCCAGTCAGGGCACATGCCAGGGTTGTGGGCTCAATCCCCAGTATGGGGCATGCAGGAGGCAGCTGATCAATGATTCTCTCTCATAATTGATGTTTCTATCTCTCCCTCTCCTTCCTCTCTGAAATAAATAACCGTACTTTTTTTTTTTATTGCTTAAAGTATTACAAAGGGTATTACATATGTATCCATTTTATCCCCCCGCCCTAGACAGTCCCCTAGCCTCCCCTATCACCCAGTGTCTTATGTCCATTGAATAACCGTACTTTTTAAATAGGGATAATAATATTTGTCTGGATCTCACAGACTTCTCATGAGAAATCAATGGAATAATCTCAATAAGTATTAGAACAGTGCTGGCATATAATAGCAGCTTAATAAATGCTAGCTATTATTATTTGGGATGTCTCAAAGAATGGGTAGGATTTTCATAACTGGAAAAAGAAATTTATAACTGAAAATAATAAATAATTAAAGTTATAATGAAGCTGACCTTAAATGTGTGAATGATGAATTTGGGCTTGGTTTTATAGGCAAGGAGCTATGAAAGACTTCTGAAGTGGTTCTCTGATATTATTACTGGTAGAGATATGCTGTGAAAAGGTTCCTCTCACAAACGTGTAAAATGGATTGAAGGGCAGGAAGGACATGATCAAAAGAGTGGGGTACGCAGGGGGTTGTTAGCCCAAGGGAGAGCACGGAGAGAGAGCAGAGAAGAGTCTGAGCTGCCTGAACTCCCTATGGAGCAGGACGAAGAGGAAGAGAAATTAGGGAAGGAGGCTGAGAAAAGGCGCATGGAAAAAAACTAGAAAATGCTGCAAATGCAAACAAAAAAGAGCATCAGGAAGAAGGGATTGAAGTGTAGGTCAAGTTTACAAAGAAACCAAGGAGGTAATAACAGACAAAATATGGTTAGACAGACTAGAAGGCCATTGTAAGAAAAAAAATATGTTTTAAAAAAACCAACAGGAATTTTTGTGGACCGATGGTGATAAAGGCCAGCTTTTAGAAGATATGGGTTGGATGGACAGTGAGCCAGCACAGAGGAGGTGGAGGCAGCAGTGTGGGAACCTCTGTACAGAAGTTTGGTTGCTGTGAAAAGCATTACTATATTCACCAATGTCTGGTTCTGTTGCCCTTCCTGGCATGTGGAAGACGGTACTTTTCAGTGTCCTTGAACTTGGGAGGAGGCCGGTGATGGTTTTATAGTGGAATGTGAAGTGGGTCACTTCTGGACAGAGGCTGTGAAAAGCCCCTGCCTGATTTTTCCATCTCTCTCTCCCCGCTATGGTGGTCATGGAAAAGGCCTCTTTACTCAGATGACACGATCACAGGTTGAAGCCCCTTATTGCTGAGTCGCTGTCTAAGAGAATAACTGCTCTCGAAGAGGCTCACCTGCTCTTCTGTGGCCATTGCATCAAGAAGAAATAAATTCTTGTCAAGCTGCTGAGATGTAGAAGTGGTATGTTCTCATAGCCTTGTCTTTTCCCTGCTAATGGATAGTGAACTGGAAAAAAAGCTAGGAAAGTAGCAAAAGAGAAGGGCAAAGTCAAAGAAAGGATGTTTGTATTTCTATTTTTTGAGTTTTCATCATTTTAGGACAAGTGAGACCCAAGCATGCATGTTAGGAAAATGGAAAGAGTTGGTAGAGAGGAATAATCTAAGATGACAAAGCAGTGTCCCAAAGAAAGCAGGAAATATGACAATGCACAGGCCCAGAGGTGGGTTTATACTTTTCTCCCAAGAGAGATGAAAAATCCAGACCCAAGATGAATACCTGGCAGTGGGGTTGGAGATGGGAGTTGAGGGAACCTACCCTCACCAGCCTATGCACTTGATTTCTGAGACGGGAACGTGGAGGTTGGAATTTGGAATCCTTGGAGTAGAGCAATTTCAAGGGATGACGTGTATCCACGACTGAAATAACCATGCATGCAATGATCTCCTTTGTGTATCAGCTTCTGGCAGCCGTCCATGAGGGATGACTGGCAAGGCCTGCTATAGACTGCATTTCATTCTTTTGGTTTAAATTTTGTAGGCATTTTTTAAACAGAATCATTAATATGTAAAAAGTAAATTAAGCCATGCCCAGAAAGAGTTAAAACTGGTTTTTCCAAGTTCTAGCTTAGCCCTCCACCCCCACTGTGTCCCCATGTCCTTTAATGAAATTAGCTATTCCATTGACAGGCCAGGGCTGGTCCCCTCACAGAACAACACATGCTGTGCTCTCCCTGGGAGTGCACTCACCATGAACTTTGAGCCACACATCTGCTGCAGAGAAGGAACTCTTATTCCCAAATGACTGACATTCGCTGAAGATGCTGGGTTCATCTTCACCGTAGCCTATTTGTATTAGATGGGCTGCTGGAGAAACAGAGGAATAAATTCAGTTACTTTGTCCAGATCTCATTACAATGCACCCCCAACTATTGTTCTTTTCATCAGCTTGATGTTATTGTAAGACTCTGTTTCTGCAACGTGAATATTTGGATTACAACCATTTTCCATCCTTATTTACCCTCATGTTTGTATCTGGACCCTGGATATATTTTCACAATGTCACCACTCCAAGCTTTTTTGGATTTAAAGTAGTTGGCAAACGTTTTGTGTAAAGACCCAGATAGTAAATATTTTAGGCTTTGTGGGACATACAATTTCTGTTGTAACTACTGTACTCAATTCTGTCCTTGGAGCATCTAAGGCAGCCAGAGAGAATAGCTACATGAATAAGGATGGTTGTTCCAATAAAACTTTATTTACAAAAATAAAACAGTGGGTGGGATTTAGCCCGTGGGTTGTACTTTGCCAACCCTGGTTTAAAGTATGAGTTAGTAAGAAGGCTTCAGGTGAACTGAGAGACAAAAACCAATATTTTTTCCTGTTCATCTCCTAGAAGGAAAAAATAACCAAAACATTTTGTTGGACATTTTCTTTTTTCTGCAGATAACAGTATGGGCTTTTTCTTCTTTCCATGTATATAGTGCATCTTAAATTTTGAGATTCTTCTCCTACACACACACACAAAAAGTTGCAATGAGCAGTAGAATTTAATTCAGAAAAGAGAAGATTATGTGGCTAAAAATTGGGGGATGAAAGTATCACTTATCTGAAAACACAGTGTCTTCTTTAAAAACTGATTACCCAGACATTGAGTTGATTATAAGAGATGTACAGTAAAAACAGATTTGCTGACCTTCATTTCAGAGATCAAAGGTTAAATTCATACCCTTAGGATGGTTCTGTTAAATCACTCCCAAGCAGCCTGGTGACATATTTTCGAAAAATATTTCTCTCCGACTTTATCAAGTGTTCTTTGTGTTCTGGAAACATGATTTGAAGTCCCAGCTGGAGCTGAGACCACATGAGGCTCAGATAGCTGAAATTCCTCTTCAACTACCTCCAGAGGCACATGTTTAGTTGGGATAGACATTCATTGCAAGGGTTCACACTGCTGAGCCTAAGTGTTCATCAAATATTGAAATTAACATTGTACACTGGTAAACAAAGGACTGTATGAATGGTTCATAAATAAAGAGCTGATTGACCACTTTGATGTCCTTGACATTAGGTTGAAGAAACACGTTTAAATTGTAATGTTCATCATTGATTGGATGTTTCCAATTTCCTTGACTCTAAGCAATGTCCCAGAGCAGAACCCCAACATTTCAAAAACTAGGAACACTTGTGTACAATCCTACTGCTCTCCTCAACTTGCTTTGGGGGAAAAGAATCTCAAAACTTAAGATGCAATATATTAGAAGGTGGAAAATGCCATACTGTTGTCTGCAGAAAAAAAAAAAAAAGTCCAACAAAATGTTTTAGTAATTTGTGTACAACCCAAAAACATTTCTTAAAAACAAAGCACATTTTCTGTCTCTTTAATTATAAACTCATACAAAACCTTTCAATAGCAATGGTTTACAAAATTCATTTCATCACAAAGTTTTATCAGTCCATAATGGGATGAAAATAATTAAGATACTGGTGTAAGTATTTTACATAGTGAAGTGCATTTTATTTAAAGAACCTTACTTTAGTCTCTCTATTTTTTGTTAAACAATCAACTTTAATTAATTTTACTTAATTATTATTTAATAAAATGATGTTAGCAACCCTATATTGGTCCTGGTTGTTTTAAACTACAATTGCTATGGACTTAGTTATGCCCTCTGCAACTCATATGTTTAACACCTAATCCCCAATGGGATAGTATTTAGAGATGTTATTTAGGGGGTCTTTGGGAGGTAACTAGAGTTAAATGAGGTCATGAAGTTGGGACCCTCTTGATGGATCAGTGGCTTGATAAGAAGAGGAAGGGAGAGAGATTTCTCTCTCTCCACCATGAAGACACAAGAAGGTGGCCATCTACAGGCCAGGAAGAAGGCCTTTCCCAGGAATCAAATCAGCTGGTGCTTTGATCTTAAACTTTCTAGCCTGCAGAATGGTGAGAGATAAATGTCTTTTGTCTGAGCCACCCAGTCTATGGTATTTTGTTATGCCAGGTCAAGAGGGCTAATAGAACATGTCTACTATTTAATGAGTAGGGAACTGAGAAGATGGAAGAGTATTATTGAACTTTTGATTATTAACATTTGCTGGCTCAATAAAGAGTAAAAAAAATGGGCTATTTTCTTCTCTACAAGGTTTGGAGGCTCTGCCCTTACTGGCTGACCCCTAAGAATCCGGAATGTAAAAACTAAGGTGAATAATGCTTTATCTTTTAGGAGCACGTGTGTATACTCAGGAGGAGGTGTCATCATTGATGTAGTCAGAGGCAGGTATTGGGATACCTGATTTGTCGGGTGAAGACACAGAATTGATTTTTCTAACTGTGAGAGAGATGAAAATTAAACCTGAATGTTCCCACAGATGGCATTTCACTCATATAGCACACACTTCCTTTTGTAGCATAAAGCAAACCAATGACAATTTAGTAATTGAAGTTTCCAGTAAGATACCTATCAGGAATCCAAGCCTTGGCTTTTTAATCTATAAATAGGGATAATAATATGTCCAATCTCATGGGGTTGGTTGGGAATTAGAGATAATGCATGGAACACACTAGTTTAGTTACTGGCATAAAATACGTGCTCAGTAAATGCTTTGTGTTATTTGGATTATATGTTAAAAAGAGACAAAAAGGGCTGATTTTAATCATGGAATTACTTTCCCAAATTTTGAAGCTAAAATAGAAAATATAATTGCTAGATCTTTATCAAATAAAGCCAGTCAAATGGTTGGAAGCCTTTCATCTGAGACTTTGCTACTAAGCATGTGAGGAATGAGGGGATGTTCATCAAAAAGGATGATAGCCCTGGCCAGGTGGCTCAGTTGGTTGGAGAGTCATCCCATACACCAACAGGTTTTGGGTTTGATTCCCGGTCAGGGCACATACCTAGGTTGCAGTTTTGATCCCCAGTGGGAGTGTGTACAGGAGGTCCAATTGATGTTTCTCACATCAATGTTTCTCTTTCTGTCTCTCTTTCTTTCTCAAATCAACAAAACATATTCTTGGGGGAGGATTAATAAAAACCTTGCCTGATCACTGAAATGAGCCACCAACCCATAATATGCCATCTAGAGAAAGTTGTATGATACTGATCAAAGCCCCTTTGGATATAAGGAACAAAAATCCACTTGCAGTAGCCAAGGAAGGAGGATTACTTAATCAATAATTTATCCAACAAATAGAATGCTCACACGCTCTCAAGACCTGGTGGAATCTTATAGCATCTTAGGGTGAGGAGTCCAGCCAGACCTCATGGACTAGTGGTGGAATCTGGGGTTTATAAAGCAGCCCTCTATTTTTCAAGACCTATGTGGTCTTTCCTATATCTTCTTATGCCTTCACTACCTTTTTTGTATCTACTTCATTTTTCTCTTTCTCGCCTTGCCTTTTTTCTCTGAGTGTTCAGTTTGGGCATGGCCCAGGTCAGTTCTTAGACCCAGTCTCCATGTTCTTCCCATTCATGTGCCAACTGAATCCTCCTCTCTGAGATTTAAAGCATCTAGAGAAGGGGTCTGGCTGGCTTAGCCATCCCATGGTTCCCCTTGAGGTCAGATCATCTTTTTTAGCTGAAGCCATCGTGAGGGCTCTCCAGTGTGCAAGCATGGTGACTCAGGCCCACTCATTTCCAGTCAAGGTCGGGGGGCAATTTTGGAAAATGGGTTTATCGTATGCCCTGGTCTCCAGGAGGAAAGAGGGATGAATTGATAATGGTTCTTTGCAAATTTATCTCCCCCATGGAAAAGAAAAACAAAAGTCATGTCTATTCAGAAGGTACACATTCCTCTTTTTTCAAAGGGCAACCTATAAACTCCTGGTTTTACATTATGTCCAAGTCTTTAGGGAAACACGTCCAGCAGTGGTTTGTGCCTGTTTCATACTTGTTTTCTTTTATTTGGCAGCAAAATAAAGATCATGTTTCGAATAAAAGCCCAGATCTGTCCCCTTACACATTTCATTAAGCATTATATGCTCTTCCTGTCTCTTGTTCCACAGTCACGTCCAGGCATGTTTTACAGACTCCTTTTGTGGGAATATTTTGCTCATTTCTACATTTATGATTTCTTATACCACAAAATAAATCTAACATTTAACATAGGGTTGGAGGATTTGAGGAAGATAAAAGTATCTTATCAGCTTGTTGTTTATATTAACAAGTTAATAAAAATTGTTTTTTCTTAATGCTGTTTAAAAAAAAAAAACTGCAGGGAAACCTAAAGCTGGAATATATTTCTGGAGAGGACAGGAAGGACAGGGAGTGAGTGAGATGGTGGAGTTGGAAGTCTTAGCCCAGGCTTCACCCCTCCCAAGCTGTGTGTCCTTAGGCAAGTCTCATAACCTTTCTGGGACTTAGCCTCTTCTCATTAGTCATAGGGGTGATTAATACTGCCTTGACCTTGAGCCCACAGATTTGTTTGAGGACACATTGAGAGTAAAATAATATGCTCTCACAAAAATACTTTCATGATTTGCGAATATGCTTCAAAAAAATGGAAGATTAGTTAAAAGAATAAAAATTTCCTGAGCCCAGAAAACTGAGTGGAACTTCCTCCCTTGCCATGTGACTCCCATCAGCAGTTTCTGGTGTCTTTAGAGGCAGATGGGTCCAGACCCTTTGTACTAACTCTGCCCTGTCCAGTTCCCCACCATCTTGTGGACCGATCCCATCATATTCATCTCCCTGATGGTTCTTGAATCAGTCCCTCCAAAGTGGATGCTCATGTCTGATAGTCATTTACTGGTAAAAACTAAATCAAAGTAGATTAGCATCAAGCATGGTGCTAGGCTGTGACTTTATAACACTGATAAAACAATAACAACATACCAGGTGGTCTTTTAAGCACTTATATCAATGATGTCATTTGATGTGCAGGACAAACCCTTGCTTAATAAGTTAAGAACTGAGGCAGGAGAGGTTAAGTAATTTGTCAGATGTTAAGCAGACTGTTCGCTGTGGAATCAGGCTGTGAATCCCAAAGATCACTAGAGCTTCCTCCCTGACCCCAAGGGGCTTATAATCCACTAGGAGGTTATATTTCACATTCCACTAACCACAACATAGAATGACACACCCAAGCCTAATGCTGTGGGCTAAGGAAACTCAAATGTGGGCTTATTTCCTCCTTTTTTCTATCAGGAGGGCTTCAAAGAGAAGTTAACAGCTGAGTTGGGTTTAGGCATAGAGCCAAGCTGACCAGATCTCCCTTGTCACCATTCACTTGGACTTACCCACCCAGGATTTTAGATATGATTCCTGCCAGAGATTTCAGTAGCCACATTAGCCTGGGTGTCAGTGAATTGAAGGCGGAGAGGGTGGGGAAAAAACCTCAGTTGAGGGGTCAAATGCTCAGTGCTTGATAATACTACAAACTACCCATCATCCCATTTTCTATCTAGTGTGTGCTTGCTTCAGGCAACTCATAAAAGCTGAGGCCCTGGAGATCATCTGGCTCAATGATAGCAGATAGATTTCATTCCGTGTGCCAACTCCAATCCACTGAGGGTTGCTGCTGGAACACTGGGTTTAGGAGGATCCTGAGGCTGTCAGGGATCAAAGGAAAAAATGCCTCAATTGATTAGTGATGTATGACATGGGCCCGGGAGTAGAAAATCATGGCATATATGCAATATGAATACCAGACTGAATCTAATCCAACAATTTTGTTTTGTAGAGGAGGAAATAGGAAAGGTTGGATGCCTCAAAATCACTTAGCAGGTTAGTGGAGAGTTGCCTGGTTTCTAGTGCTCTTTCCATAACACCTCAGCTCCTGTCAAGGAATAATTGGTGCTCACAGATCAGCAGCAAAACCCAGCAAGCAGATGACATTATGCTTAGTACAGTATCTGTGTTAAGTGTATTTCATTCTAATTCCTTGAAAGCTGATGATCCATGTAATGTAACTCTATTCATCAGAATATCTGATTATTCAGATCATTCCCTGACTTGGCTGGATAATAGCCAATAACCATCCCCCAGGCAAAGGGCAATTTATTCCAGACAAGAGAAAAAAAGACAGGTCAAGGTCTTCGTTCTTTTTCTAAAGAGCCAGTGATAAGCATTTATGTAGTTGGACTGTTCGCCAGTCTGGCCTGAGATGTCAGTTAAACCTGATAAAATAAAATGCATTTGAAGGAATGATGGCTCTCTAAACAGTGAGCTCAGCTAAGTTAAACTCTGGTGGCCAGATTTCATCATCTCTAAGCATTCCTGAGGTACGAGCTAATCAAGGAGTGAGCCCTGAGGGACTAGTGGGAATTCATAAGTAGAGAGGAAGAAAGGAGGACATACCTAGCAGGGGAACTGCATTTACAAAGGTTTGGTGGTAAAAAGGAGTGGAGCCCCTCGGTGGGGAGTAAGATCAGACTTGGAGCAATTGAGAAGCAAAGGTACGTGGTGAGAAGAGCCTGGACTTTGCAGTCAGATGGACTTCCAACTCTCCTAACTCTGCCACTTACCAGCTGCAGGATCCCAGCACTGTGTGCAACTTCTCTGGGTCTCAGTTTCTTCATTATATGTCCTTCAATCTCTCTATATAAAAGGCTAACATGCAAAGTGTCCCCTCCGGAGCTCACTATGACGTGCGCTGACCACCAGGGGATGGCGTGGAACGAAGGAAGGCCCCTGCTGGCAGCTGGCAAAGGGAGGCCCAGGCCGGCAACCGGAAGGCCCCAATCGGCCCTGATTGCTGGCCAAGCCTAGGGACCCTACCCGTGCATGAATTTCATGGACTGGGCCTCTAGTATGGTATAAAAAAAAAATGGCTGAGATAATAATGTCAAACTCTTGTACACAGTTCTTGGAATTTAGTTAATGCTAGACAAATAGTCAAGTAATTCATTAAAATGCTGGCTTATTATATTTTGTAGGGAAAACAGTACTGGGCCAGGCATGAGAAGCTTTGAGTTCTGGTCCCAGCTCTGCTACAAGCCAACACTAAGACCTCGGATGCTTGGACATAGTAAGCATTAAATAAATATTTGCAGGATGAATGAATGAGAAAATTCAAGAAGGATTTCACATCTATCTAAGGAAGGCTGATTTCTCAGATCCCTTTTAACATAACATTCTTTTGATCTCTCTATTTCTCACAGATGGTCAACTCCACTGTGAGTTGGGCACCATCCTGGCCATGAGACTAAAGTCCCAGGAAAGTTCATAGAATGCAGCGCTTGACCTCAGCAGTCCCTGGGCTGAGTCACACCTGAAGATTTGACCCCAACTACCCAGAGATCCCATAATGCTCCACTTCACCTTGGAGTTGACTGACTCCAAGCAAAGGAAAGCAGATTTTAAAACAAGGGATAGCCCAGGGTGAATGAGACCTGGGGGTGCGTCCCAGCCTCTGCTCATGCATATGAATTGCTGTCACAGCACTGTTCTCTTCCTGGGCTTTCAGCCTCTCACCTATGAATCAGGGCTTTTGCTGCTTGGCCACCATGAAAGGTCAGGACACTCCATCCACCCTTGACCCTGATCTGCCACATTCAGGCAGGGCGCCAGTTTGTTCAACAGAGAGGGAATGGCAAACTGGCTTTGCTGAACCATCAGGGCACCAGCTGGACTCAGGGAAGGCCGTACTTTCCCTGGCTTCCTGTTCCCTGGCGGAGATCCCCTGGTGGTGTGGGCTCAGACCCAGGAGGGGGCAAAGGCGCTCAGAGGCAAGGAGACAGCAACATTCACAAGATGAGAGTTCAAAAGGAAATAGCACAAGCTGGAAGTAATTGATGTGTCTTTTGTGCTTCAAATATGCCTGCTTTTGTTTATTTTTTTAATCTCAACAAGTCACAAGCACTGCATGGTAAATTAGATTTCTGTTCCCCCCCACTTTTGGGACTCCAGCTTAAGAGGAGCTTTTACGTGGCTTTAAAGATAAAACTTCAGAAGGCCCTAGATCTGTGCCCAGGAGGCAGGGAAAACAGCCATCAGACAGGGAGAAGGAAGCTACAAAGGCTAGCTCATCAGTCCTCCCTGAAAATGAGGTTGGAACTAGGAAGTACAATGAGATGGGAACCAGCTGATAAAAGCAGGAGCCAGGGGACCAGAGAAGTCCGGGGGCCAGTTTGTTATTAATGTAGTATCAATAGGAAATTGTTACAGGTCTCCAAGCAGAGGACAGACTGTAGGAATATTCTGCTGATGAAAGATGTTTCTAATATCTTTTCTTGTCGCAGATTAAAACAACTGGTAGAGAAGACACACCAACCAACTAGTAGTTCAAATTCAGATTTGGAAATAGAAAGGATGGGGCTAGTTTGTAATTTTTCGAACCTATGTCTTACTCAAATAACAAGAATGTTTTTAGTGCTACAATATCGTTTAGTTATGTATTCATTTATTCAATAAATAATTATTAAATATCTACGATGTGATCATTCCTCTGGGAGATACAAGAGAGAAATAACTTGATAGTCGCATCAACAGATGTGTATAAAAATGGGCTAAAATCAAAAAGAGGAAAAGGACACAATTAACTGTCCAAGGGCAGATGCTCTAGGACAGTGATGGCGAACCTATGACACGCGCACTCATTTCTTTGGTTGATTTTTCTTTGTTAAATGGCATTTAAACATACAAAATAAATATCAAAAATATAAATCTTTGTTTTACTATGGTTGCAAATACCAAAAAATTTCTATATGTGACACGGCACCAGAGTTAAGTTAGGGTTTTTTAAAATGCTGGCACGCCGAGCTCAAAAAGTTCGCCATCGCTGCTCTAGGGCATAATCAGTCTGTTGACAGAGAACTCCCTAAGAGCTGGAGTGGTTTGAGAGGGACAGGTGGGGGAGAGGGGAGCAGGAGCTGGTGCAAAGGGAACATTCCAGACCAGGGGAAAAGATCGGCAAAGGTTTGGAGGGTGGCACAAGCAGCGTATCTGAAGGACACTGGTATGCCTGAAGTGGAGATATTCAAAAGCTCTCCTGGAAACAAAAGGGAGTCTTTGCTGACTTTCAAGACCAGAGTTTACCACATTAAATGGTAATTTAAGAAGACAAACGAATCTGGCAGCCATGTTCAGAGAGGGCAGAGTGGGAGAGTTGAAGAGGGAGAGGTCAATTGGGGCCACACCAGCGATCCAGGGTCAGAGATGGGACTGAGAGCCTGGGTTGGGCATAGCCTATCTTAACAGTTGGTTCCCCTGGACCTTTTCAAATATCCCAGGGCCCAGGCAGGTGTCCAAACTGTCCAAAGAGCGAATGGGACACCTGAGTTCCAAATCCCTGCTCATGCCAGGAAAGGAGCACTTCTGGGGCATAAGAGGAGCCTGGAGAATAGAACAAAACCCTGGGAAAGCATGCTTCCCATCTGCAGCCCACGTCCCCGGCAGCCTGCCCACCATTGTGGAAAAGGGGGCTTAACAAGATGCAGAGCATCCAAGGCCCGGCCTTCTAGTATTCATTTTTCTTGGAAATGCCTGAGGTTCTGTGATTCCTCTCTAATCCCATATGCCATACTTAACTTATATTTTCACAGGCACAGGACTGGTGGCTTTGGCCAACATCCGCTTCAGGATGGAGAAGGTGTTGCCCTCAGTCTGTGCTGAGAGCTGGCCACACGTGGTTCAGGGCAGCCATTTCAGGTGGCATCAATTAGACCCCAGATCCCAGCTATCTGGCAAGAATCACAGTTCAGGAAATCAGAAAATAGGGTATCTTTTTTCTCCTCTTTTTATTTTTTAATTTGAATGCAATGAGTTCTTCTCTAACATCAAACAGAACTAAATTTCTGAGTTTAGAAAAGTCACAAGAATTTTTATTTGATCTCTAAGTGCTCTACACGCCCCCACCCCCAGCTGCTCCACAACTTGGGTTTCTCTTTCTAGCTTAGGTCCTCTGTTTTATTTTCCTGGATCACCTGTAACTAATTCTATTATCTAGTTATGAGTACCAGGATCCCCTGCTCAGAATCAAAGGTTCCTTATATATATAAAAGGCTAATATGCAAAGTGTCTCCTCGGGAGTTCGACTGTTCGATCACTCACTATGACGTGCGCTGACCCCCAGGGGGTGGCACGGAACAAAGGAAGGCCCAAGATGGCAGCCAGAAGGCTCCAATCAGCCCTGATCGCTGGCCAGGCCTAGGGACCCTACCCATGCATGCACCGGGCCCCTAGTATCTAGTAACACTTGTAGAGGATCATTTTACATCTTTAGGAAGACAAGATATTTCTTTGGGTTTCATTAACCTTATTTTTTATTAAAAATGTTGGAACAGTCCAGCTGGTGTGGCTCAGTGATTGAGTGTCAACCTATGAACCAGGAGGTCACAGTTCAATTCCTGATCAGGGCACATGCCCGGGTTATGGGCTCAATCCCGGTGGGGGGATGTGTGGGGTGGGGGTGGGGGAGGGCAGCCGTTTGATGATTCTCCCTCATCATCGATGTTTCTCTCTCGTGCGCACCCTCTTTCTTCCTCTCTGAAATCAATAAAGATATATATATTTTTAAAAGTGTTGGAACATAAATCCCAGATCTTCTTAATATTTTTACCCAACTGATGAAAAAGTGACACCTGCAAATATATGAATCCATACCCTTTCAGAAGACCTCTAATAAGCTCAGCGCCACCCACGCATGTCACTCCTGTTCCTGACTGTTCTGCATTGTTTGATGCAGCTTGCCACTTCATCCTTATTTCCTAGTCACTGGGAACAGTGGGTGTTATCTCTTAATGTCACATCTTCAGAGGGAAGCCCAGCAGGGTGTAGCACAAGCTGGCCTTAGAAGTGTTCTAAAGGGCTTATTTAATAATCACCCCAAATGGATGTTTAAAAATCAATCTGTTTTCCCCGAGAACCGATCTTGCTCTCTCCCACCCATCCCCCTAACTGGGACCACTCTTGTCATAATTACTGTAGCCTCCAGGCCTACTGGACCATACCAGCATGCCCAGAGGCCATCTCGGTTACCCTAACCGATGCCTGGGCAGCTGGCCACAACCCACACCTTTCTCTGCTTGCTTCCTAGGCAGAGGGGACCCAGGAACATAGTGTTCTAGAGGAGTATTTATTTTCCAACAGAGAAATTCAGTTCTGAAAAAGGATGGTGGGCACCTGGGGATTTTTTAATTTGGGGTGTGTGTGTGTGTGTGTGTGTGTGTGTTTGATCCCTTTCTTTCTGATTTTCTATTGGTAAACCATCTTTCTACACATTTCTAGCATGTATGGTTCTGGAGAGGTTCATCCCACTCCTGTGCCCTAGGGCAGCAATTTCAACCTTTTTCAGCCCATGACACACATAATCTAATCACTAAAATTCTGCAGCACACCAAAAATATATATATTTTGCCAATCTAACAACAGCCAAAAAGGTCTAATTGTGATTCATTCATACCATTGTGAGTTGGCGGTTGTCATTTTCTTTTTTTTTTTTTTTTTTTACAATCTAAGGGAAAAGAGGTCAGTGCCCCTGACTAAATAGTCAGGTATCTCATGCTTTAAAAATTCTTGCTGCATACCAGCTGAAAATCGCTGCCCTAGAGGACAGCACACAACCCGGCCTGGCCAGTTCTCTTTCCTGATTTCGGTGATTGATTCAGGAGGTGGGTGTGTAGCCCAAGCCAAGCCAAAGTGACATTCTCAGGATTTGTGGTAGAACTCTTGGACAAGAGATAGTGTCTTTCTACTGCATTAGAAAGCTGATAGACATAAGCATGATGCTATGGTGGCCATCCTGTCACCGTAAACTGGGAACCTTCTGGAGGACTAAGCCAAGAGAGGAATGCAGAGATAAGAAGCGATGAGACACAGCTGTTTTGTGACATTATTTGAGCCCCTGGACTTAGTTGCGCCTGAAGTTAACTATGCCTGAGCTTTTCAACGAGGCTGGCCAGAAGCATTCCCTGACTTGCTTAAAGCAGGTTGAGCAAGGCTACTCACCTTGAAGGAAGGGGCTTTCTCACCTCAGTACTTAGAGCCTAGTGTTGATGAAGGGTCTTCCTGCCCTTATTGATGTGCTAAGGCCCAGGAATGGATTCATTAATTCCTGTTTATGCACTGATTAAGACATAAGATAGAAACTCGTGGCTTTATTAACACTGCAGTCATTTCCAACTCATCTTAGCATTCTTAATTTCTTCTTTCCTCAACATGACAGAGTAATGATCAAGTAGCAAAATTTACAGATGGCTTACTTGTGTAAGGGCTGACAGACAGTGAAAGGTCTAAATGTAAGGAGCAACAACACAAGACCTGTCTGATGTGCAAACCTGGTGTCCAGTCCCTAAAAGGGTGCTCAGAGACTCATGGTACACTGTCTAAGTGAAGCCCCTCTCCAAAACCGGCCAGTTAGAGGCAAGGATAAGGACAGCCCAAGGTAAGTTTATTTCTGGTCTATAGAGGTAAAGACTAGGTCTATCGGTTAACAGAACCTAAACAAAAATCATAAGCTTTGATATTAGGCAGACTTGTATTTAAGTCCCACGGCTTGTAGTTACTAGTTGTGTGAAACCCCAGAGGAGCTTTCTTAACCTTGGTTTCCTTTCTCAGAAATGGAAATCACACCACCTGTCTCATAGGGTTTTTGAGGATATTCAATGAAATTATAAATTTAAATACATCATTTAGTCACTGGCACATAGTAAGCCCTCAATAGGTGGTAGCCATCATTAGTATAATTATTAGTAATAGTAATTATAACGATAATAAACAGAGGCAGTAGGAATTTGCTCACTTCTACTTAAATTTTATGTGTGTGGTAGAACTGGAACTTTAGGAGATAAAACAGCATTAAGAATAATTTCCATGTCATGACCAGTGGTGCACCAGTTGGTTGGAGTGTCATCTGGTGCACCAAAGGATCTCAGGTTTGATTCCTGATCAGGGCACATATCCAGTTTGATATGTGAGTTTGATCCCTGGTCTCTCTCTGGTGGGGAGTATAGGGGAGGCAGCCAATTGATGTTTCTCTCTCCCTCTCCATCTCCCTTCCTCTCTCTCTCTCTCAAAACAATTAAAAAAACAACAGCATATCTTTGGGTGAGGAAGGAAGGAAGGAAGGAAGGAAGGAAGGAAGGAAGGAAGGAAGGAAGGAAGGAAGGATTGATTACCATTAGATAGGCCTTAGTGTCCTCTTAGCCTGGTGTGTAAGGATTAGGAGAGCAAAGAGATGAAAGCACATTTTTTTATCAGTTTTGTCGAGGTCAGTACAAAGTATGTACCTTGACTAAGCCAAATTTCTCAAACACTTAAAGGATTTATTATGCTAATCTCTGCTTATTTTCAATTCAGGTAAAACGTTCCATTTAAGATAATGCTAACAGATCTCTTTTAATAGTTGAGTTATATCAACTCTATTAAAAGATAAAAGCTAATACCTTCCATTTATTTGTTCAGCCTCTACAAATGGCTTCAAAATGACATATTAACTTTTTTAAAGGATTTTGAAAATGTACCCCCTTGAAAAAATATGGCATAAAATGGAAAGAAAACTAAAGCTAAAAACTGAAAATAAAACAATGCCACAATAACCAACATCAAAATACCATACACATGGATGTGAGTATGGTTTATTCAGACCCTGATAGGTGAGTTTTAAATGGTTTTACAGGTTGGGTTTCCTTTCAACCCAACCCTGTCCAGTGGTAGGTAAAGGAAAGAGATAAGAGATTCACAGTCACCCCTGACTTAGGAAGTGAGGACGGTATCTCTTCCATTTTGTTATGTTTAGGGCTCTTTGCTCTGACTCCTAGTCCCCTCTCCCACATCAGGGATATCCTATACCAGTGGTCAGCAAACTGCGGTCCCTTGAGTGTGGCTCTTCCACAAAATACCACGTGCGGGCGTGCACGTACAGTGCGATTGAAACTTCGTGGCCACACTCAAGGGACCTAAGAGCCACATATGGCTAGTGAGCCGCAGTTTGCCGACCACTGTCCTATACCAACCAGCACTCCACTAGCCAGAGTGATCGGTTCAGGGATGGGTATATGAAAAAATTCTAGCCAATGAATTCTGACCAGGTTCAGAATTTTGTTGAACGGAACATCTTGGGGAGAGAAGCTCACTTTTTTCACAGGACCTGAAAGTGAGAGGATGTACTCCTCCTACTGCCAACTGTCACTGCTATTGCTCTTGAAACAGGAGACAGGAGCCAACACTAGCAGAAAGCAGAGCCAGGAAATGGGGAGAAACTAAGTCCTGAGAATCCCCTTTGAGCCCCAAATCCAGCTCTGCCTAACCCTGCTCCCTGGGTTTCCAGTTTACGTAAGCCCATGCATTGCCTTTTTGTTTAAGCCAGTTTAGCTACTTGTGAATTAAAGTGACTTCGTGATATGGAGATCCGGTAAACAAAAACAAACAAAATCAAGACATATCTTAAGTTTAAATCAGGCATAAACAAATCAGTTCAGTGATCACAGCTGAGAGATTAAGACCCAGCACAACAGCCTGTTAAACCTAGAAATTTCTACAAGTTGACCCACAGATTCATGTTGCACCTTCAGGTAATAATAATTTAAAAAACAAATAAAGCATATCTGTTCAAGTGGAGCGTTTCAAGAGAAAAATCAGGAAATTGATCAGGGCTTGGGCGGTCTCTTTGGGAAGCTAGCTAAGGAGTCAGCAGTGTTACAACTGCCCTGATGGGGAGAAGCAATGGCGTGGCTTGATAAATATGGCACTGGGATGCTTGCATTATTTAGGGCTTCTGTGACTTCACATTAAGAGGCCTCCCCAGCCCAGCAGCATGCTCAGTGGTTGAGCGTTGACCTATGACCCAGAAGGTCAAGGTTTGATTCCCGGTCAGGGCATATACCCAGTTGCAGGCTCGATCCCCAGAAAGGGGTGTGCAGGAGGCAGCCGACCAATGATTCTCTCTCATCATTGATGTTTCTATCTCTCTCCCCCTCTCCCTTCCTCTCTGAAATCAATAAAAATATACTTTAAAAAACAAAGAGGCTTTCCCAAACTTGGGAAGGTGCCTTTAGGGCCACAAATAAAGGGGTGTGACTCCTCCAGCACACCAGCAGAAAGCACTCAGACAAATGAGGAATTGTAGTTTTATGAAATGGGGACTGTACAAAGCAGATGCAGTAGGAATTTGGAACCAGCTTAAGACAGTACATTGTTTGTTCAATTCCTGGTAGAAATCCTGCCCCCCAAATTATTTTTAATCTTATATGGCAACTTCTTTGCCAGAAAAGAGCTTTGATGCAATGCTAGCATAAAAATCACTTAAAGCCAGCGCAGCTCAGAAAAATGTTGGAACTCAGAAGCTCCCCTTCCAAACCACAGCTAGTCCAGTGCCTGTTCCTGGCAGGGTGGAGTGCAGTGACGGCAGGGGCAAAACGCAGCATTTTTCTTTACATTAAGAACTTTGTGCCCTGACAGTGTGGCTCAGTAGTTGAGCATCGACCTTTGAACTAGGAGGTCACGGTTCAATACCCAGTCAGGGCACATGCCCAGGTTGTGGACTTGATCTCCAGTGTGGGGCGTGCTGGAGGCAGCCAATCAATGATTCTATCTCATCATTCTTTCTTCTATCTCTCTCTCTCCCTCTCTTTTCCTCTCTGAAATCAATAAAAATAAATTTTTTTAAAAAGAACTTTGTATGAGGACCCTGACATTCTCCTAATTCATGTTTTTGGAGTAGCTGGCCCTATTTAATTCTGTTTCTACTGGGTAAACATCAGGAACTGTTTAAAAAACAGGACAGAATTGACGCAACCCTGTACACATTCAAATACCAAGGTTTGAGTCCCTTAGTACAGACGTTTGCCAACTACAGAAGGCTAGTGCTCTACCTAGGAAGCCAAGAGAATCATTCCACACCTTAGTTCCTCCCATGCCATACGATGGCTCATCTGGGGACCATGTGCTAAGTTGCATTTATGGAAGAAAAACATTTCCAGTACATTCAAGCCTCGTTTTATATGGCAAACAGGCAAAGGAATCTGGCTCTGTGATGAAAAACGTAGTATCCAAAATGAAATGAATAGTTCAGTAAAAAGCAGGGAATCAGCCTTAGAATAGTGGCTAGGATAGCGTAGGCACTTATAAGTATACTAGAGGCCTGGTGCACGAAATTCATGCACTGGGGGAAGGGGGAGTGTCCCTCAGCCCAGCCTGTACCCTCTTCAATCTGGGACCCCTCAGGGGATGTCCAACTGCTGGTTTAGGCCCGATCCCACAGAACATCCCTCTCACAATCCGGAACTGCTGGCTCCCAACTGCTCACCTGCCTGTCTGCCTGATTGTCCCTAACAGCTTCTGCCTGACAGCCTGATCGCCCCCTAACCACTCCACTGCCAGCCTGATTGCCCCCTAACCGCTCCCCTGCCAGCCTGATTGATGCCTAACTGCTCCCCTGCCGGCCTAAGCTCCCCCAACTGCCCTCCCCTGTTGGCCCAATTGCCCCCAACTGCTCTCCCCTGTTGGCCCAATCACCCCCAACTGCCCTCCCCTGCAGGCCTGGTCCCACCCAACTGCCCTCCCCTGCCAGCTTGGTCGCCCCTAACTGCCCTCCCTTGCAGGCCTGGTCCCTCCCAACTGCCCTCCACTACAGGCCTGGTTGCCCCTAACTGCCCTCCCCTGCTGGCCTGATCACCCACAACTGCCCTCCCCTGGTGGCCATCTTATGGCTGTGGGCGCTGCTATCTTTGAAGGCATGGCAGTCAATTAGCATATTCCCTCCTTATTGGCTATGGGCGCCACCATCTTTGTGATAGTGTGAAGGTCAATTAGCATATTCCCTCTTTATTAGATGGGATGTTGAGTGAGTGAACAAAAGCATAAGCAAATGAATAAATGAATGAATCATTGGTTGAGCCATTTAAAATGAGACCTGAAAGAGAGCCAGCTGGGAAATTCTTGGAAGTGGAGCGAGATCACGATTGGTCAATGGGACAAATATTTATGGCTCATCCATCTTGCACAAGGTGAAGTGGAAAATACTGCAGGGGAGGGAGACAGGAAGATGTTATCAACATGGTTTCCACTCAGTGTTGCTGGCCATCCACCTGAGAAAATAAATACACTAGTAAAACAAGGACTGAAACTATAAATTAATTCTCTTCGTGAAATAAGGAACACAGAGAAAAAAGTCTTACAAGCATTTGTGTAGGTTCTGGGGGTTGAAGGTCAGAGAAGACTTCGAGTAGAGATAGCATCAATGTAAATAGAATTTGAGTCTGTGGATAGAAGGAGCAAGGTTTGACTGTCAAGGAAATGTCTGATGTGAATGCAATCATGGGACATATTTGGGACCAGCCTGGCAGCTAAATATCTGTAATCTGTCCACAGCTCTTGTCCTCTCTGCCAGGCTCCAGGTTCGTGCCATCATCTCATATCTGAATTACAGCCTCCAATTGGGTTTCCCAGTCACTTTTTCTGGTACTCCTCTGACTCACTGTCCTGAAAGCAGCAAGAATAATCTTTTTAAAAGATAAATCCTGTCTGTTTCCTCTCCTGCTTAAAACCTACCAGGGTTCCTCACTGACCGTAGGACAAAGCTCTAGCTCACTAGGTTTTCAAGTCCAGCAGGATCTGGCCTGTTTTCTGACCCCAATCCCACCTTCCCAGCCCTGCCACACTCTGCCCTCCAGCTACACTGAACTTCTTTCAATTCCCAAGGGTGCAACGCTGTCTCCCCTGGGCTCCATCCACCAAGAAAACTTTTGCCCCATATTTCACCTGGATAATTCCTATTCACAGGTCACATTTCATCCTAAATAGCACTTCCTCTGAAAGAGTCCCTCGGCCTCGGGGCCCAGGTTACCTGTCCCTCCTGTGTTCTCTCTGAGCTCCTTGTACTCCCTGCTGATAGAGCTTGTCACATTTCATGATCATGTTTAGGGTTTCATTTTGCCACCAGACTGTAAGCTCCATGAGAAAAGGGACCAGGATTGTCTGTGTCACCACTCTGTTCTCAACACAAACAATAGTGTCTGAAACTTGTTAGATATCCAATAAAGTTTTGTTGAATGGGTAGATGAATGAATGAATGAATGATTGTTGTTCAAACAAATTGGGAAGGGATTGAGGATTGCAGTGGGCCTTGAATGGTAAGCCAAGGATTCTGAATTTTACATTAAAAGCACCGAATTATTAAACAATTTCAAGTACAAAGTGTGACAAAATAAGTGATTAAATTGATATTCGAAAGACAAATATATATATATATATATATATATATATATATATATATATATATATATAACTGATTTTATAAGAATGACAGGTTGGAGAATGAAAAAAGGGAAGCCAAAGATTTCATTTCACAAAAATAAAGGATTTAAAAGAAGGAGGCATGAAATCATGTGCACAGTCTAAAATGTTTCTTAGATCAATTACTGATATTTGGGGACTTTTAAGATTTGGCTTGAACCCAAAGTTGGTCCTCGAAACTAAGCATAGGCCATCCTCCCTTCGTGCCATGTCATAAACACTGGTAAGTGCCTCACCCAGACACTCACACATACAAAAGGAGGAATGTAAAGTCTCAGAAACGGTTTGTAAATAACTTTCCACGTGGGGTGAACCACATTTCTTTGATTGGGGACAGAGAATGATAAAGATTTAAAGTTGAGCGGAGGAGATGGATGCTCTGAAGCTTGGCCCCACTTGAACTGGGGTGTTAGCAGACATGCAAGCTGGTCCTCAACTTACCCAACCCACAAGGCTGAGCTGGTCCTTCTTTACAAAATTAAACACACACACATACACCCAAAACCTTATAATGTTATCATTTTTCTGGTATTACATGTCTGGTAATGTAACCAGACAACCAATGGGTTGGGCTGCCTGTCACTACTTGAGCCAATTAAACAGAGACAGGGTTGAATCATATATGAGCATTTATTCCAATACTGCCAGCAGTATGGGAGAGCAGCAGGTCATCCACAAAAATCTTCTCTGCAGCCCCCTATAAACCAGCTGCTTACATAGGGTCTGACAAGGATTACATGAGTAAGTAGAGATTACAGGCATGGGGAAGTAGGAGGCTGGCTGGGGTGGAACTCCATTGTTTGGGTAACTAGGTTGTTAATTTTTCCGCTATAATAGGCAGTTCTTGAATGAAAATGGTTCCAAGGTTGACTCCCAGGTTCTGGGGGCATACAACTCCCAGCCAGGTCAGAATGTCCTTTCTTTAACCAACACAAGGCAATCATGGTTAACAGAGCATGATTAATATTTCCCATAACCATAGCTAGTCCCCGATTTTCTATATTTGCTTAACAGTAAATGCCACATAAGTAGAGGAGGGACAAAAAACCCAGGTAGTTTGCAGGAACTGTGAAGGTCAAATAGCCCAACCAACTACCATGAGTTGTCTTAGAATACACTGGCCTGGATGGTTCCTAAGCCTCGCTCTGCATTCAGTCAAATGTTGTTTGGATAATAATATTAAACTAGGAGTAACATGACCCATACGCTTAAGATTATTAAAAGAGTGGAAAATTGCACAACGGAACATTTTTCTTAGTCTTCGAAGCCTGAGGGTCATAATTTGTAGGGATCACTGTGCTGGCTTGGATACTGATTATTTACTAAAGCGTTGACAGCTTCTTCAGTTTTGTACAAGATAGAAAAGAAGTCCCAGTTCCTCCTCAGGGAGTGATAACATAAGTTAGGCAGGCAAAGACTCCTACATAATATAGATAAGGTATGGCTGTAAAGTAATAACGGGAAATTTTTTAAACGCAAATACCAGGACTTACTATTCAAGAGGGCTGCTCTGCAAGCCTATCACCGTGGGGCATGGTATAATTAGTTCAGAGCTATATCTGTTGCTCAGACATTTTTCGAAGGTATCTTTAGACACGGAGGCGCAGTGTGGTGTAGTGGAAGAAGCATGAACTTTGAATTCTGACCTTTACCAGCTGCATGGCCATAGGCAAGTTTCCTAACCTTCCAGCTCTTTAAATTCTCTTGCAAAATGGAGATAAGATACCACACTCCTTTTTTTTCCCCCCTAGGATTACTGAGATCATGCTAAGAAGTACCAGTCTTAAGAGGCAGCCATTACTTTTCATGTCCTTTAAGTTCAGTTTTAGATGAATAGGATACAATCAATCTTGTTAGGTAATCATAGAATATTTTGATGAACAGCAGAATTACTCAGCTTGATCACTCCTTCAGACAAGCAACTTAGTCCCTGTATTATTCTCGTAGGGCTGACGTCAGAAAGTACTACACATTGGGTAGCTTGAAAAACAGAGATGTATTATCTCTCAGTTCTGAAGGCTAGAAGTTCAAAATCAAGGTATCAGCAGGGCCATTCTCTCTCTCTCTCTCTCTCTCTCTCTCTCTCTCTCTCTCTCTCTCTCTCTAAAAGCTGTAGTGGAGGATCCTTTCATTACTTTTCCTAGCTCTGGTGGTCCCTAGCTATCCTTGAAGTTTCTTGGGTTGTAGACTTAGCACTCCAATATCTGCCTTCATCATCACATGTCATTCCTCTGCATGTCTGTCCCTATGTCTCTTGTCTCCTCCTTATAAGGACACCAGTTAGATAGGACGCAGGGCCCTCCACAATCCAGTGTTACTTTATCTCAACATAACTAATTATACCTGCAAAGATTCTATGGGGGTGACCACTATTCAACACAGAGCAGTCACCAAAATCAATCTCTTAAAAAGAAGTATTATATTTTTAAGGACATCCAAAATTATCAAATGCATGTTTTACAAAAGCTAACAAAAAAGAAGAGTCCTAGATATATTTCAGACAGTGGCACCTGGCAGTTTTATTGGAAAGCTTGGCTTGGCTACCTTTTTCATTAATTTAAAGCTACCATATCTGACTATGTATATATTCTCATTATTTTAGAACTTCAGTTAAACCATCGTTCTGTCCCTCCATGAACATAGAATGGAGAATATTCTCATGCATGCCTAGGCATACCAACTAATACTCAACTCAGAAAGACTAGAAGAGTTAGTCTAATAAATCATCATCATCATCATCATCATCATCATCATTATCATTGTGGCATCTTCCTCTAAATTTGATCTGGCCAGAAACTGATTCAAGCTGAGTTAGTTATTCCCTTTTCATCTCCAGTCTCAAAGCTTTGTGTAATTATACAGTCTGCATTTGTATAAATAGCATAAATTTCAACAGATAGGCAGCATTTATACATCTTTTGATGCAAACAGAAAGTTAAAGATGTTCTCCAGTCTCAGTGAAACCCCTCCCTGGAGGAAGGCAGATTTTAGATGGAGACAGATGCTTAACAAAGACTTCCTTGAGGAAGTGTTAAAGAATTCCCCTATTGAGAGATGGCAAGAAGGAGTTTTCAGTCACTTGTGCTGTGAGCCAAGCTCTGGGCTGGATTGGGCTGAGCAGACACGATGGCCCCATTCTAGGGTCTCCATGTCTGATGAGGCAGGAGAGCCATACACAGAAGGCATAGAACTCAAAAGGGTGGAAGTCCTAACCTGATTCTGGGTATCTTAGAAGGCTTGTAATTATCACCACGATTAGTGATCCCTGGACTTCCCATGCCAAAATCTGGGGGGTGGGGCAAGGAGACTAGAAGCAGTATCAGGGGACCGTGGGACAGAGGCCGGCCACCGTAGTCCCAGCATGAAGAGAGAGACTCTTCCTCAGTCTTGACAGAGTGTCACACGGGGGGAACGTCCCATCAACTATTGAGCCCCGAGATTTTAGCTATGAAAGATTCCAGAAGTCTTATCAACTCGCCTCTTTTAATAAAGAATTCCTCTGCATCCTGCTAACCATTGCTATTCGAATTGAAGACCTGAAATCAGCCTCCTGAGCAGGCAAGGGAACAATTGTCTCAGGTTGTGGGTGAAAGCCAAAAGCGTTTCACCCTCATGAAGTTCCCTAATTCCTTTCTGTCACAGTGATCTCTCAGAGCAGCCTTACACTTGAAAAACTTCTCTCAAGGGAATTTAATCTGGGAAGCAAGGAGAACACTTGAAAGCTGAAATGCCTGTGAGAGGCGTGGCGAGCCGAGGGGTCACAAGGTCCATGCCTGCAGAGTCAGGCAGGGAATCTTCGGTGGAGCTTCTACTTAAATCTGCCCCTTCTTATTGGGTTAGTTATTTCCTCATTATGGAGTTTTGAGAGTTCTTTATGTAATCTCTATACATGTCCTTTATCAGATATGCAATTTTTCAAATACTAGTATGTTCTCTCAATCCATGACTTTGTCTTTCATTCACCTAGTAGTGCCTTTCAAAAACATAGGTTTTTAATTTTGCCAAAGTCCCATTTATCTTGTGTGGTGTTTTTTTTTTTTCTTTTCTTTCATGGATCATGATTTTGGTGTTCTAAGAAATTTTTGCCTAACCCAAGATCATAAAGATATTTTCTTTCCTTCCCATTTTAAAGGGCCAGAAATAATTTTAAATTCTATGGAAGTTCTCTGTGAGTCACCTTTTTCTACCTTTACTTATAGCACGACCCTTCATATCCCTAATTTTGTATCATACAAGGCTAACAAGTCCCTTTCTTAAATTTTTCACAGCACATCATGGTTTGCAAGAAACTGTTACAAGTCTTACTCAGGGTCATCTTTTCCATGATTTACACAGAAAATCAATGCCAATTGGTTTTTTTAAAAAGTATTGAGATGTCAATACTTTTATTGAGTGTTGAGAAAAAGAATAAATGATCTTCGTTCTCCTGAGTCTGAACTTGCTTGGAGTTCTGGTCAGATAAAAATGACATTCACTATCACAATATATTAACCAACTATTGCTTAACTTTAAATAATGAGAAAATTGTGGAGGGGATTGGGTTCAGGGGAAGAGGCAGAGGGAAAGCAGATTTTTCTGTTTAAATTTTGCTTTCAGGTAATTAGGGTCGATGCCCGTTGGGGCCCTTTGCTCTTCAGTGCTATCTCAGACCTCCAAAAGATGATTTCAAAAGCACTTGACTAATTAAATGTTATTCCTTTAACATGGACTCTCCAAGATAGTGTTTTTAATATACTAGAGGAGTCAAAATTCTGGCCTGGGGCATAGGATAAAAACATTTTTGTGTAGTCGATGGAGAATGAGTGTTTTTAGCCCCTCTGGCACTGTTCTGGAAATACACACGTGATATAGGAAATTCATTGTCTCGTGTCCAAACACTGTTCACAAGAACAGTTTTTAAAAATGTAATCAGACCCCAGGAAATGTAGGGCGCAGTTCAGAATGTGCGAGGTGTCCTGAGAGCGTGGAGGCCTGAGGATGTGCATGGGCAGCACACAGGCGAGGGGCAGTGGGAGTTGAGCAGAGTCTTTCATGGGGAGAAAGCTTTGCTGGTCCCTCTGAAACCACTGCAGCATCAAACTTCAGGAACTCAAAAGGAGCAAGGGCAGCTATTGAGCCCCAGTGCTCCATAAACGCATACAACTGTTCTGGCAGCCGAGATCCTGGCCTGGATCAAGGAGCATAAACTTGACGTTGGAGACTTTTCCATTCTGTTGAAGGTTTCAGCAATGGTTTCAGTACTGAACTCCTGTAAGAAGCATTTTCAGAGAAGTGAAAGCTGTCCATTGCCCTTAAAGGAGAATATAGCTTTGGAACCCCCTTTATCTCCTCTTCTTGGCTGTATCTGGGATTCCCAAAGCAACAGGAGAGTTTATCCTTCCTCTGAAGCCATTTCCTGCTATTGTGGTTATTTTACCAAAAGATAAAGGAAATTCAGAGGACCAACAAGGGGTTACATGCCTGAAACTCCCACTGAGTCCACTGTTGGGGCTTGAGTGCCCCGTGGAATGGCACATCCTTCATTTTGCACCAGCAATCAAGTGCCTTGGCCTCTTTGTACTTCTTTCAGCGTTTAGTGCTTACTAGTCTGTTATCAGTTCCTCGTAGCCCAACATGAAGTCACTGATTCATGCTATCAATCCAAGCTAAGGTAGATTTGAAATCTAAATAAACATGAACTGCCCTAGCTGGTTTTGCTCAGTGGATTGACCCTGTGGGCCAAAGGGTCCTGGGTTCGATTCCGGTCAAGGGCATGTACCTTGGTTGCAAGCTCTTTCCTGGCCCAGGCCCTGGTCAGGGCTCGAGCAGGAGGCAACCAGTCGATGTGTTTCTCTTATATCAATGTTTCTCTGTCTTTCCCTCTGTCTTCCACTCTTTCTAAAAATCATTGGAAAAATATCCTTGGATGAGGATTAACAAAATAATAATAATAATAAACAAACAAACATGAACTGAGGTGTAACTTCCCTAGCAAACTCCATTATGGCAGAACTGTAAATAACTCTATGGAATCTTTTATCTTAAGGGTTTCCTCCTGTTCCTCACAGAGAGAATCATCAAAAAGTAGGAATTTTAGACTTTTTTCCCCCCTAAACAGTGTGTGGAGGAGTGATAGTTGGGTTAAGAGAAATTTTAATCCCATTTTATTTAGTACAAAATACATTGCCCGTCACAGAGAAAGGCAGCCGGTCCCTTTTAGTTTATATTAGGCCCAGGGAGTTTGGTCTAGTAAGGAAAGCACAGCCATGGGCTTTATAAACCAGCGTGTGAATAGCAGTCCTGCCATTGCTGTCTGTGTGGCCTTGAGTGAGTGTTCTGACTTCTCTGAAACTCAGCACACACACACACACACACACACACACACACACACACACACACGGGGCTACTGACACGCAGACCCAGACCAGAGGGCTGCTGTGGGTATTCCGCATTTCAAGGAGCTGAGCAAGGCACCCGGGAGTTGAGGCTGTTCTGCGTCTACTATCACCGCGCTGTAGCTTCTATGGTAGCGTTCACCACCGTGCTTCCTAATTGCTTATGTCATCTCTGACTTGCCCCAAGACCCCGCTAGGGCAAGGGCCATGGCTTGCTCGCTCGCCTTTGCATTATCCACCTGACACAGGCCGAGTACAGAGGTAGCTTTCAATAAATATTTTTAGAAGGAAAGAAAGAGGGAAGGTAGGGAAGAAGAGGTTCATTAGAATAGTAATTAAGTGATTAAAAGCACAGATTTGGAGTCAAACTAAATTTTGGAGTCAAACTAAATTTCAAATCCAAACCCTCTGAGTGACTAGCTGGGTGACTTTGGGCAAGTTATTCAACTTTCATTTATAGAAAAGCAATAGTGATATCCACCTTAAAGAAGTGTGATAGGATTGTGAGATTAATTTTGTAAAAGGGTTAGCATTGTTCTCAGCAGGTGGGAAGCATTCAGTGATCACTGTTCTCATTATTACTATATAGTTTAATGGAACTCATCTTAAATCTGATTAATAATTGCCTTGGTCCTTGCTGGATGAAACGGGTGTGGAAATCATGCAGAAATTACCTTCTGCTATTACTAGAAATAAGCAATCAGCACTTATCCTGGAACTGTATGCTGGAGGAGATGGGCTACCCTCGTCATCAGCAAGCCTGACCCTGTGGGAAGTATGGAATTTTAACCAATTCAGGGAGGGGTTTGAACGGTGCCTATCTGTATATTCAAGGGTTCTTAGGCATTCAGACATAAGTCACATCCTGCACTACTGGAGCCGCAACTCAGAAATCACTTTAAGAGAAGGCAGGTGTCCTGGCCAGTGTGGCTAAATGGTTGGCATTGACCCATGAACCAGGAGGTCATAGTTTAATTCCAGATCAGAGCACATGCTTGGGTTGTGGGCACAATCCCCAGTGGAGGGCATGCAGGAAGCAACTGATCAATGGTTCTCTCTCATCATTGATGTTTCTATCCCTCTCTCCCTCTCCCTTACCATCTCTGAAATCAATGAAAACATTTAAGAAAGAAAGAAAAAAGAAAGAAAGAAAGAAAGAAAGAAAGAAAGAAAGAAAGAAAGAAAGAAAGAAAGAAAGAAAGAAAGAAAGAAAGAAAGAAATGGCAGGCGGTGACCAAGTGCTCCAGCCAAAGTGCAGAGCATGGTCTGGACCCGAGGGAGTGAGTGAGGAGGACGTGGGTTCTGGGTTCAAGTCACTGTCTTACTATTTTCTGGCTGAGAGGAACCTCATTTCCTCATATACAAAGTGAAAGCACCTAGAGTCCTCCCTGCATGGAATGGTGGTAAGCATTAAGTGAGATCATACTTGTAGCTAGACATAATGCCTGACACATGCTCAATAAACCTTGGCCATTATTGTTGTAGCTGTTATTATTATCAGCTAGTATCAGGGGTGGAGGAGGAGGGGATGCATGCTCAGCAGAAATTCTCCAGGTCAGTGCTTTCCCACATTTGCCTGCTTTCCCCACCCTGACATCCCACAGGAGAGCAAGGCCGATGCAGATCAGAGTCCGCCACACACTATAAATATTCGCTTCACAATTACTAGATTATTAGTATTTATGTTGAAAACAAACTCCCCTTTGGGACTCCTGCTCAACTCTATTGGCACCTGGTGGATCCTTTAATAATTAAGTTCCCCCATCTTCAAAGATCCACATCAGAGTCTTTCCTGAGGCTGAGGACTGAATGTTCTTGCACCTGGGAATTTCCCTTGTGGCCAGAAAACCAGAAGGGGGAAACGTTTCATGCATAAAAGAAATGTTACAGGGAGAAGATAAGGCAACGTCGGGGGGAGGGGGGCGCATTTCTTGAGGTCTAAAAACCACACATAAAGATTTAAATTAGTCTGCCTCCCTCTCCCCATTCCCATTAGAAGCTTATTAAACAGTGTGATGTGTGTACATCTGTGTGTGTCTGGGTGTGTTGATACACACACGTGCACATGTAGGCATTAGGAAGGGCGCAATAAGTCAGAGCTGAGATTGATATTGACTTCGCAGAAAATGTTTCGTGAAATTTGTTTGTAAAAATAAATCTGAGGCAGCCCGTCTCAAACTTCAATGAGCACAAGAACCACCTAGAGAGCTGCTGAAAATTTATATTTCCAGCCCCCGAGAGCCTGATTCAGTAGGCCCAGGATGGAAATCTGGAACCTTTATTTTTATTTTATTGTATTTTATTGTACTTTATTTTATTTTATTTATTATTGACAGTATTACAGACGTCTCCCATTTTCACACACACGCCCTTCCACCTAGCCCCTGCCCCTCCCTAGGCCTTCGACATACTATTGTCTGTGTCCATGGATTATGCATATATGCATATATGTTCTTTGGCTAATCTCTTCCCATCCCCTCCACATACCTCCCCTCTGAGATCTGTCCGTCTGTTCCATGTATCCATGCCTCTGGACCTATTTTGTTCATCAATTTATTTTTTTCATTAGATTCCACATATAAGTGAGATCATGTGATATTTGTCTTTCTCTAACTGCCTTATTTTGCTTAGCATAATGCTCTCCAGGTCCATTCAGGCTGTCGCAAAGGGTAAGAGCGCTTTCCTTTTTACAGCCCATAGTATGAAATCTTTACTTTTAACAAGCATCCCATGTAATCCAATGCAACTGGTCCTTGAACCACTTTGAAAAATGCTAGTCTAAGCTTGATGTTTTTATCTTCATAATTTTTTCTGCTCTCATATTCATTTGAGAATAACTTTTAACTACTTTCCCCAATTTTCTCACTAAGCGTAAGATTACCATCATTGGCTCAGGTAGATTCTTTTTTTTTTTTGGTGTGTTTTGTATTTTTTTTTTTGGAAACTATTTAGTGTCTGAAAGCTAAAGTGCTTTTGCATTGAGTAGGGCTGGGGCAAATGGAGTGGAGACAGCTTTATTCTGAACCTCAGCTAGACAATGACAAAGACTACCAGAAAGATTTTCTCTCCAGGGGTTTTTCTACCAAGAGCAGTTGCAACAGAGGAAAGCCAGCTGAACTAAGGGCTCTGTGAGTTGTCTCTTCCCTGTTAACTTAAAAGCTATGTGGTCAACTTCTGCACAGAGCACATGGCCACAGAAACTCAGCCTTGCATGCCATGGGCAACCCAAGGCGATGGTTTGCTGTGCGTGAGCAGCTGTGTGCAAGTGTGAGGCAAGCCAGAGGGGCCCGGCCCAGAGGCAGATAACACGGGAGCCGGCCCTAATCCTGCCGTCCTGGGATTTGCCCTTTAATGGCTTCCAATGGAGCCTGTTCTGAAGGAAGGCAACTTGGCAACATGAATCACAATATCCTTTGTGTCCAGTCTGCATTTGAAGTTGGATCAACTCTGCTCATGGATAAGATGAAGGAGGGACAAAGGAAGGCACTTGAGTCCCAGGAGCAGACTGGCCCCTGCCATGGAATGCAGGCACTGGGTGGGGCAAGGGGGTGAGGATGAGTATGAACTTAGTGGCAGCAGTAAAAATCCTCATAAGACATTTGAAGACCAAGAAATATTCTTCTCTGGGAAAGCTGTCACAAAGCTATTAGAACAAAAGTTAACTATTTGCTCTTCGACAAAGCGGCTGTGAGTCCTGCTGTTTTAACATCTATGGATTCAGTTTCTTCTGTGAAATAAAAGTATTGGAGCTGATGATTCTGTGACCCTCTCCAGCTCTAACCTGAGGAATTTTTTAGGATTAGCTACAATGCTCTTGAGTAGTTGAAAAGTTGGTTATCTATGACTGTTTTACAAACTTCTCCAAAATTTAGGGGCTTAAAGGAACCATTTAATTTTGCTCACAATTTTGTAGGATAAGTCACCTCTGTTTCCAGCTGGGGCAGGAGGACCCATCACCTATCTGATGCCCCGGTCTCTCTCTCTCTCTCTCTCTCTCTCTCTCTCTCTCTCTCTCTCCCCCCCCCCCCCCCCCTCCTTCTCTGACACACTGTCTCTACTTGGCAACTCATCCTCTAGGGCCCCCTCCACGTGACTCATGCTTCTCAGGATGGCATGGCAACCTCAGGTTGGTCATACTTCTCACCGGGAGCCTTGGTGTCCCCATAGACCAAGTCAGAAGCTGCTGGTCCTCTTGAAGGCAAGCCCAGAGCTGCTGTAGCATCACTTTCACTGTATTCTACTGGTCAAAACATCACAGGCCAACCCAGAATCAAGTGTAGAACCAGAACCCTCAATGGGAGGAGTATCAGAAAATGTCAAGCTATCTTCTATCAGCCACAGTCAGCATTTAATAGAAATTAATTTCCAATATGATGAAGTCTACCCAAAGGCAATGACTCAAAAAAATGTTTGTTCTTTCACAAAACTCTAAAGACTTCGCTTTCTTATTCAGCGATTGTTCTATGGCCTCTTTCTACCCAGTTAAGAAGCTGATTGCAGAGGAAGGTCAGGCTCATGAAGACATTGTTCACAGACCAAAAAAGGTATGATTAAATAATAACTGATTGCTGTTAAAAAACAAACAAGAAAAAAAAAGACTCATTTTAATGTAATTGACTTTTATCTTTGATAATCCTCAGTCCCTGGCTCTTTCAGAAAGAATGGCATGGGGGTTGCTAAGTCACCAGTAACTCTATCTACAAAGTCTTGTGACAGGGCCACTTCATGGGGCCAGGGGACAAGCTCATTGCTTAGTGCTCTGCTTCTGCTCTCAGTGCGGCACAGATGCCACCCTGGCAGTCCACACACAAACAGATCTTTGTTGCTCTGGGTGCAGCAAATTCTTTACCATGAATAATCTACTACAACAAATGCTCCCTTTAGTTCCCTCTCAGTTTTGAGAGTATTTGAGCTCCCAAGAGAACGAAATTATTGCTCAATAGGAACTAAATGCTAGAAATGCTTTCTTGAAGCGTTGCTATGGAAAAGAAATGAAATGCCACCATTTGTTTGACATGTCTGGTAAAAGGAATAAATGGGTGACTTTGGTTATGTAGACACAAAGTACTACAGCATGAGGCAGCATGGTGGAGCAGTGAGGCACCTGGGTTCTGGAGTCATCCTGACTGGGTTTGCATCCACGCCTTATCACTTCCCACCCATTGGACCAATAACAGAGCTTAGCTACACCTCACTTTTCTCAGAGGGAAAGAAAAGACCACAAGAGAAACATCTACCTCTGAAGGCTGTGTCTGAGGGTTAAATGAGATGATCCCTGCAAAGTAGTCAATACACAGTAAGCTCTTGATACATGTTTGTGCTGTTATTATTACTATTATTACCACATTATGGACCCACACATACTCACATTGCTCTTTAGATATGCAAAGTAAATGTGGCTTCTTAACATATCATATTCCTGGGTAGTTGGGGAGGGAAGATTTTCAACATATCTCTTCGGTTCTTGCTTATCTCTGCAGTGGGATATGTCTTGTCCTGGAGGGACATTGCCTACGCTGACAACCACAGAACCAGCCATCTGCTTCCAGATCTCTGCAGTGTCACTGGCCTCCAGCACCTCTGAATCCTGTCTTCAGGGAAAACTGGAATTTTTGGATTTCCTGCTCACCACATACAAGCCCTAGGGAGCCAGGAGCCCTGCCTCAGGCTCATCTACCCATGACCTCTTCCCAACGTGAACCACCCTATCACTGTCACTCCAACATGGGGGCAAATGTTGAGCATCTCCAAGGACTGTGGTTCCTTTGGGGGAGGGCACAAGTTTACCTCCAGGAGACATTGGCAACATCTGGAGACATTTTTGATGGCCACACCTAGGGAAATACTAGCGCCTCTAGTAGGTAAAGGCTAAACATCTTACAGTGCGTGGCACAGCCCCTCAAGACAAAAAAATAAAAAAAAAATAGTTTACCCAAAATGTCTACAGTGCCAAAGGTGAGAAAATCTGTCGTAGAGGCTTCCAGCACCCCAGGCCACAATGAGGAAAGCAGGCCACTAGATTCAAGATTCTCAGCTCTCCTTAAACCTATGGAGATGTTTCTACCACGCAGCACTGCCGCCCTCTTCCATTAGCCGGGAGTTGTACTCTGAGATTGGGGTTAGTAGGGAGGTAGGGACATGGGTACCTCACCACCTTGTTCTGCCTGTCTCTCCACACCTGCCTGGGGGTGAAACAACAGGCTTTCATGAACCTTCCTGGTGACAGAGATTTCCCCATGTCATTTCTTCTGCCTTTCCTAGATGTCATCTGCCCTTGAGCCTCCTTTGGGCCAAAAGGGTGAAGTGAGTACCGACAGAGAAGCTGACTTCTCACTGAGGGAAGATAAACTGCGAGGGATTTCAAAATGACTTCATTGTTGGTTTATTAATATTTATAAATATTATACAACCAGCTACTTTTCTGAATGCCAGGCAGTAACTTGATAAAATATGCATTGAATGGAATAATTTATACTATAAAGTATTTATTACTACCTAAAAAAGCAAAACAATTTTTGGAGGGAGGGGGAGTCTTTTTTTCTAGGTGGCCTCCCTTCGATAGTGTCGGGCTGCTGTCTGAAGTTTTTCTGTGGCCAAAGAAGCCCTCTTTGTAGATCACATTCTTGCTTCTCCCACTTGTGGAACCTGAGCTGAGGGCCCACCTCAGTCCTCTAAGCATCCCACCTTCTCATGTTGGTGGCTGCAGGCACTCTATCTCAGGCCTGAAAGCCTCCTGCAGTACTGAGGTGGTCCAGGGCTGATCATGACAACAGCTGCAGAACAAGTAATTCAACAGGTGTCTACAGCTTGACACCCACTCTGAAAGGAGTTTACTGAGTAGGGGCGAGCGAAGGAAGACATGTGCTAACATGCAATCTCAGACCCAGAATGATTCCATGCACGGGCTCTGGAGTAGGGCTGCGGAGGTGAGAGTGCTGGCTCTAGCGTTTGCTGCAGGTGGGACAAGGGGGAAGTTACTTCATCCTCTGAACCTCCGTTTCACTAAATGTTGAAGGTGATAATATCAACTATGAAGGCAGTTTTCGTCAGCTCCAGCTGCCATAACAAAACACCACAGACTGAGTGGCTTACACAACAGAAACTTATTTTCTCACAGTTCTGGAGGCTGGAAGCTTGAGATCAAGGTGCTAGCAAGGCTGGTTTCTAATGAGGGCTCCCTCCCTGGCTCCTCGACAGACAGTCACCTTCTCATTGTGTCTTTACATGGCCTTTCCTCTATGTGAACACAAAGAGGGGTGTGGGAAGGGCTTTCTTGTGTCTCCCCTATTTCTATAAGGACACCAGTCCTATCAGAGTAGGACCCCACCTTTATGATCTCATTTAACCTCATTACCTCAAGGCCCTGTCTCCAAATACAGTCACATTGGAGGTTAGGGTGTCAACCTATGAATGGTGCTGAGGGAGGACACAATTCAGTCCATAGCACAGAATTTCTTTAAAGATTCAATGAGATCATCATCATCCATGTAAACTATTTGAACCCAGTAAGCCCTCAATAATGTCTATTATTATTGTAGTTGCTGCTATTGTTGTTAAGAGTATAGAGCACCACCTGACCAGGACAGGCAGGTCTATAGCTTGACAACCACTATGAAAGGAGTTTGCTGAGTAGGGACCAGTGAAGGAAGCCATGTGCTAACGTGCAGTGTCAGACCTAGACAGACGGGCACCAGAAAGAACCCAGGGAAGGCGCCATATTTGGCAGAAGGAAAGAGGTAGGAGCCTCTCGAGGAAGACCAGTCCCCAACACTGACAGAAAACAGCATTTATTGATTTATGCCACAAACTTAATAACAACTGCCATTTATTTAACACTTACTATGTGCTGAGCACTTGATGTAACTTATCTCTACTATCTCCCAACAACCTCTACATATGGGGAAACTGAGATTTGGAGAAGTTAAAGGGCCTCGCCAAAATTTCAGTTATTAAGTGGCAAGAGTTTGACTTGTTCCAAGACTATTTGAATCCCAAAGTCACGTCCTTTCCTCCCAGACTGGACTGTTTGATGTAGAAGCTCAGGGCTGTGGACACAATGGACTGGAAGATGTAGTTTCTTCCCCAGAGTCATTATTAATTGGAAAGATGAGCTAGTCTCTACTTGCAGCATTTGGAAAGGGCTAGGAAAATCATCCATTTGTCCCAAAAAATATTGAGCTGATAATTAATATATGAATTGGAAAAAGAAAGGGATTCGGGACATCCTATCGGTTGGCGAGACCTTATTACTGTATAACAAGTAATTCAGTCTAAAATCTAGTAGATTAAAACAATAATTGTTTATACTTGCTCACAAGTCTGCAGGCCATCTGGGCATTGCTCATCAAGGCTGGGCTCAGCCAGGTGGCTCTGCATCAAGATATAGATCTGGCTGCACTTGGCTCCATGCTGAGGTTCCCCATGTATTCATCTAGGCCCTGGGCTACATGGGAAAATCTCTCTTCATAGAGATGGGAGTAGTGATGCCTCTTAGGGCCACTGCCACCCACACTTCATTGGCCAACGCAAGCCTCAAACCAATGAGGAAGTTCACTTTGCCTTTTGTGGGAGAGGCTGCAAAGTCACCTGGCAAAAAAATGTGGATAAGGAATTGAGGCCAATAATTCCATCTACCAAAGACATTTTCTGATTTGGAGTGGGAGTGGCTAACATAAACTGGGTGGAGTGGGTGGAGAGGATCTATCAAATCCCACTAACTTTCAAAACATTTGCCGGAAGAACTTTGCCTATGAATAAAACACCACATTTCCTTATTTCTCCAATGGAGATAATGAAAGACAAACCCTCCCACTTTCCTTTTCCTTTTCCTTAAAAAGTACACAAAAATTGTAGGATGCCAGAATATTAGGCAAGCCTGGCTAAAAAGAGAGATCCCTGTAGTCTCAAGTTTCAACCATCTCTAAGCTTCTGGCAAATATCTGTGAAAAATGCGCGCCTCTGCTTTGAGGTCTCAGAGTCCCCATTTGGTGTTTTATCTCCACCCCTGTAATCTACAAACGCGAAGACACCAGCCTAACTGCTTGACAAATAGGAGCAAGTATGTTAATAAAACAAAAAAAGGAAAGCCCCTAGAAACATAAATCTGAAAGAACTGGGGCCAGATTTTATGGCAGCAAGTCCGGGTAGGCCCCTAGCGGTATCACGTTACTGATATAGCTGTATTTACATTTCATTGTGTTGGCTCAGCAGTTCTGACGATGGGGGTGTTTTTGAAGTGAGAGACACAGTTCCAGTGGAAACCTGGATTGCTCTGTCTTTTTAGTAGAGATTCTCCCTGGCATCATTTTCTGTCTTCTCTCTTATCCAGACAAGTTCCACGGTGTCAATGATTTCAATTTCCAAGAAGCAAGGGCATTGAATGAACTCTTTCTAGGGGTCCATGCAGTCAGTATCTGGGTCTCTTCTGCTCCCAGACTCTTATGGGCTATAAGAAGACCATCCATGTAGCTTAGTGCATAGGTCAATATCCAGATGCCTTTTTGCGCCAACCTATAGGTCCTCCAGGGTTGTGCAGCCCTGAATTCCAGTCAGCAAGGTGTTACAGATGTCCTGCAGTGTTCCCAGCACTGTTGCCGGGCAATGGAAGGTAGCAAAGGAAGAAAAGGCTATATTCTCAGAACAGAAAGTAGTTACTATCTACCCATTGTGTGCACCTTGTGACTTTAGCTGCACTACAACTGGGGAATTGTGGGTTTAGAGTTTAGGCTCTGCTTTTAAGTATACAGACGCAAATCAGATACCTAACTTCGAACTAATTACAATGCACTTTATCCTATTTTTTTGCCAAAGAGCATCTTATCTCAGCTTGCTTTTCTTTTTACTTTTCCTTCTAAGTCACAAAAAATATCTCCTCTTGGGTCAGGAAAAAAGCAGCAGCACAGACCAAGCCGATCCGAGAAGGGAGTGGTGAGTGTACTGGGTGCCCACATCGCGCTGAAGAGGGAATTTGTATCCAGCACCCACCAGGCCTCAGGGTTGGATGGATTCATTCAAGTGTGCCTGACCAGCCTCATAGTCTGGTGAGGGTTTGTTGTTCCCATGAACATACCGATTGTGTTAGTGCTTAGGAGGCAGTTAAGTTAGAAAAAGAGAAAACAAAGTTAAGGTATAGATCAGCCGTGGGCAAACTACGGCCCGCAGGCCGGATCCAGCCAGTTTGAAATGAATAAAACTAAAAAAAAAAAAAAGACCGTACCCTTTTATGTAATGATGTTTACTTTGAATTTATATTAGTTCACACAAACACTCCATCCATGCTTTTGTTTCAGCTCTCCGGTCCAGTTTAAGAAACCATTGTGGCCCTCAAGTCAAAAAGTTTGCCCACCCCTGGTATAGATAGTACTTTTTGTTATATCAAGGCTAAGTTCCAGTTTTTGTGTGTGCTATTAATACACTGTCCCAGGTTATTTAAAATTAATGATTTCTAAATAAGTAAGTAAATAAATAAATAAATAAATAAATAAGCAAGCACTACAGTGGTTTTCAAACACTTGGATGCATAAGAATCTCCTTGGGAGTTGTTAAAAATCTAAATTTCATATAGTAGGCACAGAGAATAGTCGAGGAACCTTTCATCTTCTCTCCAAAAGATGTGGTTCATGAACAAGACTTTGCAAAGCACTCATCTAACCATCTGTCTGGCTTTCTTTGGTTTACCCCAGGTCACTTGGGTCACCATCTGTTCCTGACTGCACCAGTGAACCACGGAACATTACGGAGCATTGCCTATTCCTGCTCAAGCTTTTGCCTAACCCTGCCTACACTTATCTGTTGTGGGTTCCAGATGAGGCAGATACCACCTGAGATGTCAGACAGGAAGACATGGTCCCTTTATTGCAAGACTCAGAACAAAACACTGGAAACCTCTAGATCAGTGGTTCTCAACCAGGAGTGATTTCACCCCTAGCCCCTCATGTAACAATGTCTGGAGAAGCTTTTGTTTATCACAATCTTGTGGTGGAAAGAGCAGTCAGAAGGGTGCTTCTGAATGTGGTGGGGAGAGACAGGAATGCCACTGGACATCCTGCAATGCACAGGACAGGCATCCACAATAAAAAATTATCCAGCACACAATGTTAGCCGTGCCGGTGCGAGAAACCATGATTTCGACCCAGCTGTTCTTCAACGAAAACTTGGACGGTTTACACCCCTTCTCCATGTGCTCAAAGGTATATTGATCCCAGATGGTGGAGGATCTTGAATGTCATTCTTAGGCATGTACACAATTTCATATTTAGAAAGCTTAGAGGAATAAGGAAAATTACCTGCCAACCAATTAGCCCAGAGGAAACTAAGTCATGATAACCCTGGAAAATAAATAGCTCTTAGTAGACATATGTATGTTGAATGTTGACACAAAGGCTGGGGACATGGATGAAAGCAGCACAGTCCCTGACTTCAAATAAATTATTTTTTTGTGAGTGGATATTATATCTATTCCAAGAGCCATAACATAGAGAGACGTGGAATCAAAATAGAGCATATGAGACCATTGTTAACAGAATAGAGGAATCCTGAATTGCTTCAATGAGACGGGGCAGGTGGGCAATGGGGAGAGAAGTGTGATATTTTTTTAGTTTGGTCTTAAAGATAGGTGTGATTCTGATAGAAGACATGAAAACAAGGTTATTCAAGCAAATATTCAGAGGCACAAGAAATACAGGTAGCATTGGTAGGGGATGGGTGGTCCCAGAAGAGTGAACAAGAAGTTTTCATTGATTATGTGAAGGAGAAAAGTGAGGGTGGCCCAGTTTGGGAAGGTTTTGACTGCTTAGCCAATGTATTGGGCTTTATCCTGTAACAAAGGGCTACCACCAGGTCCTTGGTGACAATCCCTGTCGCTCTAGTTCTTGAGCAGAGTCAATGGACATAGGGCACATATTTGCCCCAGAGGTCTAGCCCTACACGTTCCCTTGCTCAGTATCCATTTTTCAGCTGCAGACTGGCTCTCTGGGCAGCCTGTTGAATATTGAGCTGGGTGACAGGTAAGAGCATTTTGTTGTTTGCAGGTTCTATCCAGGAAGATGAGAAGAAGGATTTAGAAAAACAACACCATCCTAAGCACCATGGAGCCAAGCTTCTGGTTCTCATATACTCCAGGAGCTCACAGACAACCTCTATTTCTCAACAAAGGCATCCCCTCAGGTCAGGGATAGGTAGAGATAAGTTAGTGGGGCCATGCTCTTGGGCTCTGGAAGCTCATGCTAACTCCATTTCAGTAGAGACTAATTTTTGGTTGCTTCTTCAATAGGGTGGCACCATCTAAGCTATCTTCAATCATTAAAATAAGCAAGTAATTGCTCAAAAAAGCAATTAATATAAATATGAAAATAGAAAACAGCACAACGAGTGACCGACATCCCTCTAGAGAACTTTGCCGCAGAAGAGGCCTTTGATGAAAGTTGAATGCCCTGGAGAGCAGCTTCCATGTACCTGGAGCTGTATTTCTCAAAATGTGTTCCATGAGATGCACTTGAGTTCCCTGAAACAATAGTAGGTGTTTCATAAAACTCACCCCACAGTCAAGTAAGCCTGGGAAATTCCAAATCATATCCTATGCTTTCCATAGTCACAAAGTTTCAAAATCCCCTGGTTCAGAGGACTAAAGAAAAGAAAATGTAGTTGACTTTGATCAACCCAGATTTTCCAAATGAACTTATTTTATTTGGGGATTTATTTATTTATTTATTTATTTATTTATTTATTTATTTAGTAATAGCACACCTACCAACATTTCGTGGATATTTAACAAGTACTTACCATGTCCTGGATTCTGTTGTAAACACTTTAAAAAACATTAGCTCATTTAATCTTCATAATGCACCTACAAGGCAGATAGTATTGGTTTATTTTATAGATAAGAAAACTCAGATACACAATCAGGGACAGCTGGGGGCAAGGAGGTCATGTTGTCTGTGTCAACCAGGAAGTAAGACTACATGGTGCACAATGTTTAACCAATATATGGAACATGGTGTGAAAAATACAGTGTCCTACAGAGGCTGTCCTGGGAAAGAATGTGGAGGGGACCTGGCTCTTTTGTTGCAGATCCCCCCTCATCTACTTGTGAATACTTCTAGGTACCCCATGGGTATCTGTGTTTTGATTGAACAAACGCTCTCTATCATAATGGGCCAGAAGCAAAGGTGGGCAAGGAGACAAGCTGGCCAACCCAGGCTGACAGTGCCACAGTGGAAAGTGTGAACAGAATGTACAAATCAGGGAACAGTGTGAACTCAGAGGCACATTGAAGCCAGAGTCCCCAGGGGACTTTCAGAAGTATCATCTCTGTGTCTCATTTTACACACAAGTGAAAAAAACTGGACCTGAGAGAGTGTGTGTCTTGCCCAAGGGCTCATGGTTACAGCTGGGCACCTGTTTCCTGGTCTAGGACTTTTTCCTACACATAACTACATTGCTGCTAATTTTAAAGGTTAAGAGTAGCTTAGGCAGAACCACTCTGATGACAGAAGCAATCAAAAATTAATCTCTGCTGACATGGAGTTAGCAGGAGATGCCTCAGCCCAGGAGCACGGCCCAGCTAACTTACCTCTTTGCCCCCCACCTCTGTATCTGGTTTCCTTAAATGAGGGGTGGGGGGGGGGGGAGAAATCAAGTGATCTAACATGCTTTAATTAAAGACAAAATACTCAGCACCCTATAGAGCTCCCTGGGACTAAGAGCAGAGTACAGGTTCTAGCTTCTTAATTTCTCCAAAACTCTCCTACTTGCCACAGGAGGTAGACACACTATACAATGCTCCTCAGAGGAAGGGAATTGCTGTGTCAATGAGAGCCAAGAGATGAGCCCCCTTTGAAGGTTGATGTGGGTGGGAAGACTAGGGAGCCACCCCCACAGCTGCAGGAGCTGCCAAAGTTCCTGGTAAAGGGAGCGTATGTCCTGCCCCCACACACGTCACTGTCACTGAGCCAAGCCTGCTGGGTCTAAGAACAGGAGCCCTTAGAGAAAGCTCCTGGCACAGTTCTGTGCCTCCCCTTCCAAGCCCTGAATCAGGCCAAGCAGAGCCAGGGCAGCCCTGCCACTCAGCCCTGGGAGCTTGCCTCTGCCCTGGACCAGACCGACCCTGGACCTCACTGCTAAGAGAGGCCTGTTCAGTATGTAACATGGATGGCTGCACACACTATGGCAGACGTGACCGACTCGATTGTTCCCCATGAGGAAACCCAACTCAGATGAGCTTTCCGGACCGTGACCTATGAACTGAGAAGATGGAAAATAAGCAAGCACAGATGTGCATGAGCAAAATAGGAAGGGGGTGGGGGAGAACACATAGACCGAATCCTATGCCCAACCAACTCAAGTCACAAAGAGTTTATAGCAACAAGGGAAACAGAAAGATCTTATAATATATGGAAACTAGAAAAGTTGGTGTGAATTAATGAATAGCCTCCATATCATAGCACACTAAAAAAAATTCCATTTTTACTAATGCAACATTTTAACCAACAGTAACAGGAAAGACAGAGTTAATCTACCCTTTAAATCTCACCTTCCCTAAAAAATCTTTCCTAATCTCTGCAATCCACACAGACCTCTCCTTTCTGTGCCATGATCTCTAATGGATTTGCCTGCTTGTTCTGTCTCCTTGGGTCAGGCCAGGGTGTAGGCAGCAAAAGAGTACAGCCAAGGATTCAGACATGGCTCAAATCTCAATCAAGTTGCCAGGATTAGAACAGATGGGGAATGAGCAGTCCAGGTCAGAGAAAGAATAAGACAGTTCCTTTATGTCAGAGCAGATTGAAAACTTAGAGTGACAAATACATAAGGATTTAGACAAATATCTAAGATGAAGGCAGGAAAGATCCAGAGCACAGCAGGTCAGAGAAGTTGAAGAAAGAGTTTCCAAGAGTGGGAACCCAAAATTTAGGAGAGGAGGCCCTTATCTCTCTGACCTTGTTTATGATCACACTTCCTGCTATCATTTAGTCATCCCTGGCCTTCAGAAGGAGACACTGGTTTGGTATGATATTTTGAAAAGTGAGGGGATTGGGGAGTTGAAAGGGCAGCCCGTCAGTATTTTCAATCTGTCCACCACTCTTGGTTGGGACACCTATAGGGTGCAAAGGATAGACAGAAACTCATTTTCTTTTTAAACCTGAGAACAACATAGATGTCATAAACTTCTATCTCCCAGTGTTTTGCTGCCTTGTGTGCCTGGTCAAATATTTGTTTAAAAAGTAATTTAGCCCTAACCGGTTTGACTTAGTGGATAGAGCACTGGCCTGCGGACCAAAGAGTCCCAGGTTCAATTCCGGTCAAGGGCATGTACCTTGGTTGTGGGCACATCCCCAGTAGGGGATGTGTAGGAGGCAGCTGATCGATGTTTCTCTCTCATCTGTTTCTCTCTCATCGATGTTTCTAACCCTCTATCCCTCTCCCTTCCTCTCTGTAAAAAATCAAGTAAAATATTTTTTTTTTGAAAATTTAAAAAAAGTAATTTAAAATCAATCATTCATGGTTTAAATGCTAAAACTTTTGTTGCAGTTGGCCACTCTAAAACTGTCACTTAGTCAACAAATATTTATTGACTGCCAACTATTCACCAGGTACAGTGCAAGTCCCCATGAATGTGTGGGAAATAGGACCAACAACCAGTCCCCAGAATATCAAGTTTCCATCCAGCCTACCACATGCCTATCTGCCTCCCTTCTTTCTTCCTTCCCTCCTTCCTTCCTTGGTATGTTTTTTATTGTCTTGAGAGAATAATTTTCATCGTTAAAGGTTAAATCTTGTTGACCTTAAACCAATCGACACCCAGATATTTCTCCAGCAAAATGGACTTATTCAGGCACAACAAAGAATTGAAATTTGGGACATGCAATCTAATGGTGAACCACATGCAAGTCCACAGAACAAAGTAAAAGAAAGAGAGAGTTCAGAGGGGCTGTTGTAAACAAAGAGTCCATTGGAGGAAACTGGGATTTCAAAGTGCAGTGGCTTTTTATTGGCTGTCATTCAATCGCTGAGTGGTTGCTGGGTGAGGAGAGGATCCTCCTACCTCCTCCTGTGGAGCAGGAGAGCAGAAAACAGCTTCCTGTCGGAGATGGAAAATACGCCTCTTCCTGTTGGGGTAAGTGGCGATGGGTGATGTCGCCTCTTAACTCCAATTTAAATGAGGCTCCTGTTTATTTATCTCCACGATCTCAATACAAGTTTTTATATAGCAAAATTATTACTGTATCTTGTAAAGATTCAACTTGTTACTCTGCTTTGTTGCTCAACCTAAAATACATAGAGTGGAAGGGTATGTTATTGACACTTCTAAATCACAAAAGGAAAAATGGAAGTAATTACAAAATGAATAACCTAGGAAAATGATATTCAAATGTGAGGGTTTTTTTGTTTTTTAAATATATTTTATTGATTTTTTTTTACAGAGAGGAAGGGAGAGAGATAGTTAGAAACATCGATCAGCTGCCTCCTGCACATCTCCCACCAGGGATGTGCCCGCAGCCCAGGTACATGCCCTTGACCGGAATCGAACCTGGGACCTTTCAGTCCACAGGCCGACGCTCTATCCACCGAGCCAAACTGGTTTCGGCCAAATGTGAGTTTTTAAAGTCATACCTCCAATGTTAAGAAATTGTGTGTGCTTTTATTTATCTATCTATCTATACACATACATTGATCTAGATAGATAGATAGATGATAGATAGATAGATAGATAGATAGATAGATAGATAGATAGATATACATACAGGTGGTTTTCTTTGTGTCCTTCAAACACGTCAATATCATGGAAGCATAGAATGTTAAAACTTGATGGGCTCTAAGGAAATTTTTGAGATGATGAAATTAAATTCCAGATAATCACTTGGTCACAAACACTCATTTTAGGCACTAGCAAAGTTATGTTTCTATCAACATGATTTTAGGGGTTTCATCAAATTTAAAAGTAAAACTCTGGCACAGAGGAAAGGTACAGAACTTCCACAGAGCAATTAAGAAGAGACTCCAAAAGTATAATAATTTTAACTAGTAAAATAAAAGGTCAAATGAACAATGAATTTAAAATATTCTACTTTTACAGTTCAGCTGGTAGTTGTAGTAATAATTGTCTCTATTGTACATTTCCTTTTTAAAAAAATGGAGCTGGCTTTTTAAAAAGCTAAATAATTCATTTTAAAATAAACCCAAAAAGACATACAAATTAGTGTTTGAACTGTAATTATGTGAGACTTCAGCTACTGGTTACATTGTCTGGCCTTTAACACAGTGCATCCTTGTAGCTCTAGTGCTCTTGGGGTTTGTTCCAAAGGGAAAGCCATGTAGCCACAATCTCTGTTTTATATCACCTATGGTATAATACTCTGCTTGTAAAGCTTGATTTTTAAAAATAGCTTTTGTAAGGAGATACATCTGACATTAGAAATGTCATATTAACAGCTTAGTAAAAAATATTCCTCAGTGCTTCCATGGTAAGAAGGGATGTATTCAAAGATACCATGGATGAATAGTTTATCAAAAAGAAAGAGTGAATGTCAAGTAAATCAAAGTGCATTTTTAAAGATTTTAAGATAGAGAAACAGCTTGTAACCAAACAAGTGGTTCAGCTGCCTGCCGCAGCAAAAGCGAAATTTGTGAGACAGATGCTAGGCCAAAAGTAAAGAGGTTTATTCAGGTGCCCCAAGACCTGGAATAATGGTCTCAAAGGCCATCTCCTCTTCCTGCTCAAGCCCACAGTTCTTATAAAGATAGCAAGGGGAGGGCTTTTTTCTACCCAATTATCTTGCTAGCTTTGGGCTTCTGGGGACCTGTCCATTCATCTCTCTAGCTCTTGGCCACTGGGTGTAAGAACCTCCCTCTGCACCCTCTTAGCCAATGGGGAAACTTCTGGGTGCTCCTTGACTGTCTGCAGTCGTCAGGAGAGGGGGGCCTGCAGGACCTGATGTCAGGGAGCCGGGAAATGCTGCAGTCGTCAGTCCACCTCCCAGCACTGAACACAGTGCCCATACATCTGAGGGAGCCCCTGTCCTCTGTGCAGCCCCTGGAAGGCCTGCCCCTCCCAAGTGGCCAGTCAGGCCTGTGCTCTGACTGATGGCTGCCTACAGTAAAAAGCTGATGATTTATTTTCAAGTAAAGAACAAGGCATGTGTCGAATAAAGATACACCAATATTTCAGGGCCAATATTGCAAGGTTGAGTGTTTTTATGCAAATTTAATACCAAATGCATGGTCTTACTGTCCATGGGAAAGGATTAACTAAGATTTTACAATCATAATCCCAAGTTCTAAGAGCAAGAAACTGAGAAACAAGCTGAATCAGAAAAAAAGTGAGACAGTAATCACAATTAGTCAAATTCACTTTTGACAAGAAAGTTATTGGTCCCTGTGTGTATTAGTCTGAATAAGTGAGGTTGTGCTATAATAACAAACACTTTTCAAAATCTCAGTGGTTTCACACAAAAAGCCTTATTTCTTAATCCCACAAGAACCTCTGCCTGTGCAGGGGTCCTTCAGGGCAGCTCAGGAACTCAATCTGGTTGCATTTTATAGCTATGAAACTTGGAACACATAGTTTTAAGGTCACCATAGCTGCAGATGAGAAAGCTCAAGGTACTGCATCAGCTTTTAAATGCTTCGGTTCATTGGCCACCTGCCTATAAAAGGGCTGAGAGATGTAGAGAACATATGGATATTCAGTGAGGAATAAATGTCTGTCCTACCACCTGACCCTAATCTCCCTCCAACAAAATGTATTCTAGGAGAAGCTGAAGGTTAATCCCCATAATTCTCCTCGGGAAGTTTTCTCCAGCCCTTTTTTAAAATTGTTAGACTTTGATTAATTCCTACATGAATGCTAGGAACTGATTAGTTTGTAACCACAACAGATTACTCAGAAATCTCTTTACCTTCATGAGATACTCAAGTCCCATCTCTTTTTAAAAACGTCTTAGCAGACCTCGGTGCTTCTCAGCCTGCAAAAGGGTTGGGGTCCGATGTACTGGCTACCTGTCAACTCCTGTGGTGCCAACCCATTTCCCAGCCTGAGGACACCCTGCTTAAGCAGTTATGAGACTTGAGCGTGCGATATTGTAAAAAGGGTTTTGTATTTTTCCACGCAGATTTTGCTTTGTAGCATTATTTTCCACTGCAAGACATGGTTTTGCTTTCGCTCGGTTGGTGATTCTCTCTACAAAGAATACCTGATCTGTGCAATTCTGCCTTCATGCTTAACTTTACACTCAGTGAAATGAGGTTGCTGGAGCCACTTCCATCCTTGGAAAAATGGGAATATTCTAAACTTCAGATCTTGTTCTTTTTTGTTGAAATTTTGCTCAAAAAATTTTTCTTTTTACCATGGAGAAATCTCTATATAATATTTTCCAGCAGAGTTAGCCAAGATCAGATCCTAAGTGGGAAGTGTTACATGTGTTACCATTTAGCACTGATATATCACTTAAACACGCACGCAGTTGCGATGAGTTTTACCCAGCAGTGTGAACTCGGGCGTATGGCACTGGATGGGGTGTCATGGGTTCCTTTCCAGCTCTCAAGCACTTTCATCAGACTGTGACCTTGACTGAGTCACTCAACATTTTCCCTCCGGGTTTCCATAGAGAGGTGAGAGATGAACAGAGATGACATGTATAAAATACATGTTCTTTGAGAAAAGGGAGGGTGTTGTGTGAATTTAATAGTGAGACATGAGTAGTTGGCTATGCATTTATATGTTATATATCATTTATGGGAGATGTTAACTCCATCCTGATGGTTTAAAAAAGAGATTAGCAGATTTTACTCTGGCTGTTCTGTTAAGATACACAAAATAGCCCTGGTCAGTGTGGCTTAGTTGGTTGGGCAACATCCTATGCACCAAAAGGTTGCTGGTTCAATTCCGATCAGGGCACATGCCCAGATTGTGGGCTCAATCCCCATAGGGGGCATGCAGGAGGCAGATCCATGTTTCACTCTCACATCAATGTTTTTCTCTCTCCCCCTTTCTCTTCCTCTCTCTCTAAAATCAATTTAAAAAACTCCTTTTTTATTAAAAAGATACATGAAATAAGATTGGTCTTCTAGTCTGGCTGGTGTTGCTCAGTGGTTGAGCATCCATCTATGAACCAGGAGGTCACCGTTTGCTTCCCAGTCAGGGCACATGCCAGGGTTGTAGGCTCGATCCCTAGTCTGGAGCCTGCAGGAGGAAGCTGATCAATGATACTCTCTCATCATTGATGTTTCTATCTCTCTCTTCCTCTCCCTTCCTCTCTGAAGTCAATAAAAATATATTTAGAAGAAAAAAAAGAAAAGAATGGTCTTCTAACATACCTTCTTCCATCAGCTCCAATCCCCAGAATCCTTACTTTACTTCCTAGTCTTTGCTCATTTATTAAAGAATTATGGGTTTGTTTCAAAACCGCGCAAACCCTCTGCCTTGTGGTTTTTAACCAAGCTGGAAAATGTTCGTATTTTATTTTACTAGTAACAGATGATTTAAATTTTATTTATTTACTTAGGGATTCCTCAAATTGTGACTTTCCTTATCTTCTCTGGTCTTTACTCGTAATCTCTGGGCTCTCTCATTATATTAAAAATACAAAGTTGAGCAATACTTTCCAAGAAAGAAGAGTGTGGGGACCTGCTTCCTGGAAATATCAACAGACCTTTGGTGAGAAAAGACTTTTCCATTGAAATTAGTAAAATCAAGACCAGGAGATGCTTTTGGCAATGTTTTTCGTTGTGCTTGGTAATGTTTTATTTCAAAGGACGCTGACTAGATTTGCATTGGTTTTTGTAACCCAATGATGCAGATTTAATACTGTATTTTTTTAGATTACCTTTCTACGTTAGCTTAAACCTGACATTTTTTTTTCCTCTAACTCCTCTCCATATCCAGGTCTTGAAATATCTCAGATAGCACAAATATTTTACTGGTTTATATGGCTTAGTCAAAGAATGTGTCCACTGAATAAAGAAAACAACACATTTTAAAAGCTGGTTTAAAATTTATTTCTTTACTTCGGGATTTAATTTATACTATGTCCTTATGCGGCAAAGTTGAGCAAATAAGATGTAAAAGGTAAGTTGGAATCACATCATGGAAGGTAGTAAATACCATGGTGAAGAGTTTGAAATGTGTTAAGTAGATGATGGAGCTCTTTTAGAAGCTTCAAGACAGATAGTAAATTATTTCATCTGTATTTCAACAAAATAACCTTTCTGATATGAAGACTGGATTGAAAAAATAATATAAAAGAGGGAAGACCAGTTAAGGGGGCAGTATTCTAAATGAGACCAAAGCTAGTCCAGTGAAAGTGAGAATGAAGAGAAAGAACTAGACATGAATGAATGAACAGAATGGTAAAATAGAATAAAGAGAAAAAGATCTGCATGTACCCTTGACTTTAGTAACTATATTTTTAATTAGTTGATGCTGACGGAAAGGCAGAGCAATAAGAGATTTTTAAAATCTAGTGACACCATTATCTCAATAGCCTCAAGACTGAACAAGGGCAGGGCATCAATACAAGAAGAACATGGTGTTATTGAAAACACTCTGACTCTTCTCCACGGCCTCTGAGCATTGGTACCTTGGTGGCCAAAGAGCTACCTACACACCTAAGACCTGGAGTGCCTCAGGACCACAGAGGCAGATGTATGGTTGCAACAAAGCATTCCAGAATGTTGAGCTATAGAGATGAACCTGGATACATTATTGATTACGATTACTATTGATTACTAAACTGGATTAGTTTAGCATGACATTCATAAATAATAAGAACATTAGAGTTTATCTTCAATTACAAGCAATTATTGAGCAATCTTCTTGGGCTGTTGCTCAGGACAGAGAGGGGTCCCTTAAGTAATAAAACTGGGTCATGATAACTCAGTGGACTAAAGTCACAGACATAAGTGTTCTTATGAATGTGTAGAAAGACTTTGTAACTAAACTCAGTATTGTTTCTCAGGCATTTGGCTGAGAGAAGGAAAATAAAGAAAAGAATCTCTCTCTGTCCTCCAGCATGATTATTCAACCAAATTTAAGAGACATATTCCAACTATTCCCTTCTCCTGTCTCCCCAGTAGACACCCATGGAAGAACATGGAAGATACTGCTGAGATCAGAAAGCAGAATATATACTCAAAGCTAAATGACTATTCAAGGAAACATGCTCGCATTGTCAATGGGTTACAGGAAGAGAGTGTCCCAGGACCTGGGTAGTTGAATAAGGTCTGATCAAGGATCTGAAGCTGAAACAAGGACTTCGAGTAATGGTAGCTTTTAAGTGGCTAAAGAAAAAGAGACAGTATTTGGGAAGTGAAAAGCATGAATTTAAGCAAGAAAGTATTTGTGTTGGTCAGGCAAACATCTAACTGAACTGACTTAAGGCAGGGAGTTTACTGGCTCATATCACTGAAAAGTTACAAGGGTTCATCTTGAAGGACTTAAAATGCCATCACTGGCATTCTGCCTTTCTCCATCTCTTAGTTCAACTTAAGATTCTCTCCAAACCGGTTTGGCTCAGTGGATAAAGTGTCGGCCTGCGGACTCAGGGGTCCCAGGTTCGACTCCGGTCAAGGGCATGTACCTTGGTTGCGGGCACATCCCCACTGGGGGGCATGCAGGAGGCAGCTGATCGATCTCTTTCATCGATGTTTCTGGCTCTCTATCCCTCTCCCCTCTTCTCTGTAAAAAATCAACAAAATATATTTTAAAAAAAAAACAAAAACTTTAAAAAAAAAAAAAAAGAAGATTCTCAATATGTTGCAAAAAAATGCTAACATTGGCTGGAGGCTCAGTCCTCACTTTTTGGCCGTCCCAGTAGAGCAGTAAAAAATATGACTTCTCTGCAGTTGATCCATCAAAAAATTTCAAGATTGCCTCTGATTGGACTGTCTTGGATTAGCTGCCCACCCTTGAACCAATCCCTGTAATTAGGAGGATAAAATATACTGACTAACCAAGCCTGGATTATGTGCTTATTGTAGATCCAGAGACTGGGGCCAAACATAACTGGCTGTTATATGTTATTATTAAAAAGACAAAACAAAAGATGGACATTATAGCATTAATGCATCCAGATATTGTATAGATCAATTTGAGGTCAACAAAAAATATCTTATTGGAATCATGAAAAATATAGTAAGAGGAAATAATGAAATAAGATGAATAGTAATTAATACTATAAAACATGGGAAATAACTTGAAGATTTTTTTAACAGAGCAATGCCCTTTGGGTTCAAATGACACTTTAATTTCAAATATCCAACTAAAAATGCTCTTTCACAGAGAAGAAAATTTATTAAATGCATTAAGGTTACATAGTTATGGAAAAGTCATGTTTAGTTGAGAGTATTTATATACCAACAAGTAAATTCTCTAAATCTCTATGAAAATGAAAAGGAAGGTATGGTCTGTTGACAAGTTAATTCTACTAGATTTAATTCACACATCTGACATGAATGTAAGGTGAGGTTAAGTAAAGAAACACTTATGTATTTATGTATTTATTTATGTGTTCCTCCTTCTGTATGCAAGACATTGAAGCCCTTGTATCCAAAGGGAAATACGGATTTTGCTCTCTGAATCTGAATAATACAGTGGAATAACAGATGACTAATACCCTTCTTCATCAAACACCAAATTGATGTCAAGTAGTGTGCTAAGAGATGTGAACACTCTGCAAGGTGATTATAGAGGAGTAAACTGAAGTTCAAAGTATTTAAAGAAAATGTCCCCAAGAAACATATAGTAAGTATTGGGCATATAGGGTTCAAAGCCAGTCTGTCCAAATCCAAGGCTATGTTCTTTCCACTATTCCAGGCTGCCTTTCCTCAACTGAACTGTATCATTTCCAAGACTCTTTGACTAGAGTTCCAATTTTTTTTAAATGTTTTACTGGTTTCACTATTGATGAAGTTACTTGTCAGGAATGAGTTTCTGGGTTGCAAAAGCAATAGTTGTACATTATGAGAAGTTAAAATGAGAGAGAGAGAGAGAGAGAGAGAGAGAGAGAGAGAGAGAGAGAGAGAGAGAGAGAGAGAGACCGCCAATGTATACTACTTACATGCCATTTTGGTTTTAATTAAGTGTGATGTTAGCTTCCCCAGAGACTTTCATTATTTAAAAGAATACTGCAGTGAGTCCCTTTGTAAAGTGAAGTTTTTTAATGTGGCTACTTTATTATTTATTGTTCATTATTTCACATAAGAACATAGATGAATAGTCCTAAAGCTTTGTCCCCATGCATTTTGAATTTTTAAAAAGTGTGATCAGTGTGTGGCTCCAGAAAATAATAAACTGCCCAAATGTTAAATATGTTATCTGAAACCTAATGTTGTTTTAAAGTTTAAGCCATCCTAAACATGAAAGATGAGTGCTAGCTTAGAGTGCTAGCTTAAAGATGAGGGCACATAGCTGAGGTACATCCGGTCACCTGGGTGAGATTTTTTTTCTAAATTCTTCATCCACATCAGCAGCCTTCCAATCGACAACTCTGAGTTCTAATGTGGTTGAATGTATTTGAGAACAGCTACTCTTGAGGCTCATAGAGGAGGCAGTTAGCCTCTGACCACCTCTGACTAATATATATGGAGAGAACCCCATAAAATAAACATACTTCAAGCTGCTTGCCTAGTAATGGATATTTGACCTATCCCCCACCCTTCCCTAATGCCAGCACAAGTGTTATTTGAAGAGCAAAGCACATTCCATTTTGCTTCCAACACTTGGTCTGATGCTCTTCGACTAACGTTCCAAATTTTAAGGAGCCGCTTCACCATAGCGATCTCTCAAGCAGTTCTCGAGCTGGCCATTATCCCACTAATGCAGCAATTATTCCAGTCTACACAGAAAATGCAAAGGCTGCTGTGGCTAAGCTCAGAAGAGGAAAGAGATACTGTACACACCGAGGAAACCAATAACTGGAACCAATAGCTGAAAGAAAGGAATGGTGGCCTTTCTTTATCCCTTTGCCCCACTGCCAATCAGAAAAGCATACTCTTAAGATTTGACAATGTACTGCGCATTGAAAGTCTGAAAATGTCCTGTGCCACTTACCCAGGAGTTCCCCTTTAATGATCTTATTGCAAAGAAATAATCAAAGATATTTGCTTTAGCTACATCAAGGCTTAGCTACAAGGATGTTCACTGCAACATTATTTCATTAATTAAAAATTACCTAGCCCTAGCCGGTTTGGCTCAGCGGATAGAGCATCGTCGGCCTGCGGACTGAAGAGTCCCAAGTTTGATTCCGATCAAGGGCACGTACCTCAGTTGCAGGTTCCCGGCCCTGCTCAGGGACATGTGGGAGGCAATCAATCAATGAGTTTTTCTCACATCAGTGTTTCTCTCTGTCTCTCCCTCTCTCTTCCACTCGCTCTAAAAATCAATGGAAAAATATCCTCAGGTGAGGATTTTAAAAAAAAAATACCTAGAAATATAACAATCGGTATATTGGTTTTCTACTGCTGTTCTAATGCAATACAACAGACTCAGTAGCTGAAACAACACAAATTCATATCTCACAGTTTGGTAGGTCTGGGGGCTAGACTCGTTCTCTGCTTTGAGTCTCACTGAGTTCAAATCAAGGTGTCACCAGGGCTGCATCCCCTTATGGAGGCTGTCGGGGAGCATAGGTCCCTGTTTCCTTGTAGTAGCAGCAGCACTGAGGGACCCATTTTCTTGCTGGCTCTCAGCTAAGGGCCATTCCCAGATTCTAAAGACAACCCACATATCTTGGTTCATGGCTCCCACCCTTCATCTTCAAAGCCAGCAAGAGTGGGGCCAGTTCTTCTCAGGCCACATCTCTGTACCTGTGTTCCTGCCTCCCTCTTGCACTATGAAGGTTCCATGTGATTCCATCGGGCCCAGCCAATAATCAAGATATTCTCCCTATCTGAAAGTCAGCAATCTTAATTCCTTGATCACTTAACATAGTCACAGATTCCAAGGATTAGGGCACGTTGATGTTTGCGGATCTACCACAATAAAGTGTGGAACATGCATGGACTTAAATGGAATATAAATAAAAGTAATGGTGTGAGGAAATGTTTAACAGTATGGGAAAATGTTAAGTGAAATATCACACTGAAAAAACATTAAAATAAGAATTTTTTTAAAATATGGCACCCAACAATATGGGTAAGTCTCATCCCATTTTTATAGAGTAAAAGTAATCTATAGCTTCATATGTCTAAGTATCTATATCTATTCAGAATTTATATATCTACATGGAAAGGTCTACCCAAAATTGTTGAGTGGTGATTTAAGTTGCAGATTAATATACATTTTTGAACTAACCTAAGCAAATTAGTATATCATCTACAATACACGCACACGTAAAATTTAAAAATTAAACCTTCCTCTTACAAGTTGAATGCAATAAATAGCCCTTTGGCCAGCCAATTGACCCAACCCAAATACCAAAAGCTGTTTCTACTAGAGACAGTGATGTTCTCATTCTCATGGGACTGCACTCAGTTTCCACGTGACAACCCCAATCCCAGACAGCCTTTCCTAATTCTGAGAAATCCAATATTTTTAGCCCAGTGGCCCAGTAACTATTGAGTCAAGTTATAGGAGAAGAACCTTATGACTTTATAACCTTATAACATGGACTTTCTTACAGCTGCAATAATGTATTGTTGTTTAATGTCATCGCTGAGAAATGTTCTGACATTGTGCAGCCTGAAACATCCATATGTCAGTGTTGGGTTTGGTTTAAATTTCAGATAGCTAAAAATAAGTCTTTCTCCTCCTTTTGGTTTTAAAGTGTAAGCAGATCTAGCTTTTGATGTACAAAGCTTATAAACGAAACAATTTGCTGTCTCCACCCAAAGACAGCTAATGCAACTCCAGAAAGAAGGGTCTATCTTTAACAGTTTACTCTACATTCTAACTGTGGTTTCCGTAAGAACATACTGTATACAAACTTTGTTCCTAAGGTTATTTCTGTTGGTGCCAAATTGACTTCAATTCACAAAAATCATGTGGTGCATTCCCATGCAACTTGGATGATCTTTCTCTAAAGAAAACAGGTCCCCACCCACCTCCCCCTTCAGCAAGCATTTCTGTTTATGGAAGATCCACTTCTACCCTGGGGATCCCACTTAGAATCAGTCACCAAATGTGGGCTTAATTCTCAGAAGACCTAGCAAAGACTTTGACCCCTACCTATGACCAGACTGCACACTCTGTCCTATCAGTAGCGGATTGGTGGGTACCTTATAGCATTATGGTTAAAAAGTATAGGGTTTCCTACAAAAAGCCTGGGGTGACACATCCTTGGGTCCAAATCTTCTTTCTGATCTTAATACGTGTGTTATCAGGGGCCAAGGATTTAATCTCTGTGCCCCAATTTGTAAAATTGAATATAATAATATTACCTAATTTATTGTGAGGTTTCAATAAATTAAACATATACAGCATTTGGAATACACACACACATAAACACACACATATACATACACACAGAAATCTCTCAGAGAATCATGATCACTTAGAAAGAGTGTAACAAGCTCAAGTTATGCTAACTATCCAGTCACCCTCATGTCTCAGAGCCTTTAAATTGGCTTTTCCCTTGATCAGGTGCTTCCTCCTTGAAATATCCCTGAGTCCATTCTCCTACTTCCTTCAGGATTTTGCAATAACAGTAACTTCTCAGTGCAGCCCACCCTGATCACCCAATATAAAATCATATCACCACCGCTAGTGTGGCACTCCCTATCCCCCTTAATAGTTTTCTTCTCCTGCATTTTTAACATTTTATATAATTTAGTTATTCTGTTTACTGTTATGTGAGTTCCCGGAGGACAAAGAATTTAGTCTGTTTCTTGCTGCTGTATCCTCAGCACCTACAATAGCACCAAACTTATAGTTACTAGTCTGTAAATATTTGCTTGATGCATGGATGGCCACCTACTTTCAAGAGTAGAGGCTTCCAGTCAGAGAAAGACAAGTACCATATGATTCCACTTCTATGTGGAATCTAATGAACAAAATAAACTAACATGCAAAATAGAAACAGACTCATAGATATAGAGAACAAACTGACAGCTGTCAGAAGGGAAGGTGATTGGGGGGCTGGGTGTAAAAGGTGAAGGGACTAAGCAAAAACAAACAAACAAACAACAAAAAACAACAACTCATAGACAGACAACAGTATGGTGATTACCAGAGGAAAAGGGGGGTGGAGGGAGGGAGAGACGGTGAAGGGGGAATAAATGGTGAGGGAAAGAGACTTGATTTTGAGTGGTGAACACACACAATACAGTATTCAGATGATGTATTATAGAATTTTACACTGGAAACCTATATAATTTTATTAATCAATGTCATTTAATAAATTCAATAAAAAAAATTTTTTTAAAGAGTGGAGGATTCATCTAAAGAGGAGGAGTAGGTATTGCAAAGCTTGAGCACAGAGCTCCTTAAGTAACCTGCTGAGAACCTACATCATGTGAGCCTCTCCCCTGGCAAGGTCCCCAGTGGAAGTTGTAAAGAGCAGGTGAGATGGAACAGTGGCTGGATGCCGGAGACCATGCTCAAGTTCCATTGCTGCCCTTAACTGTCAAGTCACTTCAACTTTCCTTGAATCTAAAACAAGAACCAGGTGCTTGGTCAAGGCTCCGTAGGATATAAAACCAACTGTTTCTGTGAGTAGAATGGGGAAAAAACAACTGGGTCAGCATTTATCTGATGCCCATGGACTCAGGCTGCTTCAGTTGCCCTTAGCAAGGCGTCTGCCAGAGCTTGGCTGGAGGCTGCAAAGCAAGTTAAATTTTCCATTTTACTTGTGGCGAGAGCAGCCCTGTGCCTTTTATAGAAAGTTTGCTCCAAGAATCCCAAGAAATGTTAATTATTGTTTCATATAAGATCTCTCAAAAAACTCATAACAGAACTTTCTAGGTTTAGTGCAATGACGGACAAGTTTAGAAATAAAACATCTTTTGCATTTCTCTTTGTTTAAAATCTATTGGATGCATTTTTCTGCTGGGGGAAAAAAAATGTTTTGCCGCTCTTCCTCTCCCAGAGAGAAGTAAAGTGTTGGTTTATAAGCAATGGTGTCAGAAGGGGGCCGATGACGCTTGGCATATGGAAATCACCCACACCTTTGGGCAGAGAATGAGATTTGCATTGCCTCCTGGCCAGCTCTCTGCTGCTGTGGCAATATTAGCATTTCCACTTCCTGTCTAGATTTTCTGGTCTGTTCTGGGAAATGGGAGGCCCACAGGAGATCTAAATTTTATCTTTTCTCCTCATCTGTCCCTTGAAATATAGATAAGATTTGGCTTTTTAATCCCTAATGCAGAAGCCCTCTACCAGATTTCTATGAATTCATGGGTTGGGCATGCTTTTGGCTACCACTTATATTATTTAGAGTCCAATCTAAGCTGCTATAATAAAGGGACTCAAAACAGCTTAAATAAGATAGTTTATCTCTCTCCTGTCATGGTCCAGAGAAAGGTAAAGTCACTCTGCCATCTTCAATGCACATGGCTGAGTTCAAGGTGACTGAATGGTCCAGGTCCTGCTATCACCTCTGCATGCCAGGCAGCAGGTGGAGAAAAATAGCATGCAGAGCTCAAGCCCACACCATATAAAGGCACAAAGCACATACCATGTCTGCTCCCATTTCAATGTCTAGAACCTATAACGTTTGCACAACTAGCTTCAAAAGCAGCTTGGAATTGGAGTTGTTACCTGGCTGTCACAGGTCTAGTTACAAAAATGAACAGCTATCAGTAAAATGAGAAAATAATGGATGATGGAGGACAACCAGCATAGTCCAACTCTTCAGCCACTCAAGTATCTGCATTTTTCCTTCCCACAAATAGCTCGCCCGATCTCTGTAGGATACAACCCAATGTCCCGTCTAGTTATTGTATCAAGCTCTCTAAAAAGAGGCGCACTCTTTTCCGTCATTTAGATGCAGCTTCTTGGGGTCTGGTAGAATGCTATTTCCCCTTTCACATGCACACACACTCCCTATTATACAATGATGGAGTAGAAACAAACAAACTGCAATTTAAAACTCCCATTAGAAAAAGGGAAAATGGTGAAATACAGCAGTCACTTGTCCATAGCAATTACCAAAGTTTTCCTCCCCTGACTGAATAAATTTCCTTGATTTGATCCTGCTCTGCCCGCTGAGATGTTCTTCCCTCTCCATTATTCTCACTTGTCACATCTGAAGTGAGTGTTGAAGAACAGGCTTTCCTTGGGAGCTGTGCAGCTTTGGGAATGCACTTCCTGCTTGGGGTGTATTTGGGGGATTAGGGATGGAAGAATTACAGGTTTCTGGCTATGTGGTTCCATTCTCTGGACCAGAAGTCTTATTGGGGAGGTCTTGAGGCTATAATATTATCACCTGCTAAACGTTTCCCTTTAGCATACGAATCACCTTTTAAAATTAGCCAGAGGTCATCAATCTTTAAGTGGCAAGAAGTTTCTAGAACAAATCAACATTCTGAGTTTTCTTAACCAGCTTCACTAAAGTTTCTGGATCTGGCACCATGTATTTTGTCTTCTGGGGTTTCATTGCAGACAATGTTTTCAAATATTTTGCCATGCTTAACAGCAATCACCAGATTTCCAATTTGCAATGTTTTTCTTTGCCTCTTGCTACCCAACCACTAAGCCCCTTGTTTTGGTTTTGTCACAGCAGCACCCCACTTCTAACAGCAAAGTCTGTGTTGGGTAAGATATAGCATAAGCCGCTATCACAACAAAACCCAAGTGCAGTGGCTTAAACAAGACAGAATAAAAGGAATTTTGATGGAGTCAACTGTAAGGACAATAATATTATTATGCTGCTCCTGAAGACTGTCAGGGGACCCAGAGAAGGATCTAGAAGTCAAGGCCAGATGCCTAAAATTCTACCAGCTGTCACCTGACAGACAACTAACCTGCAGAGACTGGGATTCAGCAAATTCGACAAGCTGAGCATTGCCTTAACACTTTGTGAGTCATCTTGAGAAGAGGCCCATAAAATGATACTTATTTTCTGCCTCATTAGCCCTTTAACAATATCATTTTCTATATTTGCCTACCTGCTTACTCACTGAGGTCTTTAACAATATTATCACCAACCAGACATCCATGAGGATACCTGTTCAGTTGTAAAATCCACATAGTTTTTCCTTAGATGCTAGTGATTCGGTATCAATGAGCCCCCAGCTTTAGAAGGTAGCCATTTCTCTTTCCCCTCATCTTCCTAGTGCTTCTACCACCAATGCATATTCTCTTTTCATGTCTGGGTATCTGCTCTTCATATTCTTTCTTCACATTTTACTTGAATTGAAAACATGTCTGTCAATGCCAGCATTAACATGCACAAAATCCCTCCACCTGGGGCCTGATACCATCCGTGATTTCCATCTGGTTTCCCCAGCATCTGCCTCTCACCACTGTGCTTGGAAGTTCCAAGTGGGACAGATTTCAGATCCTGCCAGCATCCTGGCACTGACACAGTGGGTTCCAACTGTGATGTGCATGTAACTCTGGGTATCTGAAGGGTGGTGAGTGCCTGGTGGCCTGATGCCACCCATTGTCAGCCCTCAGGTTTGGGTCAGTTCCTGTAAGTTGGGTGAGTTCCTGTAATGGCTGAATCATACTAGTCACAGTCCCTTTTAATAAGAAGTAGACTTTTAGGCTTTGCTTTCATGGAAGGATATGTGCATGCCTCATATGGTCAAGAGAAAGAAGCTCTGCACGCCTCTATTTAAATGCTGCGAGTCATTCCCGCTCGCTCTAACTCTATCCAGATGTGGCGACTCCGTGCCCATGTAAATTAGATGGCTTTCTTTTCCGTCTTGTCGAGAATCTGCACTCTGACTCACACCAAAAAAAAAAAAAAAAAAAAAATTAAAAAAAGAGGAAAGAATGTGCAGCAACTACACACAAGATGAGCTATTTAAATAGTACAAGCTCTGTTGAAGGGAAAGTCAGGGTTTTTGTGCTGCAAACAACAGCATTTGCATTTTGAGGGGCTGCTAGACACTATGGCTCAGTGAGAACTAAGCCAAGGATGGCCTTTTGTCCTGGATGTCAGCTATTCCCATAGTTGGATTTCTGGTTTGGGTTCTAAGTATTCTTGAGTCCGAGCCACATCTGTTCTCTGCCCCCAGCCTTGCTGCGGTGACTTTCTAAAAGGGAAGAATTATTCTGAGATAATGGGCCCTCTGTAGTGCCTACAGCATTTTCCATTCTACTCCTCTCTCTCAAGTAGCGAGCTACAGTCAGGCAAATGTGGGCACCAAAAACTCTGAACACAAAAAGCAATTCACATGGCCCCTCATGTTTTGTGTTCCAGAGAGTGTCTTATTTAAAACACATCCCACTACAGGCCCATTTCACTAAATTGGGCTCTTACACAATGGAAAAAAAATAAAGAAGAGAAGGGGAAAAGGCAGCCTATTTTTTATTAATTTTTTTTTTTTGTCATTCTTGAGTCATTTATTCTTTGGAGAAACTTGTTCCATGACCAACAGAATTGAATTAATCTTCAGGCTACCTTCACCCCAACTCATCCTTCCTCCTCTGAGACAGCAGCGGGGAGAAGACACACAGATGGTGTAGCAGGAAAGTAATGACGCTGCCTTTTCAAAGAATGGCATTGAAGCCGCTTTCTGAGGCTCACGCCTGCTCTGCCAGAAGCCCACCCCCTCAGCCCCCATCTCAGATTCTGCCCCAGTCACAGTGTATGGCATTTGACATGTGTGTCTATTTACCGTGAACTAAATGTGAGGCTGAGAAATGAAATTCAGAATAAAAAGAATCAATCACCACTGAAACTCACGTGTCATTGACCATAAAGGCCTTAGAATAAGAAACCCACCTTACGCTGACCAGGTTCTGACCCTTTACAGAGTGCTTTCTTCGGCAATATCGTGTTTGTTCCTTGCAGCCATCCCCAGAGGCATGCAGAGCAAGTTTACTACTAAGGCTTTCCAGATGAGCAAAATGAAACCCAGGGAGGAGGGTTCACTCCCAAGGTCTCAGAGCTCATTACAAGAGGAAGAGAGGAGCTCAACCAGGGCTTCTGGTGTCCTGCCCCCAAATGCCACCACATTCTAACCAGACCCTCCAGACTCACCCTCTTCAACTTCTGATTGTCTAACTTGTTTGGACTCTCAAAGGTGGGACTTTTAGGCCTGGCACTTTTGGGGGAGAGGGCGACCAATCATTCTCCTATGCCTGGGACTCTCAGTGCTACAATGGAGAGGACTTCCAGGGCAATGGGGCCTGTTCTAACCACACTCCCCTTCAGCCAGCTTACACCATGTCTAAGCAATGGGCACTATTTCCAGAAGCACCCATAGCAAATGCTTCTAGAAAGATGAAGACATCGAAGGGCCTGACCTTTTCATGGGGCACGCAGGAACCCTTCAGCAGCTCTGTCCTATGGTCCTAAAGGAGCAGTGGCTCTGCCCCTCAGAGTGTGCCCAGCACCCATACGTCTGAAACCATCTTTCCCAGGCGGAGAACAGTCCTCCCACCTGGCTGGACTGTGTGACCATTGGGAGGGGGGCAGGTTGAGTAACAAGTTGAAAAATAAAAAACTTGTTTGTGACCCCCCCCCCCACCCCCATGACCTTGAACTCTCGGGGGTTGTTCGTTTGGATGATTGAGTTACTCCACCAAAGAGAGGTCTGAGGCTGACATTTTTACATAACTTCTGTGCCCTTCTGCTCCAAACAAAACAGGGCCTCTATTCTCTATGCTTTCAATGCAAAAGCAAGCCTGGTCCATTCCCTGTACACCAGGCCAAATGCAATAATATGTATCAAAAACCTTAAAAATCTTCATATTCTTGAACCCAGAAATTTTCTTTAAGGAATTTTAGCTTAAGAAAACAAGCAGGATACATAGATTAATATGAATAACAATAAGTTCATCGTACGAGGCCTATCATCTTGCCATCATTGTTCACCTATTTCCAGGGGTTCAGGGAGGTTTGGAGCAGTGGTAAGACTGGCTGCAAGAGATCTTGAGCCGTATGGCATCGAGAAAGAGCAGGGCTTGTCTGGAGACCTGGGAGAGTGGTACAGGCATCCACTTCCAGGTTGGGGGTGCTGAGAGAGGTGAGGGCAGGACTGAAAAGCATTTTAGGAAGCAGTTCAATCAGAGGGAGGAAATCAGGCATAGCAAGGTTCGCCTAGGAATAAAGGCTTGGCCCTGGAGGGGTGTAGAGATGTTAAAGCAGAATAAAAGTGATTACCTAGCACCTGTCCCCTCCCATGCCCCAGAGGCATATTTGAGGATTAGGAAGAGGGGGCTATGGAAAACTGAAAGAGTCATTTCACTGAACCATGCAACACTCTAGGGCCCAATTGATATTGCCTTGGCCACCTTTTGGGAAAAGGCAAGTCATGTGAATGAGAGAGCTGTTCTCACTTTGCCATGAGATCCTGCCCAGCTTTGGCGCCATGACAGCCCCAGGCAGCCACGGGCTAAGAAATTCTGTTCTTGGAGCAGTGGGAGTGGCCGTAGTTCTGCTCAAGCCATGAAGAGAGGCCACCGCAGCTGAGCATCAGAGAAGGCAGGGACAGGGGGACACAGGTGAGTCAGATTCTAGGGATGCAGAAAAAATCTTGGGAGACTTGAGAGGTGGGGCTAGAGTCAGGTGATTGGGATTAAACATCACAGTTTATAATATCATATATCAAATGTCCAACATAGAGATGGTTTATAGAAGGGAAGATGTAGCCATCTCAGGAAATATTATATAGGCATTAAAATGGTGCATTAGTACATTATTTACAAAAAAATGATTAAGATATATTTGAGTTTATTAAAAAGTGTGTAATGCATGTGTGTATATATGTATTCATACACATTTATTCACGTATGTGTATAAATGTCACACATATAGACATACACAGATGTCCCAGACCAATGAAAGTAATTGTCATCATCAAATTTACCTCCCTAGCTCCCCTATTAGAGTCTAAGTTTCTTAGGAGAAAAGAACTTTATCTATCTTGTTCACCTTCATATTTGAAAACCAAGGAGAATATCTGGCTTGTGGTATCTATAATAATAAAGGCGTAATATGCTAATTAGACCCAACAGCCAAATGACCTTCCGGACGACCTTCCGGACAAAGACGGGGCTGCGAGGGCCAAGCCCCTTGCATGAATTACATGCATTGGCCCTCTAGTGTATTCAATAAATATTTATCAGATAAATAGATGGCTGTTGCAACCCAGACTCTTATTAGGATAATTCCTAGAAATTGGGCCCTCTCAAAATATTCCCCAGTAAATCAGGGATATTTCCAAAGGTGTGTCTCAGGTATTCCCACCTGGTCAGCTTCAGCATCCTCCCACTTGTTTCACCTGGTCCACTTATCCATGTTCTCTGACCATGAAACATCACTATTACTATTGCCTACAGTCAAAACCCTGTCAAGGGTTCACTTCCAGTCCTTGGGAGTTTCAAAACACTGAGTTTGATTCCAAGGTTGGAAAAACGTTCCCCTCTCCAATTCGGGACCACACTTTGTCACTAGGACCCAAAGCAGCTCTGCATAACCCAGAGTGGTGATTTGGGACCCTCATGCCGCTGATCATAACTGTTCAAATCCAGTAAAAGGCTTGGGCAGGGGTAAGACATTATACTATTCATACCAGCTCTTCTCCTCTCCGCATCAATCCAAACTCTCCTCTCATCCATCAATATAACAAAACCCTCTTTGTATTATAATGTTCAAATAGAGTCCAAGGGAAGAGAGAAGTGGGAGCATGTTTCTAGAACTAACTGCATCTGGTCCTCAGATCATACAGAGGGTCAAGACCCCAGGTCAGTGATGGCGAACCTATGACACGCATGTCCGAGTTGACACGTGAACTCATTTTTTTTGGTTGATTTTTCTTTGTTAAATGGCATTTAAATATATAAAATAAATATCAAAAATATAAATCTTTGTTTTACTATGGTTGCAAATATCAAAAAATTTCTATATGTGACATGGCACCAGAGTTAAGTTAGGGTATTTCAAAATGCTGACACGCTGAGCTCAAAAGGTTCGCCATCACTGCCCTAGGTCAACAGTTGTTGTTCCTGGGTGGTGAAATTATGGGTGATTTCTATCTCCTTCCATAAATATATAGAAGCGTGTGTGTGTTTGTGTGTGTGTAGATATATAATTTTTCACGTTTTCTTCAAGCACATAATATATTTAAAATAAAAAAATTTTTAAGTAATTATTCAGAGTTATATTTCAAATAAAACAAACAAATGAAAGAAAAGGAAAGAAAATCCACCTTAACATCGGATGCACCACACCTCGATTGGTGGCCCATTTATATCACAAGTGAACTTTAGGCCTCAGGCTCAGAGAAAAAAGAGGTTCAGAATATTGCAGGCTAAGGGCTAGAAATCAGCAAGAATATCTGCACTTGAGGGTCTCCAAAGACATGGCAAGGGCCCATTGATCTCCTCTAAGCAGTTGCTGGAGAGTCCAAGGAGAAGAAAAGGTTGGCCAGACTGTTAATCCTGGAGATGATTTTCAGGTATGAAGCTATGGGGCAGGGGCTGCTGGGAGGGAGGAGGAGCGTAAAACAATACCTCAGAATCACAGGAGATTGGAGCTGGGAGAACCCTTGGGAAAGGAAAGAATCTGGTGTTCAGCCTTCTTAGTTAACGTTGAAGAAGGAGAAAATGGAGAGCTCAGTGATTCAATGAGGATTTCATAATTCTTGAATAACATCAGGGCATCATCAACTTTTCTTCCCCCTTTTTTCAGTTAAAATTTATAAATGCCATGTTGCCAGGCGTGGAAGAATCTAAATTGTCAGAAAGTTGCCTGGCATTAAGAACACCCCTCTTCATAAACACAACCAGGTAGCGATGCAGGACAACCATTTCCCAAAGCTTAACCTTTGGGACTCTACTTTTTTGGGATAACAATAGGCATGATATGGGAAAGGAGGGATAACAGGTTAACTTTGAGAAATATGGGGTTACTAGTAACCAATGTTTTAATTGATTCCTGATGCTAATAAGTTTATGAATTTGTGTCTTAAACACTTTTGACCATAGAAACTTTACTCACCTTGTAGAACTTAACGTTGTACAGATATAACTTGATAATGCTGCTACAGAAGGTCACTGCCTTAGGCAAAATTGATTATTTCTTCAAAAACCACAGCTAGGCTGTTCATGGCTGTGGCCTTCAGTATAGTACCCTGAGTCCTTCTGAGAGAGTTCAATATTCTACTCAGGAATGTTCCTGTTCAATAATCTTCTATTTAGGAACAACATGTCTATTTATTTTCATTTTGCTAATTTCCCCTTTTCCATCATCTGTAATTCAAAAATCATTTTTTTGTGCACTTTAAGGGATTCAATGAAATATCTTTCTAAAACTCCATCATTATTTTCATCATAAATTTCTCTTTTGATAGACTATAGAACTATGACAAATAAGGCCAAAAAAATCTGTAATGACTGACAGAGATCCTAGGCAGGAAACAAATCAAACAATCTCAATTTGAACAATATCTGTTCAATCACTTCTAAAATGATAACACTGGAAGAAACAGCACTGAGCTATTGAATTTATGGTTTGGGTTGCTTTTCTATTTTAAAAAATAGATTTCTTTGTCAAACTGGAATTTGAAAGGCATGTGTCACCTGGGGTGAACCATGGCGCCTTTAGACATCACTGTATATGGAGAGAAGTGGTGGCAAATGAAATGCTATTTAGATATACAATCTTGTGAGAGGATCTTGCTATTAATGGGCTGGGTGTTTGTTTTTTTTCTTAGAAGTTCCTAGATATACAATAATGAGATACACTAAAAATTATCATTAGGATCTGCAGAGCCAACAGCTAAATCTAAACACAAAGAAAAGTTGAGACCAAGAGGTAAGACATGTTATAAGACAGACAAACCTGGTCAAGAATGAAAAGTGAGTGTCACTAAGACCCCATCATAGCCAAGTACTTTTCTTTGTTTCAAATCTATTCTATGTATGGGAATATTCATGATGAACGTGACTAAAAACATATTTATAACAGCCCTGCCAAAGTTCTTTAAAGTCATCCAAACTGTCAGAAGTGTGTCACTTCCAGTAAACACAATTTAAAACTTAAACCGTACAATCTTTGATTTCGAATCTTTTTCTCCTTGCAAGAAAATACTACAATCTCCTCCCCCAATTTGTATTACCAACTAGTGGTCAGAGAGAATCCAAGGCCAGTGAATCTAATATCCACAAAAAGGAATGATACCTGAGTGTTTATGTGTAGGCATATATGTAAAACACACTTGAGATTAGACCATGGCACATCTGTAGTAGGGAAGACCAAGTAGCAAACTACGTGAATATATGTCTCTACCTCCAAATACATTCAAAAAAATTTTTATTTTGTGTTTCTTAAATTACACTTCCTGCCATCCTGCCATTCTTATAGTCATCAGAGGAGAATATTGGTCTTTGTGGTCTATAAGCCTCATGTTCCATAAACAGGAGCCTGTCTTAGCAAAGACTTTCTCAACGGCCATAATTAAAGAAATGTTTACCCTTGGAAGTAGAAATGTCAATAGAAGCATAATTAATTTCTTAAATTCTTCCGCCCTGCTGTGAACGTCAGACTGTGTTTGCTTTTTAGAAAGGGCTTTGATTTGTACTGGGGCTGGGGCAGAGTGTGTACTGCCTAGAGGGGTGGAGATGGGGCTTTTTAAAAACTATAGGTTGGGGAAGGGAGGTAAAAGTGGAAGAGGGCATAAAGGGAATAAATCGTCATGGGAAAATTAAATAACTAAATAACTAAGTAACTAAATAACTAACTAACTAACTAAATAAAATTTAAAAAATAAAAACTATAGGTTGAAATAATAGGTATAATGGAGGAGAGCAAGGAAAGGAGAGAAGTGAGAGGGGGATTAGGTCCAAACCACGTTCCTGTGTTCTTCCACATCTCCTTGCCCATTTGAACTACATTCTACATCCTCAGATTCCAGGTATTTCCTGAATCTCAAGCTCTGGTCCCTTTCAATATTCACAGAAAAATGTTAAATTACTGTAAAGTGACAATACTACTTCATAGCAGATATTTCATATAAGGTACACACATGTGTGGGATGTTATGAGTCACACACACACACACACACACACACACACACACACACACACACACTCTCTCTCTCTCTCTCTCTCTCAGGACAGAGAGGAAGTGCAGTGAGAAAACCTGCCAATAGTTCTGGAAAGCCCTTCTAGATTTAAAAAAAAAAAATGGGGGGGGGGGGGTAATGAAGGGAATGAACCTCCACACCAGAGATGGGCATCCAGCTGAGATGGGTTGAGCAGGAGGAACTTGAAGCAAGCTCTCAGACCTCTGGCTCTCAGATTTCAAAGACCAGGCCAGGCAATGATGACACAGGGCACAGGAGTGAAGCTGGTAAAACGGGAATGGGCAGTGGGCTGTTCTGTGGGGAAACTGGTGGACAGACTCACTTGGGAGGGGCCGTGGGGACTGCTGATTGTTTACCTGTCATGGAAAGAATAGAGAAAGGCCAAGGTTTACCAAGCAACTGTGAGCCCCTGTGAGCATGAATGGACTAAAATAAGGGCAAGAGACAGAAAAAGCAGGAAATAGGCCTAGTGGGGAACAAAAGGTACATTTGGGAGGAAGGGCTCAAGTATTCTCATTGGGGGCACCGTGGACACCTGAAGCCATTTTATCATTTCTGAAACTCCTGGTGGACTTCTCCAGAGGAAGACAGGACCTGCTCTCATCTGTGTGGGTGACAGCCACCCTTGCAGGGCATTTTACTTGCTGCGCTGCAGCCCCTTAAGCCTTTGTCTTTCATTTAGCTGTAGCATTATAATTATGGAATATTTCAGGCTACTTTCACTCATACAAGGACAAGTCAAAAGCCACAGTTATGGTGTTTCAGTAAAAGCCATAAACAAAATATAAGTCCTGCCCTTGCATTTTGCACAGGCAATCCTATGGAAACATAAAGAAGTTTACACAGCCTTTATCACTCAGCAGGATGTTTTCATTTTGTTTGGTCCATGTCCCAAATTGTATTTTGTTTGAGACTCCTGCTCATTTTCTTTCGTTTGTGAAGAGCTATGTCAGGCTGAGTCTCCATTTCCTCTGGTTCAAAATGAATTATTAATTAGAGAAAGAGTAAAGCTATCGTCTGGGTGCCTTGTTTGCTTTCTTGGTTCCAGCTGTGTGCTCACCACGTGCTCTTCCTAACCTCCTTCTGAAAAGCAAATGCATCAAGTCAAAGGCAGGAAGAAATAAAAGTTGGAGTGATAGGATGGAAGGAACATGGTAAAGATATAGAGCTGATGGCACCTATGGAGATGGTGTCGCAAGAGGAATCAGCTGTGGCAGTCAGAAAGATTCTCTAATGTCAGTGGTAGCTGGCAAAGGATGAATGTCATCAGAGGTTTCGATTGGTGGAAGTCAAAAAGGGCTAAAAGAGATATCAAAGCACAAATCTATACATATAAAAGGCTAATATGCTAAGTGTCCCTCCGCCCGCCCAACCAATCGCTATGATGCACACTGACCACCAGGGGGCAGACACTCAACGCAGGAACTGCTGAGCTGCAGTGACTTGGCAGTGATGGTTCTCAGGAGATGCACCCCAAAGCCAGAGAGGAGGGAGCCTGATTCCTCAGCCATGGTTTATGTTGTTGCTGTGGCACTGTTGGCCCCGAAGCTTGTTTACTGCACACTTGCATTTGCATTCCACACCCTGTGCAATGGCAACTTTGTAGACTGCCCTCTCGCACTCTGGGACCCCTTGGGGGATGTCAGAGAGCTGGTTTTGGCCCGATCCACACAGGCCAGGCCGAGGGACCCCACCTGCCAGAGGGACTCCACTCACTCCACAGACACGGGAGAGGGACTGCGGGAGGTTGGCTCCAGGGTATGTCCAGTGCATCTCACCCAATCCTGCCCCACCAGCCACCTTCTAATTAATTTTCTTTCAATGTGCACGAATCCATGCACCAGATCACTAGTTTGTCTATAAACACTGTGGCTATATGAAATATTAGAGAAAAATGTCACTGATGTTACAAGCTGGATAAACTTAGATGAATCTGAGACACTCTTAGACTGAGTCACATACTAGGGCAAAGATGACTAGAACTGACCACTGGAAAGAAACAGGAAGTAGCCGGAAAGAAACCTGAGACTGAGGGTATTTTCTTTGATGTAGAGTGAGCTTATCCAACAAAACAGACTTTTTACATTAAAGAGGCAGTCCAAAATGAAAAGAAATATTTGTAAATTCTGAAACTATTCAAATAGCACTGAGAAGCCCCATCAGCATAGTACGTCCTACCTCAGAGCGCCAGGGATTAGACATGGACAGCATGTTCCCTGCCAGGCAAAGTCTTCCATCTGAGATGGTGGCCAGGGAAGGAAAGAAAAACAGCAGCCTTGGGGATCTGGGCAAGGTGTCATCAAGGTCATTTTGATTCCAGAAGCAAAGCAGATGCATTTCCTATTGATGTGAAATAAAGGAGAAAACAGTTTGGATAAGCTTCCTTATCAAATACTAGAGGCCTGGTACATGAATTCATGCATCATTGGGGTCTCTCAGCCTGCAGGATCAGGCTGAAACCCACTCTCCGATATCCCCCGAGAGGTCCCGGATTGCGAGAGGGTGCAGGCCAGGCCGAGGGACCCCACCGGTGCATGATAGGAGCCAGGGAGGAATGCAGGAGATTGGCCAGCCAGGGAGGGACAAAGGGAGGGCTCCAGGGCGTGTCCGGCCCATGTCACTCAGTCCCTATCAGCTGAAACCCAGCAGCAAGCTAACCTACCGGTCAGAGTGTCTGCCCCCTGGTGGTCAATGCACATCATAGCGAGTGGCTGAACAGCCTATCATTAGCATATTATGTTTTGATTGGTTGAATGGCCAACCAGATGACTGGACACTTAGCATATTAGGCTTTTATTATATAGGATTGGGGTGAAACATTTCTCCCAGTGAGAAATCAAGCTAATACCAAAAATATGTCAAATACCAGTGATGTCAAAGACTCAAATCCCAGCAGTGATCTCCCAAATCCGGGAGAAAAGCTCTCAGGAAAAGCAGCATAAGTAGTTGTGAAGGTCCTGGAGTCCATGTGAGCTGGAAAGGGGGTCAGCCAGGAAGGCCAAATAGGGAGATGAAGGCAGGAGGTGAATTCTAATGTGGTCTGTAAAATAATCCTAGACATAGTATTAATCTCATACATTCCTGAGACCTTCGCAGCTTCCAACACACTTTTGTAGGCATTATCGCATTTAATTTCGGGAATTGGAGGGCCTGTCTCCAACTTCAGGCTTCACCAATTCTTAGCTGTGGTGATCTTTGGCCAGTCACCTCGATGAGCTGAAGTGCCCTCATCTGCGAAATGGGGATAATAAAACTACTGACTTCCAAGCATTCATGTAAGGATTAAATGAGACAGTATGTGCAAAGCTGTCCATATGGTGCCCTAAAAAGTAGTAAGCATCAGTAGTCATTATCTACTCTTTAAAATTATTAGTAAACCCCACATTAACCCTGTGAGGTACTCAGGGTAAGTATTACCAGCTTCTTGTTACAGGTGAGGAAAGTAACGCTCAGAAAGTGACTTGCCTAGTGTGGCAAGGGTGTAGGGCCTCAGAGAAAGACACTAGAAAATGTATTGCCCAATCAAAAACAAGGGCACGCTGAACAGTGGCATCCTGGCATTGTGTCTCCATGTGTTTGCACCCCGCCACAGCTGGAGAAGGTCAGGGGAGCAAATGAGTTTCAGATTTTTAAACCAAAGGAAAATTTGACAGAAAATTTTCCAGTGTTCACTTTGCATCTCAAAAGCAGATCCATGCTGATTCCCACTCCGAAAGACTTAAGTTCTAAGGTCAGGAAGATCTCGGGAGACAGCGAGGCCCAGAGGGGGAAAGGAAGGATGTTGCCGATGGGAGAAAGATGTGCCGGGAAGCCTGGACGCCTCACTCACGCACAGGGTGCTCGGTGAGGACTCCCTCCCACAAGCCGGCAGGGACAAGCGAATGTGGCTGCCCTCTGGTCACATCTCTCAGCTCAGGCTGTAAAACATCGACTTTCTGGAATCCCATGGACTGACTTATTGTGGAGAGAGCTGAGGACTTACTCCTTCAGGCACACAAAACTTTTTAAAAATATCACTATTACTATTGAAATGGAAATGTGTTAATGGATCACAGCTCTCCCTGGCTTTTTAAGCAGAGAACATTGAGTATAACTCAGCCTTTCCTTGACAAGCCGAGGACATCTTCACGAGCATCCACTCCACACTGGGTTGTATACAGTCATCCTCCTGCAGTGTTTTGAAGCATGTTAGACAGCAGTTTCCACTGAACTAAATGGATGCAGATTACCAGCACTTCTTAGTACTTCTCTGTGCCTCTCTTACTATTATTTTAGTCTCTTCTCTTACCATGAGCACTATCTTTGTTGTTTCCCCCCTTGCCTGCCTCTAGCCGTTTCTTTTTCTCTCCAAACCCATTTAACTTGCTTTTTCTCATTTGTAAAATAGGTTGTAAAATAAGTACAAATAACACTTTTAGATGTTAATTTTATGTTACATGAATTATATCTCAATAAAGCTATTTTTAAGTGGGATGCAAACTATAAAACTTACAAAAAAGAAGAGATATCACATCACTCTGTTTATTTTGATGCTAAACTATTTCACTCTTTTATTTAAAAATTAAAAAGCTCTCAGTAAAGACTAAGAATTCTTCCATTGGGAATATGCCTAAGAGTTAAGGTGTGGTCTTTGAAACATCTATTTTTGTTTACTTAACTTTTTTTTGCTTAGTTCTTAATCCTGTGAGTGAAGTTAATTTTAGTAAGATGTAGTATGACTGTACAGTCGTTGATTAAAGCCTCCTTCCTTATCCTTTGTTTATTCACTTGGTGTCTTTGGATGGCCTACTATGTGCTAGACCCTAGAAATAAACTTGAATCTTTAAGTGAGTCAGGTCTTTCTTGTGTGGATTTTAGGTGTAAATCTCCAGGAAGTTTGAGTTTTTGTGCTTCCTTGATTTGTGTTCCCATAATAGCTCCATAACTCCAAATCCAGTCAGTCTCCAGGGAAGCATCATAACCAACCACTGGAAGACCAGCCCATTGCTGGAAAACTAGCTCATGGAGTGGGGATCCTTGATCAGAGGAGAATGCTGAGATGTGAACATAGCTGCTTCCCGTAGTTGCAGCCTCTAGCACTTTTCCATGGAGCATCTAGAACCTTGTTACTCAAAGTGTGGTTGCTCAGACCAGCGGCGTCAGTATCACATGGTAGCTTGTTAGAAATAAAAAACCTTGGGCTCCACCCAAGACCTATTAAATTACACTCAGCCTTTTAAAAAAAAAAAAGTTTCTCAAGTGATTCTTATGCTCATTAAAGTTTGAAAAGCACTGAGCTACATAATATTGCACGCAAGCATCCCTGAAACACCTGGCACTTTACCCACTGCAGTAATCATATTTTTCAGAGCCCGTAGGTGAATGATGCCAAACACAAGAGGCCACTGTTTGACACAGAGGCACATCCCACTGGTCAGCAGGCAGAGATGATCATGATGATGCCGAGCAGATGTTGAGCAGCCAGAGACCACTGCTGTTCTCTTCACTCGCCTGTCAGGTTCAATAACTCTTCTCCAGTGACTCATCTCTTCATACACATGTGTTGTAATTTTCTTTAAAGACCAGCTTTTCAGCAGCATTCAAAGCTGGGTATTTTTCCTCTGTTGCAAAACTTCCATATTTCTGGAAACACCCGCCTCCACCCCCAGCTCAAATTCAGCTCTAGTCTTTCAGACACCGTTTCATTTATCCATTCATTTACTTGAAAAGTGCGTACTGAGTGCTTACTATCTTCCGCATTTTCTATTCAGTGACTACCATGTAAACATTTGCATCCCTCCCGTGTCAACCCGCTTGCTTGCCTGTTTTCCTTTAACACTTAGTTTTTACAACCTATATAAGGCTGGAAACATTGTTTAAAGTACAAAATATGACTTCCATTCTTTTAAAAAAAAACAACTAATACTATAATTGAGAAGGCAAGATATATCATTTTGAAGTAGCTGGAGAACAAATTTCCAAGACCACACAGAGATGATATGTGCTATACTAGAACAAGCACTGGATGTGCATGAGTCAGGAGATCTGGGACCAATTCTGGTTCCTCTGTGAACCTACACTCCTAGACAAGCCCTTTTGCCCCTGTACAATGTCCTAAACTACTGAAAAAAATTAATTATTCTTTAAAAGCTGTTGAACTATCTAATCTAAAAGATACCTCCTTGTGTCCAATACCCAAATGCCCAAGAATGGATCCTAAACTACATACAAAAATTCTGATGAGATTCAAGGAAAGAAAATAAGCAGCATAGGGTTGATTAGGGAGACTGTATATTACTATGATTAAGAAGCAGACAAATCTACGTTCAGATCTCATTGTAGTATAAGCCAAGTAACCCTGAGGCCTTTGATGAGTCACTTAATTTCTTTGACCCTTGGTTTTCTCATTTGTAAAGTGGGATAATAATAGTACCTATCTCAGAATCATCAGGAGTAAATGGAATAATTCATGTAAAGCCCTAAGCACAGTGCCTGATGTAAAGGATGTGCTAAATAGATGATGATGATGGTGTGATGATGGTGTTGAGATGGTGGTGGTGGTGGTACCTTCAGGAAGGTCTCTGGGGAACACACAGGCCTTTTCGTAAGGATAAACTTCAACTCTATGTTGGAGGAACTAACAGGATATATGAGATAAACTACAATGAAACTGACCAGCTAGTAGCAGAGGAGCAGACAGAAGGAATGATAAGAGGTAGGGAAGATGGGAATACAGGTAAGTTGATGAATAACTGTGTTGACCAAACTTGATGGAGAAGTTACAACTTGGTTTGACAGAAAGACTTGAACATAAGGAAGCTTAAGTACAGTGGCTCTGGTATCTCTGTGCCAGTGATCAGGAACTGAGAGACTGAAGGAAGGAAGGCCAGCTAGGAACCTACTGGGTAGTCACTCCTTGGTAAAATGCTGAGAGCTGGACAAAAAGTCAGGAAGAAAAAGTCCTCTGGAGCTTCTCAAGGATCTATTCAAAATTCTCCCCTAAGAAACTCCTCTTGATCTCCTGCAAACATGACTGTTCAGTATTTCTTTCTGTTATCAGTGGGGAGAGGTCTACGTCCCCACCTGTTGCTTGTGGGAGTGGGCTTCCTGCTATACTCCGAGAAAAGGAATTTTCTGAGACTCCCATGGGAGGATGAGGTATTGTAGAAAGCTTTATTTCTGTGGAATCAAACCCCTGAGTTTCCAAGGTCCCATTTCCCCTTCATCTCCCAAAGGAAGAAGTGTAGCTGTGGCTTCAGAAGAGCTAGAATCAAAGCCATGTTGAGAATTTCCTTTCCATGTTGGAGCAGAGTTCAGGCCAGCATCAGGCTTGTGTTCCCTGCTGCAGTCCATCAGTCCATTGCATGTGGGTTCTGCAGGGCCACATAGCTTGGAGGGAACACAGGCAAATGCAAGGAAGCTAAGAGAGAGAGCAAACTCCTTTGGGGAATTATTTATCCCCAAATTTTGGCAGGCTTGCAGTGGCCCCATTCATTCTGGCCAATGATCTCTGTTCCCAGGTTTGACTAACAGGCATCTTCCCTAGTCACCCAACTTCACTGCACATGCATCTGTCTCCCCTTTGCTGGACCCCTATCCCCAGTGACCTGTGGGGAATGGGCCAATGGTTCCCTGGGTAGTGTGAAATTGCAGCTTCCTGGTGAAGCTGCCCAAATGGCCATGTTTATAATGTCTGGCCTCCCTTTTGCTCCTTTCCTATTATTCATAACTAGTTAATTACAACGGTATAATTCCCACCCCAATTAAAACTAGAGGAAATAAGCAACCGTGCCATGTGCATGAAGATTTGCAAGGAACTGAGATCACATCCTGTCTGTGACTTCTGAGTCAGAGAATCCTGTAAGAGGATATTTAGGGTTTCTAAGCAGGCCATGTCACTTTCAGCCTGGCTTTAGTCAGAGATCTTGTCGGATAAGAACAGTGTCCCAGCCCTCGAGGCATGACAAGGCCTCTGCAGCACCATGTGGTTGCTATTACTGAGCCTAAACAATGAGCAGAGTGCTTGTACAGACTGTGTCCACTGTGGTCTCCTTCACAGTCTACACCCCAGGGATGTCCAGGAAGAAAAGTACCCAACATAGCCATGGGGCAACCACTGTTTCCTAGAGGCACCCCAAACGTGGAAGCAGAAAGGAGCTTTGCCTAATTCCAGGCCAAATTGACCAGAACTTTGCTCCTGGGTTTACCCCTGGTTGTGCTGTGGCATGCTTCACTTGCGCTCAGTGCATTCTAGAGTATAGGTTCTTCTCCACAGCTACCTAGAAGGCCCTGAACTATAAACAAATAAACTATCATATGAGATATGGAGCGGTGCCTGGTGAGGTGGGACATCAGAGGGAAGGACAGTTTGGCAGTCTTCCCAACGCATACACACAGTCTCCCACAGGACCACCACTGGCATCTAGCATGACTTCATCTTCCACAATCCTGGGAATCTTCTGCCAGAAAAAAAAGACATGATGGGAAATTGAAATCTAAGCTTTCAAAGCAGGACATATGGCTGTGTCCCCAAGGCCTAACAGGTGGAAATTGAGACAATGATGCAAGGAAAGAGCAAAATGGTTTCTTACAGACAATCAGAGAAAGAGTCTCTTCAATCCCTTTCTTTCTTGGCCTTAGCTCATGTATTCAACAAGCAATTACTAAGTGCTGACTATCAACAATAGTTCTAGAATCTAGATGCTTTGATGGATTCCACAAAGTCTCTGGTACTTTGCTCAGTAGGTATAGCAGAGAAGACTTCCCAGAGACAGTGCCATTTAAGCAAGATGATGGATGATGAGTAGGGTGTTCCAGCCAGAACGGTAGTCAGTCCAGGCGGAGGGACTATATCTTCAAAGGCCTAACCTGAGAGGACCCACTTCTTTTTGCATAGCCGTGAGGGGCAGGCTCTGCCACTCATGCCGTCCAGCAAGTACAGTATTTTTAGTGAATGGGGTTATCTCCCACAGTAAAGAGTACCCAGTTATACTTGAAGTAAGGATCTCATTGTTATTAAATGGCTATTCTTTGCTGGCCTCATTCCTCCTTAAATCACAGCACTAACACTAGCCTTATCAGCACTAAAACTCAGCACTAACATCAGCTCAGACTGAGACTTATTTTCTAATTGGAAACTGGGAAGCGTTGGCACAACTGGGCAATATACAAAATGGTGCTGTCGGAACCCGAGGGTCTGGAGAGGCCAAGGGATGGAGATAACTTGAGCCCCCATTTCTATAAAATAAAGATGATAATAAGTCCTGTCTTACTGGATGGACTAGGTTGTTGTGAAAATTAGAAATAATGTACAAGATCTAGTATAGGCTCTATCTTATAAAAATTGCTCAATAAATGATAGTCATTATTAATATTACTGCTATGTACGTCATTATACAGCATAGCCTAAGTAAGAATATCAGTTATTCCCAACTTGGTTGACCTCTCCAAAACTTGTGGGCATCCTGATTAAGTACTTAACACACAGCGGGGAGTTCTATTTCTTTCTAAATTCTCATTTGTACCATGTATTTCCGTTTATAAGCATACTCATGATCTCATTTGCACCCATTCCAGTCTTGTGAGGCAAGTAGAACAATTCCATACGTATGAGGACACTACTTTGCCTCCCAGTCCGAAGTCTGCCTCAGAGAGGTCACACAGCCAAAATCGAGGTCTTCTGGTTTTCTGTAGAGTACCCTTTCCACCATATCATGTTGTACCTTCATTAGTTTGTGCTTCTATGCATTCAACAAACGTTTATTTATTACCCTTTGTATAGCAGTCACTACGCTAAATAGTTCTGCCGATCCAAAGATGAATGAAAGAAGGTACTTGCCCTGTAACGAAGATAATTTAAGAAAACATCCTCCCCCAAACCCACCCCAACAGGGAATCTAATAGAAAATACTTTACCAATTATATGGCTCTAGATGTTTTTAGAACGTGTATTTGTAAATGAGATGATCAAATTTAAAATGGGACAACTGCTCTCACTTGAGCCATAGCATATAAAATTAACATTAAAAAGTAATATTAAAATAACAAAAATAAGTTTTTCAGAAGACTTACTTTTCAACTGCTAAAAATTGTTTCGTTTTCCAATTAACTTCACTGCTAATAAGACCAGCCCGTTTGCCAAAAAGAATCTAAAAATGATGCCAATACATATTATTTATAATACACAAATTAAAAATAAAAGTCCTAGATTTTGGGGGATCTGGGTCTCCTAGGACATCTTTCCGTCTAGCTTTGCTTTGACCCCAGCCACTGTGAGAAGAAGATATAAAACACTGTGGGTTTCAGAATGTTCTGTCCTTGGAAGATCTCCATTCAAAGTTTTTGGCCAAATGTCCCATTAATTCCCCTCTGATGAAGGCACTTTGGGGTCAGCTGAATTTGGGGTCTACAGGGATTACAGAAAAGGGACTGGGTGCAGAGTTCACGCCAACGCTACATGTTTCAGAAACTTGGAGTAAAGCCAGACTCTGCAACAGGGATTTAGGAGAGAGTTAGCTCAGGGAAGCTTTTTCCTAAATAAAAGAATTCTGAAGTCACTGTTGCTCTTTTATTACCAACTAGAGGCCCGGTGCATGAAATTTGTGCATGGGGGTGGGGTCCCCTCAGCCCAGCCTGCACCCTCTCCAATCCAGGACCCCTCGGGGGATGTCCGAGTGTCAGTTTAGGCCCGATCCCCGGGACCACTGGCACCTAACTGCTCACCTGCCTGATCGCCCCTACCTGTCCCCCCTGCCAGCCTGATCACCCCTAACCGCCTCTGCCAGCCTGATCACCCTCAACTGCTCCCCTCTGCTGGCCTGGTCATACCCAACTGCCCCCCACTGGCCTGGTCACCCCCAAGTTCCCTCCCCCCCACCACCAGCCTGGTCACCCCTCACTGCCCCCCCTGCCAACCTGGTCGCCCCCAAATGCCCCCCCTGCTGGCCTGGTTGCCGCCAACTTCCCCCCCTGCTGGCCTGGTTGCCCTTCACTGCTCCTCCCCACCACCCCCCCACCACCCCCCGCCAACCTGGTCACCCCATGCAGCCTGCTGTTTGGTCATTCGGTCGCCCCTCACTGCCCCGCCCCTGCTGGCCTGGTTGCCCCATGCAGCCTGCTGTTCAGTCATTTGGTTGTCCCTCACTAACCCCCCTGCCGACCTTGTTACCTCACGCAGCCTGCTGTTCGGTCATTACTGTGAGGGCATCCTGACCAATTTGCATATTACCCTTTTATTAGTATAGATAATAATAGTGGCTACCACTTAATGAGAGACAAGTACGTGCTGAGCACTTTATGTACACTATTTCTAATCCTTATAAATAATAATGCTGCCAGGTATCATAATTCATATTTTACAATATAACACAACTGAAGCTCAGAAATGAATTTTTCTCAGAAAGGTCACATAATAAGAGGCAAAGATGACATTTAAAACCAAAACTACCCCTAACTGGTTTGGCTCAGTGGATAGACCATTGGCCTGCGGACTGAAGAGTCCCAGATTCGATTCCAGTCAAGGGCATGTACCTTGGTTGCGGGCATATCCCCAGTAGGGGGTGTGCAGGAGGCAGCTGATTGATGTTTCTCTCTCATGAATGTTTCTAACTCTCTATCCCTTTCCCTTCCTCTCTGTAAAAAATCAATAAAATATATTTAATAAAATAAAATAAAACCAAAACTAATGTCTTATTCCTATTTCCTCAGTATCTCTTTTACTTCATCCAACATCTTCCCCCAAAGCAACAAGACTAGCCCTCAAGGAGGTATGTCTGTACAGGAAACCTCCATTGTTGCTCTAAACATATTTGTTAATTATCACCTACACACCCAGCACTATATTAAACACTGAGGAATTGTGAAGAAGAATTCTTGGTTTTGGCTTATTTCTTAACTTGGGAAAAATTTGCCTCTTTTTTTGTTCTGTTCCCACATTTGCCAATGACCTATTTCTTTAGCTACTGGACATAATACAGAAATGGGAAGCTTCTTTTTAAGGCTTAGGGAAGAGCTAAATGAAAGATCTTGTTCAATCAAAAATCATAACAATATTAATTGCCTTTTTAACTCTCATAGATCCCAAACAACATAATTTATGTCAGTGACAATTTTTACAAGTGTCTCATCAAGAAATTTGAGCCATTGCATGTGCATTATATTTTTAAATAAATACCAAACCTTCCCCTACTTTACTTAACATTACAAAGATTCCTGTTGGACTTCCTATAAAGAATACCCTGAGCACCAATGCCAGAATTGGCTGTAAATTCATAGTATCATGCGTAGGTAGTTAAATTGTGTTGTTCAGTGATCCTCGAGCAGAGGGTGAAAGGTAGAAGGGGACAGTATTGGGGTAGAGGACAAGAAACAGTATTTTGAAAAAGCACTCAATATTAAAATATGATGTTATACTTAGAAAATAAAATGCATTGCCTTCATAACACAAGTTTTGAAGGTAAAGCTTGACAACTTCTTTGCTGGTGGATCACTAGCATAAAAAAGAAATGCTGCTACATATATATGAGAGGGCTGGGGATATACTGGCTTACCCCTCAGCCTCAATTCCATCGCCAAGTTCTCAAATCCATGCAAAGTCTTGTACTGTTTACAAACTTGAAGTCATTATTTTAGTGACTGGATTTCTGATGTTTAGTTTTGTTTCATTTTTCATCTTCCTCACTTAAAGGGGAAATAAACCAAAGTTTTCTCCCTAAATGGCCTGGGAGAGAGAAAATATGAATAAATTATGTTCTAATGGGTTGTTAAAGATTCCTACATGACCACCTGGTTCCACTCAACTTGGGAAGCAAAAAGCATAGGACACACCCATTTAATAAAGCAGGAATGTCTGGTACATCTACCTCTGATTTCATGTAAATGAAAATAGGTCCTAGCCATCAACTACACGTATGCCTTCTCCCTGCCACTCTCCACCCTCCTTCCTCACTGAGGAGAGTTTCAATTGGCCAATTCACCATCTTTAAAAATTCTTATTCACCAGTTCTTTTAGAGCAAAGCCTCAGAGAAATTTGATACTAAAGTGGTTTAAAACTAGCTTGTGAGACTAATGGCAAAAATTAATAATTGGCTAGAAGGAAGGAAGGAAGGAAGGAAGGAAGGAAGGAAGGAAGGAAGGAAGGAAGGAAGGAAGGAAGGAGGCAGGGAGGGAGGGAGGGAGGGAGGGAGGGAAGGTCACATGGCTGGCAAGGTATGAAATTCATCTTTCTGAAGGCAATGGGCAATGAGCAGGGTTCATACCAGCAAAAGGCTATAGTAAGTGATCAGGTTAAGACAGGGCATATCCATGCAGGTAGGGAGCATTAGACAGGCCTAGTGTTTAGGAGGAGAATTAACATTTGACATTTTTACCAAAGAGTTAATTTGTTAGATAAGCAATTTCAGTAAGTCATTATATTTGGGATTTCCTTTTCAATTCCTTGTTTATATTATAGTATAACTGGACTTCTGAGTGGCCATGGTTATATGCCATTAAGGTGGAAATTGAAGGTATAATGGTTCCAAATGAGTATAGACGGGTCAGGAGCCAAACAGGAAACAGGAAGTAGTTCCTGACCCCAGAAGAAAAATGGCTCTGGGGAGAAATGGATGGTTCCTGAATAACTTTAAGCATGGCTGTCTTTTTCACATGTTTTACATATCATTACTCTTCCTAACATTGCATTTGAAAAAAAAATTTTTTTAAATACTAGATGAATACCATTATAACAGAACAACCTTCTTTTTAAGATTAATTTTAAAAACTCAATAGAATATAAAATAAAACATTATATTAAAAGTATTAAGAACAAACTAATATAATTTTGAATGTCAACTATAATTGAAAAGTTAAAAAATATTTAAGTGTTAAGAACAAACAAAATAGTAAGGAATTTCTAGGATAACATTCAGGAAAAGGTGAAACCCAGAGAGGTAAAAGTCCAACCTTCAATGTTGCTTTGTCCTAAGGGTATTTGTTAATATAAAGTAAAAGCTATAAATCTAAACGATAGTTGTGGTGGATTTGTGAGTAAGTTAGATAACACTCAGAGTGTAGAGTCTTCCTTTTACACTATTGGTGGAAATGTAAATTCAGTCAGCCACTATGTATGGAATAGTCCTCAAAAAATTCTAAATAGAACTGCCATATGATCCAGCAATCCCTCTACTGAATATCTATCCAAAGGCAATGAAATCACTATTTTGAAGAGATAACTGTATTCCCATGTTCATTGTAGTGGTAGTATTTATACTAGCCAAAATATATAAACAACTTATGATATTATTTTCAACATAGGAAACCCAAAAGAAACTGCATTTAAATCATTAAAGAAAGATATATTCCATGCTCATGGATGGGAAAGCTTAATATTGCAAAAATATCAGTTCCCACATTGTCCTAAAAGTCATTGTAATTCCAATCAAAATCTCAACAAGTCATCTTTGTGTCTTTTGACTGGTTGACTCTAATGTGTACATGGAAAATGAAAAGGGGCAGGGAGCAAACCTCTCTTGATAAAGAAAGACAAAGTGAGAGAATTAGCTCTGCCAGATACCAAGACTTATTTTAAAGCTATAGTAGTTAAGACAGCGTAGTATTGGCCCAAGAATAGATGAATAAAACAGTAAAATTCAGAAACACACTATATGAATTTTGTGTATGAGAGGTGGCATATGGACTAGGGGCGGGGGAAGGACTGACTTTCAATAAATTGTAATGGGAAAATTGGGTATTAATGGAGAAAAAATGCCAATGTATCCTTAATTTACATTATATATAAAAATAAACTCCAGGAGAATTAAAGAGCAAAATGTGAATGAAAAAGCTATAAATACAAGAAATTTTTATGACTCTGAGGAAGAGAATGCTTCCTTGAATAAGATATGAAAGGCAATACCCAGATTACAAATGATTGATAAATGTGACTACATTAAAATTAAGAACTTAAACTTATCATAAGACATCATATTTCAAGTGAAAAGACCAAGCCACAGAAGGATAGACATTCTTTAAAAGACATGTAAGCTACAAGATAGGTAAGAAAGCCCTACAAATCAAGTGTAAAAAGACAGAAAACCAAACTGCAAAATGAGCAAATGACATTCATAAACAGACACTTCACAAAGAGTGGCTCCAAATAGTCAATAAACATGTGGGAAAGTGTTCAACATCATTACTAATCAGAGAAATGAAAATCAAAACCACAGTAGACTCATATGTACCCATCAGATTGGCAAAAGATTCAAAGGTCTGCTAAGCCCAAAAGTTGGCCAAAATGTGATGGGAGTGAAAAATGATACGCCCTCTTTAGCTAATAGTTTGATATTATATACACATCCCCATGACCAAGTATTCCCACTGCTGGGCATATGCTCTGGACTAGAGAAACTTGTGTGCTATTACACCAGGATGGATGAAAATGATGTTTATACAGCATGGCTTAATAACCAAAAAGGGGCAGTCCAAGCATGCATTGGCAGTATAATGCATACATAAATTATGCTATATTACTTCATTGGAAAATTAAAGAGAAATGGAAATCAGAAAATGACAGCTACATACAAGAACCTGAATGAATCTTACAAATATGCTGACACAAAATAATAAGTCATATAATCCTATTTATATAAAGAAAATGCTTTATATAAAAGCATCCAGTTGGGGTGCATGCAGGAGGCAGCCGATTAATATATTTTTCTCACATCGATGTTTCTCTCTCCCTCTCCCTTCTCTCTCTCAAAATAAATAAATAAATAAATAAATAAATAAATAAATAAGCAAAAACTATATATAAAGAAAATGCTAGAGATGCCCATTTGATAGTCAACTAACATGGAAGATCAGAAGATGATTATATGAAACTGGAATGTTGGCACTTTTCTATTTCTTGATCTAGATGGCAAAACGTGGGTGTTGCTTTATAATAATTCACAATATCGTACATCTTTTTGTGCACTTTTCTGTATGTCTATTATATTTCATAATTTTAAAAGATTAAAGAAGGGAGAAAAAGAAAATTACCAGACCCAATAATTGCCAAGATCCCTCCCATTGTTGAATCCTTGTTTTTTGTTGTTGCTTTTGTTTGTTTTGTTGTGTGTTTCATTTGGACCCCAAACCAGAAAGCTGTCACCAGTCTGAAAAGAGAATGTATGAGAGAAGGAAGGGCTTTATGTTACCTGTCAGATAATCCGGCTTTTCAGAGTCTGCAAGTAAAAACACCTGCCTAACCATTTCCACCAAGAAGACACCACTATAAGTTTTAGATCCCCAAGAAATGCTGAAAATTCTTGAGAATCACCCTCATCCCAAAGTGTGTCCTTAGCTCTGCAGGGAGAAAGATATGAGTAATTCAGTCTCTAGGGATAAGGTATTTAGAGGTCCTTCCTGAGAGATCTAGAGGCCAAAGGCCAGGCCTTGACCCAAACCAGACCCTAGTGTAAGATGAATGTTCCTTTTTTGAAATAGAAAAAAATATATATCTAGTAACCTCATCACAATAACAGACTCTCTCCCCAAAGCTCTGCAGAAAAAAAAACAACAACTTCAGGAATAAACCAGCTAGTTGAAGCAGGATGCCTAGAATTTTTAGCTTCCTTGTGGCAGGCAGAAGTGTTCTTTAAGAGAAAGTTTAGCACAATACAAATTAGCTATACACCAAAAGCTTAGCCCTGACTACAGCCCTTTCATCCCTCAGAAAGCAGAGTGGCCTAATGAGTTGGATTAATTGATTCAATCAACAGTTGGTTATTGAGTGAATAGTATGAGTTAGGCACTTCTACTAAGGCTGGAGGTAACAACACTGAAAGGCACAGTTTTACCTTGAAAGATACTTAAGAGGATAGTCATACACAAACAAGCCATTCACATACAGTAAGAATAACCACTTTTCCAGAATTTTGTGTTAAACATTTCTCTACTATTGAGAAAACCACTTTACCTCTTTGTGATCCAAATTTTCCTACTTGTGAATGGAGGCTTAAACAATTCTTTTTTTTTTTAATATATTTTATTGATTTTTTACAGAGAGGAAGGGAGAGGGATATAGAGTTAGAAACATCGATGAGAGAGAAGCATCGATCAGCTGCCTTCTGCACACCCCCTACTGGGGATGTGCCTGCAATCAAGGTACATACCCTTGATCGGAATCGAACCCGGGACCTTTCAGTCCACAGGCCGATGCTCTATCCGCTGAGCCAAACCAGTCAGGGCTAAACAATTCTTTTTATATGGTCTCATCTAACTTGAATGGCCTTGACCAAGTCACTCAATCTTTCTGTGCCTTAATTTCCTTATTTGTAAATTGAGCATGCTAGTTTCTTCCTCAAAAGACGATATAAAGATTAAATGTTATAGAGATTAAGTGAGTAATTGTATATACATATGAAAGTGCATGTATATTTGTGTGTGTGTTTGGTATGCAGTCTGGCACTTGGTAAGCACTCAGCAAAATTAGCTGCCATGATAATAATTTTTATTATTGCTATTATTAGACTGTTATTCTTTCCTCCTATGATATGAGAATCAAAAGTCCAGCCCAAGAAAGTGTATCACAAGTTACACAATGGTTACCAGTTAATTCAACATTTCATGAGCTTCTGCTGACCATGACTATCTAGGCTGAGCCAGATGCACCCAACACTCACACACACACACACACACACACACACACACACACACACACACATACACACACACACAACATGATGCACCATTTTCTACAATCCCAGGTGCTCACTTTGCCCAAACTGAACCATTTAAACTGCCACGTCTCAAAGGCAGATAGTTTATCCAGTGATAACCTTCAAGAACCTTCCTCTACCACAGTTTATCTTATTCTAATGATATAAAAAGTGCTCTGGAAAGAAATCTAATCAGGGAGAATTAAAACTTTGCAAATGGGCAACAAATTTCCAGTGCAATCCTCTAGATTTTGTTATAACAAACATGAATAGTGACATACCTACAGCCTGGCCTATACAAATGCTTTCAAAATACCCCCATCTGAGAGTCTAGATGACCCCTTCATCCCTTCTAATCCTAGAATGTTAGAATCTCATTGGCTAATAACACATTTAAAATGCCGAAATCCACATGGAAAATAATCAAGCAAAATCCAGTTGGGGTGTTGACTCAAAACTTTGCTGTAAGTGCCACGTCTGGAGCTGCCCCTTACACAGCCACTTTCTTTGCCCTGATCTGAATGCTTTCCTCTGGTTAATTTTCTTCTTAACCCTGGCTAGACTCACTTCCTGAGGTGGTTTGATTCTTAATTTTCAACTTGTCCTAATAAGCTCTCTCCTGTCTCTCCAAACTAGTTTGACCAAATCCGTGCCTCTTCCTTCTGTAGAAATTCACTGCCATCAGATTTTTCAGAACCCCCAGCCTTTTCAAATTGCAATTACTGGCTACCTTGGACCTTCTCTATTTTAATTCCAGACTCCATTTAAAGAAAGAAAAGGGGGGTGGGGGGGGTTGATATTTAATCCTTACAATTAACATTTTGCAAGAGCAATCACTTTATGTCTCCAGTGTGTGTGAGGCTCAGGGAATAAGAAAAGGCCACATTACATCATCCGGTGGCTAAAAAGAAACACTTTGAGCCATGTCACTGGGGACAGTCCCTGCAAAACCAGAATGTCTAGTCACTGTGACCTACAGCAAAAGGTATCGAATAACTTGGACAAGTGCTAGTGCAAACAACTGACCAAGTCATTAACCCTAATGCAACCACTGGATAAAGGGACACATTTATAAACCTACCAATTCAAGAAGCAATCTGGGGGAAAAGAGGAGCTGAGTTTTCCCCTCTCCATCCTTAGTTTTCCTTTTTCTTTTTGACCCGAGAACATGGGTGATGAAAGGAACAGCACTCTGACCAATTTGCAGAATTCCCAACTTACAAAGTCTGTAGAATCTTTTCTCTCTAAATAAGGTGAAACCACACCTCTGCATCCTGAGCCTCTGCTGCAGGGAACCACACGCATGGCGACCTACTGGGTGCGGCCCTCTTTCCTGCCATTGTGTTACGGTGTGCTCAGAGAAAAGGGTAGCATTTTGATGGCAAAAGAAAACCCCTGGTCAGCAACCAGCCAGCCTTCTAGGCTTCTCTCAGAACAGTGATGCTAAAGAGTAGTCCTCAACCTGGGACTCGCCCACCTGGTCTGGGTAGATGGGAGTATCAGATAAATCAAGACAGTGATTAAGAAAAATAATAGACTAGCTATCATTTCTGCCGCTGCGACGCTGTGGCAGTTCCTGTGCTAAGTACTTTTCACATATTAGCTTATTTAATAGTCTCGTTAAGGCTAGGAAGAGCTTTTATTAGATCTCTATCCTTCAAATAAAGAAACTGAGACTTCAAGATTTTAGAAAATTAACCCAAAGTCCCACAACTAGAAAGCTGCCATGTCTGATTAACAACATACCCACTGTCTGTCCTTCCTCCGCACCATCCCTATCCTGACTGTTTATCTTCTTTCCGAATGAGTGCACCAAAGGGTTCTTGCTTATAAGGCACAGAAGTCAAGTTCTAATAACGTCTCCTACATTTATTTGAACAAAGGCATACAGTTTTCAAAAACTAAGACATCATCTCACTTGGTCTCATGAGGTCAGGCAGGATTGTTTTTTAAAGTCCCTTAAAAATTATATGCAATGACTAAGCACTCCCAATGATTAAACTTTTAGAAGTTTCTTTCAAACACTAATTGTCAAGATAGAGTAAGCCGAAGACTTCACCCATTAATGGCAGGACAAGAGACATGCTGTTTGTTTGGAGCAGTGTCTGAATGTGGGCTGGGAGAGGGAAAGTGCATTATAAAACCACAGGGACGATAGCCGGCACCACCCCGAGAGGCTCGGAGACTCTCGGGCATGGGAAATGTTTCTGGGTGTTTCCCCTGCCTTGTCTCTACAGGCTGTTGAAAGCTAGGCCCAAATACAATAAACACTTCAGGAAGGTAGAGCCATTTGCAAAGTTGACATTTTCTCTAAATTTCCACTCTCTTATTTTTGACTCCTATTTCTAAGCATAATGGCATAAACATGCAGGCTCAGTAGGCACCCAGAGCAGTGATCAAATCCCTGCTGCTCTACTTACTATAGGTAGGACCTATAGCAACTTAATTCAACATAAGCTTCAATATTTTCATCTGATAAATGGGGATAATGGTTGAGAAAATTCAATAAGATAATGCATATTAAGTGTTTGGCACAGTTTTTGATACTTAATAAACACTCAAGGACACAATCCTCACTTCTATCACTGATTCACTTTAATATTTGATATAAGTATGTGAATAAAGCATAACTGACAGCATACAATGCTTTGAGAGTTTCAACAATCCTTAATAAAATTCCATACCTATACTCCTATTAGGTCACATAGCATCAGGTACTGACTATCTCAAGGTTTTGAAATGGGTTTTAAAGTAGGAACCAACAGACTGGGATGATCACACTTCATTGTGTCAAAAATTGCTCACTTTGGGGTTTTCTAGAGATTTGTTCTTTGAATAATCTTGGTAAACATTTTAATACATAACCTAAAAAGCAAAACTTAAAATGCCCACCAATAACACAAAGGCAGTAAAAGGTCCAATGTACTGAATTTTGAAGATAAGGGAGAAAAAGAGGGGTGGTAAGACTTCAATCATTAGGCTCCTGGAGAACACGGATAAGGTGAGCAAGTGCACATTTACAAAATAACACAAAATTAAAACTCAGGCAACAACCTTAAAGCTTAAACGCATTACTAGGACAATAAAATCAAGTACTACTTCTATCAGGAATGGGTGTATGAATCCAAGAGCTAATGCAAGAAGAAAAATACCAATAGGCTTTCCAACGGTTGAAAAGAACTCACCGATGCTGACACTCCCATCTACTTCAACAGCTAATTCAGGAGCACCTGCCCACGGGCTCAGGACTGAGATATAGGCATGGAAAACACAGCTCCTGCCCTGGCAATGCTTGCGCAGAGGGAAGAAAGCTGCAAGCCCTTATTCATTCAACCTTCATCGATGATAAGGAATAAGATTTTTAATTATTTTATTTCCAATATGTCACAGACTGATACTTTTGAAAAGCATAATAAAAGGAACCTACCAGAAAGTGAAAAATTTTAAAGATATATAAAATACAATCCCCAATTTTTTATAATTACTAGAGACAACTGACTTAAAATTATTGTCAAATTACTGTGACTATTTCTAAATACCATCAGTTTCTGTACTTGGCTCACAGAACAGTAACAGTGTGCAGGCCAGCAGTGGTGCACAGGGCGCATTTTGAGTAGTGCTGATATGTAATACAATAAGTTAGTTGCGTTAATGAAGACAATAATGAGAGAACAGGACAAGAAGTTTTTAAGGAAAGAAATTATTCAGGAACCATGCCTACTCAGTTGATATATTTTCCCCAAATCTTATCAACCCCTCACAGTAAAGGACTACTTTTCTCTTCCTTTTTAGGACCTATTTTCTTAAAAATGTAGCCCATATTTGCTACCTCGTCACTATGTTTTATTCCATAGGACAGAAAATCACTGTACTTTCTTATACTTCTTCTGTAATATTTATACCCTGCATTGTGGGAGAGCTATTTATTTCTCCTTTCCCATCAGATTTTAAGCTTCTCAAGGGTAAGAACTTATCATAATTACCTCAATATCCCTCTAGCACCTACGAAAAGCCTTAACCAGGGTAAGTACTTGATAACTGCTTGTTAAATGAGTGAAAGAAAATGAATAAACAAGTAAACCAGCTACTACTCAGCAGTGCCTCCAGAAATATAGGACCAAAAAGTACTATGTCTTAATTTATTTAATACCAAAGGTTAATGCTTCCCTGTAGACCTAAGCTGCTGGAACCACTTAATTTTTCTATACCTGGTCCACATGTGAAATTATAACCAACATCAAATGAAAATTTGATTAAACAGACCAAGAACAGCATGTGTGATAGACGGGAATTCCCCCGGGGCAGGATGTTGGTCTGGAAACCAGAAGACTTGACACTGCAGAGCTAAAAGTTCTCCCAAAGAGCCGATAAACTAGCGCCAAAGAAGAACGACATACACTTCACCTCTGCAAAAGAAACAACTCAAGTTCAGAAGCCCAAAGGTGTCTGGATCAAGTCCGCAGACTTTGAACCTGTCCTTCTTCCCCTCCTATTTCCCACCCCTCTTCTATGCTGGTATTCACTCCTCATCGTAAGAGAGAAATGGAGAATCCGATGGCATTGCAAAAATATGTCTACCCTAAGGAGGCAAAAGGACAGAGCCGTTTCAGCTTCCAAAATTATTCTAGCTTCTCAGAAGCTCTTGTTGCCCTTGAAACTGGTTTCCTGGAGCAGCTAAGATTCCTGGGATGTTGCAAGCAGCTAGAGTTATCTGGTGAGTGATCAGAAGGCTCCTGGGAGGAGGCCCAGCTGGGATTCTTTCCAAACCGTGTCTGCACCACCTGTAACTCTTCAGTGCATATGCTTGCCAGAAGATCGTCCCAAGCCTGGGGGGATGGGGAGAGTTGCCATTCCAGAAAGAACCAACAGCCAGCTTTGGCAGAGAAGGGCGTCCTTGTGCATTGGGAGGGAGTCAGGGCTTCCAGCTAAGGGCGCTTCGCCAGCCCTGGTATGCAGATCCGGGATCTGTGCCCGCTGAGCCTGCCCCAACTTGCCCAGGAGAGTGAGGGAGGCCAGGGAAAGATGGGAAAGGTGTTCACTCTTCACCCCCTTCCGGTTCCAGCCAGCTGCAGGCCTTTGAAGTCCTGGGCCAGGAGGCATGGCCAGTACTGATGCTGAGGTTTATTTCAGTGAGCCTCTGGGATTTGGGTTCTTTCTTTCTCTCTCTGGAAGGCAGGCCAACATAAATCAAAAAGCATGGACTTTGGAAGCCCATAAACCTTGATTCAAATTCTGGCTGGGCCACGGACTAGGTTTATAAGCCCCAAAAGATTATACAACCTCTCTGGACCTGGGGTTCTTATTTCTGAAATAGCATTCATCTAAGAGTTTCTCAATCTCAGCACAGACATTTTGGACTGGGTACTTTTCTATGGCATTGGAGCAGGCATGGGGGGGGGGGGGGGAGCGGGGGAAGGGGGGAGCTGTCCTAAGTATTATTGAATGTTTAACAGCATCCCTAGCCTACCCACTAGATGCCAGTACCACTCTCCCCATCCAACTGTGACAGCCAAAAATAATTCCAGACACTGGCTAATGTTCCCTGGGGGGCTAAATCACCCCCAGTTGAGAACCAGTGATTTAACATAATTCTTAGGATTGTTTCATACATGTTATTGCAAATTTAGAGAGTCTGGTACCTGTGAATGGATGAATTAAAAGACCCAAGAATTACTCATTCCTGTAGCACAGGGGTGGGGAACGTCCAGCCTGCAGGCCATATAAGGCCCACAAAATCATTTTATCTGGTCCTGCCAAGGCATTGGGGTGAGTTAAATTTTGACCAAAGATAGCAGGCTAATTTTTAAGTTGGTAATTTTGTGTAGCCCACAAATGATGTTATAAATATCCAAATGGCCCTTGGCAGAAAAAAGCTCCCCCACCTCTGCTAACAGATGCCATCACTGCCCCTCCCCCAACCCACCCCCCAACCCCCCATCCCCCAAACCCCCATCCCCCACCCCACCACCGCCCCACATCCCCTCAGCAACCACCTCAACACATTGATGGCCACTTCCCATTAACACCTGGGACTCTCTGGCCTTAAGAATATGGTTAGTCTATGAACAGGGCAAATTGGAACTTGCCCTTGGAAGCACCCCTATCAGTGGATAGACGAGGAGTTGGCGGGTAATCACCCCAGCTTTCTAGCCAATTAGTTGAGACAGTCCTGAGGTGTATCCTAGAATCCCCCAGTGAGATCAAACTCCATCGCCTACAGTGGTAGCCGACTGTATAACACAGCCCTTCCCTAGCCTCGCTTTCCTGTTCCCCCATGGGTATTTCCTAGGATCATTTCCCAAACATTTTGCACAACTTCCTTTATCTTTCCTGGCTTTCTCTCTCTGAGTAAGCTAACATATAAAAACTGAAACTTTTATGTCTATAAATGTCCTCCTTGATGACTTATCAGGCTCCTCATTAGTATTTACTCAGGTGAATAAAATTTCAATACTGCAAATAAACCACCGTTCTGCTCTGTGAACTGCTGAAAATAATGATTGACACATCCCAACAGTCTCAATGCAAGTAAAACAAAAAAAAGTTAGAGGTTAGAATTCTCACCTGTTCCTACAGCCAACCTATCCCCCCATTGCTGCCACACAGCTCCTAAAATGCACACCAGACCGTGTCTGACGGGAACCCAGCAGTCTTAACTATGGCTGTAACCTCAGAATCTAAAACCACACTGGCACAAGGTAGGTACCCATTAATATTTATTGAATTACTGAGTGAGGGTCATTCTCATGCTTTAAATCTTTGGATGCTTCCCTGTGGTGTTAGCAAAGAATAAAGGTGAAACGCCTTCAAATGGTACACAAGGCAGAGCCTTTATGACTCAGTCTCAGCTTCCTTCTCCAGCTTCATCTCTCACCACTCATCCTTTCTACCTGACCCCAAAATATTGCATGTACAGCCTGTATTTTAACCATCCCATACGGTGTATGGTTCCTAGAAAGGTGTGTTCTTTGTATGGCTGCCCTTTCACATACGTTGTCCCTGAGCTTGGGATGCCTTTTCCAGGTCTTTCCCCTGCTGACACCTACAGGTTCCTCAAGAGGCTGCTCAACTCTGACTTCCTCTGAGGAGGTGGGGGGTCCACCCTGATCCCTTTGAGTAAAAGTAACCCTCTCTGCTCCCATTACACTAATGCACTTTGGGAGTTTCTCATTGATCTCCCCACCAGAGAGAGAGAGAGTGCCTTGAGGTTTAGGACTGTATCTGATTTGTAGGTATCCTCAATGCCTGAGACATTTTAGGTGCTCAAAACATAAATGTTTGTGCATTAATTAAAGTAATAATGTAATAATAATTTGAAGAGTCTGGTGTGTATATTCATGTTTATATTAGTCAGAGTTCTCCAGAGAAACAGAACCAGTAGGATACTGAAAAATATATAGAACGAGATTTATTGTGAGGGATTGGCTCACTTGATTATGGAGGCTGAGAAGTCCCACAATCTGCCACTTGCATGCTAGAGGCACAGGAAAGCTGCTGGTATAACTCCAGTCCAAACCCAAAGACCTAAGAAATAGGAGAGCTAATGGTGTAAGTCCCAGACTGAGTCTGAAGACCTGAGAACCAGAAGCAATACAATAATGCCCAAGGACGGGAGAGGTTGGATGTCCCAGCTCCAGCAGAAAGCAAATTTTCCCCTCCTCTACCTTTCTGTTCTATTCTGACCCTCAAAAGATTGATGACACCCAGCCACATTGGTGGGAGGGATTCTCTTTACTCAGTCTACTGATTCAATTGTGAATTTATCCCCAAAACACCCACACAGATACACCCAGAAATGTTTATCAGCTGAATATCCCTTAGCCTAGATGAGCTGACACGTAAAACTAATCACCATCATGTGTAATCTTCATTCCCCTGAGTCAGCGACTGACTTCTGCATAGAGAAAATATTTGGTAAATCCCAGGGATTCCCCAATGCTAACCACCTTCAGAAAGACAAACCACAGGTACATGAACTACATTATCTAAGCCTCCAACTATTATGGTTTAGCTGTACTAATGATAGGAAGAACCTCCTGCCTTGGCCAAGAAATAATGTGACCTGCCACCCTAAACCTGTGCAGAAGGTTCAGTGTCTGAACACAAACTCCACATTGCAAATCCATGAGAACCCAGAGAAGCTGTTTGAAAGTTGTGCTCTTCGTTGGCCTGAGCCCTGTCAACCTAGAATATATTCAAGATGAAACTTTTTTACAAATTCAACACTAAGCTTCAAATCTTAGAGCTGGAGTTTAAAACTAGTGAGTTGGTTTCATAGAAACAGAGACTAGAAAACAAGGGAAGAAGATGTACAGGTTCTGCTCAAATCTTTAATTCTACATCTAAATTTTCTTTAAGGAGAAGGATCTAGCTGGGACAAAAGACCCTTCCTCACTTCCCTATCCCTCTTCCATTGTCATCCTCCCACAACAAAGCTGGTTGTAAAGCCCCAGACATTTCCTTTCCAAAACAACCGTGACATTTGAATAAAATCTAATTATATGCAAAAGGAAATCATAATGGCAATAAAGAATATAATGAAAGGACAGTTTCCATTATATTGGTTCGATCATACCGCCAGCAAGTACAGAGCACCTATAACCAGCTCATGCGTCAGGAAGGGGCTGGTTAGACAGTCTTTACATAGTATATACTCACCAAGACAAAGCACGGGAGTCAAATGATGAGCATGATGCCTGAAAAGTAATTCGTGCTCACATGACCTGAAATCTCCTGTATCCTGTCCAGAGGAGACACTAATTGAAGTCTCTCTTTTTCAACAAAGTAGAGAGCATAGGTCTTCCCCCAGAACCACCTGAAACATTTCCTCAGCTCCAACCACCAATCTTTGAATACCCTATTGACACCCTGTTTATGTCACAAAACAGGTCATTCTGCCACTACACAATTATCTTTAGTTCTCCAAGCCCTCCAGTCATTGGACTGCTTGTATCCCCATGTAGAAAGCTGAATGAAATATGAACATTGTCATTTTCTTTCTGTTTCTAAAAGTAGTTTCCACTTGACAACAAATGATAACATATGCCATCACAACTGCACTTCAGGGTACATCTAAACAGCACCGGGGAGTCTCCTCAACTCAACAGACATTTAGACAGTGTTTGGGATGAGATTCTAGGAATTGGTCCATTGAAGGCCATGAAAGTTACGTGTGGAAATAAATGTAGAGGCTAGAACTTCCTCAGAAAGAAATCATAGAACAACCAAGTGCCCAAGCTGGAAGGAAGTCAACAAAACCAGCTAACTTGATGATTGAGAATATTTCCCTAAAAGTCAGAGAAGATCTTTGAAATGTTTCAGTTCCAATAACGGGGAAGACCAACCATGCCAGGACTTAAGTCTCCTGATGCCCACATTATGTTCTTTCTATGGCTCCACACTACAGCTCATCAAGCATTCCCATTACTGGATCCCTCAGCCTCCCAAGCAGGCTGGCCTAGCACGGGAGGGACCAGGCACTGCTGACACGTTTCAGCCAACAGTTTAGACAATCAAGAGGAAGAATTTAATATCATTTTTCATGTAAGTACTAAACTATCTCTTATTCTCTTACCCTAAATCCATGTGAACTTCATCAGGAGACTCAAAAAGTTTCCTGCCCAAGGCCCTAAAGATACTGAAGTAATTACCGGCAGGAGTAGAGTAGCAAGTACTCCTGCTAAAGACAAACAAGAACCCAGCTAAAGTAACGGCAACCCCTGCTATAAAAATGGTATTACTTGCAGGGATCCACAGAATAAGAGATAATTCTCTTTTTATGTGCTGTAGTAGCAAGGATGTTTACATGTCATCTTTATTTTGACAGAGAAGGGCATTAATGTCACATTCTATTTAGATAAACTTTTATTATGTGAAGACAAATGCCTTTCCCTGTTGGGTTCTCTTGATGGACAAAAGGCTCCAAAATAGGGAAAAAAAAATATTATAAGCAACTATGGATCTGGGGGCGAGGCCGGGGGGGGGCATTAAATTCTAACAGAAAAGTGTAGGGTAGGTTGGTTTGGCAAAATTGCATCAACAGCACTAGTGATTTAAGCTTGGTTTTCCTTTAGCTTATGGTTCTGACACCTTCCTTCTTCAAAGATTCCACTCCTGATGAATAGTCTCACACTCTATGTGGTTTTCTTTCTTTTTGATATGTCATACTTAAGATATGATGAATAGTTTAGCCTTCCGACAGCTTAGCTAGTGAATTTAGACAAATAATATGCACAGAAAGAAGTTCCCTTAACCAAAAAAAAAAAAAAAAAAAGGAAGGCAGAAAAATAAAGAAATGCTCCTACTTATCTTGAGCTAATAAAGAGAGTATCAATTAGCACAGCCCATTTAAGTAGCAAATGGTAAACCCTTGAGCATCTTTTTATGTGCTTTTTGGCCATTTGTATATTTGATATTGATCTTTTCTCAATTTAGAAAAATGTTTAGAATGAGAAAGAGAAATAGTGTCTTTCTAGTAAATATTAAGTACATAGGAGTTCACACTGAGCCTGTGGTAATAGCCACCAAAAGAGAAAAGCACAAAAAGATGTCTTAATGACATACAAGAAAAAATGAGTTCGTGAGCCTGGCTTTGGGGATGAGTGAGGACTTCAGCACCAGGTTAAGTGGCAAGGCTTCAGTCCTGACTTTAGGCAAGTCACTCATCACTAATAATACCTACATTCCAGAGCTGGTGTGATAATTAAGTAAAATGTGCACATAAAGCATAGCTCCTAGCACACAGTAGGCACTCAATAAATGTTTGGTGTAGGAAACTAGGTTAATTAAAATTCATCTCTTTTTTTAATGCTAGGGCTTCTTGAAGATTTTATCATGTAAATGTACATTAAGACTCCCAAAGAAGCCCGAGCTGGTGTGGCTCATTTGGTTGGAGCATAGGCCTGTGCACTGGAAGGTCGTGAGTTTGGTTTCAGGTCATGGCACAACCAATCAATGTATCTTTCTCACACTGATGTTTCTCTCTCTCTCTTTTTCTCCCTTCCTCCCTCTCTAAAATAATAATAAATAAATAAATAAATAAATAAATCCTATATAATAAAAGCCTAATATGCAAATCGACCAAACGGCAGAACGACTGGTCACTATGACACGACTGACCACCAGGGGGCAGCTCGACCACCAGGGGGCAGATGCTCAATGCAAGAGCTGCCCCCGGGTGGTCAGTGCACTCCCACAGGGGGAGCGCTGCTCAGCCAGAAGCCTGGCTCACGACTGGCGAGCACAGTGGCAGTGGCGGGAGCCTCTCCCACCTCCAGTGCAGGCGGGAGGTAAGGAACGAGGGGCCCCGGACTGTGAGATCCTCAGACTGCGAGAGCCCCAGACTGTGAGAGGGATGTCTGACTGCCGACTGGGGATCGGGCCTAAGCCGATAGACATCCCCTGAGGGGTCCCAGACTGTGAGAGGGTGCAGGCCAGCCTGAGGGACCCCCCTGAGTGCATGAATTTCATGCACTGGGCCTCTAGTAAATAAATAAATAAATAAATAAATAAATAAATAAATAAATAAATAAATAAAGGCAACCTCTTTTTTTAAAAAAAAAGACTCTCAAAGAAGAAAGAATTTGTGTCCCAAATGTAATTGACCATGGAACCCTTTTCCCAAGGTCATCTGGCAGGTCCAGTTGTCCAGATACACACAGGAAATGCTATTCTATCCCCTTTCTCTTTTACAGACCAGAAAGGAAGGTGTCAGAACCATAAGTTAAAGGAAAACCAAGCTTAAATCACTAGTGCTGTTGACGCAATATTGCCAAAGAGAACCGGCTCAGGACATTCAGTTACCTGATCTCAAAATGAAGAACCCACGTTTCCCTGCTACCGCATTACTTAGTCTCCCTGGAGATGTGGAAAGAAGTCCTATGCTCTGCCCACCCCACATTCCTTTTAGTCCATCCTCTCAGGCCCATTGTGACCTTTTCCTGGGCTAGAGCAAGAAGACAGATGGAGATCCATACAATCTATGTCTAAGACGTACATGACGGGTACAAGTCAAGCTCACAAGCTGCTAAGGGAAATGTGTTCTACTCTCCTGCCTTGGCAAACGAGCCTTCACAATGACCTGGAAGGCCAGGTTCAAACGCTGAACCCCTTAGAGTTCCTCCATGAACATGACATAGGAAGAAAACGAGGCCCCTCGCCTGAGGCCAAGCCCGGTCTCTTCCTACCCTTCCCGCCCCTGGCTCTGTCCGACCCTGGGAGGGTCCTTGTTTACATGGATATCGACCCCCCTGGCCACCGTGTCCAGGCTCCTTCCACAGCCCCTGCCACAGCTACCTCTGGCTGCTTCCCCAGAACTCAGAGCTCAGAGCGTGTTACCAACGGCCTGGTGAACTCTCAGGAGTCAGACCCGGAGGAGAGGGTTGTGTGTGGAGGTGGGTTCAGGGCTATTTTGGGCAAAAATGGGGGATTCCAGGTACCTGAAGTATGGAGGGGCGTGTGCTCCGAGTGGGCGGATTCCCTCAGCGCTGCAGAATCCTTGCCCTGAAGGAGGGTACCCGAGCAGGCTCTCTCCAAAGGTGGGGCCCACGTGAAGGGCAAGCTGCTCGCTCAGCCCCTCAGAACGCCAGTGTTGTTTCAGGGAAGATGCATGAAAAGAAACACCTGAGAAAATGAGTATGCATCTCCGCTCCCTCCATTGGAGGCTTTTGAAGGGAAGCAGCCCTCCCACCCCACTGGGGATGGTGTCCCAGAGATTCCCAAGCAGCAGCACCGGGAAGACTCCACGTGACGCCGTGAGGCATCAAAAAGGGCACCTCAAGGGCACACCTGGGGAGCCATTTGCAGCCCTCCCGGCCCCTGTTTGGTAAATTAGAGGATATCAGTAAAAGCTGGAAGGAGACTCAAGGCTCACATCATGTGTGGATGGTTTGCTACGTGTAAATAAGAAAAATTTTATGGTAGCGAGCAGATTGTACATTATCATTAGTGTGATTTCAGCCTGCTTTATGGCTCCTCAGCTAGTTGGAAACATATTTTTAGTTCTAATATCAAAACCTGTCAGGATTTGTTTTGCTAAAGCTAACAGAATGATACAGGTCAGATAATTATTATGAAAAATTCAATTAAGAAAGTACCATATGTGGCACTAAAAAAAGGCTGCAACAGCACATATGGCTGGAAAGAAGAGATGGCACTGTCCCCACACATGCCTGACACATCCTGCCCTTCGGTCCCTGTCACTCTGGCCATAGTGGAATGGGAAATCCCTCCTCCTTCTCCATCCCAGCTTTATGCTCCCCTATACCCCCCCCCCCAACCTCCAGTCCTCCTATGTCTCTCACCCCAGGAGACCTTACAACCAATTTAATTGTGTTTGTCTGCAAATTATTTGGCTAACAGGGCTTTTGGAATCCCAAAGCATTGAAAATTTAGAAAAATATTTTTTTTTTACTTGAGAGAGAGAGAGAGACATTGATTTGTTGTTCCACTTATTTACGCATTCATTGGTTGACTCTTGTATTTGCCCTGACTGGCGATTGTACCCAAAACGTTGGCATTTTAGGATGATGTTCTAACCAACTGAGCTACCCAGCCAGGGCAAAGCATTGAAAATTTTAAACAGGAGACAAAGAAACTGATTAAGTGATTAAATACAAGGGCCCAAGTTTGATTGGATGCCCTGCCCTCGCCTGCCAGTGAGTGGCCAAGAAGACCAGCTCTGGGATCAATCTAGCTGGATTTAGGTCCCTCCTCTACTACTGCCTCTTCAGGTGACAGTGAGCAATTTACTTCATCCCTCTAAGCCTCAGTTTCCTCCTCTGCAAAATGGAGATCATAACATCAGCTTTCTCATGTGTCTGCTGGGAAAACTAAATGAGATAATGCACATTAAAGTACTTAGAATGGTGCCTGGCGAACATAAAAGCTCCATTCGTATTAGTTAATGTCTTTATTTTTATGTCATTGACAGGCAGCTGGTTTGGTGGAAAAGCACACAATTTCAGTCAGGAAACCTGGATCTGCCACTAGCTCTAAGACTTTGGGGTAGTCGGTTCGCCTCTCTGGACCTCTATTCCATCATCGACAAATTGGGGATAATCATACCCATCTGGCAGCGTTGCTTCAGGCTTCAGTGAACTACTGCTTGGGGGAAGTGCTTGCAAACTATTACGTGATATGCAAGCATAATTTAATGTAATCATCTCCCAGCTAGCCCTAAGCCTCTGGAAACTCTAGGCAGATGTCATCTCTGCGAGTTTGTTCAGAATACAGACTGTCCCGGCAGCCGATTAATGCCTAAAAGCATCCTAAGAGTCTAATGATACAAAGCAAAAATGCGGCACAGAAATGTGTAAAGCTGAACTCAAAAGGGTCTGAGATGTACTGCAGAGCTGTGTTCAGAAAGGAATTGCCTGAAGGATTGTACTTAATAGCCTAGCATCTTTCAAATAGATTGGTTATATATTTCTTCAATGGCCTCAATCAATATGCAATAGCACAGCTTCCTCTCAGGCCTAGCATCTATAATGGTTTTGTCCCTTGAAACCATAATCCAGGCGATTATGTGGGGTGGCTGAGACGCACCACCAGGGCAGCCGTTCTTGGGCTGGCCAGACCTCGCCTTCGGGTTTTGCTGATGGAGGCAGCCAGCAATCTGATCACTTGGCTCAGATCATGGAATTTTTCAACCTTCTGGTCCGCAGCTCTTGGCTAACAGTGACGCTCTCTGCAGGCCCTTCCAGCCTGGTCCTTCTCCAAGGCCAAGCGAACTGATTATTTGCACACAACCCTTCCTTCTTGGCCTCTGAGGCCTGGGGTGTGTGATGCACTTTCATCTTGAATCTCTTATTTGATGAGAGCCTCGGGGACATATCACACAGAAAATGGAACAGGGGAATGAGTCTGACAGAGCGAATGAAAGAAAGGAGGAGGAAGCAAATGTTCTCACTGCCCCTGCTTGGCCTCCTCAGGTGAAGGAAGAGGAAGGGTGGCGTCAAGGTTGCACCAGAGCGGCTCCGAGGAGGAAGCAGTTTGGGGAAGCAGCGGTTGCAAAGCTCAGGGGAGCTGTCAACTCCTGGAGGAGGTGGTGGCATCCCGTCAGGGGAGGCTGTCTCCACTGGCCAGAGGGGGACAGGAGGGCGCAGGGTCCTGCTCCTTTGGTATCAAACCAGGGCTGTAGGCAGTGAGGGCTGGAATAGGAGATACAACCTCAGGCCACATGGAGAAGAGATAAAACTTACACGGTGGGGGGGTGGGAGTGGGGAGGGGGTGGACCCCATCTGGTCTTTACCCTGGTTCCTCTTAGCTGTGGTTAAAGAAAAAACAAAATCACAATTAAAACAAAAAAACTCCTCACGTGTGTAATTTCAACATTTTATTCAATTGGGGGTGACTAGAGCTTAGCGAGCACTTCCCTTGAGTCTCCTCTTGCTCTCTCTTCTGGTTCTCCTTTCTCCCCAGCTGTTCCCTGTGCACTGGTCCTTCCTGTCTCCTGTCCTTGTCTTCTTGCTGCTCCCTCTGCTGCCCCCTCTCAGACCCCTTCACTCGAAACTCCTCCACTGCTCCCCCTTCCTCTGCCCCTCTCTCTGCTCCCCTCCTCTCTCAGTTTTCCTCATCCTCTCACCTTCTCTCCTATCCTAGCTTTCTGTTCCCAGCCCACCTCTTCAAGATGCACTGGGACCTTCTGATTTCTCTGTGGCTTCTAGGACTTTAAAGGAAGTCTTGTATGTGGCTATCAAAAGGCGGGCCTGCTGGTGGGGAAAGAATAAGGGAGGGGAGATGGTAGTTGAAGTTTAAATAATGCTTGTAATTATACAATTTTCTAAGAATACAGACTACTTCTCATATTTTTGGTAGTCTAGCATTGTGCCTAAAACACATGCATCAAAAAAAAAAACTAAAACTAAAAAAAGTTTTGTTGAACAAGGGAATGAATGAATGAATGAATACTGAAACAAAATGTGGTTTTATTTCATTGAGCACAAACAGCCACAGTGTCAACTGAGCCAGTGAGCAGAGGTGCTGGTCTTTTGAGAACCTCAGCAATCCCTAGTGAAGGTACTTTCTCACTTATAATTAGCATAAGCGTTATTCAAATGTAAATGCTGCTGTTAAGGTTTGCCCTCCTCAATGGGCTAACGTTTTCCTTGTTTACATTGCTAATTTTATTGGCAAACCCCCTTTTATACATACAAGTAGAATACCAATCTGCAAGTTGTGTACACAAAGCACTGACTCCGCAGTCCACTTACTCATCCCCTTTGCACCCAACTTGTTCACCTGCTGGATTCACCTCACTCACCCGTTCGATAAATACTGGTTTTATACTTTTGGTGCCCATCTTTATGCTGAGTACTTTACATGTACTATCTCATTTAATCCATAGAACATTCTGAATTATTATCACTACTTTTCAGATGAGGAAACTGAGGTAAATTTGGTTTACCAACCACCCCACTTTGCACACCTCTGAGGAGTTCCCAGGACATGGAACTTGCAGTTCTTTTACCAGGACAGTCCCAGGCAAGCTGTCCAAGTCTGCCAGCGACTGGGGAGTTCCTGGGTCATGGGACTTTGAATGCTAAAACTGGGAAATTCCCATGCAAACTGGGTGATTTTGTCACTCTACATAGTCACATGCCCAAGGTCACACATCTGGTATACATTAGAGATGGGGTTCAAAGCCACCCCCTGTCTAACTTCAAGGCCCCCACTCTTACCTATTCTGCCTTGCCCACCAACCTCTTATCCTTTTTCTGTCTGCTTCTAAGACATCTCACAGTCATCTCACATCCCAAAGATCACCATTCCCTCAAAAAATATCTCTTCCCCTTAAACCAACTGTGCTAACTCAAACTCCACTGAGTCACCTAAAAGCATCCTAAGAGTCACTTCCAAATCTGAATCCTCCCTTTCCTTGTTGTTCCCTCTGTTACCACTTCAGTCCAAGTCTTCAGTCCCTGAATTCCTGGGACCAAAAGGTTTCTCTGCCTGCATATCACCCTTAGCTGCGTTCTCTAGAATGTTGACTTGAAAGAGAACGCACGACTGTGAACTTGGATTGCGAAGAAGCTAAGGCCAAGAGAATGAAAAGGCAGAGGCGAGCTTATCTTCCTAACCTACAGGCCAGCGTGCTTTCCAAAGCATAGCCCCTTGCCTCTCCTGTGGCTCCCTTGGTTTCAGAACAAGTGCAAATTCTGCATCTGGTGACATTCCTGCCCTCCCACCCTCCTTGCAAATCCACCCTCTCCGCTCTGCTAGATTGACCTGATTCCTGAAAACCTCTAATCATCTCCACAGCTGCTCCTCTGTTCTTATCCACCCTCCACTCCCTCCATCACTAAGGAGGTTTTTATTGAGCACCTGCTACGGGCAAAGCCTCATGCTAGGGACTATATACAGGAGGAAGACACAGCCCCCCAAACAAGCAGCTTTCATTTTGTGCCCAAGTTCTGCCTCCCTGCCACCCCCTCCTCCTGACCTCTTTCTCTCATGACTTTCCAGAACATGTATTTTCTGGACTTTTGGCATTGAAGCTTCTCAACTTCAATTTCTGTTTGCTCCACATAGATGGGTCTTGCTTTCTTAAGATCGTCTGTTTTTGGATATAGTAAAGCTTTTCTTCCTGTTCTCATAACATATCTGGCCTTAAGTTGGGCATATACTAGGTGCTTGAGAAGTACTTGTTGAGCTGAATTAAAATGGTCATAGCAGATTCTCTGTCACAAGCAATCCTATGCAGCATCTTCCCCCTCTGATTCCAGTTTATATAGCAGTCATTCTGCCAAAGAGAAACTCGACTGGGTACAATTTGCACTGCAGTCCAGGATGGAGAGAGCTGACATCAAATTGACCCACTTACATTTCTTTATTCCAGCAGCTCAAGAGAGCCTACTTCTGTTCTATGCTCTTCCTCCTCCGCCAGACATCTCAAAGCACCTAATCACCATCTTCTGAATCCTCCCTGTCATCTTCCACCCCCTCACCAAATGCATATACCACCTCAAATACTAAACCACAACTCAGATTTTTAAAGTTCAAGAGCTGAAAAGAATGAACAGTTGACTCATTTTTCCTTGATTCAAAGAGTTGAGGGTTCTCTAGAGCAGACCCGATACCCCTTCTGTGGGCCTGATCCTGAAGCTGGGGCAGACCAAGGGGATTCTTCCTTCCCTAACCGAATTGAACAATGCACCATCGATGGCACTGCCTAGACGTGTGACTTTGAGCACAGAAGTCACTTACTGCTCTGGGCTTAGGAGCCCACAGCTACAAAGGGAGGGCTGCTTCTCTTCAGGTTCCCCACAGACCCTCAGCTCACAAGTGCTGTGACTCTGATTTCCTTGTCATCCCTGGGCTCTCCACAGCACAGCCTGCTCAAAACACACCTCCAGCTCCGATAAATCCTCTGCCACCAGCCCAGCTCTTCCGTTGCCGGTATAAAAGGTGGAAAGATGCTTTCTTTCTTCCTTTCATTAAATTCCAGGCTGAGAAAAGCTCATGAAAACTGCTAGTTCATCCAAGATGAACTGGGGGGAAGACATCCCCAGTCAAAGGCAAACAGCCCTCAGGGGGCATAGATTCTCAGCTAGCCTTTGGAGATAAAGCTACCCAGAAACTTTGGTGGTCTGATTTCAGCAGCTCATATGGGTCCTAAAGCCATTTACCATCTCAGAATAGAGCAATAAGTAGATCATGAGTGGGCCTCAGAAAAGCCAATGCCGACTTTGGTATTCTGTGGAGCCTTTCTTTGGATGACACACACGATGTTCGATTCCCATTGGCCTTTCCTTGGAGAACTCATTTGCAAAGGAAGGGAAAATGCTGTTTAAACCAATTGCCTTCTAAGGAGAGTGGTTCTCAATAAATTGGAAACCCTTTGGATCGGCCGAGTATCTTGATGGGTTTGGACATGCAAAATGGGCCCAGGCAAATATGGGAAGAGTGGTTGGGGTAGAATTGAGTTGCTCTGCATAATTAATAAGAAGAATTGGAATTGGTGGGAGAACTCAGGAAGGAGGGGATGAGAAAAAAAGAGAGGTGAGTGAAGAAATGTGACCAGTAAAATGGGTGAGCCTGGGGTTCTCTGTGGGGTAGACTGACCATTAAAAAAAATACCAGGTGCGAATCCAGGATTTAGATGTCATTTTTCTTTTTTTTTTTTTCTTTTTTTTCTTTTCCTTTTTTTTTAAATTAAATCTTTATTGTTCAGATTATTACATTTGTTCCTCTTTTTTTTCCCCCCATAACTCCCCTCCTCCCAGTTCCCGCCCCACCCTCCGCCCTCACTCCCCACCCACTGTCCTCATCCATAGGTGCACGATTTTTGTCCAGTCTCTTCCCACATCTCCCACACCCCTTTCCCCCCCAAGAATAGTCAGTCCATTTCCTTTCTATGTCCCTGATTGTCCCTGATTCTATTATAATCAACAGTTCATTCTGTTCATCTGATTATTAATTCACTTGATTCTTAGATTCACTTGTTGATAGATGCATATTTGTTGTTCATAATGTGTACCTTTACCTTTTTCTTCCTCTTCCTCTTCTTAAAGGATACCTTTCAGCATTTCATATAATCCTGGTTTGGTGGTGATGAATTCCTTTAGCTTTTCCTTATCTGTGAAGCTCTTTATCTGACCTTCAATTCTGAATGATAGCTTTGCTGGATAAAGTAATCTTGGTTGTAGGTTCTTGGTATTCATCACTTTGAATATTTCTTGCCACTCCCTCCTGGCCTGCAAAGTTTCTGTTGAGAAATCAGCTGACAGTCGTATGGGTATTCCCTTGTAGGTAACTGAGTTTCTTTCTCTTGCTGTTTTTAAGATTCTCTCTTTATCTTTTGCTCTTGGCATTTTAATTATAATGTGTCTTGGTGTGGTCCTCTTTGGATTCTTTTTGTTTGGGGTTCTCCGAGCTTCTTGGACCTGTAAGTCCATTTCTTTCACCAGGTGGGGGAAGTTTTCTGTCATTATTTCTTCAAATAGGTTTTCAATATCTTGCTCTCTCTCATCTTCTGGCACCCCTATAATTCTGATGTTGGTACGCTTGAAGCTGTCCCAGAGGCTCCTTACACTATCCTCGCACTTTTGGATTCTTTTTTCATTTTGCTTTTCCGGTTGGATGTTTTTTGCTTCCTCGCATTTCAAATCATTGACTTGATTCTTGCGCTCCTCTGGTCTGCTGTCGGGCGTCTGTATAATATTCGTTATTTCAGTCCGTGTACGCTTAATTTCTCGTTGGTTCCCCAATATAAGATCGAGGGTCTTATTAGTTTTCGTGTAGATCTCATTAAGTTTATCGACAGCTTCTAAACAGTTCTTGAGAGACCTTAAAAGTGTGGTTCTGAACTCTATATCTTCCATTGACAATTTTGTCCTGTTTCTTTGTCTCCGCATTTTGTTATGCTTCCTTGGTGTACCCCCTAGTGGTCTTTGTTCGCAGTCTTATAGTTAAATCTTGATTGTTGTAGCTAATTCCAGGGAGGGTTTGACCTCCAGGCCAAGTGGCTATGAGAATCAGCTGTGTCAGCAGTGAGAGAACTTCTGTCCTCTAGGGAGGTGCTAATCTAGCTTTTGCCTGAGGCTATCCGGCAAATGCCTCTGTGCAGGGCTTGGGCGGGGCGGGTCGCACAGGATCAACAGGGTGGGCCGGAGAGAGCAGTTATGGCGGCTCTCAGTCCTGTCCCCAGGGGCTCTGCCTCTCTGAGTCCCAGCACCCGCTGCAAAGCTCGGAGAGAAAGCTGCACTCGCTCTGACCGAAGCCAGACAGTCCCGCTTCTCCCGTTTGAGTCAGGGTCCCTAAAGACTCGCCCGGATCTGGTGCTCAGAGTCTGCGACTCCCTCCCGATTGAAAACAACAATCGCGCCCTCTGCCGCCAGCCCGCTCCGCGCACTCCGCACCTCAGAATTTGACTTCACCACTGCGCCTCCTCTGAGTGTCCGTGTGCATTTCTCTTTCCTCCTAGTTGTAGGACTTCCACTCAGCCAGCGTTCCTGTGGTTCTGGGTGATGTCCGTTCCGTGTTTTAGTTTCACTTTTGAAGTAGTTGTTCAAAGCAGCAAACTCCGGCGTTAACCTATGCCGCCATCTTGGTTCTCTCTCCCAGATGTCATTTTTCAATAGGTAGTTGTACCCTATTACAATAAAAGCTACTCCCTCTTCCTTTCATATCTGCTGTAAAATCTTCTCTACAAAACATCATGCATGAGTGAGACGGTTTATTTGCCTGTTTATTTGTTTGTGATGGTGGCTCAATTTCAGGTATGAGTCAAATGTAGACTAGAATAACAGAAAAAACAGAGCCACACCAAAAAGAAAACAGCATTAGAAGCCAGGGGTGATTACAAGAAAATACCCCCCAAATTTGGAGAAATCTCTAGACATTCACAGTGTATGGAATGGGTGGTTTTAAGCCCATCTTTTCTCCATGTCAGTGGGAAGGAAGACACCGTGTGTGTATGTGTGCATGTGCACATGTGCACCCACATACACACACACATGCATGCACAAACACACACAACTGGGAGTGAGGGGGTGAAGAAGAGGTTGAAGAAGGACATTTGGCCAGCTCTGGGCCCAGACACAGGGGAAGCCTGGCTAACAATCAGCTGGTGCCTCTGGGACCTGAGAACTTTTTCTTAAAGAAGCTGAGCAGGTATAGAGTCTTGGCTGCCGGCCAGAAAATGAAAAGTCACCATCAGAGGAAGAGGCAGCTGCAAAGGGGTGTGGAGGTGCACTCCAGGTTCTCTCTACAGTGAGGGTAACTGACCGGATGAGTTATGGATTTCTCTTGATGGTTCAATGCTTTTACATCGAATACTTGGAAATGTCTGAAAACTGTGGCAGCTAGAACATGGCTTTTCCTTATATATACAGCCCCTGTGGAAGCTATTCAAGAGTGTGTGGATGTACATTAGGAAAAACTAAATCAAGAAAGGGAGAGAGCAGGGTTGGATGGTTGAGAAAACAAAATTCCTGGCAACCAAAATAGAATCCCATAGAAAAATGGAACTAGCCCTGGAAATAGGCCCTTTGATAAGTTGGTATTAAGAGAGAAATAGGGAATGAGGAGTCCAGCAAGTCTCAGACAAAGCCATATGGGCTCTCTAGCTTCTACCTCTTCTATTTCATCCTCCAGTTTTCATTTTCCTGATATTTACTGAACACCAAATACATGCTAGGCACTTTGTTTGATGCTAGGGATACAAAGATGAAACCAACAGACAAGGCCCTGCTCTTGTAGACTTAACAAGGAAAAGGTACATGAATTAATGAGATGATTTTAGGTGTTATTAAATAGCCTATGAGTAGAATGGAGAATAACTTGGTATAGAGACTGCTATAGAGAGAGGAGTCAAGGAAGGTGTCTGAAGAAAGTTCATTGGAGCTGCAATGGGAGCAATGAGAAGGAGCCAGCCTTGAGAAGATGCTGGAGAAAGGAAATGCAAAGGCCCTGGGGCAGGCAGGAGGGCCAGAGGGACCGGAGCTGGAGAATCAGGTCTGGGGATGGAGGGAGAAGAGTGAGCAGGAAGCCCAGGGGTCGGGCCTGCGGTGGCTTGAAAGCCACAGTGAGGAAAACCAAAGAGGGCAGCCAGCTGGTGCACTGCTGTGGAGAGGAGTCATTTCTCCTAGGTGAGAAGCACTGAGAGAACCCAGCCCACACTGAGGCGGCTCCAGGAGCGGCGCTGACAGTGAAGAGCCACCAGGTGGCTCTGTAACAAGGCTGTCCAGCACTTTCTCCTACCATTGCTGACGCCTTTCCTGTTCCAAGGTAGAAGCCCTTTTTCCACACTGAACAAAAGCTTCTTTAGCAAACAGCCACTTCACTTAAAAAAAAAAAAAAAAAGGAACCAATAGCAACCAGTACAATAGGGCAGTCATGTGACTTAACATCTTTGCACCCTGATGGCTAACAGAGGCAACTCATTAGCCAAGGTGGTCCTCAGAGCTCCATTCCCAAGCTCCCACTTATTCAAAGTACTGTGTCCAACCCAACTGGCTTGCCCACCCTCCTTTTCAAACAGCCAATCCTAGGAAGAAAGGAATTCCAGTGGCCCAGGCCAAATTCCAACTCTCCAATGAGCCCATTTGCCCAGGAAGTAGTGGCTTTCAAGCACTTAAACTAGCGGTTCTCAACCTGTGGGTCGCGACCCCTTTGGAGGTCGAACGACCCTTTCACAGGGGTCGCCTAAGACCATCAGAAAACACATATATAATTACATATTGTTTTTGTGATTAATCACTATGCTTTAATTATGTTCAATTTGTAACAATGAAATTGGGGGTCACCACAACATGAAGAACTGTATTAAAGAGTTGCAGCATTAGGAAGGTTGAGAACCACTGACTTAAACCCTCGGTGATGTTGTGGGTGAGAATGTGAGGCTGGAGAAGCAAGAGGAGCTGAATGAAAAAAGCAGGCAGGGTGTTTGCTATTTTCACCAAGATGTCCTTGCAATGATGTGTTATTGTTTTTTTTTAATAAAGGCAAGAATTTCTCCAGATAATTTAACAAGCACTGTCCCTAAAGACAGAGTTGTATGGGGTGAAAGAAGCGCCTTCGGTGACCAGCATGCAGGCAGCGCTAGGAGGCAAAGGTCTGCAGAACTTGTCAGTGAGTCAGCGAATTCAAGGAGCCATGGGGCTTCTCAGAGGCTCTGAGGATGGAAGGGAAAATAGAGCCCTGGTCTTTAAGGAGCTGAAGATCTGAAGTTCACCTGGGAATTCTTGCCCACTGCAATGCTTTTCCTTTCTATGTGTTGAAAATTAGCCTCTCCCTTCCTTGAGCTCCCACAGTCCTTGGTACATCTAATAGTTGTGTCAGACCTGTGTCCCTCACTAGATGGGCTGCTCCCTGTGTTCAGAGTTACATGTCTTCCTCATCTGTGTGTCCCCCATCAGAACCTCACACAGAGCTGGAAGGGTGGGGAGGGAGAAGGAGATTTGTTTAATAATATTGTTTTCAATTTTGTTCTCCACCTCTCCTTGACACAGGTACACACACACACACACACACACACACACACACACACACACACACATTTCCGCAACTCAAGGGGCAAATTCAAGGGGAAGAAGTGACCTTAGAACATGAAGCTGCATGATAATTTTTCTATCTGCCTGACCAAAAACGGAAATAAAAAAAGCCAGGAAGGGCCCTGTTTAATTTCCCTCAGCACAGAGGAGGGAGAGAGACCTTCTGTGCTGGTCCTTCATGTTGCCATGACAGGTCACGCGTGCCCTTCTCCAGAAACATCTGGAAGGATGAAGTACGACAGGGAGCTCCTCGGAATAGGGCCCACAAACTGTCGCTGTTGAAGAAATGCTCTTCCTGCCCCTGCTTTGCTGGCAGTGCAGGATGTTTGGGCAAGATTGGCACCGCAAAGAGCCTTGTATGGTGAGTGTAAGGACCACCATACACATTCAGTCCAGATCCACTGGCCTGGAAATTAGACTTTCCTCAGCTCGGTCCTCCTCTTTCCCTGGAAAACTTCAAGAAATTGCTGCTTAATCCAAGATCACAAAGATTTACATCACAGAAGGTAAATCTTTTTAAGCGTTTCATAGTTTTATCTCTTACAAATTTAGACCTTTGATCAATTTTGAGTTAACTTTTGTATATGGTGTGAGGTAGAGTGTCCAGATTTGCTCTTTTACAGGTGGATGTCTAGTTCTCTCGGGACCAGTTGTTTAAGATTATTCTTTCCCCATTGAATTGTCTTATCTAGAAGAAACATTTATAAGATAATCCTGACCAACGAGTCTGCCATAGTAAACACCACCACAGCCCATGATATGGCAGTCAGGAATGCAGAGACTGGCTGGGATATTTTATACAATATCTGCTGTGTAAAACTTCTAACGGCACCATCTCAGTCCACCTCTTTCTATATATACCAACGGTTCTTAACCTTGTTTGGGACAAATAATCCAATGAAATTGTGGACTCTTTCATATACATAATATTCTGCTTAAAATGTTGAGGAGTCCACAGACATCTCTCCACCCCAAAGAGCCCATCCACAGACATAAGCTAAGAGTTCCTATTCTATTCTCTTTCCCACAGAATTCATCCATTGCTGAGGCTCCAAGCAACACCTCACACTGCAGATGACTCATTTTGTTTTGTTTATTTGTTTGTGTGTAGCCCTACCCTCTCCTTTGAATTACACATTTCCTCCTAACTCCTAGATGAGTGCACCTCATCCTTGGGCATCTCAGATTCAGCACATTCTTACTTCCCCCCAATCCAGGTCATACCCTAACTTCCCTTTTTCTGGTCACACCACCATTCTTCCCATCACCCAGGCTCAAATCTCATAGTCATCTTCACTTCTTCTTCCCCTACCACCCCTCCCCCACCAGTCTCTAGGTTTGTATAACTATTTCTTCACCTGACTGCCTATCAGTACCCTGCCTGGTACTGAGACCTGGCTGATGCAATCGACGTCTGAGACCTGGCTGATGCAATAGATGCCTCTGCCCTTGCTTATCTCTTGCCTTTCTTCACTTTCTAATTCATTAGGGCACCAGATGCATTTGCTGAGAGCACAGTTCTGAGCATTTCACTCCCTGGTTTGAAAAAACCTAGCAGCTTGTCCTGGTCCTCAAATTTAGCCCAAAGCCAATTGTTCAAGAATTCACTTGATCCTCCACTCTCTGACTCCAATCAACCATCTGGCCTCATTTCCCAACTCTCCTCAGAGAAGATCCTATCTTCCAGCCAAAAGTGTCACCACTATCTCTACCCCTTGCCTTCACTCACTAACCTGCCACCATTCTTAGCAAGCTAACTTTGCTGAGCCTTTAAGCCCAGCCCAATAGTGATCACCTCCATGAGGCCTTCCTGATGGCCCCCACTGGAGGGGAAACCACCCCAATATCTAATGTAGTTCTTTTATATGACATTTACTATTTTTATGCATCTTACATCCCTCTTAGCAGATAATGCAGTGTCTTGAACAAAATAGTCCCTTTATGGATATTGGTCACATCCAGCACTGATTCTCAAGGGCGTATGAATCAGTCACTTGGGGAACTCTTTCAAAATAACCCAGTTGGGACCCAGATTTTGAAAAGTAATCATCCACTGACCATTATGACCTACCGTGACAAATTAATAAATGCTCATCAAATGAACAAAACTAGTAGTAATAATGATAGTTAATATAGTGGACATTCTCTACGTGTCAGCCCCTGTGTATACATTATCTCATTCCATCCTCACAGGAACCCTATGAGGTAGGCAGCATTAGTTTCCCATTCTTTGGATGAGGAAAAGTATTAGAGAAACTAATTCATTTACCTAAAGTGGTCCATTTATGAATAAATAGATTAGATGAAATAAAAGTTCCTAAAGGACACTTATAATCTATTGAGAAATTTAACAGTGATTTTCAAGGAATATCTATGTTCAGATTTTGTAATTTTTAGCCAGTTTCTCCTTTTCTCAACTTTATGACCTTATGACCTTGGGCAAATTACTCTTCCTCTCTGAGTTTCTGTTTCTTTTTTCAGAGAATAAGCATAATAACTACTATAATAGGAAGGATTAAATTCATTAAATCATGTGAAGTACTAAGTGCCTACACAGAGTAAATTCCAAGAGATTACCTATAACTAGCATCATAATTATTTTTATTCAAAAATATGCCTCAACCCAAGGTAGTCTTTCACAGCTTCAGTCAACAATAATAGGCTGAGAGGCACAAGCTTAAGTCAGTCCCACTTAAGAAAGACTCTCAGGATGGGGCTAGACGTCATAAATACATTTTTACTGAGGAACTTCTGGTGCCAGGCATTGAAATGCCACAGTCAATAGAGATCGGAACCCTACTCTCAAGGAGCTTACAATTTTGATTACTGTGGTCAGGGCCACTCCACTCATAACAGAGTTTGTTCATTGGCCTGGAGGCCTGTGAGTTCTTGAGGAGCTGCCTGTGTCAGGTTTTTCAGCCTCTGAGTTTCGGGGTGGTCCATTTCTGCAACATAATATTCCCCTCCCAGACAGCAAAGGCATGGAGGAATATGGAGGCAGCTTTGGGATTTGATCACTTCAACCACTGTCTGGAATCTCATTGTTCTCAAACTTCCCTTTGGCATGAACCAAACATGGTCCAGTTCTGCTTTCTCTCCTTCCCAAATGTACTTCAGGATGGGCAAGAGCGTGATGATTATAATGTGGTCCTTCATGCGAAGAACACAGACATGAGATACATCAGCTATTTCAACCTGCACTGGATTGCAAGTGCTATTGGGATTTAACACTTGCATTCACATAACATTTTTGGATTTACAGTATCCTTTCAAATACAATCTGTGATGGAAGAATTATTGCTGTCAGTTCATAGATCAAGAAACGGAGCCTCAGAGAGTTTGTGTTATTTACCCAAGATCACACAGCTAATGAGCAGCTTTAACATGGAAACTCTAGGGAGGCTCTTTAAAAGGGAATACAGTGGAGGTGGGGAAAGGCCACCTTTTGCCTTTCTTTCTTCTTTCCACTTCTTGCCTGAAATTCAGACATTAGGGCTATAGTTCAAGCAACCATTTTGTAATTTTGAACTTGGAAGCCATGCAAGAAGGATGCCAGAGCAGAGAAACAGAAGCAGCCTAGGGGCCACTGATGCCTTCTTGCAACACCAGACCAGCTCTGAACAGCTTACCTCTGGCTTTTTTCCTTTTAATGTGTTTAAGATACTAGAGTTGGGTCTCTGTTTTGAGTGGCTATAAGCTATTCTGAGCTGTGTCAGGTTTATCTATAATTGTACAAAACTGGTAACAATCACCAATAGGGGCCTGGTTTAACAAATGATGTCACATCATTAAAATTGGGCCTGGGAGTCTCTCTTCATTCTTAAAAGGGACCTGGACTATCTTCTCCCATGTAAGCCATTTAAATAACAATTAAAGCCTGGCCTGTGTTACCAAGTGGTTGATTGAACATTGACCCATGAAGCAAGAGGTGGCTGGTTCGATTCCCAGTCAGGTTACATGCCTGGGTTGCAGGCTCGATACCTAGTAGGGAACATGCAGGAGGCAGCCAATCAATGCTATTTCTCTCTCATCAATGTTTCTATCTCTCTATCCCTCTTCTGCTATCTCTAAAAAATCAATAAAAACATATTTTAAAAAATAAAGAAAAAAATAACAATTATAAATAACATAGATGCAAATTCCTAGGACCATGATATACCTAATGGCATATATACTATGACTGAAATCATGCAAAATATCTGCAAGTAGAAGAAAAGACTAAAATCTAAAACACAAAAATAATAATAGGAATTTAAGCTGCTAGAATCATGGTTGATTTCTTAATCCTATTTTCAAAATTGTCTTTAATATTATTGCTTCATCCTTTGAATTAAAGCACTGAAGAATTTTTTAAATGCTGGGTTCTCTGAATCATCACCTTTTCTATTTAGTTACTACTAAACATATTCATTTTTGCCCAGGAGACGTAAGAACATATAGGTATTGAGTATATGAGGCTGTCTCTCCCTGTAATGATAAATGTTTTAGTAATAGGAAGAATTATACTCCATATTCACATACTTTAAAACAAAAATGGAGAAGCAAGGGTATCCCCTTGTATTTGGTAAATTCCTAAGGCTATCTGAAGAGGGCCCCGGATGGATTCTGGAGGTCTATACTGCCTGGGTGGTGAGATCGTACCCATGGAGTGGCCTCACCAGCCCATAGTTCCCCTACTTCTTCAGTCAATAGCATGTGGGAAATGGATCTAGTTTTCAGTGTCTGTCCTTTAATCTCAAAATTTCACTTCCCTTTAGTATAAATGCTCATTGAGAACAATTTCCGGGTTGTTTAAACCACTCTCCTGGTTTAATGGTGTTTCTAATCTCCTAGAAAACGTTACATTTGACACTTGCCTCCTTGTTGAACTCATCGTATGCCATACAGCTTCTCGTGGGCTTTAACCTCTCCCTGTCCATATAAAACTGTAGATGAGTGTCAACTAGAGCAAAATCCACTCCACTGGAGGAAACACCAAGTATACATGAGCATTTGAGTAGGAGAAAGAGAGGTGGGAAGGAAGAATGGAGGAAAATGGCATACACTCGTTGAGCACATGGAGTAGGCCAGACACCGTCCTCTTTCTGAGCCCTTTCTTACATTCTCAGATTGACTCCTTCACAGAAAGCATCATGTACAAATGAGTCAGTTAAGGCTCTTAAAATTGAAATGACACCAAAAACAGGTGAGCTCAGATGTTTCACTCCAAAGTCTCTTCATTACATTTGGAATGGACTTACCAGCAAGCCAAGGACATTGGAAACTTTCAGTATAGCTTTCAGTTTAGATCATTAACTTCATTTACATGAGGAAATGCACTGTACTTAAGTGAAAGGAAGATGACAAGAAAGAAAACTACTTAGCAATAAGAGGCAGCACAACACAGGTGTTCACAGGGCACCCTGCCACTGTGTGATCTTGGGCAAGCTTATTCACCTCTCTGTGCCTTGGGCTCTCCATCTGTAAAATGGGTATGAGAATATTGTTGCCCATAGAGTTGCTCTGAGGATCAAAAAAGAAGATAAGTACAGCACACATAAAACACTACCTTCTACAAAAGACTAGGTCTGAGAGACACCAGAGGAGGGAGGGAGATGCAAGAGAAAGGAGGTAGATTTTTTAAAATATTTTTATTGATTTCAGAGAGGAAGGGAGAGGAAGAGAGAGACAGAAACATCAATGATGAGAGAGAATCATTGATCAGCTGCCTCCTGCACGCCCTCTACTGGGGATCGAGCTCGCAACCCAGGCATGTGCCCTTGACCAGAATCAAACCCGGGACCCTCCAGTCTGCAGGCTGATGCACTATCCACTTAGCTAAACCAGCTAGGGCTGAAAGGAGGTAGATTTTAATCAAAGAGGTTGAGAAGTGTTGCAGCTCATTTACCATACCTTTAATAAATTAAATCCCAAATCCTACTCCACAGAATTAAAATTTACCTACTCTTTCTCCAGATTTACTTGAGTGCAGTGCCCTATTCTATTTAAGACCGCAGCAAGTGTTCCTACTTTGGGGAAGGCAGCTTTGGGGCATGGGGAATCTGGCATTCAGCGACTCCTCCTCTCAAATAATCCCTGTGGAAGCAACCACCAAGAGCCACTTGAGAATGCTTTGATCCCACTGCATCTTTTTGCTCCATGTTCCTAAAGTCAAGTGGATTTTTCCACGGGTAATTTACATGTCATTCCCACGATTACATTTTAAAGTTGATGAGTAATATTTAGAAGTGAAACGCGTTCCTCTTCTAGTTCCTCTCATTGGTATGTACTGTGGGCAAGTTAATTAACCTGTCTGGGTTGAGTCTTGCTTCCTACCAGATGGAGACCCATGCATAAAATGAATAATTGCTACATCCTTTCAAATATAGCCAATTACACTTCGCTAGAAATGTCATGTCTAGCCCCCTCCCCCTCCCCCCAAAAAATCACAAGAATAATTAACAAACTGAACAGTAAGACATATTTACTCGGAACTGGAAACCAAAAGACTGACTAAGTCTTTCTGCTGCATGATCGTGTGTTTTCCCACCAGTCTGTGGATTTGTGAACGTGGTAGCCTACGAGGGTTCAGCTGAAAACCAGGAGACTGAATACTAAAGCTGCCTGTGACAAACACACATAGAAAATAGGGCCATATCTGTAAGAGGACATATTTTCTACTTTACAGAGGCTCAGGAGAAAGTAGCCAATGACTAATCAGGAAAGGTTGGCCCAGGGCTGATCAATGTTGAAGCAGATTTCACGAAACAGGTAAAAAAAAAAATGAACTGAGGTTGCTAACTTTTTTTTTCCTAAATAAAAATTAAAAGAAAAGTTGCTATAACCTGGCCGGCGTGGCTCAGTGGTTGAGTGTTGACCTATGAACCAGGAGGTCACTGTTCAATTCCCAGTCAGGCCACATACCAAGTCAGGCTTGATCCCCAGTGTGGGGCATGCAGGAGGCAGCCGATCCATGATTCTCTCATCATTGATGTTTCTATCTTCCTCTCCCTCTCCCTTCCTCTCTGAAATCAATAAAAATATATTTTTTAAAAAAGAAAAGTTGCTATCTACTATCACCACATTTCAATAAAGAAAGAGATCTTTTACCGACATAAAAATAAGAGATACCTCATTTCGGAATAAAAGACAGTTCTTAAAATTGAATGAATTTAGTGATGTGAAACCCACACTACCTTGCCCTTACTTTTCTCATTTCCTCCTGCATCAGTGAAAACTCTGCCCTGTACTGGCTCTAGACCAGGAAAGGGCCACTTCAGTGAAGAGACTCCTTCTGGCTCACTCATGTGACCTGGAGCAAATGACTCCACTTCCCAGAGGTTCCCTTATCATCTATGAAATGGAAATAATGTGTGCTCGCCTGCCCTCCCTCACAGGACCGTGGTCAAATGATACATGGCAACATACACAAGATGGCTCTGGAAAAGGTGAAGAATTAGACAAATGTTCAGGATTGTTATTCTTTCTCGACTGCAGTTATGTACTTATTTCCAAACTCCTGGGATTAGATGATTATACTATAAAATGGTTCATTTCAGAGAAACAGCAAAAGCCAGGTGCTCACACATCTTCTCCATTAGGGAAATGACACATGGATGGACCGTTTGCCATGGAGACTAGGAAGCTAGAGCTGCATTTAAGGAACACCATCCAAAACTTGTCCAGTACGAAGGGCGTTGGTTTCAGTTGATCCTTTGATTCTGGGCAGATTCTGCCGGAACCAGGTTACAGGATGGAGTCTTTCCCATTTTTAAAGATTCCAAAAAAAGTTTCAGGGTCTCAAGATTCAACACCTCACCGGCAACATACTTTATTCATCTCTGTATCCACAGAAGTGATAACAATGCCGGGAACAGAATGAGGGCTCAAAGAACGTTGAGTAAATGAATAATCCTACAGTCTTGGCCCTGGAAAAGCATTTTCAGTTTATTGTCCTAGTATTCTCATGGATAAACTGGGAAGAAAACTATCAGCCCAACCTCTGGGGTGGTTGCAAATATTTTCTTGATTTATTTATTTGTTTTCTTTATTGATTAAGGTATTACATGTGTGTCCTTATCCCCCCATTGCACCCACACACACAAACACATACAATATTTTCTATTAAAACAACCAAAGAGGTATAGTGCTGGTGGGAAGGTGAAATGGAACAGTCACATTGGAAAAACAGTTTGATATTTCCTTAAAAGGGGAAACAGAATTTCCATATAACCCAACAGTCCACTCCTAGATAGGTGCACAAGAGAACTGAGAACATATTTCCACCCAAAGGCTGTACACAGATATTCATAGCAGCATTATATCAAATAGCCAAAAAGTGAAAACAACCCAAATGTCCATCAGCTGGTGAGTGTGCTATAGCCCTATAATGGAATATTATTTGGCAAGGAAAAGGCATGAAGTACTGTTATGTGCTATACCATGGATGAACCCTGAAAACCTTATGCTAAGTAAAAGAGGTCAGACACAACGGGCCACATACTGTATGATAATTTCATTATATTATATGTCCAGAATAAATATAATATTTATATCAACTACAATTTAAAAATAAAACTTTAAAAAATGTTCAGAGTTGGCAATTCCATAGAAACAAAGTCAGAGGGTCAGGAGGTGAGGACCATAACTCGCTGGTATGGGTCTGGGTGGCAAAAACGTTCTGGAATTACAGAGTGGGACAATTGTACAACATGGTGAATATACTAAAAACTACTGAAGTGCACACTTTAAGTGGTGGTTTTAATGTTATGTGAATTATATCTCAATGTAAAAAAAAATTTAAATATGAAAGGCTGTAAGAAACAGGGAAGTTAGGAGTGACAAGTAGAATTATGTTTTATTGAATCAGCCTTAAAGAAATTAGTTTCCAGTGATGCCTCCTCCACTTTAAATTGAGCTTTCACTTGCCAGAACCATTTATCTAAACTTGTGTCACGAAACATAAACACATTCCTTTTACAGCACCTGGTAGATAATATGCACTCAATAAATGGCAAGTGACTGAATATAAATGAGGACTCCAAATTCCATTTCTTAATAGACCAGTTTTTTAAAAATACATTTTATGGCAGCAGGGAAGCCTGACAGACTTTGCTTCAAAAATCATAAATAATCAACAAATCCCAGGATAGTGGCCCAGGTAGGGTCTGGCTAAGCACCCGCTTCCTGGACTTAGGGGTTCTTAAGTCCTAAGAATAGTGTGAAACCACAAGAGTTTTACTCGATGAATTATTTGAACGAGGAATTTTCAAGCCTTGAGATGCCTTCAGTTAGAGCAAGTGAAATTTTGAAATCTAAAAGTTCTCAAATAAAATTAACTGAACTTCCTTAAATGGTTAAAGTCAATCTATTCTCTACAGCCCGTTTAGGTAGAGTAGGGCATAGTCCTAAGCAGGCTAATCACAGCCAGGAGTAGAAACTCCAAAACGATATGGAATAACAATATTGAAAGGACTCACCTGAGACTTGTTCAACTCTCATGAATAGTTTCAACAGCCCGGTGAGTGGTATTTCTAATTGATACCCAAGCTGGGACTGCTTGGATCTGCCTACACTTAGTAACTCATATAAACTGAATCCTTCATTTATATAAGAGGAAACCATGAACCAGGGACACGAAGAGACCAGTCTGGGACCACCCTGCTGGTTAGGGTCCAAGTTGAGCCTAGAACTCAGACTGCCCGGTTTCTGGGTTTGTGCTTTTCCACTACAGAGATTCTATACATGCTCTCCAACTATACAGAACACGCTGAGAAAATTTTGGAATTTTAATGTGGCTAAGGTGACCATAATGGGTTTCCTCCAGATTCATGAATTTTATAAATACCTTAAGTGAAGGTTTGGCCCAAATTCAATAGAAAAAAAAATATTTCCTACTTGCCCATAGGCTCCTCACCCTGGAACTGATGCTTGGAACTATTTGAAAAGCTGCTATTCTTCCCATAAATTTAGCTCTCCCCTTCAGGTGGGCTAATTCATCCTTGGACACACAACTCTAGTGAATGCCACTCATTCTTCAAATGGGGGGGGGGAGTTGGGAGGGGGAAAGCCAGTTTTTACTTCAGGCTTTGCCAAGAACAAGTCATATAATTTATAGCAGAACTAAGGAAAGTATAATCTGCAAATTGGCTGTGTATTTATTTTTCTAAGACATAAGTGAAGTGTTCTTGGGAGGTAATACCACATGGCAAAGTGTAAGCTCTTTTGGAGGCGGGGGTGGGGGTGGGGGTGGGGGTGGGGGTGGGGCAACTTCATGAAGAGAAAAGGAGAGGCCAACATGGAGGGCAGTGGTTGGTTTTGCCCGCACAGCACTCATTTGCCTTCTTTTGATAAAAAGGATCTAGTTTTACTTTGGGGAATACCCACACCCTCTCAGTCCATGAAATTTGGACAGAACTCAAATTTACCATCCCTCCCCAACCGCCCCCATCCCCCACCAACATCAAGGGTGGTCATATGACTGAGACTTGAGCAGTCAGCATATTTTATCCCCTACAACCGTGATTGTGTCAGGACGGCCACGTGGAAAAGCCAGTCCAGTGAGACTCTACTCTCAGACTTTGTGCATTTGGGGAAAGAAAGCTCTCTTTCCACTTCTGTTGCCAGCTGCGAGGAGCCGCCAGAGGCTGCCACCTGGAGAGCCTACCGTAAATAAAGGCAACACAGAGCTAGGCCAGGTGATGGTCAGCAAGAACAGCACAGGCAACAAGAAGACCCAGAGGGAAACTGAATCCTGCCTTACCTGAAGCAAGATCCGGCTCTGGGCTTTAGTTACATCCAACCTTTTTGCTCACATCAGCTTCAGTTCAGTTTCTGTCCTCTGCAATGAGACAGACGGTACTGTGCAGTAGTCATGCCGACTCTCAGAACACAGGAATGAAGGGTGGACCCTGGTTCAGCCACTTCTTGAGAATTGCATTTTCTCAAAGTTGGATTTTTCTTATCTGCTAAATGGGAGCAATAATATCTGCTGCTGAGACCAATGAGTCCCTATCTATCCAAGGCACTTGTTCAAGTTGCTGCCATGGACTGGCTGTAATTTTTTTAAATAAACAAATTATAATAAAAGCAACCCAATGCCTGCTCACACAAAATTAAAGTTACTACAATATGATTTCATTTTTACTAAGTTTCACTAGCACATGAGAGAAACTTGGCCTTTAAATAGTTCATCAAAAGGAGGCATGGAAATGGATCTGAATATCATATTGTCTCATGTTTCTAAAGAGTTAGAAAAAACATGGAACAAATGCCCGTGGTAGTACATATACTAAGAGAATAAAGAATGCTATCATATAGTCCACGCTCTATTTTGCAACAATGTTCAAAAGGAAAAAAAAGCAAACAACATATTTAAACCTGTGCATGAAAAAACCTGGAAGAAACTGCACTAAAATGAGAGAATGGTTGTGCATATTGCCTAAGAGTTAGATTTTTTTTCTCCTTTCTATTTTTCTCTATTTTCCAAGTGACTTCCATGAGCATTGACTGTACTTCTGTTTTCAAAGTTTTATTGTCTGTACGTCCCACAACCACATCATTAGGCTTTAGGATGTTGGTTTAGGAATTGGAGAACCCCAGACTATTAGAGGTGAAAGAGGCAACAGAGACATTTTATACAACTTGCTCATCTTACAGAAGGGAGAGACTTGTCCAGGATCAAATAGCTAGACCCTGGCAGTATTGAAATTATAACCTAACATTCCTACTAATCCCAGAAAAAAATCCTTGAGAAAGAGTATTGACTGGACCACATCACCGAGGTTAATTCTACTAACCTGTCAACGACTCTTTGAAATATCACTTCCTCCAAAAATCTTCCTTAACTAGAAGAAATTCTCCCAACTTTTAATTCCAAAAGCACCTGATTTTTACTTTTATTATTGCCAGTATTATTCTCCAGGCATGCTTACGTTTTCTTTATCACTCAATGAGTTCCTTGAAAGGGGATTTGAGTCTTTTTTATAGTTATACCCTGAGCATCTGACAACATGTTTTGGTGCCTCGTAACCCCTTGATAAATGGTTGCTAAAAAACAGGCTATTACATTGCATTAGGACCCATTGAATCCAATTGGCTTAGTTAGAGAATAGAACTGAGTGGTGCATAAGGAAGATGGTACTTCCTAGCCCCGTTATAATGGAAAAGGATTCTATGACCTCTTTGGGCCAAATGACTGTAAGCAGAGGTGATGTGTGTCACTTCCATGCTGAGGTAGTGAAAGGGCCATGTGAGGCCCTCCAGTTACATCTCCCCTGACCTCAGCATTGGAGAAGCCACCTGCTGAGAGGAGGGGCCATACAAGGAAGCAGTCTTCGCAAAGAGGGGAGCTACACTGCAGAGCCACTGGACTTACATCACATTACTAAACATTTCAAATGTGAGACATTCTTCTGGGAGAAGCTGCATGTTGAAAGACGAGGAGAATTTAAACATCAGAGATTTTAAAAGCAGGTTTAGTGAAGCATTTTTAATTATTCTTCTTACTGCTAGTGATTCTCTCAGGGATTTGTCTACCTTTAATAAAGTGTCATTACTAATGTGTCTGCTATTTCTTTAATAAGAACTGACACAAAAATTATGACTCCCAAGAAAAGAGAATATTCAGAATCACCAAGAGCTTCTTTCTTTTCTGTATTTCTTTCTGGACCAACATGTTAGCGCATGTCACCTCAGCTACAGACTCTCAAAATCTGGATTTCTATAAAACACAGCAAAAGCACATTTTTTAAAATCATGCAATAAGCCCTGGCTGATGTGACTCAGTTGGTTGAGCATCGTCCTGTGAACTGAAAGGTTGCCAGTTCAATCCCCAGTCAGGGCACATGCCTGGTTGTGGGTTCAATCCCCAGTCAGGGTGAGTATGTTTTTAAAAATATTAACTTATGCGACCACTATCCCCATCAAGACTGCCTCTTCAAATAGACACTTAAAAAAACATGAAAATTAGCCCTAACCGGTTTGCCTCAGTGGATAGAGTGTCAGCCCGTGGACTGAAGTGTCCCAGGTTCGATTCCGGTCAAGGGCATGTACCTTGGTTGTGGGCACATCCCCAGTAGGGGGTGTGCAACCCAGTAGGAAGTGTGCAAGAGGCAGCTGATCAATGATTCTAACTCTCTATCCCTCTCCCTTCCTCTCTGTAAAAAAATCAATAAAATATAGATTTTAAAAAAACATGAAAATTATACTTCTGGTAATGGATACAAAGTCCATCTCTCTAAGTTGTGGAACTCTATTCTTTCTAAGAGTAGGAGGCGTTCCTCACCCTGCATGACCACTGCAGGAGTATTTCAGGCCACCCGAACTAGTGAAACTATAAACACAGGGCAAGGAGTATGTCCCCAGAAGAAAAGATTTCATTATCTGCCTTGAAATATAGCCCACAGGAGTATTCGTTTCCAGTGGGAGCTTTCTCAGGAAGCCTTTCACCCACCAGTTTTCCTAGAAAACTCGTGACGCATGTGTCCTTTCGCACACTAGCTTCCCAGTTGTCCAGAACCGGGCTTTCAGGATGTGATGGCCTAATGACCAAAAACAGCAGTTATTTAAAATCCTTTTTTATAGAATTTGAGAAAACATCTTTTTAGCTGGAACTACATCATGTCTAATATAATCCGCATTCAATACAAAGCTTTTCAGATGACAAAGGCTGTACGTCCCGGGGTTCATTTAAAAATTGGAAAGCCCTGGTGTCCTCAGTATTTTTTATACCCAACCGTGGATTGCCTAGAAGGGTTAAAAAAGTGAAGACTAAAAGCAGACAGCCCTGCATTCCCCTGACCACAGCTGCTACCAGTTACTGATTCTCTCTCAGCCTCTGTTTCTTCACATGCAAAAGAGAGCTGACCATCCCCACCTTAGCTGGTTGCTCTGATGGTTAAATAAGACAATGCATGTAGAGCACTTAACACAATGCCTGGCACATAGTAAGCACTCAATAAACATCAGCCATTGCTGGAGCATTCCTCTTTCTCTTTAGCTGTCAGAACTCTGGGAAGAATCACTGAAGGACAAATCCAGAAATTCCTGGAATTATTGCCAGACACAGATACTAACTAGGGCCTCTGTGGGTTTGGCCATTCTGAGCAGCAACACTTGGTCCAAGTGGGTAAGCCAGGCACACAGCCTGCAGAGCTGGGCTCTAAGATCCGTCCACAGGAATTTAAAACTACATTTGGCAGACTGATGCCTATTTTGTGTCTGCATCTACCATACCGCCCAGAGTGACTAAATCCTTTACAATAAACTGTTCCAGATTGCAACCTTTTCTCCCTTACCAGACAGGCATAAAAATGAATCCATATGTGTACGTTAAGTAGCAGTTCCAAAAATAACAGCGACATTGGATACTGCAAGACCACAGGACAGGAGACATGGCAGTGAAGTAGGATGGTTAGAGAAGCATTCACTAAGGAAATGTGATTTGATCCATGTTTTGAAGGATGAATAGAAGTGAGAGAGGTGGATCAGAGAGAGAGGATGTCTTGGGTAGTTAGAGCATGGCAAAGCTACAGAGGTAATAACGAGCAAACTGGGGACAGTGGGCAATGGACAGAGCTGAGCGGCTGTGTGGGGAAAGGTGGGTGGGGTGGGGGGTAGGAGGTCAGGCTGTGATGATATAAGGAGCTGGGAGCACTGATAAGAAAGGGACCAGACAGGGTCATATTAGCTTTATATCCCAGGACAGAGCCTGGCCCAGGGTCGTGTTCCTTAATTCCTGTGAGTGAATCAGTGAATCCGTAAAGAAAAGAAAATGGCATTTTTAGATGTATCTGGCTGGATGCTGTGGAGGAGAAAAAGTTGAGGCTGGCAGATCGGGTAGGAAGTACTGCAAGTCTGAGCCCAGGGGCTGGAGAGCTGAAGTAGGAGCTCAGTGGTGGCCATGAAGAGCTGGTGACCCCCAGGAGAAAGGTGATGCCAGAGGAACTTGAAGAACTTGGAGATCAGCTGCATTGTGGAAGGAAGGCAAATTCCAAAGTGCTTGGGTAATCGGTTGGGACAGCAATAAGGACAACATCATAAGGAGCAAAGGTGAAGGGAGGGAGGGCAAAGTACAAGTCCTGTTTTGAGCATTGAAGGTGATGGGAGGACAGCCCATTGCAATCACTGTGTCCTCATTTGGAGATAAAAGTCTTAGGAATGAATTAACCGAGCCAGGTCCTCCTTAAGGAGAGATAGTCATGACCAGGTTCAAAAGCTTTTGCATTTAATTTCTTTTTTCTTGAACAACATGCTAAAATTACATTAAGCTCTTCACACAGTATTTCCTAAAAATCTGGATGGAGAAAACCACCTGAAAGATGCTAAGTCTGTGTCACACTGCCAGTCTACGTGAACGTCTTCACCAGAGTGGGTATAGAACCGGTGCCCCGGGCACGGCTGCATCCAGATGGCCCAGAGTGGGATGCTGGGATCTGCGTGTCTCACGTCATTCGGATGCTGGAGTTTAAGAATCCCTGGCCCAGGGGGAAAGAAGCCCTACCCACGCTGCCTGGGACCCACTCCTGCAGAGGGCAAACTAGGGAGAGTGGTTAATGTGAGAACTCTGGAGCTGGGACGTCAGAGCTCAAATCCCAGCCTCACTCACTAGCCGTCTGCATTTGGGTAAGTCATTTCATGTCCACGTCACTTGATCTCTCCAATATTCTCTGATCGAAAGTAAGAGAATAAAAATAATACTACCTCATGAGGTTCCTATGAGGATTACGTGCGTTAATATAGATGCAGAATAAAGTTTTGCAACTTTGGCACTGTGGGCAGGTGGGAAGGATAATTCTTTGTTGTAGGGGCCTGTGCATGTGTCATTTGGCAGCATTCCTGGCCTCCACCCACAAGATGCCAGTAGACCCTCCCCTAATGGTGACACTCAAAAATGTCTCCAAGTATTGTCAAATGTCCTCTGGAGGGCAAATCTACCCCCTTCTGAGACCCACCAACATAGAACAGCGCTGTGTCCTGAGCATTTGCGAAAAGTAATGTTGAACAAGACGCTTATTAGCACCTTAATCTCCCACACCCAGGAGCTAGATATTATCTCCAGCTTTGTAAGTAAAGAAACTGAGGTTCAGAGGGATAAACGCTTTACCTAAAGTCACAGCCAGCACATGAAAGGGAGGATTTCCAATCAAGGTCAGCCTGGCTCTCTGTCCCCAGCTCTTTCTGAGTTGCCAGATAGCCAGGCTCTCACAAGGTGGCTGCTGGGGAAACTGACCTCATCCGTCACACTTGTCCCCGATGTGAGGCACAAATTGCAGTCATTCGCATCTCTGTGGCCTGGCATCATGGGAACGTACGACACTCCTGCCCTGAATCCTGAAAGTCTGCCATCTGTGGTTTTCGCCCTACGTCACTCATGGGCTACACGTCAGTCCACAGGAACTAACACCTCCCACTCACCTCAGAGTGTCTGGGTCAGGGCCCTCCTCTGTACCGCCATCTGTCACCCCAGCAGTCCTCTCTGTCTCTTTGTGAGTGTGTGCTCCCGCGACTGTTTCCATAACACAAACACAGGGCATGGCATGCACAGGGTTGCAATATGTGGACTGTTTCTTAAATGAATGAATGGCCTTCCTATCTATCAAGTCTCTGAGGTAGTATATGGGTCAGGGTTGGCCTCTGCCTCACTCTCACGTTCTAGGGGCTCATGGAAGGTACTACAGGCTTTCAGGAGCTTATCCAAGGTGCTTTTCTATACCTGAGCAGCACAGGGAAGATGAATATGAAGTGCCTGAGTCCTTTCAGCAGGCATTTCAGCTGAGATTACTTGAAGAATGTCTTGCCAAGAGGATGCTGAATGAGCAGGAAGCAACCAGCACATGTAGTTTCAACTCACAAAGACAACTTCCCCTTATAGTTAACTACATCTCAATTTATTTAATCATCGACGGGTTAAGAGCTCTGGCTTTGGTATCAGACAGATGTGAGTTTGAATCCCTGGCCACCACTCATTAGCTACGTTATTTTGGAGCAACATAACTTACCTCTGTGAGCCTTGATGACCTTATCTGTAAAATGGGGATCAGAATAACTACATCATAGAGTTGTGAGATTTAAAGACAACAAGATATCTAAAATAATTAGTCTAGTATACAGGGAGCATCGTTATTAGTAATAAAATTAGTACTGTCTCTTTTAAAATAAAAAGCAATTATTTAATTGTAATAGGATGTTAAAATAGAAATGGATCCAAAGCACAGTTCAAAGGGAAGTGCTAGATAAAATTCACATAAGAGTTCAAAAGGGCATAGTGGCTGTTACTCACTACCTGGACCACTAAGTTCATTACTATTAGAAGAACACACCAGATATGTGCTTACAGGATGCAAAGAGAATCCACAAATGACAGTTGGACTGGGCAGACAATGGGTGGAAGGGAGGAAAAAGATAGACAAGGTTAAAGACCCAGATTTCACACAGAGCCCAGACTGACAGCCAGAGAAAGGTGTGAGGTGTGATTTGTGGCCCCGTACTTCCTGCCACAATGCTGAGAACCCATTTTCAACACGCTCCATGGGAACAGCACCCCGGGTGCCTCTTCTACACCCCACCCTCCTCCCACCCTCAAGCTGAACTCTTGGACTTTGCTGCCTGGGGCTAAAACAGGTGGTTGGTGAATTCTTCCCCTGAGCTCCAGGCTCCTGAAAACGCCGGTATGAAGTGTCATGCAGAGTGCATCTCCTCGGAAGCTGTGAAATAGAAACTTTCAAAAGATAAGCTCATGTTTAACCGCACAACCTGTGTCACTTCATAATTCTAAACTTTCATAACCTGCATTTCCTGGGCACAGCTGGCATGATGAAAGTGCCATGCAATTTGCTCAACTCACAGTCCTCAGAAGGAATCAACAAGTTTCTTAGGTGAATTGAGTCTGTTGTTGAGAATACACCACGCTGGATTCGGAGTCAGTTCACTTCCTCAAATTTTCACTTGAGTCTCCACCTCTTACTACCTTACATCTCCTCCCCGCTGCTCCTCACCCACCTGCCGTGGAACGCCCCCTCCTATTTTCTACAGCTGATCTCTCCAAGGGTGCCCTTAACCTCCTCTCTCCCATCTCTCTTGTATCCTCAATCAAATTATTTCCCCCATGGCCTGGAAAAAGAGCTCACGTCTCCTCTATTCTAAAAACAAAATTAAAGGGGGGAAAAAAATTACCAAGGAAACTCCTCAGCCCTACTCTCCCTTCCAATATATCTCCCTTCCAATATATCTCACCTTTCATCGCCTACATGGGATTCATGAATGCTGATCTGTGGGCTGGCTTCATCTGAGCCCCCAGTGAAAACTCAGTTTCCTAGGCCAACCAACCACTGAAGAGTTGACTCAGAAGTTCCGACCTGGGGCCTAGGAATTTGTATTTCCAAGGTTTCCTCCAGGTGAGTAGGATGTTCAGCCAAGTTTAAAAACCATCAGTCTACCCTCCCTATAGTTATTTCATCACCACCCACTCCAAACACCTACCAAGCTGAGAGGCACTTTCGAGTCGCCCATGACTTCAACAGCCACGTTCAGTGGCTCATTCCCAGGGTTCATCCCTGGCTTCTCTGTGGCAGTCAAGAAGGGAACAGTGATTCTCCTGAGATTCCATTTCTGTTGTCTCATGGGCCAGTACCCCATGCCTTTTGCTATGTCCACGTCTTCCTTCCACCTCCGAGCAAGACTGAGACCAGGTTTCTTTCCTGCTCGTTGCTGGAGATCTCATTCAGTCATATCAGGGGGTTTTGTTTTTGTTTTTGTTTTTAATATGGATGTGGATATAGATATCTCAGAAGAGTATATTTTTCATTGATTTTTTAGAGAGAGAGGAAGGGAGAGGGAAGGAGAGAGAGAAACATCAAGATGAGAATGAAATATTGATCAGCTGCCTCCTGCATGGCCTCCACTGGGGATCGAGTCCGCAACCTGGACATGTGCCCTGACCGGGAATCAAACCGGCAACCCTTCAGTGCATGGAATGATCAATGTCCAACCAACTGAGCCACACCAGCCAGGGCTCATTCGGTCATATCGTTTTATTGAACCTCTAGCACGAAATCATTGCTTTCTATATGAAAAGGCCCCAGATAGGAAAGCAGACTGCTGGGGTTGGTTTTCCAATAGGCCATGTTTGTGCTCCCTCCCACCTCCTCATGACACATTGCTGCACAGGCAGAGGAACAAGCAAAGTTAGTGGTGGTACTTCGGTGACTGTGTAACCCAGATATGTCACAAAAAATCCAATTTCCAATCCTCTTGTAAACAGCAAAACGGTGCTTTTAGGTGGGAGCTTTCTGATTATTATTCAATCTTTTCCTGTGTTTTTACTAAATTTCCTACATTGTTTGTGCAGAACCTACTCAATTCAATATATAACAAAATGCAACGTACTAATTAGGGGGAAAGCATGCATACATAGAAAGCCAATAACATCGTTTACTCTTGTTGAATCAGGTGCTTTCATTTTGGTTTGGGAAATCTGCTTACCATATGATGCCAGGCTAACCTGCTGCCCTGGGCCCTTTAACTTTCTCCAGCCTCGCATGCTAGGGGATGAGATGCCGGGAAACCAGGGGCACGAAATGCCCCAAGAGTTTTCCACAGAAAAAGCACTTTCCAACTGAAATGACTCAAAGCAACTCTGATCGCCTCCGAGAGCCGGGAAGACATTTCAAACGCTTGGCTATGCATGCTAGGCTCTCTCTCAACCTTAAAATGTCATCTTGTGGATGTTCTGTGGAAGCAGAAACTCTCCTGAGGCACGCATGCGGTGCCTGTCTCTGATCCCCTCACTTAGTCACTCGGAGAGGAGCGAAAGGAGCCTGCTACATTTCTAGAGGACTCTCGAAGCTACTTAAAAGAATGAAACCACCCTCTCTGTACCACTATGGAAAGATCCTTAAGGCATTTTAAACAGAAAACAATATCAACAACAGGATCTCAGTTTTATAAAAGGAGGAAACTATAAATCTTTATACATGTAAATGCAAAGAAAAAGTCAAACATAATGGAGATTATCTCTGGGAAAGGAGAACTCTGGATAAGTAATTGGGGTGGTCAATTTGCCCTACATGGTTTTATCAGAATAAAATATTGGCTTACTTGTATAATTTGTTAACATGGAAACATTATTTCTAAAACATATAAGAAGTATCTAAACAAGGGTAATAAATGACCTAGGTAGCTTCCCATCTAGGCCTGAAAATGACCAAAACCACTCCTTGGCAGGAGGGGGGAAAAATGACTTCAAACAATTTATTTACCATTGGACAAACCCACCAGCAAATCCATTTAACTCTTTCTCAAAATGTGTGTAGATTTCCACCGCTTCTGGCCACCTCCCCAGCTCACCTTGTGTAAGCTTCACCGTCACTCACCACTGGCCTCCTGACCATTCTCCCGCTTTCACCCTTGTGCTTGCACAGGCTTTTTTCTATACTGTTGGGCCTAAAAAAAATGCTCCCTCTCTGCTAAGAAACTTCCAGTGGTTTTTCATGTCATTTGGGGGGAAAGCCAAAGGTCTTAGAGTAACTGTGAGAGCCAGTGACCCTCCCGTTCTCTCACCCCATCTCCAGCCACACTGGCCTCTTTGCTGTTCCTTGGACGCACCAGACACCCTCCCGTCCGGATCTTTGCACCTACTATTTTCTCTGCCTGAAATGCTCCCTCCCCAGATTTCCCCATCGTTTGTTATTTTGTCTCCCCCACAAGAATAAAAGCTCCATTTAGATGGGAGTTTCTTTGTGGTTAGTTTATTTGCTTGCTTGTTTTTTTCCCCAGCTTGATTGAGATGGAATTGACATAGAACATTGTGTAAGTTTAAGGTGTACAATCTGTTGATTTGATACACTTATGTGCTGTAAATGATTACCACTAGAGCATTACCTAACACCTCCATCACCATTACCATTTCTTTTTGGGGATGAGAACATTTACAATCTACTCTCTTATTTGCTTGTTTGTTTTTAATCAGTTTAATTTATTGCAATAGCCCAGCACCAAGATCCATTTCTGGCCCGTATTAGGTGCTCAATAATGTTTTGAGCTGTAAATGAGATTTGAACAAGCCTTTTGACTTACAACTTTAACTGTAGGATCAAGCTACTTTCCTATTGTGGGGATATGGTGTAAACCCCCCCCCACCCCCCCCACCCCGCCCCAGAACAATGTTAAGAGATTAATGGATCAATGAGCCACAGCTTTCTGCATTGCTGGTAGGAGGTGTTGCACAAAGGCACTCAGCAGCTCCTGGTGCTCAGGGGCCATTCCTTCGTGCCCTCTGCCAGCTCTGTCTGTTCTGCCTTAGAGCCTAGAGCATGTATCTCCCGTGTCTGGAGATGCCCACACCAACCACCCTAGCAGACGAAGGAGGCTGTGCCCAGGTTCAGAGATGGCTGAGCTAATGCACATACTACAGAAAGGAAGCCCAACTCAAGTCAACAAAAGCAGATTGACCTGTGGAGCAGCAAGAGGGAGAAAGAAAAGGTTAAAAAGTTGGAGGGGAGGAGAAAAAGCAGAACTACACACATAGCATTTGGAAAAGACACTTGCTGCTAAGAACATTTTGAGGGTGAGTCTATGCAAACTCTCCGTAAGTAGCAAATATCCAAAAACTAACTGCTACTCCTTGGCTCGTCACAGAAGTGAGCAGTGTTGTTTCTCAAATGCCCAAGTCAGCCTGATAATGTGGACACGTAGCTTTGAGGTCAGACAGATATGTGTTCTAATCCTGGCTCCACCTTACTAACGCCTTCACTCTAGACAAGTAGCTTAAACTTCGTGAAACTCTTTTTCCATGTATAGCAAATGACATAGGAATAATATCTATCTTGCAAGCAGGTTTTCTTGTGGATTAGAAATAATATGTATATTTATGTATGTATATGTTTGTATGTATGTTTGTAATATTTTATATACATTTATGGATGGATGGATGGATAATACTACTGGCAAACAATGAGCCCTTAGTAAATAGTAGCAGTGCTCATCACAATTAGTGCCACTGTTGATAATATAATAATAATGCGTCTCAGCCCCTGAAGATTCAATTTAAATTGGAATTGGAATACCCAGGGTTTTGCCTGGTGCGGGATTTCTTGTTTGTTTGTTGTTTGTTTCATTTTGGTTTAGTTCATTCCTGCAGAGCTATCAGACTGCCTTTCCCCTCACTGTGTCAATGGGTTAGTTCTTCCTCAGAGAGTTCTGAGGCCCATTGCCAGTCAACAGGACAACTAAATGAAGGTGTCATTTTGCCTCCACAGTCATTTTCAACTGGGGCTGAACGGAAGGTGACAATGCCAAGGAAGATCTGCAGCCACAAGGCATCTTGTAAAATCCAAAAGGGGGACCTGAATCTGATAGGTCATTCCTAAAACCCTTTGGTGACCTTCCAGTTTTTCTTTTGGACTGAGTTGCCTGGCATAGACCAAAAACTGAACTTCTTCTGAAAGCCTTCCAAACCCTTCAGATCAGGCCCTTACCCTCTCCATCCTCCCGGGCTCCACGGACTCCAGCCACCCTGACCTTCTGCCATTTCTTGACACGCTATCTCCTCTGCCAAGAATAGGCCCCTCTCCCCGATCTTCACTGCCTAACCCCTTCAGGTCCCAGTGGAAATGTCATTTTCTTAAGGAAGATTTACTGAACCTCCAAATTGGATTAGGTTCCCTAATCTCATGGAGATCTCTGCTTTTTTTCTGTAGAGATCGTATTGTTTTTAACTCATTATTTGTGTGATTCCATGAAATGCCTACCACTTCTAGACATTAAGTCTCATAAGGGCAGTGACCTTGTTGTCCTTTCTCATGGCTGAAGCAGTCCCTGGAGCTTAGCTGGGCTGGGCATAGAAACTTGCTTCATAAATATTTGTTGAATGGATAAGTGGAGTATTGGGTGGACAGACGCTGTTTTAGTCTAGTGGCGCCCAGTTTGGCTCTCTGCAAGTTCCCTCTGGGGAATGTGGGTCATTCTGAGAGACAGATGGGCCATAAACAGCAGTACTCTGAAGAGTAGAGGGCAAATAATGTGTCCTGATGGAAGGAGGCTTTCTCACCACATTCACAGGGCTAGTCAGTTGGGGCAACTTCCTCAACAAAGGGCACACATACAGGGCCAGTGGTGGGGTGGGCATGGGCCTTCTGTCCTCACCCAAGAGTCCAACACTGCCCTGTTCAATGCCATATAGCCGTTAGCCACTTGAAATGTGGCCCTTGAAATGTGGCCAGTGTGACCAAGGAACTGATTTGTAAGTTTTATTTCATTTTATCATTGACATTCAAATTTAAAAACGGATACTCAATACAGTTATTAGGGGAAAATTTAAGTATGTTTAGAACAACTTGGGTATGTGGAATTCTTTTTCAGCTATAAATTTTAGGAAGTTTAAACATGGGTTATTTCTTCATGAAACTTTAGCATCCCATTTCAAGTGTGACATACACCAAATTTCAAAGACAGTACTCCCAAAAGGCAAAATTTCTCATTAATAATTTTTCTATTAATTACACATTAAAAAACTATTTTAGAAATATTAGACTAAATAAAATGCATTATTAAAATTAGTTTTATCTGATTCTTTTTCTCTTTGATGTGGCTGCTAGACACTTTTTCATTGCATATGTGGCCCACAGTATATTTTTTTGGACATTTTCTCTAGACTGTTCATTTAGAGAAGAAAATGAAAAAAACATATTTCTTTCAAACCAGAGCCTGTAATTTTTAGACCGACATCACCATGGCCCATGGTAGAAGGAGACAATTGAAAGCTGAATCTTTCTTCTTTACATGAAAAGTTGTTATATGAAAACCTGAAATGGTAGACACCCGAGTAATATGAAGGTTGTGAAAAAGAAGCACAATTTATCTCCTTGCACAGCTGTAATGATCCTCCCTGCAGTATTCTCAACCCGGAGGGAGTTGTAGATTGTGGAGCAGTGGCTTCTTTTGGACTGAGTTGCCTGGCATATCAGCTAAACTGGTAATGAAATGATGATAGTGACTATAAATTACTTTGTTCTTCTGAAGTACCTTTCCTCCAGAGATCTTGCAAGCTTTCACAAATGCTAATTACATCTTTCACAATAGCCTGCAAGGTCAAAAACCTCACCTCCTTAGCCTGCAAGGTCAAAAACCTCACCTCCTTTTGACTGGTGAGAGGGCAGAGACCTGGTGATTTGCCTAAAGCCACAGAGCAAAGCCATCAAGACTAAGGCCAGATGCACAGTCGCTTAGCTGGGCTGCTCTCCCCGGTTGCTTCATGCCAGCCAGTTCATCACAATTATTCTCACTTCCCAGAGTGCTAGCCTGCACTACCTTTTAAATAGCCCCATGTTCAAGAGGAGTGATGTTCTTTGGTTAAGTGGCAAAAAATCTGATGGTACTGAGTACTTCCATGGAGAGCAGATGGTTAGAAAACAAAGTTTAGGCTGGTAACGTTTTACTGTTTCTTTGTAGACAGTGTGGCTTGGTGCCATGTACCTCAAAGCATGGTCAGCTGATCAGCAGCAGGGACATCATCTGGCATCCTGCTAGAAATGCAGATCCTCAGGCCTCACTCCAGGCCTACTGAGTCAGAAAGGGCATTTACACGAGCTCTCCCGGGATTTCTGTGCACATTAAAGTTTGAGAAGCACCAATTTGGAGACTTGGGTTACCCCCAACTTCCTTACGGTGATTGAAGGAAACTCACTCGTCCTCTTTGCTGAACATCTGTCCCCTTCCCAATTTCTCTCTTTCGCTCTCTTTTTAAAAATATTCTGCAGACTTGCTTCTTTGTAAAGGCTCTCCATTTCTCCTACCCAATGACACCAGTTTGCCCATAGATATAGGTCCCAAGGTCCCCATTTAATTTTATGCAACCATTTGGGAGAGTGGTGCAAACTCAAATGCCTATTGAGACCAGGCAGGTAACATGGATGAGTGTAAAGATCCATGTTTGTTTCAGAAAAGAATCTTAATTTGTGTTTCTTCAGTACAGACACATTTGGTTTGCCTATTGTAAGCCACTAAAATAATCGTCACTTTCACAATGTAATATACTCATTCTTGTTTTTCATTAAAAATGATCTTTTGATAGAAAAAGAAGGTACAAGAAATATTTCATATTTTCCTAAACACTATCATATCAGCACGTTAATAGCACAGCCCAGCCACCGCTTGGCCACCCCAGGAAGTGGTAGGAGCTAGCAGATGGAAAGGGCACGCTGGTGTGAAGGGGTCGGTGCTCCCACCATTGTCTCCAGGCGGGAATTTGGGTCCATTTTACCAAAACCTCCCATTTCTTAAAGAGAAGCCGGAAATCTGGATTTTTATGTGAAATCTCCCATTTTTTTTAACGATGGCCATTAATTCAGTTCTTTAAACATTGTGCGGGCCAAGCAAAACATATCTGGAAGCCAAAATCTACACCCTCTGAACTGTGGTTTCCATGTCTTTTAGAGCAAAGTCTCAAAGACAGCATGTTTCTGTTTTAATCCAGGGTAGATATCCACCCTTGGTCCTATGAAGTGGGGTCAGGGTGTGGAATCACCTGGAAGAAGCATGACCTACCCCTCTTTCAGCAGGGACTGGGGAGCGGGGAGCCATTTCCAAAGAAACAGCTGTGAGTTGGGTCACCACCCCAACATGTATGTTACATTGACAAATACAAAACTAGGAGATTCTGAGGGACAATAAACCACATACTTTATAAAAAGTTGGGGTATAAGTTCACCCTTTTTAGTGCAGGGTTCTATGAGTTTTGACCTATGTACACGGTCATGTAATGACTGTCACATCAAGATTGGAACAATTCCATCACCCTCAAAATTTCCCACATGCGCCCTGACCAGTTTGGCTCAGTGGCTAGAGCGTCGGCCTGTGGACTGAAGAGTCCCAGGTTCGATTCCGGTCAAGAGCATGTACCTTGGTTGCGGGCACATCCCCAGTAGGAGGTGCGCAGGAGGCAGCTGATCAATGTTTCTAACTCTCTATCCCTCTCCCTTCCTCTCTGTAAAAAATTAATAAAATATATTTTTTTAAAAAAATTCCCACATGCCCCTTTGTAGATAGCCCCAGCCCCTATCACTGGCAACCACTAATCTGTTCTCTGTCCCTGTCGGAGTACCTTTTTCAGAATGATATATAAATGGAATCATATAGCTTAGAGTCTTTTGAGTCTGGCCTCTTTCACTTAACATAATGCATTTGAGATTTAACCATGTTATTACACATATCAGCAGTTCGTTTCTTTTTATTGCTGAGTACGTCTTCATTGTAGGATGAAACACAATTTGTTTACCCATTCGCCAATTAAATAATATTTTGTGATTGTGAATAAAGTGACTATAAACATTTATGTAGAGGTTTTAGTGTGAAAGTAGTTTTAATTTCTCATGGGTAACTATTTGGAGGTGGGATGTCTGAATCCTGTGGGACGCATGTGCTTCGTAAGAAATTGCCAAACTGTTTTTGGAAGTGACCGAACCATTTGGCATCCTCAACAGCAACATTTGAGAGTTCTCATTGCTCTGTCTCCTCTCCAGCACTTGTCATTGTCAGCTTTTTGTTTTTGCTTTATTTTGTTTTGTTTTGGCCCTTCTACTATATGCCATTTTTTAAGGACAATTTTTCTTCTCTTTTTTTTTTTAATGTTTCAATTGATTTTGTAGAAAGAGTAAGGGGGAGAGAGAGAGAGAGAGAGAGAGAGAGAGAGAGAGAGAGAGAGAGAAACATCAATTTGTTGTTCCACTTATTTATGCAGTTATTGGTTGATTCTGGTATGTGCCCTGACTGGGAATTAAACCCGAAACCTTGGCACTTTAGGACAACAATCTAACCAACTGAACTACTCAGCCAGGGCTACCCACCCATTTTTTTATGAATTATGCCAAGCATGAAGATCATCTTCTAAATCTAGGATATAAGCAAAAACAATTCAACATTATTTTTTGTATAATGTCTTATCCTTGTACAGACTGACCCACCCATCCTCAGTGCACTCACAGGTATAATAAAGTAAGTGATTTTTAATTCCACCAGATTCAAATCCCCTTGACGTGGCTTACTGCCATTCTGCTACTGAACCTTGAGAAATTATGGGTAAGTGCCAAGAAAGAAAGATGACTTTGAACTGCTCTTTCACCAGTTAAAAATAATACTGAAACCAAATGTAAACATAAAAGAAGTGGTCAGACTCGGGTTACATATTAACGGTGTTGGGTCAGGCTGGCGCTGAGGCACAGCTGCAGAAAACACCTTTCACTTATCACCGTTTCCAAACCTCCCTACCTGGACTAGACTGGACTGGATTCACAAGAGAGCTTTTGAGAGGATGCAGAGAAGGCAAGCAACACACATTTCCTGGCATTAAATTTAAAAGGTTGCTAAAACATTCCAGAGATTTTCACTCAACATTCCTCTGGCTAAGACATCTGCAATCTGCCAATCCTTAAAAATTGGTGTTTTTGCATCTTAATCTCACAAACATCTTTGAAAATACCTTTCCTCTCTGCCTCCATGTCAAGCAAATTCAGCCTTTTCCATTTTCTAAAACCACAGAGCTATAGTGTGTTTAATTCATGCAAGGCTGGGATAACTGGAGTTAAAATAAATTTTCAGATAGTTTGGCTCACTCTTCCCTACTAGATGAGGCCATTCTTAAAATGGCCCTATGATTATATTCTCTCATTACAGAGGTGTCCAGCAAAATAAAGGAACTGAGTTCTGAAATTATATAAAAGCAAAACTACTACTCTAAAAATATGAGCTGTAGCCCTGGCCATTGTGAATCAGCTGATTGAGTGTCGTCCCAAGCACTGAAAGGTCACTGGTTCCATTCCCAGTCAGGGCACATGCCCAGGTTGCCGGTTCAATCCCGGTCAAGGCTCTGCGGAAGGCACTGGTAGAACTTTCTCACATCGATGTTTCTGTCTCTCCTTCTCCCTTCCTCTCTCTCTCTCTAAGATCAATAAATATATAGGAACTGTAATGGATTGTGTCATTGGCCCCAATTCTTCACCCCTCCCTATATCCCTAGGCCTTTTGCCATGTTCTTCCCAGAGTATGTTCTTCCCTCCCTTTGACTTTGGGTTCAGCCACATGGCTTACAGTGGCCTATAAAATGAAGTAGAGGTGATGGTACCCGTTCAGAGCCTAGGCCATAGGAGTCCTCGTGTGTTTTGCTCATCCTCTTGAACCTCTGGTGTCACCATGAGATGAGCATGCCCTGAGTAGCCCACTGTTCCCAGGAGGAGGAGGATACAGGCAGAGAGCAGAGGTTGGCCAACTGATGCAGCCCCAGGTGACCCACAGACCTACAATGAGAAGTAGAGCTGCCCCATCAGATCCAGTTGAACCCCAGCCAATCCAATGAGTGAGCCATAATAAATGTTTTGTTTTGTTTTAGCCACCAACCTCTGGACCAAATTGCTAAGTAGCAAAAGCCAACTGATATAAGCAACATTCCTGAATTATTAGTTTTACCCAAAGAAAAATATTACCAGCTACTTAGTATTTTAAACTGCCTGTTTTCCATATGGAGTAAATTCGAGACTTAGTAGAGGTCCCAGGGTCAGTTGGAAGAAATCCTTCATAGCTCCATGTTGCCCCATTCAGCAAGTGAGCCAACACTTGATCCTCATCATTGCTGATGGATGGGGACAGGAGCTGCAGTCACTGTAGCACCATGGACCATTCCATCTCCAACTCTTTCTCTTGCATCTTTTCTCATATTTTAAAGGCAGTGGTTCTCAACAGGAGTGATTCTGCTTTGCAAAAGACATTTGACAATATCTGGAAACATTTTTGGTTGTCACAACTGGGTGGGGGGGGAGGTGTTACTGGCATCTAGTGGGTACAGAACCCTACAATGCACAGATCAGCCCCCAATAACAAAGACTAATCCAGCCCAAAATGTTAATAATGCCAAGGTCAAAAGACTCTTTTTTATTATTTGAAATTATTTGATTTTTTTCTATAAGAGTGTGTAAATTTCAATCTGAGGAATTATATGATACAAATTTATTAAACATGTGAAAATTACCTTCTCTTTAAATTCAAGCCAACTTTCTGTATACATGTGCAATAGATATGAATGCATACTTTCTTTAAAGTATGAATGGCTTTTTTTCCATAAATGTCCTGAACATGTAATAGTTGATTGAAGAAAACCTTGGTGTGAATATTTCTGTACATCTAGAAATAATGACTAGTACTTCAAATTATCTGTCAGAAATCCCACTTCATTCCAAATATTTTTGAATAAAAAAAAACACACACACAAATAAGTAAAGGCATCCATTGCTGATTGGGCCCTCTACACCCCCCATTCAACCCTCCCCAAGGACACTAGAACTTTAAAATGTGACTGTCACAATGGTCTTGAGCATGAGGACATTTTGAGTGAAATTGCTATGTTATGACAATATCCTTTAGTGTTTCAGTAATTAAATCCTCTTAATGACATCCTAGGGAGCCCAGGGTAATATTGAATTCTAGCCTCAATGTTTTTGGGTCTTTGCCAAGAAAAATAACCATATCCCCAGAATCATTGAGAATTGATGGAGGTCATCAGGCTGGTGAGTCAACTGTAGTTGAAATATGTGGCTATTTCTGATGAAAGGTTGTATTTGGCCAGGATGTCTAAAGTAATAGAGCTGGTAAAACTGGAAGAGACTCCTGAGATTCAGTGAATGAAGGATTTTAATGCAGTGATGTGATGGTAGGGTCTATGGAGGCATTTTAAAGGATATACGGAACTTTAAAATAACCTGGGGATTCAACAAAAGAGAGGGCACAGGATGGTCTGCTCAAGAGTTGAGAGGAGAAAGAGAAAAGTAAGTCTGCTGGAATAGCATTTCAAATCACAGACAAAGGGCCAGGTTACAGAGGAGAAGCCATAAATCCAGAGTTAAGCTAACGGGCCCCAAAGGGAAAGGTGAGATCAGGGAATTACCATGACCAGGACCCAGGGGACCTGTGGTTGGCATGGTTGTTCCTCCGCCATGTTCTGTGGGAGAACAACAAAGTTAGCCAATTGGTTTGAAAAATCAAGGCCACAGGATTAGCCTAACAAAATAGAGGCTGAACACAGGGTAATATTTTTTTTAAGAACCGAATTATTACCCTTTGCCAAGCTTAAATAAATACTATATTACTAACCTAACTTTACTAGGTAACAAGAATATTCATCCTATAAAATAGCAATGCTTTAAATTGGTGGTAGCATAGGCTCCTACAGGGGATTTAAATCCACATTCAACAAAGCCTTGAGGATCAATAGAGCTCCCACCCCTACTTCAACCAGGAAAAGCTCCACTTTATCTATTTTAAATATCAGAGCCTCTAACTTCTCATCTGAAAAAACAGATTCTGCTGCAGAAAAAAAGTTTGAAAAATAATATGCTAAGAGTCTGGGAGGAATATTGCTGGAGAAATGAAGTCAGATCATGACCCCAGGCCAAGAGTCTTACAGACAAAAGCATTGGAAATTTTTCTGAGCAAAGCAACCATATGAAAAGGGAAGTAGGCCTGTCTATGGGAAGGCTCCTCCCTGATTCCATTCATGTTAGGGGAAAAGGGCCATACAATGTATTATCCTCACTGGAACACTTCTGAGAATGAAGTGGGGTTCTATGAAAATTTATTGTTTGGGACAAGTGGCATAATAAACTATGACTGCCTTAGGCAAACCAAAATGTTTGGTCACCCTAGTTAAAGTAGGTGTGGCCATGTTGACAAATGCTTTTGTGGGAAAGACAGACCCATCTCTAAGTCAGACATCAGTGTGAATTGCTGTTATACTGGCTAAAGAAGGTGGTTCCAATAGGGAGGTTAACTTATACTAGTGGATTGGCCATACATAGCTAGGACTTCTTTGTCCACTAAATGGGAGAAGAAAGAGAAAAGCTTCTTAAAGTTTCTATAATGTCAATGTCATAATTTTATATTATAGGCCCTCCCCTCCTGTGAAGTTGGAAACAGAGAAAGTGGGGTGTTTAGAACTATCCCACTCAAATCACTAAAATGACAGGGAAACTTAGTTTGTGTGCCATTGCTCATGGATAGTGCCCACAAATAGATTTGGTTATGCCAGCAATTTTTAAACTTTTTCATTCATGGCACACATAAACTAATTACTACAATTCTGTGACACACCAAAAAAATATATTGGGGTGTTTCCCCCCCCCTTGGTTTGTTTGTTTGTTTATTTGTTTGTTTGTTTGCCATTCTGACCCAAAAAAAGTATAATTTTGATTCATTCACACCAGGTGGCTCTTGTTGTATTGGCTGTTGTCATTTTTTTATTTGACAACCTAAGGGAAAGGAGGTCAGTGCCCCTGAGTAAGTAGTCAGGTATTGCATGTGTTAAAAATTCTTGCAGCTCACCAGTGTGTCGTGGCACACCAGTTAGAAATTACTGGGTTATGCCACCAACCAATGTCCAGGCCCACGGAACACTGCTCCAACTATGAATCTGTACATTGTACTCCCCTCTTTACCACTGTTGGCCACCACACTATCCTCAACCCCAAAGCAGTTCAGATTCTGTTTGGGTGATAGTTAACACGTCTAACCACTTCACCAAAAAGGCCAACAAGAGGAAACCACCAGTGAGAGAGAAAGTTACCTTATTATGAGTTCTGGCCACCTCACACCTGTGTTTGTTCATTGAGTTTGCCAGAAAGTTCCCTTCTGACAGCCTAATTTACAACTTTCCTTGGGCTGCCAAATCATCACCCAGTAGATTTCTCCTATTACTCCTATCCTGCTACCCATCTATAGCCTTCTCACACAGCATCAAACAAAAACTCTCAGACCTAGCGAAAGTGTGACCCACATCAGGCACAAATAATCTACCTGTCACTCACCAGCCGCACTTGGCAATTGGCAATAATAATGTGGGCGGCCAAGTAATTACAGCAGGGAAGTTGGAAGAAGAAATTTATGAGTTGCAATCTAAATGCTTGGCATGCTGTATCACAGGAAAACTGAGCTCCTGGAAGTCAGGAACAGAGAGCTGTAAAAAGTGCATAGATTAAAGGCTCTGAATTACATATCAAGGGTCTCATCATTGTTTAAAAGAAATTTGTTAACTAGGTATTCACAGTTCCTTGCCTTCAAATGGTTCCTGGATCTCCCTGGGGACTATGCAAACAGAGGAACACTGGACTCCAGTGCAAACATCATTGCCAAGAATATTAGGTGGTGACCATCTCCCTGTGGTAGCATTAGGGTTAGTCTTTATTTCCTTCCCGCTGGCTTTCTGTATTTTCTATAATTTCTACTATAAACACATATGCATTTTATAATTAGAAAAATATAAATGTTGCCCTAACTGGTTTGGCTCAGTGGATAGAGCGTCAGACTGCGGACTGAGGGGTCCCAGGTTCGATTCCAGTCAAGGGCATGTACCTTGGTTGCGGGCACATCCCCAGTAGGGGCTGTGCAGGAGGCAGCTGATCGAAGTTTCTCTCTCATCGATGTTTCTAACTCTCTATCCCTCTCCCTTCCTCTCTGTAAAAAAATCAATAAATATATTTTTTTTAAAGAAAAATATGAATGTTGATAGAAAAAGGTTGTGGAATTAGTATTCAAATGAGCCTGTCTGAAGACAAAGCCATGTTCTTTCGGCGACACTTCCGTGCCCTAACCCATGTCCATCCTTTATACACTAGGTATTTTGTTTTTATTTAATAAACAAGTAAGTAGAGTTGAATGTGCGCCAGATACCTTTCTATGCATTTAAATATATTAATTTGCTTAAGCCTTACATCAATCCTGGGATGTGAGTACTGTTCATATTCTCATTCTACAGATGGGAAGACCGAGAAACAGAAAGGTTAAGTAACTTGCCCAAGATGGCACAGCTACTGAGCAGCAAAACTGAGATTCTTCCCCCAGTGGCCTGGCTCCAAAGTCTGTGCTCTTAATTGCTCTGCTAGCTGCCTCAACCTTCTCCTTTTCAAGATAGATCCTCTCTGGCCCTCATATCCTTTTCCAAACTGGCCAGACCTCTCTCACCCATGTTAGTGTTAGAGGGGGGCCGTCAAGCTAAAGGAGCATTTTTAGTAAAAGAATGGCATGGGTAGATTACTAACAGAATCAGCTCTAGCCTCAAACCTCAAGATGAAAAGATTCAGCTGAAATCAATTCCAGTTAATGTCCATGACCAAGAGCAAGATCCTCCTACCTGAAAAAAATAATCACAGAATCATTTTTCTCATCTCATCTAGCCCAGATTTAAACTAACTTCTTTGAAAATGTTTTTGCCTCCTTGATTTATCCCCGGGGTTCTATTTTCCTTAAATTTTACTTTCTTAGTCAACCTCTACCCCATCACCCACATGCCATCGACATCCCTCTCTATAAAGGGACTGGTCCACACTGCGCCAGACTCTTCACCTCCCTAGGTCCCAGATTTTCTTCTGTAAATTCAGGGGGTGGAATTCAGGATCTTAATTTGGGATGCCGCTCGACATTTATATAGTTATAGGCTATTTCCATGTCCACTATCTCATTGCATCTTCCCCATGATCCTGGGTAGTGGACACAAAAGGTAGGTTATCCTCAATTTCCAGGTGAGGACACTAAAGATCCTCTGTAGCAGAGAAGAAAACCCAGATCTGCTGACTAGAAGCCCAGAGCTCCTTCCTCATTACCTCCCCACATCTCTGGGGGCCTCCTCTTTCAAGCCCACAGTCAGGCTTCTGTGCCTGCCTTCAAGGCGCCGTGCCCTCACTGGGTCAGTGCGCTCTGTAGAGTGGAAGCGGGCTGCTGCAGCATCCTGGCTCCTCGAGACATCTGAGAGGCCCGCTTGGTACCTGAGGACCACAGTGACGAAAGTTCTCCCTTCAATTTTTATCCTCATGCGTCTGGAACGTCAGAGCCAGCCACTGAGACCACGAACAGATGTCAAAGTTGGCCTGGTTTTTCTGGGAGTCGCAGCTGGTTGGCCTTTCCCCAGCCTCTTACTTCCCTCCACAGCTGGTTGCCATGGAGGCTCAGGCCTGTGAGACCCAGAGGGTGTGTGAGTGGGGGTGGGGGAGCGGCAGGATGATCTGGACCCTGGGTCGGCTCACCCTCTGGCTTTCATTTGTCTTGCTATGTATGTCAGACATGTTATTTACATGTGCACTGTGCCATGCATTGTAACCTTCCTTCCAGAAGGTCCTTGCCTACGTAATGAGAGCCACCGACCAAAGAAGGAAAGAAATGGCATGATTCAAAATGCAAGGAAGCCAGGTAACCATGAGGCTTATAACCTGCACAGACCTTGGGGACCAAAGTGTGTACCCTAATGAGGATAAAAATAAACCCCACTTGCCCCAAACAGTGCTAATTTATACCTACTGTCCTGTTGTAATTTTTTCAGCACCCTTTTTCACTCTCAAAAGTTTTCTAGTTTGGGAGTACAGTTGTCAAGGGATGAAATCACTTTGTAAGGTATATAAATATCTAACCTGTAGTATAATATTATTTATCAACTGGAACTGAAAATTTTTTAATTATTTTGAAAAAATTTTAATTAAAAAAATAAAATTAAGCCCTGCCAGTGTGGCACAGTGGTTGAGTGTCAACCCATGAACCAGGAGGTCACAGTTCAATTCCTGGTTGGGCTACATGCCTGGGTTATCAGCTCAATCCCCAGGGGAAGGCATGCAGGAGGCGGCCAATAGATGACTCTCTCATCAATGTTTCTCTCTCTCTCTCCCTCTCTCTTTCTGAAAGCAATTTAAAAAATAAAATTAAATTCACCCTGTTTTTAAAAGTTTCCTAGTTTGAACAATAAATTATACGAATACCTATCCATGTGGTGAGATTAAAAACAACCACATTCCAGACTCTCTAAGCCAGAAAGCACCCCAAAGACCTTCAGTGTCCCGTCCAGGGCTCCAAATTGCCTCATAAACATCAAAACAGAATTAAAGCTCTATTAAGCAGCACATTTGGACTCACAGCTTCATAAAGACTTTGAAGTCCCTTCATATTTTGTCTCAGTAGCTCATAGTATTGGAAGACATCATGAACATTCATGGAGAGAACAATGCCGTAATAGCTTGGTCGCACAGGATGCAGTGGTATTTGGTGGAAAGGAGAAGGGTACTGATATTTCAAGTACTATGTGCCATACACTGCGATGTTTTACCTCCAACATAGCCGTGTTGGGAGTAATGTCAAGAAGCAGGCATTTCCTTTCCTACAAGTGAGCGAACTGAAGCACAGAGAGGTTAAGTAAATGGCCCCAGGTCCCGAGAGCTCACATCAGCAAGACTGGGATTGGAACTTCACTCTTTCTGATCTCCAAGCCCACAAGTATTGCCCCTTTTAGAGCCTGTGGCCTCCCACCTTGTCTCCCCTCCCCATTTCCTTTCTCCACTGGTGTTTCAGGTGGGAAAGAGAAGGTGCGGTAGATAGCGCTCACCCCCTTCATCCAGGCACCCCTCCCACAATCTGTCCAACTCCTGGAGACCCCACTTCAGGGAGAGGCAGAGGGCAGAGACAGCGCTGCACTGAAGAAACTGCTACAACCTCCCTCCAGCTTACAAGCATCAGCTTTGTCCCAGTGCAGACCTAACCTGAAGTGACAGCGAACAGTGAACCAAGTTATTCAATCATTTCGGTGTTCTCTTTCCTTTTGAGGGAAAGGCTAGGGGCTGAGAGGAAGGGACTTGGAGCTGCTCTGCGGCTCTGAAGGACACCGCCGTGGCCCCATTCCCTGCCTGCGCTGTCACTTCAGAGCCATTGCTGCTTCTGAAGACACTTCAGAGACAGATGCTCTTGTGACTGGCCGCAGCGCAGAGCAAAGGGCCTGGGTAGAATTACGAAGCAGTCCTCGTGCCCTGCATATTGGGAAGTGCTTCAGAGCCGGGTGGCAGATATGAGTGGACCCAGCAGCCAGGGAGCCGCCCCCAAGGAGGAGGCAGAGGAAGCAGCAAGCCGGGGGCCAGCCCACCCCAGCAGAACAGCTACAGTGGCAGCAAAGCTCGGAGTGATGAGAAACGAACATCATCCCTTAAATCAAGTCTGAGGAGGAACGTCAAGTGTGAACCGAAACACTGACAGCCACTAATTTGAAGTTCCAGTGTGGGTGTGCAAGTCTGTAGGTGTGTGCACGTGTGCTTGCACGTCTGTGTTCTGCATTGATTCCACAAACAATTGCCTGCCATACGGTGCTGAGCTAGACAGGCATGGCGTCTGTCCGAATGGAGCAGACAGTATCATGGACTCTGTACGCTCTGTTTCGAGGTCTGGTGTCCAGAAACGATGTGGCCTAGTGGAAAGAGACAGAACAGCTCAGTCCTTTCACCTATCAGGGTCTCAGGTAGGATTTTCCCAAATGCAGTCTTTGTAGTAGTATGTAGTGAAGATGCTGTACTTTAATTGTTTTGTAATTATTTAACATGTAAGTATCATATCAGACCCAGGATTTTCATGTATTTTATGGCTTAAGACAAGGCGAGGTAAAAATAGTCAATTAAAAAAAAATTTAAGTCAAATAATACTGGAAGTGGTATGTAGAAACCACTTGTGAAAAGACGCCTCAAAGAACTGACGTTTTGGAATCACTGAGATAATGAGTGTGAAAATAAAAATGCATGTGATCTATAGAAATAGAAGGGATTCTAATTCCCCCTCAGTGGGCATCTGCTCCCTCATTCACCCCAACAATAATGCATTAAGCAACTCTGGTGTAAATAGCACTGCTCTGGCTGCGTTTGCCCTTGCTGGCAGCTCGGCCACCATTCAGAAGGCACTAAGTGAGTGTTGATGCCACAGGGAACTTAACTAAGAGTGAGACCTAGACCCTGATCTAGGGAGAGTATAACTTAGTAGGGAAGAAAAGACCAGCACGCAAATAACTGGAAAATGGGATAAGCTCCGAAGAGGAGGTACAAAGTCCCCATAGAAGGTGCTCAAAGGAGGGTAAGTCACGCCTGCTGGGTGAGGTCAAGAAAGACTTCACGGAGATTTGAGACGTCGTTTAAGATAAGCCCGGGAAAGATGGGTAGAGTTTCAAGGACCCCAAAAAAAAGGAGGCAGTGGGGGCTGGGAGACATTCCAGAGAAGGGGAAACACTTGAGCAATGGTGCAGAGATGAGAAGTGAGGCTAGAAAGTGCCTTCTGTCTATCTAGCTAAGATGTAGAATGCATGCAGAAGATTAGGTGGGGTTATAATATAACCAGCCTTGAGGGACAGATTAAGAATATTTTATTTAATGTCATGGAAATGGGATGGAGGGTACTGGAGAATTTAAAACATGATTGGAGCTGCACTGGAAAAAACTAAGCCTGCAGATGGGCTGGAAGTAGAGGTGAAGAGAATGAAAGAAGGAATCAGCCCTAACTGGTTTGGCTCAATAGATAGAGCATCGGCCTGTGGACTAAAGGGTCCCAGGTTTGCAGGCACATCCCCAGTAGTGGGTGTGCAGGAGGCAGCTGATTGATGTTTCTCTCTCATCGGTGTTTCTAACTCTCTATTCCTCTCCCTTCCTCTCTGTAAAAAAATCAATAAAATATATTTTTTTAAAAAAAAAAAAAAGAAAGAAGGAATTGGGGGAACTGAAATGATAACTTTAAAGACAGAATCTCTAGGACCTGGGAACTAATGAAAGGTGGAGACATGGATAGAGCCTTCAAGGATAACTAGACAACTAGATTCCTCCTGTTCCTCTGATTGATATATATCAATAGTAGTTATTCTTATTAATTACATTGGTATGTAATATATAAACAAAGAAAATATTATATATCACATATAATGAGCCATTGCCTTGTGGTATATGTCATCTTGATTTTTTTGCTATGCTCAGATTTGCATGTGTAAATATACAAATAGGAAGCCACCTCTTTTCTCTTGTAAAATAAGGATCATCTTCTTGACCTTCTGTTCTTTTCATTTACTCTGTTCTTTTCTCCTGGCCACATTCTTCTCTCGAAGCCAGTGTGAACCCCTAAGGCATTTATATTTGCATTACATTACTTACAAGTGTTTACCTTGGCCTGTAACTTCAGCACACACACACACACACACACACACACACACACACGCACATTTTTAGACAAACTTGGCAAATGTAATTAAAGTTACAGACATCTGGGTGGGCCCAAGCTCATCACATGAGTCCTTAAAAGTGGAGAACCACTTTTATTCCCCTGGCTGGGGGTCAGAGAGCGAGACTGATGATGGAAGAAGGATCATAAAGAGGTGGTGTTGTTGGCTTTGGAGATGGGAGAAGAGGGCCACAAGCCAAGGACTGTGGGCAGCCTCTGACACTGGAAAGAGCCAGGAAACAAATTTTCCCCTAGAGACCTGAAGGCACACGGCCGGAAGGCACACAAAAACTCTGTTGGCTACCTTCTCCACGTACTGGTTGTGTGGCCAATGGCCTGAGAAAGTCACTAACCCCTGTTCTTAAGGCCCTCATTATGCAGACTAACCCCATTTCCTCTCTGACTGTATCTCCTTCTACTCTCCCTCTTGCTGACTGTGCTCCATCGATGCTGAGAGCTTTGCTCTTCCTGGGGCACCCCAGGCAGCTTCCAGCGTCAGGACACTTGCACGGGCTCTTTTTTCTGTCTCGAATCCTCCTTCCCCATTTCCATGTGGCTTTCTGCCTCAACCCCTTCAGATCTTCACTTAAATATTACCTTCTTTCTGAGGCCTTTCCTAACAACCCTACTTAAAATTGCAGTACTCCCAAACACTCCTCCGCCCTCTCTTTACGTTCGTTTCCACCATAGCAGTTTCATCTGACATAATACATATTTTGTTTATTTTATTTACTTTGTTTTCTCCATGGAGGACACATAATAGGTACTTGATAAATATATGTTGGATGAATAAATAGTGTGTACACAAATCTATAATCAGAAAATAAATATAAGCATGTGTCCCATTAAAGACATATCCTTTCAGTTATAGATGGAAAATGGAGTCAAAAGAACAGTAATGGGTGTGCCATTGAACAATGATGCTGCAGCCAAGATCACCTCCTTTACTGATCTTGCTGAACCCAACCAGATTGAAGGAGGAGTGGAAACATGGCCAAGGGTCCCAAGAGCCAGCTCTTGTCTCCTGGACAGAAAGACCCCAGAGAGAGCTGGCTTTCTGATTTCCTGCCCTTCCTGGTTTCAGCCAGCCTCTGAAAACCATAAGAACAGTTTGTCTCAGTATTTCAGTACTTCCGCTTCCAGGCCCAGGAAAGAGCAGGAAGTGTGAGGGCGTGTGAAAATTGAGAGAGAGAGAGAATTAAACCCGCTGCATGTAAAAGCGCTGAAAGACTTCCTCTGTGGCCTGTCACAGTACGTGGGTTTTAATTTGCTTTCACTGTAAGCCTAGGGGGGCCATTCTGAGGCAGAAATCCCAAACCCAAAATGCTGGTGCTGGTACTCACTCATCCAGTGCAGATTTATTTGGGGACAACTGTATGCCTTTAAGAAGACAGATATGGTCATTACCCAAGTGAGCTTATACCTCATGATGGTGTAACATTAGAAAGATACACTCAGTTCAGGTTCCACCTACCCGATATCCATGCTGAACTGACCGAGTTTCCAGGCAGATCCCCAAGGGACGTTTTAGACTATGAGGAACTATAGGTAGGGTTTAAGGTATGCTTTAGAATCAGGCCAACAGAAGTTCTTGGCTATGCCACACTTACTAGCTAACTGTAAATTTCCTAAAGACAGGACTGTGTTTATTTCATTTACCACTCTATCCCCAGCACTTAGCGCAGTGCCCAGTACTCTCAGCAAATACTTGTTGCCTAAGAAATCTAAACTCTCAGAGTCTCCATTTCCTGCTCTGTAAAATGGGATTATAAAACCCACCCCATGAAGACCTGTGGGGGTAACATGAAACCGAGTATGTTAAGAGCTTACACAGTGCCTGCTACGTGATAAGCGTTCGTTTCAATGAACTGCTGATTAGGTGGCAATGGTGGTGATTTGACAGTGGAGGAGGTTTGGTCAGCTCTGGATAAATTACAGCACATCCCTAGCCCTAATGATTTGTTCAATCTGAAATTTCGGATTAAGTGTGAGCTCGATGAGTTGGATGTCGGAGTGATCCATTTAAATCCTGTTCAACTTGAGTCAAAACCTCTGGAAAGGGGAAGGACATGCTCTACATCCCAGCTACCGGGGTAACTGGCAGCAGAACCGAAACAGCATGACTAAGCACAGCCCATGGTGTTTTATTGCATGGGGATGGGGGTTGGGGGGTGGGTCACTGAGGTCCCACCCTCTCTGCTGCAGGGAACTGGAAAAGGAAAGGGTACCAGGCTTAATTGTGTCTGATACATGACTGTGAAGAGGAAGGGCAGGCAATTGGCACATTTCCCCGGCCTTTCCTCTGTTAGGTTCTCAACGCTTAAAAAAAAAAAAAAAAAAAAGTTAAATGTCCTTTCCCTAGCTACATATCTTCATGTGAGGCCCAGCGAAGTTTCCCTGGAAGTTTACTAGCCTGTTTCCTCAGTAGATTTACAGGGCCACCTGCCAATTTGGCCCAGTAAATAAAGACCTAAGGCCTCTCTGGAAGCTAAGCACCCTAGCAATCCCTTAAAGCTCCGGAGGTTCAGCTCAGAATCTACTTGTTAAGAGGTATGGGTCTCACAGCCTCAAGCCACACCGTACTTTTTAGGATACTGGGCTCTTTACAATACTTCTCACTATGGTAATCACATAATGAGATCTCTTCCAGAAATAAAGGCAAAGAGCCCTGAGCTTGGTGCCAGGGATGTGTGTGAAAGACGTGTGCAAGAAGAGGATCTGAGCAGCCCTTTCGCAGTAATCATTTCAGAAGTGCTTGCTGCTACAGGTGGGTCTGCTGTCAGCAATCCTGGTGGAAGTGGGGGAACGTCTTCTCGAAGAAACAGAAAATGCAACGACTCAAATGACTTCAAGTAATTGTCACTATTCCTGGCTTTAGTCACGTGTTGTTACCTCTTTCTCTTTTAGACACCTCACTTTAACAGAAGGGCATCGATAAGCAGCAGCAGTCTGGTTCATAATGGGTGTTGGGTTCTCCTAACTTTTTTCTTAGGACTCTGTGGTGGAGAAGACTCCTGATTTCCACTTCTCTAAATCACCAGCTAGTCCTCACTGTCCTTCTGTAAATCTGCCACAGCTGGGGGGGGTGGGGAGCGGGGGGGAAGCTGGGGGAAGGGGGAGAGACATTTCAGGAACAGCTCAGAGCAAAGTACTAATTTAAAATCCTCTCCTTGAATTGAGGGCCTACTCTGTGTTACTCCCTGTGCTGGGTACTGGAAATACACGGGTGAGTGGGGAATGGGGCCCCGACTCTGAGGAGCTCACAGACTGGTGAAGAACCCATGTAAGAGGCTGCTATGTAAGCAGACAAATGCAATAAAATATGGCAAGTGTGGTGACCAAAGCATGTGCAAGTGATGAGGCTGCGGAATTCAGGGCCTGCTTTTTGGAAGATGACATTCGGATGCATCTTAGAGGATGACTACGAGTCTACCAATCCCAGAGCAGCAGGCCAGATGCTCAGGCTCTGCTTCATGCGGGGCTCTGCTTTATTAAGAAAAGCTGCCCGAGCCACGTAGGAAGACCCACAATTTCCTTCCAAAGGGTATAATGATGCACCTCCTCCTGACATCTTTATTTTAGCTTCTAGAGCTAGAGATCATTTTTCTCAGCTGTCTCTTAGGTGCGCCTTCCGGTCAGCTACATCTGAGGCCACCCGTGCCACAGTTGGACTGAACACCGCGACAGCCTTGCTGGAAGCAAGGTGACTTCACCCCCTCCCACTTGGGTTTGAAATTGAGAAACCCAGAGATGACCACAGCCCCAGGCCACTGTGTGCAAAAATGGGAAATGTCACTCCCCTGCTCCGCCCCTGTGCCTAACCGGTAGATTGGGGAACTAAGCGGCTTGACCGTGTTGCACGTAAGCCATATGCACTGGTCCGAAGGAGGCTAGTGAGCAACAATTCAATTTAGAGTTCACTGAACCCTCTGGTTTGGGAAGGAAATTGCTGGTAATCAATTGCAGCAAGCACACAGGCTCGGGGCCAGGAAGAGAAAAATCACTTTAATGGGCAAAGCAGATGTTGCTAAACGCATTGCAAAAGTGAGATGGGCACGGAGCCAGGCCTTGCATGGGAGATGCTGATCTGTTCTTCTGAATGAAGAAAACAGAGACACTTCAAACGTGGGGTTCTACGAGGGAAGCCAGAGGTCTGTGTCCCCGTTTGGTGGAATCAATGAAAATGTACCGAACTGTTCAGGTCTCCCATACCAGCACAGGCCTTACAGCTGTTAACATCTCACGCGGGTTTTAAGCAAATCCAGAATGCTAGCTAAGAACTATCTGGGAAGTCTTCGTTCTGTTCCAAGGAGTCTGCGTGGTATAGTGGAAAGAACATGGGCTTTGGCATCAGACCTGTTTCTTCCAATCAGTTGGTTTTACCATCAGTAAGTTTTATGGCCTTGGGCAAGATTCTTAATGTCTCTCAGCCTGAGTTTTCCCAGCTGTGAAATGGGCCTAATCTCACTTACCATAGAGAGCAGTTGTGAAGATGAAAGGAAATGCCTGTAAAGTACAATAGAAAATGCATGTAGGCAGTAACCTGTGTTTGGAGCCATGGCAAGATTAACGCCATTAGGATGTGGGGGAATTGGCTCAGGATGGGAGAGAAGATGGGGAGAGGGTGAATTTCTGGTCCGATATAACCAGCTTTGCCACCGCCTCTGAGTGGTGGATTATATCACAGGCCAATTTTTTTTTGTACATTTAGCGTTTAGGTGGATAAAATATCTCTCAATCATATAAGAGTTCAGAGACTACAATACTAAGGCCCAAGGCAGGTCCCCCTGAGTACTAAGAGCATTTTATGAAGTAGCTTCTAGTGCAAGGGCCCTAAATACATAGTTGATTCTGATTCCCCAGATCTGAAACGTGTCTTACTTGCCCTATTCCTGCTTAGAGGAGGGCAAACCAGAGGCCCTCCTCTAAGAATCATCACAGATGCCTCTAGACCTCACAGTCTCTACCAATTCATAGGTTCTCCCATGGGAATTTTTTTCAGCTGTCTTAAGTCCTTCCTGGAACAAGAGCGGTTCAGTGTTAAACTTATTCATTCAAAACAGTAAATGCTGCCTGCTGCATTGTCCTGTAATAGTAAATTGTCTTTCATTGCTCTTCACCTGAATCATGTGGGTCTCCCTCTTCTAAACATTTGGTAACTTCCTGGAGTTCAGATATTGATCTTGAACTAGTTCAAATCTGCAGACCAGAAGGCAGAAACCAGAGGATTTCATTGCTTAACTAGTTGTATGAACTTGAGCTATTTTTTTTCATCCTTCCTAAGCTTTAGTTCCCTCATCTGTAAATCGCAGATAACGCCAGTCTCCCTCCCAGGACTGCGTAAGGATTATGTAAGATCAGTCCTATGAAGTGCTTAGCGCTACCACAGTAGCTGAGTATCACAGTCCTCCTGGAAACTTCTGCACCCAGAGGGGCCAGTGCCTGCCTAAGTACCTACTGGTAGAACGTCACATTGCATTCAAGTCCCCTGAGATTTCCAAACCTCAAGCCATTACCATAAAGTGGCCACTCTTCGGAAAGCTATGTCCCACTGAAAGTTTGTTTCCACGTTGCCATCAGCTTGAGAATGTCCCTGATAAGTAAGCAGAGCTGCCGAGGGACTTTGGCAGTGAAGTTCTGGGGGCTGGTGAGAGGAGGATGTTTACCAGAGCGCAAAGGCCAGGTCCTGAGCTGAGAACATTTTGGCCCAGAGCAATCCCAGAGAAGGCATTTTTGCCAAGCACAGACTCCATTCTCAGGTCCTGAAGTCAGTGTTAGAAACTAAACAAACCTTCCCGGTTCACATTTGTTTACTTTTGGCAAAATACAACTTCCTGTTTGAAAGGAAAGGGCAGTAAAGCTTTCTATAGCCCTCTTGGACATAAAGTCTCTCCGTAAAACAATTGGTTTGTTAAGCCTAAACGAATCAAATGTACACAATGGGGATCTCCCTTCCCCTCAAAAATGTTCACGTTTTAATGAGGAAAGCGCTCAACAAAACGAAAACAAATATTTTTTCAACTGTTGGCCCATGAGGATTGTTTAGGCCATTTCTTCTCCTGAGAGCCAGAAAAACAGACATCAGGAGGGAGCCAAGTTCCATGTGCTGTGTCAGAGAAGTCACTCCGACACACTTGGGGGTTGAGATTTCGGTTACACAGAAAGTCAGAAAGTTTAAGTTCCCACAGCCACTCAAACCACATTCCCCAGCATGAATACAGAACAACTGGGTCTTTCATTATATGACTACGTGCCCAGCATGGCCTCCAGGATCCTGAGTTCCCGGGGATGGTCCCATGCCCTGCCCTCAGGTTTGAAAACTGACAACCGTGCACAAATCTACCACAAATAAGCCTTTTACAAGGATCCTAGATAACTTACTGGAGGGAGGGGGTATGTGAAGCAGTTTCTGTAATTTTTAAGCATCTAGCAAAGTTAGCATAAATATTGGGCTTATTTGTAATCCTAGTGCTCTCTATAAATCTGGGCTCTTTTTGTCATAAAATATTAAATTTGTAAAGGACCTTAAAAATCATCTGGTCAACCCTTCTGTACCCACCTACACACAGACACAAAGAATATAAATAAAGACTATAGAGATGTGTCCTCCCTGGATTATAAACCTCTTGCTCCTTAGGGCAAGAACCATTTTAACGACCTTTGCATTCTCCAATATAGTACCATCAACACAGTAAAGACTCAGGAAGAAAGTGTTGAGCGAACACATTATAGACCTGTCCTAGTCTGCAAAGCCAGGAACAGCACATAGGCACCTCCTGTTCACGGTCCTATGTGCTCCTACAACCCTGCCTCTCCAAGATATTATAAACTCCTTGAGAGCTGAGGAAGTTACTTACTGTTCTTTTTGACTATCCTCTCTGAGGCATTGAACTTGCAAGCATGAGTAAGGGAATATTTGGAATGAGTGAGGGAACTAATAAATGCTGAGTAGATGCAAACAATTACGTAAGTGGGATAGCTAACTATATTTCTTCTGTGATTTCAATATTATCCTGCCTGAAAGGGGACATTCTTTCCTTCTCTAGGATGTAGGTTTCCTTCTCTAAAGAGAAGCAGGTTTATGCATATACCATACACTCCTCTGATCCTTCCCCTTTGATGCTGGTACAATTTTAAAATAAGAATGTCAACTATGACAGGAGATGTCACCCTCCCCCACCTCTGCTACACTACTGCCAGTTCTCTACCTACAAATCAAAGCAAACCAAGTCCTACCTAAACCTCTAATAAAAATGGTCCATCTTGGCCCCGGAGGCCCTTATATCTGGCTCAAACCTACCTATCCTTCTTACCTGCAATGTCTCTACCAAGTGAGCTTTTTGGACTTAGTAAGCTATTTCATGACTTTGTGCGCATGAGCACGCTGTGGCCTCTGCCTGGTATATAATTGTATTTCATTATCTCTATGATTACCCAAACCATTACCATCACCACAGCTACCTCAACCCTACTGCCATCATCATTTTCATCACCACCACCCTCACCCACCACCACTTCCATTCAAAATCAACGTCACCACCACCACTATCACTGCCACTCCACGTCCAGTAACCACCACTTCATCACTACTCCTTTAAACTTATAAAATGTCTTCCTCCCTTAAGAGCCAGCTCACATGGAATTTCCTAAATCCCTCCAGAATTTAGTGCTAAGGCCCTCTCTGAGCTCCAACAGTCACTAACTTTCTGTAGTTATTGTTCTCATATATAGACAAACTACCCACACTAGAATAGGAGTTTCATGAAATTTGGTATGTTTTTTGTCTTTTACACCATTGTGTCCAAAGGATGTGACATAGAGCAATTGCAAATTAAATATGAATGAATATATGAATGGATGGATGATCAGGGTTTGGCCTTCTAGCCCAGGGCTACACTTCCCTCCCATAGACCCTTATAGCAGGCCATTAGCACTTCATGCCAAAGACCAATGTAGGAGATCTCGAGAATCAGCCAATGCCATGACTGTGGGTCAGCATGCAGCCAGGGTTTCATAGCTACTTCCTCTTTATTTCACCCCAGCAGCCACCATGAGCTCATCCCAGCTCTGGGAACACTCTGTTCTTTCCTGTTCAGCTTCTGATATAAGCCCTTGGTATTTCTGGTCAAAGCTACCCTCTCCACCTGAACCCCAACTCAATGAAATTCTTAGATTCTGAACCATCTTTTCTTTAATCTGTCTGGCTTATATTAGGTCTTATGAGCTACAGCCAACTCATACTCTTAAAATTACTCTTAAAAAGTCTTCCCTTTGGTCAGATAATGTATTTCATTCTAGTGTTCAATTATTCTTTCACCCTGAGATTAAGCACACTTTCTCTTTTTTTTTTCTTTTTTTCATGTTTCCAAACCAGCTTCCTTTTGCTGAACACCATCTTTTTTTCTGTGACCACAGTGAGCACAAATCATTATTGCCAAACATTATGGAGTATCGCCTCAAGGTCAAGTGCTGTGCCTGCTATGGGGAATTCCAAAGGACAGACAGAACCCCAGTCCCTGGAGACCAGAGGTCTCAAAACAGAAATTGTCCAATAGACAAAAAGAGAAATAACCCCGAATGCAGGATATATAAAGTGCCAAATGGGTGACATATAGCACCAATGTGCCATGCAAAAGGGAGGTAGACCCAAGAAGCCTACTTTCCTGGCAGTGTTTTGCCAGCTGGTTCTCCCCACTGGCCTTTCCTTACAGTGCATTTTATAGCAATTATTCCTCTTCTTGCCTCTAAAGGTTGACATGCTCTGGGTTTGGTTTAGCCCTGGGCCTTTTGCTCTTCCATCTCTATACTTTCCTGCTCTGGTAAATCTCATCCATTCACATGACTTTAAATACCATCTCTGTGCTGACAACTGCCAGATTTCTATCTCCATTCCAGACTTCCTTAAAGACAGGGTTGTATAATCAACTATTTCGTTAATATACCACAAAGATGTCTGTAAGACATCACAAGCTTAACATATCCAAAACTGAAGTCTTGGATTCTATCTCCATCTGCCTCGCTCTCTCACAAACACACAGGCACACACACATACCTAAACAAACATGCATGTACTGATGTACACAACCCCCATTTAAATTCTGTTCCCCACCCAGGTTTCCATTTAAATAGTTGTTCAGGGAAACAAAACTAAAATCATCTTTGATTCTCCTTCAGTACTTCCCCTACATCCAATCAAGGTGTCCTAAATGGAATAGCTTACTTATATCAGCTCAGTTAGATGACTTTGGACAAAGCATTTAACTTCCCCATGCTTCCATCTCCTCATCTTCAATATGGAAAACATATCACTTACTGTACTGGATGCAGGGAAAGTGAAATATCGCATATACAAAAATACCTAGCATACAATAAGAAATACAGCAGTAGCTTACATTTCCTGGCTCTTTACTCCATGCCAGGATCTGAGCTACATGTCTGTACACATTCCATTCAGTCTGCCCACAAGTCTATGAGATAGGTACTATTTATTTATTTATTTACATTTATTATTGATTTCAGAGAGGAAGGGAGAGGGAAAGAGAGAGAGAAAGAAACATCAATGATGAGAGAGAATCATTGATCAGCTGCCTCCTGCATGCCCCACACTGGGGATCAAGCCCATAACCTGGGCATGTGCCCTGTCTGGGAATTGAACCGTGACCTCCTGGTTCATAGGGCGACTCTCAACCACTGAGCCATGCTAGCTGGGCAAGATAGGTACTTTTTAAATTGTCTATCATTGTTCCCATTTTGCAGATGAGAAACTGAGGCTTAATGAAATTAAGTATTTTTTTTTCAATTTCCTAGAGTTTGGGTTGGAACCAAGGTAGATTCATGAGACTGTGCTATAAAGTAACAGTCACAGCAACAATACTGACAGCAGCTTTCCTATTTTGAGGGCTTGCTTGATGGTGGACACTGTTATTAAAAATTTGGCTAATTTAATCCTTATGTCAATCCAATGGAACAAGTACCACTTTACAGATTGGGACACTGAGATGTGGAGACTCTAAGTGCTATCATATCCCTGCTATCTTTTTTAAAGCTGACTTCTTAGAGCTGGCTTCGACTTCTCAGGTAGTTTCTCTAATGGACATTAGGAGCCTACAATTAATGGTCTAATGGATCCTTCTGAAAACATGGAAAAAGAATTATCCTCTAAAAGGAGAACTCCCACAGGAGAGGCATGTTAACTCAGGGTTTACTGCAGCTTCTCCATTCAGCTACAGGCCCTGCAGCTCACCCTCTGAATATTCCTCTAATGCACCCCTTCCTCTCCATCCTACCTTGACTGCTCTAGTTTGGACCATTTGTCTCTCCATAGCCTCCCACCTACTCCCCCTGTCCCAATCTGACCACTCTTCTTGAACCCACCCACTAAAATGACTCCACCATGACCTGCAGAATAAAGTCCATAGCATCACATTTGTTTCCAGCTCACTTCCTAGCTTAAATGATATATTCTAACATCAGCAAATTGCTCATAGGTCCTCTCACCCATATTGTTGTTTTCCACTGTTGTGTCTTTCTGCATGGTCTCTCTGCCTAGAAATCCTTTTGCATCTTTCTGCATGTAACTGGCTCCTGTTCTTCCTTCCTTGCACAGCCAGGTTAATCACTGTTCCTCTCTCCAGACTCCTAATACATCCTGCATTCTTAGTACATTAAGTCGAAGGTATCTGTTAATATGTCTGTCTACCCACCACACCATACATTTCCTGAGGATTTTATTCTTATCTGTTTCCATTACCCTTTGTACAGTGTGTGACATATAGTAAGCACTCATGATTGTCTGTTAAAGAATTGAACCAAAGTCAGGAGACTAGAGATTGTAATGGGCAGTGTCTAATTGTATTATGTTGTTAGCTATAATTAACATTCAGTGAACTCTTCCAAGTTTGAATAATTCTATTAAGCAGCTAACTTGAACCATTTGCTCTTCTAAGCAATTTACGTCATTCAATCTTCACCTGTGAGTTAGGTGCTGTTACTGTCCCCACTTTACAGATGCAAAAATTGAAAGCAATTAGGCAACTTTCTCAGAGTCACAGACTTAGTAAGTAGTAGGGCTGTGGTTTGAATCTGATTCCAGGGTCAAGTTCTTAGCCAATAACTACAAGACTATAATGCCAACCGAAAAGCATGTGTCCTGAACTCAAGGCAGGAGCTGCCAGTGCTGCATACATGGGGGCAGAAATAAGGGCACACCTGTGTGAGAAGATGAACCAAGAGAGATTTGTGGTCAGCATAAATTGTCAGGGCATGGCTGGCATCAAGATGAGAGAGTCACCTGGCACGCACATCTACAAAATTGAGGCATTGATGCTATGCCACGTCTACTTGAGCTGCTGTTTAGCAGGTAAAGGCCTTAGATTCAAACAGACCCAGGTTTGACTCTCAATTCCATTTACTTCAGTGGCAAGTGAATGATCTTCTCCAAGCCTCAATATCCTTATTTCTAAACTCGAGATAATTATATTTAATTGGTTTTGAGAATTAAAGAAAATAATGTAAGCTAAATATCCAGTGATATGCCTGACACATAGAAGGCCCTCAACATAGGCGCTGTTGTCATTGTGATTTGACTATTGTCATGCATGCATGAAGTCAAAAATCGTTCCAGGAAGGGGGAGGTCACACAAAACACATGGGTGCTGGAAATCCAAATGTCCTCCTGGGGGCAGGGTTCATCACGATCAAGGAAGGTGCCCTGAAAGCTGGCCAGAACCAGAGACTGCTGAGTGCACATTCTTTAGGAGTGGTAAGCATAGTTCAGCAGTGTTCATGACATATTCTGAGAACTTCCAGTTTCACATTTCTTTTCATTTCATTTCTAAAAGCTAGTGGATCAGAAAAGGAGGTCTTTCTGGAGTTTCCAGCTCTGTCCGTCTCTGTTCAGAACATCCTTGAAGAATAATTTTCTATCTAGTCCCCTGTGAAAAGTGACATGTGTATCCCCTGACACCTCAGCACTGGTATTTATTGGATCAACTGCTGGTAAGCTTGACCTTTGCAAAGACTTTTCCTGCCAGCAAGATGGTGCAGGCATTGGATTGGGGAGCTTTTAAAAAGCCTGATTTGTGAGAGACTACTAAAGAGTCTCTTTTAAAAGTCTCGTGATTTAACTAGACCAGGACTAAAGTAAGTAAAACAGGTTGGAATAAGTTAACCAACAAGAAAGGCCCAAAGAAGAGTGTCCAGCCATCAACCTCTCCTGGTGCTGGGAAGGCGTCCCCATCACCTACACCTTGCTCTTCCAAATCTAACACAGCGGGTCCTTCTGCTCCAACGTAGCGACTCCACCCTGCTCCGCAATCCACCCACTCACCTCTCCTGCTGTCTGTCCATGTCCAGAAACATATGCTGTGTGAATCTAGCCAGGATAATGGAAAATTATGTCATGAATGACTAAACTCTCCTCACTCCCTTCTTTACCATATTTTTTATAAGAAAACTTTGATCTATTCAAGAATGCAGCAGTTGAGTATGGTGAGGAATATTTGTACACCTTGACTCAACTGTACTAATAAAAAATAGCTAATATTTCTTGAGTGTTTATTATGTTCCAGGATCTGTTTTGACAGCTTTTTACATATATTATTTTATTTAATATTCAAGATAACCTTTTGAAGTAAATACAATTATTATCATATTTATAACCGAGGAAACACAACTTGAGAGATAATAAGTAACTCAACCAAAGTCACACAGCTAGTAAAGAAGAAATTGTGGTGTGTTTTTTCACCCAGCTGATGTGGCTCGATGGTTGAGCATTGATCTATAAACCAGGAGGTCAGGGTTTGATTCCCAATCAGGGCACATGCCCAGGTTGTGGGCTTAATGCCCAGTAAGGGGCCATGCAGGAGGCAGCTGATCAGTGATTTGCCCTCATCATTGATGCTTCTCTCTCTCTCTCTCTCTCTCTCTCTCTCTCTCTCTCTCTCTCTCTCTCCCTCTCTCTCCCTTCCTCCCTCTTTTTCTCTGAAATCAACAAAAATATCTTTTTTTAATGTTTTTAACCCTAAATGTGATAAAGTCTGCACTAATGCTCTTAACATAGAACCTTCTACTACACTCTAATGCCAACTGCTTATTGACTTCCCTATAACAAATCTGCTCAAAGGGTTCTTGACATCAGATTGTGTGACCGTATCTGAGAGTTCCTCCGTCTTTTGAGACAGATTCAGAAAGACAAACTCTTCCCAGGCAGCCCTTTCTCTTATAAAGCCTGCACCCGCCGCTTAAAATGTGCAAGAGGAGCATGGACCAACACCCCAGTGGCCTGCCCTGCCCTGCCCTGCCCTGCCCTGCCCTGCCCTGCCCTGGATGGGAAGTCTCAAGGCTGCCTAGACTTGCATCTCTTTAGGCCGTCCCCTGCCAGTGTGTGCAATACTCAAGTCCAACGCTCCTCTGCCCCCCGAAGTACTATGACGTGTCAAGAGAAGAGTTATCAGACATGAGGTCCTTTCCTGACACCATGTTTGGGATTTACTTTGAAGGCGTCAACTAAATAGCAACAGCATTTTAGAAAAGTGCAGTGCGAAGACACCTGGCAGGGCTCTGAACCGTAACCAGCACTGCCCATCACCTAGCTGCAGGCACCCAGACTTCTGAACAATGAATGAAAGTGCTGGTAACGTGCACTCTCAATAATCCTATGAAGAAAAAAGATACAACCCTAGGTTCTGCTTAGTTCATAGTCAGCCTGTGTCAGGGCACTGTAATTTGCATTATTTCATTTAACCGACTCTGTGAAGTCAATACAGACATGAAAACTGAGGTCTAGAGAAGGTATGCAACTTCTCAGTGTTAGTTAATGGCAGGATTTCACCTCAGGTGGTCCTGACACGCTTACTCTTTACTATATATCTTCATGCTACGCTCCAGGAGAAAATGAGGTAGCCACCATCTAGGTCTTCCACATGGCCCCTGCAGCCATTTCATCAAAGACATACAGGTCTCCCAGGTGGATGCTCTATGCTAACCCATCTCAGTTATCATTTCCATCCCGCCTGCTGTGGTTCAGCTTTTACATTTTTTAAAGGAGTCCTTTGCTGGAGGAAGACCCACAAAGACCACTGAATAGTGGCAGTGGTGGAAATCCATGATGAGCTACTGGGGATTTTTGAGTGGACACCTCCTAGGTCCCCATTTTGAATGGTGGTAATGTCCTGGATTACTCCCAGAAAGAGAGATCCTTTCCATGAGGGAAATCCTTGCCAGCATATCTCTAAAATTAAAATGATTTTTCTGAATTTCAAATCCCAAGAAAAGTTGGTCAAGAAATTGAGAAAATAGGGGAAATTATTATAATTACAACATGAGAACTAAAGCCTAGCAATCACAGAGAGACATTACTGGTTTGAAGAAATCTATGACATCAAGTAGAAAGCAAAAGCAGAACAGCTGGCATGTGCAGCCCAGGGTTGATGCCAACATTTCAGGGAAATGGGACAGGCACCCATGGAAAAGAGGCTGCCCCAATCCAATCAGTTGATCTTGCCTGTAGCTGTTGTCATGTTATAAGTGTGTGTTCATGGTCCTGCTGGCTGTCAATGGTGAATCACTTTTGAAAAAAAGAAAGTAACATTAATAAATATATATATGCATATATACTGTACTTTATAAATCCTATTAGAGGTATATTAAAGAATAAAAAGTTTTGGATGTAAATCAAGTCCTTAAATTGGCAGTTTCAATATGAGATTCTGTGTTATGCTGTCAGCCTAGCTTGGAGATCCAATGTTACATTATTCAAATACTACCCAATGATGTTTGCTGGCATTTTCAAGCATTTGAATATTTGCAATAGTCTACAGTTCTTTACAAATGCTGCTAAATTTAATGGCTTTTATTGATTAAATACATTTTCTTAGGTATCCATGATAGTAAGTAAAGAATCTGAAAAATGTTGAGGTATTTTAATAATAACTTGGGATTGGGGTATTTTTAAGAATTCTTGGGAGTTCTGATTTCTCATCGTTGAATCCCAAAGATTAATATCTGTTGGAAATTTGGAAACACTAGAATTCTTAAGTTAGATGATTGGAGTGGAAAAGGTAGAGTATCCTTTTGCACACAGAAGTGCCTATTCTTTATAGCTTTTAGAAGCAAAAGCACCCACGTTAGCCACTAGCTAATTGTTAACATGTCGCTGCTGGTGTGGGCTGTCAGGCAAGAGACTTGGGACCAGCTAAAAATGTGAGAGTGTGTGCACACTGCAGTACACAGAATTCACTCTGCTTGCCATGAAGCAATGCCATACCTTTGGAGCATTCAACTCTAGGCTGTGGGTGGCACTTCAAGGACCAATGAAAATAAGATAAAGCCAAACCTAAGTCCAAAGGAAAGAAGAACAAGCTATTTTCCAGAGACAACATGTGAATCTTAGACAAAGTTTTCCACTCAAATTTGTGCCTCACTAGATGAGAGAAAGGAGTCAGAACCTACCATGAGCTATAAAATTGGAGAAAATTAAGACCCCTTGAGGAACATTCCACAGTTAGTGAGCATTAAAGGCTCCCTGAGAACCTGCCTTCCCTGACTTGCTCCTCTTCTCCCTTATTTTTGTGCATCCCCCTGTTTATGGCAAACACTGAGCTCTAGAACACCTTGTCATAGCCCACTCCTCTGTATGGGAAGTGCCTGTTCTTTAAGAAAGAAGATTACTCACATCATGTTTTCTATATGAATGTTTCTTATGCGTCTTTTGTACCCCACTGGGCTTGGACAGGCCACCCATGCACTTGTTTTCTTGTATAGAGAAGTAAAAATGCAGATAGATGATAGATAGATAGATAGATAGATAGATAGATAGATAGATAGATAGATAGATGATAGATACAAGATAAATAGATCTTGCAAAAACAACTTAGTTTAAGGACAATAATTTATCAAGAAAAGGTTACTGTTTTAGAAGGTTTTTGTCTGTGCATTTGCCAAATGTCCTCATTTACAAATGTATCCCACTCAGAGAGTTAACTGTTAAAAGTGTTTGTGCAGCTACTACACCAAAATGGAACTTTTGAAAAACAGGTTATCTTGCCCTGGCTGATGTGGCTCAGTTGGTTGAGCATTGTCCCATGCACCAAAAGGTTGCTAGTTCAATTCTTGGACAGGGCACATGCCTGGGTTGCAAGCTCAATCTCAGTAGGGGATGTGCAGGAGGCAGCCAACTGATATTTCGCTATCTCCCCCCTCTCTAAAAAAATCAATAAAAATACTTTGTTTTTAAGAAGAAAAAGTAAACTGGTTATTTTTGTACAAGTTTCTCAATAGATTCAGTGTGAGTGTTACGAGCAACTTTCATTTTATTTTATTCCATTTTGTAAATAAACTCAAGCATTCTCTAGGAAAGATGCGATGGTGACACTTTTTTAGAAAGAAACAACAACATCCTTTACAACACAGTCTCCAATTGCAGTAGCAAGGAAGACCTCAATTTGGTATTTATTCTGTGGAAAATGGGAAATCCTTGGAAGGTTGGTATAACATGCAATATTTTTGGAAGATAAATTTGTCTCCTGAATGGGATGATATAATCACCTGTCAGCCAACAGTTGGCCCATTACCAAAAGCACTTATCTTCAAACCTCCTCTATGGTTTAGTCAGTTTTTGCATAGGGAGAAAGAGGCTGCAATGCACTATTGTATAGAGGTATAGAGTTCAAGGAGGTACAGAACTTGATGGAAGCAAAAGACTTAGTGAATGAATGGATGAATGAGCAAGTCACTGAGGCTCTCTGAGCCCCACTTTTCTCATCAGTAAATTGAAAATGAAATATCTGACACATGAGAATAGGTGTAAATGCTCAACAGGGTGCCTATCATACAATCCTTGGCTTTCCAAAAGTTGGGCAGTATAATCATCATCACCACCACCACCACTACCACCAGGACCATCAGCATCATCACCACCCACTACCACCAGGGCCGCCAGCACCATCAGCACCACCACCACTGCCACCAGGACCACCAGCACCATCAGCACCGCCACCACTGCCACCAGGGCCACCAGCACCATCATCACCACCACCACTGCCACCAGGACCACCAGCAGCATCATCACCACCACCACTACCACCAAGACCACTAGCATCATCATCATCATCATCACCACCACCACTGCCACCAGAACCACCAGAACCACCAGCACCACTGCCACCAAGACCACCACTATCCATCACCAGCAGCAGCAGCAGCAGCTTAGCATGCTGCCCACATCAGGCCTCCAGAGCAGGCCTGCCTGCCCAGAATTTCTTGAAATTCACTCTACAGTCCTCTCCTTATTGCTCATCATAGATATCCTCTAGTTGCTCTTCCCCAGCATGGATAAGATCCAATCAGGAGCAGGCTCTGGGGAAATAATTAAGGAGACCGAAGGCATTGTCCAGGAAAACAAATTACATGTTAATTCAAGTACAATGACCAGTCTCCAGAATTTTTAAATTGGTTGGACACCTTTTGTGTTATTTAAGTGTTTCTTATAGATGCTGATCCACCTCACTGGGACCCCTTTACAAATGGCAACTGTCAACAAATACCCTTGGCTAAATCCACCTTAAAAGAATTAATCATAAATGGGTGTGCCCTGTGTTCCTCTGAGAACCAAGTTAAGATCATTTGTTCCCCACTCAGTTCATCTTTTACCCCCAAATGCATTCTCTGGGAGCAACCTTCCTCTTTAGAAGTTCCTCTCTTGGGTTTTAGAGAGATTTTTTGGCCTGAACTCTTCCTAAAATTAAAGCCAACTGCTGTTGCTCTCAGATGCAGTGATATTTCACTCTGGCCGGAGCTGACTATCACAGAAACATCCCAAACCACATAAGTTCTTATTGTTTAAACTGTCTTAAGCAGCTGTTAAAACATACCCGAAGATATCAAAGCCACTCTAATTAACTTCCTGCTTCTCTGGGACTTCAAAGTCTTTCAAAAAGTTTTAAATAGGGTTTTTATAGAGAATTTGACCTAATATTTAAAGAAAATTTTGCAAGCTTGCCCAAGAAACTCCAACTTCTTCCCTTTTCCATACCCACTTCAATCCCTACCCCACAAAACCTTAGAATTCTGCAACTAGCAATGAGAATTGAGGAGAAAGTTTTAAATCTGTCATAACCGCAAAGGTAGATCTCTTTATGCATGCCCATGCTATTTCTCAGGTTGATAGTTGACGTCCTGCCTGAATGGCTATCCATGCCCAAGTCCTTCCCAACCGGCAACGCTTTCCCAGCCTTCAAGACAGCCCCACTGCACCTTTTCTGGGAAATGGCCTTGACTCTCGTTCCCTTCTCTGGCGCCTACACAGTTCCCACATCTCTACTTGGCCTTAATCACAACGAATTGGAATGTACCGTTTATATGTCTGTCTCCCTGTCTAGACTGTGAGGTCCACAGGGCAGGAACTGTTTTGTATGAAGCACTATGCTCCCACAGCCTCACAAAGGGTTCTACACATCCATGGTCAATATAGGTCTGATAATCGACTGAATTGCAACTCATTCTGGGAGAAGTAGGATTGTATTTTAATTGATCCTTTCTTTCCTCATTTTTATTTTTCTCCTTAGCCTTTCTACAGACATCATAACAAAGGCATTGTACCTAGTGATCACTGCTCTGAGAAATAGTGTCATAAAAATAGCCAAAACTTTGAAATAAGGCACACCAAAAAAAAAGGTTAACACATCTTTTCAACATCACCCAAGGCCCCTTTTCTGGGAATATACATTTAGTTCATTTCTTTGTTTGCTATTGACTAAAGGTTCCTAACTTAGTGAAGTTGCCCATTCTCTTACACATTTTTGCCCAGTAGAGATGCAAATAATTTCTGTCCAGTGGAACAGATAATCCCTAAGGTTTATGGCCTTGCAGACATTAACCAGTTTATGTCTAACCCAGGAATCTCATCCTAACATTTCTTTATTTAGTTGCCTGTAAATATCCTCATTTGATAGGTAGTTTCTGAACAGGCCATATGTAACATCTTACTGGTTCCCTCATTAATTAATGAGTTAAATAAAATCTTTGACTTATGTTTCTTTTATATTTCTCTGAGGGTTAAAAATGTACTGTTTTGTTTTGTTTTTCAAAATATTTTTTTTATACCAGGTATAAAACAGATTGACATGTAAAACCGAAAGGTCAACAGGGCAGGTTCCATGGAGCAGAAGAGAGGCCTGGGCAGGAGCAGCTCTGCTAGTAATTTCCTAAAACCTCTCTCCTACAAATGGGGACAATATGCTAAGCTCCCTGTCTCCCTCACAGGGCTATTGAGATAATCAAATGGGAAGATTTAAAGAATTTTGGAAAAGTCTTAAGGACCAGTACCCCCAACCCCAGGAAGCACTTGTTGTAAAGGAAGGCCAGCTTTTGCCCCAGAAAACAGTGATGGGGGGCAGGGGGGGGTAAGATATGGAAGTGATACCATTATCATTAGTTAGTTACTAATAATAGGAAAGGAACAAAAGGAAGGCCAGACATTATAGTCATGTCATTTGGGCAGCTTCACCAGGAAGCTACTTTACACTCCCCAAGTAACCACTGGCCCATTCCCTGCAGATCACTGGGGGAAGGGACTGAACAAAGGAGAGATAGACACATGCATAGCAAAGTTGGTGTGACTAAGGAAGGTGCCTGTCAGTCAAACCTGGGAACAGAGATCATTGGCCAGAGTAAGCAGGGCCAATGAAAGCCTAGGGAAATTTGGGGATACCTCCCAAACAAAGTAGTTCGCTCTCTCCCTTGGCTTCCTTGCATTGGCCTGTGTTCCCTCCAAGCTATGTGGCCCTGAAGACGCCACACTCAATGGACTCATGGACTGCAGCAGGGAACACAAGCTAAGCTAGCCTGATGCTGATCTGAACTCTGCTCCAACATGGAAAGGAAATTCTCAACGTGGCTCTGATTCTAGCTCTTCTGAAGCCACAGCTACACTTCTGTAGGGGAGGGGGGGCTTGGGGGGGAGCGGGGAATGAAGGGAAATGGGACCTTGAAAACTCAGAGGTTGGATCCCATAGAAATAAAGCTTTCTACAATATCTCATCCTCCCATGGGAGTCTCAGAAAATTCCTCTTCTCAGGATGTCACAAGAAGCCCACGCCCACTAGCAACTGGTGGAGATGAGGACCTCTCCCCACTGATAACAGGAGACTAGAATGAACACAGATAGGAAGGAGCTACTGCCATCTCCAGATTAAGCCACTATCACCTCTTGCCTGAACATTAGATAGGCCTTCTAGAGCTTCTGCCCCCATCCATTCTGCACACAGCAGCTGGTGTGCTTTCAAAACTGTAAGAGAGATAATGTCACACCCATGCTTCAAGCTCCCCAGTGGCTTTCCAACACCCTTAGGATAAAATTGAAGCTCTATATTTGGGACTACACGATGCTATGTGATCCAGTTCCATGGCTAGCTTTCCAAGCTCATCTCACCCCCACTCACTTTGCTCCAGCTCTCCCAGGTGTTATTAGCTTTCTCAGACATGCTTAGCTTTCTCACTTTAGGGCCTTTGCACTTGCTGTTTCTTCTGCCTAAAACTTCCATCTCCATCCCACTTTCTCCACATCACTGGCCTTTTCTTTTGATGTTAACTTAAATTTCACCCTCCCAAAGAGACTTCCCCTGACTACCCTCCTTGTATCTACCGTTCTTCTCTCTCTCTCCATACCCTGTTCTTTTCCTTTACAGCACTCCTCATAATGTGAATATTGTCTGTCTCCCCAACCAGACCATAAGTACTACATCAGCAGAGACTGTGTCTCCTGTGTTTGCCTTTGTGCCTGGCACATAGTAGGTGCTTGGTACATATTTGTTGAGTCAATGAGAGTAAAGACATGAGAAATGTAGCTGGTGCCAAGTCTGTATACATTTCTGAACAAGACCAATACAGGTCCCATCCCTTAATCTTGAGCAAAATTTTCAAAAGACTGTAGCCAAGAAGAAAACTTTCCAAGCTCACAAGGCATCAACTCAGAGCCACTTTCAAGAACAGCACTCCCCAGAAATGCTTTGCCTCAGCAACTAGTAATAACAGGTCTCCTCACCAGGCACTTCATTTCATAACTCCAAAGATATGGAATGTCTTCAGGAAAGGAGAACAGCCCTTTCTTCCAAGAATTAGATGTTACCCAGAAACTCTACTGCATCTGTACCCGAGGGCAAGGTTTGAAGCAGAAGAAAGAAACAACCAATTGGAATTCAAGAATATTTCAACAGCGAGGGGAGAGAAAAATCCCAGAGGCCTCGCAGACCCCGCCCTGTTGGCTTCAGGGCATCAGATTACATGGCTCCCTCTAAACTAGCCTGTGTTTCTTAATCAGAGCCCAAGGATACAGCTCCATTTCCTGGGGCTTAGGGTTTTACAGAGTCTGTGATTGCTCTTCCCAGGCACTCCAACCACTTGTGCAAAATGCCCTGGTCACCTTCAAGATTCCCCCATAGGCCCCTGGCTCAGCTCCGGGCCTCCTGTGAAAAGATACCTTCAACAGGAGATGCTCCTGAAGAGCTGCTGGTAGATGGAGTGCTGTCTGCTTTCTCCTTTTTCATGTCAAGGATACCAAACAGCAGCAAAAGAGGTCATGGCAGCAAAATGTGTTTCCTAGAAAGGTATCTGGTGGGGAAAAGGCCAAAAAAAATGTAGTTTACCATGCAGCTGGCCCCCAAAGATTTGCCTTGAGATCAGACTCTGCTGGAAATCAGCCCCTGAAAGTGCCCCTAAAAGGTACGTGGCTGCCCTGGTCAGGTGACTCAGTTGGTTGGAGTGTCCCCCAAACACCAACAGATTACAGGTTCGATTCCTGGTCAGGGCACATATCTAGGTTGTGGGTCCAATCCCCAGTCAGGGTGCATACTGGAGGCAACCGATCAATGTTTCTCTCACATCAATGTTTCTCTGTCTCTCCCTTCCTCTCTCTAAAAAAATAGGTAAAAAAATAAATAAATAAAAGAAGTAAAAAATAAAATAAAAAAATAGGTAATACATTAAAATAATTAATTAATTAAAAGGCACATGACCAACTATGACACTGAGGCAGGGGTGCGAATCACCTCACAATCCGAGAGAGGTTTATGATGGGCAGAGAACACCAGTCTGCCGGGTTTTCCTTTTTCAGATGCCAAAGGTGTTTTTCTCCACCCCAGCCAATCTGCCTGCTCGCAGAGGCCAAGCTGCAGCCTTCACAGCCACGACCCCCCTACACAGACACACACACTCTCACACTCACACACACACACACTCACACACACTCACACTCACACACACTCACACACTCTCACACACAACACTCATACACACACACACACTCACAACACTCACACACAACTCACACACTCACACACAACACTCACACACACTTATACACACACACTCATACACACACGCACACATGCGCACACACACACACTCTCACACACACTCACACTCTCACATACACACACACACACACACACTCTCTCTCTCTCTCTAACTCACACACACTCATGCAGCCTCTCTGCCCTGGGCCCTCAAGTCCTAACCCGAGAATCCAAATTGAACAGTTCCTCTTATCATTCTGAGGGCAGTGCAGTTGAAGAAGCTGCTCTTCTTCCCCCAAATGCATTAAACTCACGTTTTCTTCAATCTCGGAAAACTACACACATGAACTTGTTACCAATGCTTTGTTTAATCCCTTTTTCCTTAGAAATAGTCCTGTGGCCAAAAATAGAACAGTTTCCATTCTGAGGAACAAGCAGCATCCATGGGAATGAAAGTAGCACTTCATGCCTCTCCAGAAAATTCCTGCCAAGCACGCACGCTCGGACACACATAAGCCGCTTGCACGTTCTCAAAAGCTGCTTTCTGTAGGTACCGTGGTGGTCAGGAGCCAAAAGTCTGCTGTTTATTTTCTACCCAAGAAAGTTATCAGAAAAGAGCGCTAGGGCACCTCAAGAACATTTTATAAGAAACATCTAACTAGTGTCTTGATTTTGAAAATGGCCCTATTTTCCATCCCTCCTCCCGCCCACCAACATCCCAGAATTCCTCTCAAGACTTACTCCTCTGAAATCCCAAAGCTTCCCTCAGCACAAAGTTCATGGCCTTCACTCTAGCAAGCCACTGTTGGATGATTAGCCGGAAGCTCTCTCCAAAGTTATCCCTAGGATGGAACCAGAAATGGCAAAGTTAGGAAAGGTCAGTAATCTACCAGCCTGGTTACTTTGGGCCAGTTCATCCCTCTGCGTCTCAGTGACTTCACGTATTAGATAGAGAGCACAGGATCTCATGGAGATATGTGCAGATTAAATGAGTTCACATATACGATGCTTAGCACAGTGTTTGGTGCTGAGTAAACATTTCACAAATATTGGCTATTTTTATTGCCAAAGGACAAGCATGTTGTATATTTCCATCAGAGAATATTTACTTATAAGTTAAACCTCCAGATTTCTTGTCCTTATTCTTCTAGTGCACATAGGAGCAAAAAAAAATTATGAGGGAGGCATGAGCCCAAGCAAGTGTCAGTGAAAGGAGGGGCCGTAGGATAACAGCCCAGATGTTAACAAGTACTCAGAACATGAATGAGACCCCTGACATTGAAAAAGAAGGAATTCAAAACTACCAATTAGTTACCATCATTCTTTTCTACTTCATTGGTTCATTCACTCAACAAACATTGTTCAAGCAACTCTTTAAGCCTGCACACATTTACTCTTGCTCTGCCCCAGCTAATCTTTCTAACATCAAGGTGAGCCATTTCCACCAACCTCACCATTTCGTAACTGTACCTGGGTAACAATTCAATATACATTTCTTACAATCCTGCCCTCTTGCATTTACTCAAGCTGTTTGCTCACTCTGGACTTCTCTTTCCTTTTCCTTCAGTCCAGAAAGATATCTGTCATTCTTCCAGGCCAAATGTTGTAGGGGTTTTGTATCCTCTGTTTTCTTCTGCCCAACTGTCCAGCAGAACAAATCTCCTCAGCTCAGCACCCTTGTTATGCACACAGTGAATACATACACCTTGTTATGGGGAGAATCATGTTTCACAAAGATGATATAGTAAAGTCCTAACCTTCTGTACCTTATTTAGAAATAGACCTTTATAGAGGTAATCAAGTTAAATGAGGTCCCTAGGATGGGCTCTAACCAATATTACTGATGTCCTCCTTATAAAATGGGGACATTTGCACACAGAGACACACTTGCACAGAAGGAAAATTATGTGCAGAGATGCATGGAGGAAGCCAATGTGAGGGTGGAGAATTGAGGTGATTCATCTACAAGCCAAGGAATGCCAACGATCACCAGCAAATCACCGGAAAGTAGGAGAGGCATGGAACACATTCTCCCTCAAGCTCTCAGAAGGAGCCAACCCTGCGAAACATTGACTCAAAACTGTGGGATAGTAAGTTGCCCAGTTCATGAGACTTTGTTATGGCAGCCCGTGGAGGCCAGTCCACACCTGCATCACAGCGTGTGTTCAGCTTCCAGATGTGCTCCTTACAACTGGCACAGAGTCATGTTTGACTTTGGATCTCAGGCCTCTTATAGGATGTGGCGGGTAAATGGGTCCCTAAACTTTAAATTCTTACTACATAATCCTTTAAGAATCCAGTCTAGAACAGGGGCAGCAAACCATGGCTCATGGGACCAATCCAGCCCACTGTCTGTTTTGGTAAATAAAGTTTTATTGGAATGCAGCCATGCTCACTCATCAATGTTTTGTCTGTGGCCAATTTCACACTATAACCACAGAGTTGAGTAGTTATAACAGAGACCATATGGCCCGCAGAGACTAAAATATTTACTCTCTGGACCTTTACCAAAAAAGTTTACTGAACCCTAGTCTCAAAGAAAAGAAACATAAATGAAGCATAGCAATAGAATCTATTATAATCTACACTAATAAAAGGAAAAGATATAAATTGACCATACCTTCGCAACGCCCACCAGCCAATCAGGAGTGAGTATGCAAATTAACCCAATAAAGATGGCGGGTTAATTTGCATATGCAGGCGCCGAGCGCCCGGGGGCAGAGCGGGATGCTCGCCATGGTGAGGACGCAGGAGTTCTGCACTGCCCCAACTGCTCCGGGCCTCTGGGCAACATGGGAAAGTGGGAAGGTGGAAAGGCAGCTCAGGCCAGAGCAAAGGCAGTGCCAGCAGCCAGGGGAAAGAAGGCCCATTCTTGCACAAATCTTCATGCATCGTGCCTCTAGTAAAAGCATAATATGCAAATCGACCAAACAGCCGAACAGCAGAATGACATCCAGAAGACCTTCTGATGAAGCCGGGGCTTCAAGGGCCAAGGCAGCCAGGGCTGCGAGGGCCTACCCTTGCAAGAAATTTGTGCATCGGGCCTCTAGTAATTATTGTAATAATGCACCGATAGTACAGAGAAAGGAATAGTTGTTGAATCAAAGTCTTCATAGAGGAGCCGTTTGAAAAGTGAGACAGAGTTTACTCAGAAAAGGCAAAATACTTAATTTATGCACTTCCCTGTGCTGCTTTGACTGATGATTTCTGCATTAGACATCGCATAGTGGTTAAGGGTTGGAATTGGAGCTGGTTAGGGGAAAACTGATCATGGGCTCTATTCTCTACACATTGAACTTGATTCACCAGTGGCATATCCAAGATGAGATGTTCAACCTCTGGACACTGCCAAGCAATCTAGGTCAGAGACACAGATTTGGGACCCAATATAATAAAGATGAAGCCATCACAGGAGGACAGAAGACTACTCAGGAAAAGAGTGGAAAGTGAGGAAAGATGATTGCACATAAAACTCATGAAAAATTTCAGAACTTAAGTGGCAGGCAAAGGAAAAGGAAGAGACCCTAAAGAATTTGAGCAGAAGCAAAACAGGAAAAAAGGAGGGAGTCGTGTCTGTCCCTAAGGCCCGGGGAATGCTGACAATCCATCAGATTTGACAACTAGAAGACCACATGGCCTAATTTCAACTACTCAGCACTGGCACAAATTATACTGTAAACTAAATGATTAGGAAGCGCACACTTCAGTTATCATTAAGAGGGGGGGAAAATAAAGAGTGTGACAAAGGCAAAGAAGAAATTTTAGAAGGAGTTGAGATAAACATCAAAATCAAAGACAAGTGGGCTGAAATTAATGCCTCAGCCATAAATCTAAATGTTATACTCTTTCTATATTGATTCTATCCTTTATCTAAATTCAAAAGGACTGAATATTAATCAGGTGCATAGGATTCATTGCACAGCCAAGCCAATCAAACAACTGATTAACAACCTCTTAACAGGTATTAAGGTCATCACAGCTCTGTGCCAGGTGCTGTGCTAGTTGCTTCACACCGATTACCTTATCTGACCTCCACTATGTAGTGAATGAATATATACAAAGTATGATCTGTATTTTTTTCAGATGAGGATATTGAGGCTCAGAAAGGTCACACAACTACACACATTCCAAGAAGAAACAAGAGCAGAGGTATGGAGGGGAGGGAGAGTGAAGCCAACATTTATTGAGTGCTTACTCTATGGAAGTATTTATTTAAAAATTTTACATACCTTGTCTCCTTTAAACTTCACAACTTATGTAGAAGAGAGGTTGGTAAGGACATGAACTTGGAGAGGTTCAATACAGTGTCAAAGGTCAAATTGGAGAGGAAAACTTTGTTTTCCAAAGAATTCCTGCAGGACTCACAAAGAAATTAAATATTGAGTAATTTGAAGGTAAGGGCAGTCTAAGTTAATGCTAAAAATAATTCAAAATAACTTCGAGTGCCTTCTAAGTAATTTCTGAAGCGCTCCTCTGACTCTGAATGAAGAGCAACAGAACCCCCAGCTGCTGCTGGCCCACCACCTAGAAACCAGAAATGCCCTGACGGAGCAGCAGTGGCTTCAAGCTCCTCCTCCTTGAAATACATTGTGGGAAGTTTCATTCCAGCATTGAAAGTCGATGTTTCCAAGCAGATTAGAGAGTGTGGCAGGTAAAGGGTGTTCAGTAATTGTTTATTAAATACTCAATTCAACTGAGACTAAGAAAGACTTTACTAAAGAATTTTGGGAAAACTTTGCAATTGTCAAAAATCACTCCCCTGTTTTCTGGAGGACTCTGTTCTGCAAGGTTTTTACTCACCCTGCTCTACACAGCTCCCGATGCAGTGCAGTACGAGGTCCACGCCCTCTCCCTGCCTCATTCGTGCATTCATTCCACAAACAAAAAAATCCTTACTCTGAAATGTAGGTGGTACATTTTAGCCAACACAAAAGATAATCTTGAAAGAATGGGGCATGCTAAAAAAACAAAACAAAAGGAAAGCCTTTGGTTTAAGAACAACCATTGTTCATGATGCCTGATGGAAGACAAAGAAATAGATTACTTGTTCTTTATCATGCTTCTAATTAAGCATTGGAGTTCTTCGTTGTTGACGATGGTGAATTAAACCCCCCTTCATTGCTGGTAGAAGCACTCACTGCTTCTGTAAAATAATCTGGCAATTCTTATCATGAGTTTTAGAGTAAGTCCAGCCCTTTGAGCTCTGAAGTTTACTTCCAAGGACATAAATGTAGAAACATCACCAGAAAAGCAAGCTGAGAAGAGTATAGCATATTGCTTCATCTCTGGAGACATATGCCTATATTCTAATGCTCACCAGTTATGGAACATGAGCCACTTACCCTCTCTGTGCCTTGGATTCTTCATCTGCAAGATGGAGACGATAATAGTCTCTGCATCATGGAGTTGTTAAGAGGATTAAATGAGTTCTTAAATGTAACATTCTTTACCATCGTTTTCCCATTCATCCCTCATAAAAACTCCACCAGGAAGGCAAGAAAAACATTGGCCTGACCTCATCAATAATAAGCACTCAATTAATTGCAGGCTCTTTTTATTATACTGTGTACATGACAAAAACACAAAGAGGTTCATCACAATATTATTTTTGATAGTGAAAACTTGTCAAAAGTTCACTAGGAAGAGAATGGTTAAGTAAATGATATTCCCATGTGATAAAATAGGCAGCTATCGGAAGTGTTTTCAAGAAGGAGTTAATGACATGAGGAAAATTCAGCAAATAATGTTAAGTGAAAAGATAGGCTGTGAATTTGTATGTATGGGACGATCTCCGTTTTGACACGACATTGTAATGGATAAATGGATAATGCAGTCTTTGCCCAAATCCCTTCTTTGGAGCGCATATCTCTCCCCAGCTGCTGTGACTCCCGCTGCTGATAGCTCACAGCTGCACCCCTCACTGGGAATTGTTCTGGGCCCTAGGAAACAGACTCATCCAAAATTAGCCCCTCCAGGGAGCCAATGACTTGCTGATGAGGGGATACAAAGGCCTACCCACTTACTTCCATTTGGAACCACTCTGAAAGGCCACCCCACATCATCTGCTAAGTCTCAGTGGCATCTGCATTTACAGTCGGATTCTCCCCCCAATTCCCCTCCCCTCCCCTGCCCCCCCCACCCTCTACCCCCCCTCACCCCGCACCCTTCCCCCTCACTTTCTGAAAGGGTGTCTCCAGACAGAACTCGCCCAATAAACAGTCAGCCTGCAGTTCCACCCTCAGAGTATGTTTCCAGCAACCCAATTTAAGATCTTTTTACGTCTGAATATAACAAGGAAATATCTCCGAGGGACAAAAATTCCTGGATTTTCCAAATTCTCTATAATGAGTCTGTACTGCTTATTTTAAATGAATAAAGACATCATTTTACGAGGGGCAGGGTCCTTCCTAGAGTTGTTGGGATTAATTAATCCCATGATTTTCAATGGATAGATTTTATTTTTCTCAGACTTGACTTTTCTTTAAAAACAATTAAATATTTTCATTGAAATGGTGTCACCGGTAAGTAACAAGCCTGGGTGAAATATAAATGTGCACACATTTAAGGACATAGTGCCTCGGCCTGGCCATTCGTATGGCCCAGGGCGGCTGCTGCAGCTTAAAATGTAACTCCTTTCTCTTGGAGAACTGCCTTCACACATTGTGTAACTTACTAGTCATAGAAGGAAATCAGCCTTCTTGCTTTATCAGCCTTGGTGCTTTATTTTTATTAATCTTGTCCATCTGCTCACTCACCCCTCAAATGTGATTCTGAATACCACGGAAAGGCTCAAAAGATCCAATTCTTCCTCAAAGGGTTAAGATTTTTTTTCTTCATTGAGGGTGCTCAAAAGAATGTCCCAGAGACTCTGACAGCAGTTTCAAAAGAGGAGGCCTTAACACCTCTTGTGTGATGGTACATCATTGGAATAAGTGTTCACCCGGCTAGGGGAGCTCCTTGGAAAGGACAATGCGTTGAATGTATCAGCTTTGGGCATTTGTTTAAAACAAAATCCACCATATAATTTCTAGTTTTCAACGTAATCCTCTGGTTCTAATGCCACAGGTTGTCTATCAACAGCTTCGGTTAGGGAAAAAAAAACTTTAGAAGTAACTGAGTCAGACTTTGTACTTGTAGGTACAGTACATCTCCTCCTATGGATAAATGCCAAGTCATTGCAATGACGCCAGAAAAAGCCATCAAGATCTATAGAAGCTGGAAATGAAAGACAGCATCTTGTGGAAAACGCCCAGCCAAACAGTATATACTACCTGCAGATAAGCACTTGCAACCGCTGATTCATGAGGAAAGAACAGGCAAAGCTTTTGGCTTTACATTTTCTGCATCATCAATTTGATTATCATGAAGGTGAATGATGTTCTTTTATCAGTAGCAATCTGATTTTCTTCTGTCAGAAACCTCAAGTACAGCCTGATACAATATAGGTTATTCATATATATATATATATATATATATATATATATATATATATATAGAGAGAGAGAGAGAGAGAGAGAGAGAGAGAGAGAGAGAGAGAAGATACTACAGGGCGTCTAGGGAAATAGTTAGTTTTTAAAATGGCAGTGTTTCTAGTGATCCCAGTTCTGGGAGTTTATCTCAAGAAAATAATCAGAAATGTAGGAAAATCTTTATGTATGCAGATGTCATCACAATGCTATTATTTATTTATTTATAATAGCAATGGGAATAAGCTAAATGCTCAACACTAGGGCAATGGTTCAGGACACTGCCAGATTTAACTAATGTTTCTGAAGACTTTATAATAATAAGGAAAAATACTAGTCATAATGTGGAATAAACAAAGCAGTATATATGGTTTTATGTCTGATGCAATGTTTTTGTTCTTGTTTTAATTTATTGATTTGAGATAGATGATAGATAGATAGATAGATAGATAGATAGATAGATAGATAGATTTGCTGTTCCATTTATTTATGCATCCATTGGTTGATTCTTGTATGTGCCTTGACTGGGGATTGAACCTGCAACCTTGGCATATTGGGACGACACTCTAACCAACCGAGCTACCCGGCCAGGCCTGATGCAATGTTAACTACAAAAAAAATACACGAGCTAAGTAAGCAGTAAAAACCAACTAGAAGGAGAAAATAACAATATGTCACCAACCAGTGGATGTTTTAGAGTAATGAGTTTGTACATCCTTTTTCTCCCCCTTCTAACTTGTCTGCATGTCCCTGACTTTCTATAATGAAATAAAAATTATAAACTTATTTTAAAGTGGAGGGAGGAGGGGGAAATGAGAGTTGGCTATCGTTTTACCTTGGTTTCAGACGTGATTGGGGAAAATAATGCTGAGGGATCATTCAGACCAGGCACCAGGCTACTGGGATGGAGGGCAGAAAACCAGCCATGTGAGAAACACACTGAAAGGAATATGGCAAAATAAGGTTGAAGGAGTTACCACAGTGAGAACTTGCATTAGGATAATATTTTGAAATGTTAACCAGTTTCTTGTCTTTCTTTTCACCAGAGCTTTCTACTATTCAGTCAGTGGCTTGCCCTAGACACTTGTTTGGCAGGTAGGAAAAACCACGAGTCTATTCTTGGCCTCAGTTTTAGAAGCCAAAGTCTCTGAGAAGCTGGAGGAATTTGGGGCATGAAGTAAGAGAGAGGCTTCCTGGCTCTCAAGCTGAGAAAGCATTGCCCAGGCTAGGATGAAGGGAAGAGTTGGAGAGGAAGCTAGGAGAGGTTGGGTGCTGATGGGTCCCCACCAGTGGGTCCTTCAGCTGGGCCATCTCCCCTGGCTGTGCAGGAATGGGAAGCGAAAGCCACAAGCCCTACACAGACTTGAGAGTATATGTGCCCTTTTCCCAGGTAGAGAGTCAGGGAGGCTGCAAGAGGCATTGCCCATGCAAGCAGCTCAGAGCAGCTGCTGGGTTTCCCCATTCCAAAGTGATACAGAATAGGGCTGGGTTCCTACATGCCTAAGAACAGCTCAGGAGGAGTGAGTTCTACCCATTACCCAGCCACCTAGCAGGATGTGTGGGAGCAGCATACCCTTTACTCCAGAGAGCCCGCTGAGTGGCCCAGGGCCTCTCCAGCCTCAAAGGGCTTCTGTACCTAAGGAGGTACACCCCAAGAACTCTTTTTTTCCATTTTTATTTATTGATTTGAGAGAGAGAGAAACACTGATTTGTTGTTCCACTTGTTTATGCATTCATTGATTGATTCTTCTTCTTTTTTAATATATTTTATTGATTTTTTACAGAGAAGGGAGAGGGATAAAGAGTCAGAAACATCGATGAGAGAGAAACATCGACCAGCTGCCTCCTGCATACTCCCCACTGGGGATGTGCCCTTGACCGGAATCGAACCCGGGACCCTTGAGTCCGCAGGCTGACACTCTATCCACTGAGCCAAACCGGTCAGGGCGATTGATTCTTGTATGTGCCCTGACCAGGGATTGAACCTGAAACCTTGGCCTATTGGGACAATGCTCTAACCAACGGAGCTACCTAGCAAAAGAGCCCTGAGATGAGGGGGAAAAGGGCACAGCAATGATCTGTGCGGCCTGATGACGTGGATCCGAAGGAGTGGACACCTCAGTGGCTGCCAGCACAGACAGGAAATAAAGTTCGACAAATGCATTGCCCCCAGTCTAAATGGTGGCCACAGGTAAACCCCAGGAAATGCAATGTAATCGTGGGGATGGTGGAGGAGGGTTACTGAACTGACTGAAGCTTAACTTCTAATACCCAAAGGAATGGGAACTCAAATGAGAAAGTAGCTATTTCATTGATACTAAGAAGCCATCGATTGCAAAATGCATTGTTAATTTGTATTACCACTAAGAAAAAGAGATGCCAATTAATCTATAAAATAATGCTTTCTCATCACTTACAATTTTTATTTTATACTTGCTGAAAAAGCTCTTCTAGACTTATTACATATCACTCTTGTGTACAAAAAGTTAAGAAATTCCTGAAATTATCTTCACTTTTCAGAGTCTAACTCTTCTGAATCAATGTTCATATTTTTCTGCACAGTATTGTAATCTGTATTGATAAGGAAACATTTCTTACAAGTGCCCTACTATTGGCTCCAGGTTTTCATCCGAATATATTGCCCCCATTCTAATGGGTGCATTCTTCCTTGGCATATGCCAGCAGGCAATGCCTTTTTACATAATTAAGTAACAAAATTTTACCAGTTTCGTACGCTTGTAGTAATCAACTTCTATTACCCTATTTGAGGTAGTTACTTCACAGTCATATCTCAAAATATATAGTTGCTTCACTAATATCATATTTGCATCCCCTTTGTGTTAACTTTTTGTTTCATTTCAACACTGAAACTCAGGATGATCTTTCTGAAAGCATTTCAAACAGCAACTAAACTCGACTTGGGTAATACTGACAATGTATACAATCCAGCTGAAGGGACAATAATGTAAATACCTGTGACCGAGTTTGAACGTGCACAAGCAACCCCAACTGCCCTCTGGCCTATAGCAATTCAAAGATGCCATCCATTATAAAACCCTGATCTCAGACACGTGTGTTAGAATTACTGAAGTAGGATCATTTGAGTTAAAGAAACATTTTAAAGTGCTTATGTTGCACACATGAGCTTGTCAGATAAAGTTATGCCCATCACACAGGTGTGAAGCCCTCCCCATGCAGCAATGCGAGACTATACCTGAATTTTAAGGCATCCAGCTAAGTGCTTAAGCAGGCTGGCCACAGGGTAAGGTCTCAGGCCTTTAGCCTAATTGGCCTCGTGATATCTGGCCGGAATCGGTTCAGCTGCTGACATAAAGAGGGGGATTTAGGCCTTCACAGAAGAAATGACACAGCATCCCTTTTTCTGCCCCTTTGAATACCTAGCCCTTAATCAGGCGGTTGAATCTTCTTAAGAAAGAGCAGATTATAGCCTTCCCTTCATGGCGTGGCTGTAGGGCCATATACATAAACAAAAACAAAAACTGATGGGTAAAGGGAGTAAAATAGGGACACATGGTTAACAGCTTGACCTTGGAGCCCAACTGACATGGGTTCGAGTCCCAGATCTGCACTTATTTATTGTCTCGTAAGTCACTTAACCGCTGTATGGCAGAAACTAGCTAGATACTCACTAAAATCATTTCCTCTTCTTCCTGGGTCTATAACAAGACCATATTCCCCAGATGGGGCCATGTCATTGATTTCCGGCCCATGGAATTGGAGCAGAAGGTCTACCACTCTCTTAGCCGCTGCCTCCAGATTCAGAGGACCTAAGGTAGGCTTCTGACACACTACAGCAGGGGTGGGGAACCTTTCTCTGCCAAGGGCCATTTGGATATTTATGACATCATTCGCGGGCATACAAAATTATCAACTTAAAAATTAGCCTGCTGTATTGGGTCAAACATTTAACTAACTCACGCCTAAGGCCTTGGCAGGGCCAGACGGAATGATTTTGAGGGCCTTCTCTGGCCCCACGGGCCGGGCGTTCCCCACCGCCGCGTTAGAGGATGGTAGCACCTCCATAATATGGAAGGAGCCTGAATCCCTGAGCAACTATGTGCAGTAAACACCCTTGACCACCAAATACCTGCACAGCGACATGAGCAAAAAATAAGGCTTTGCATATTACAGTAGTTACCCCACTTTATTTAATGCCTTCTGTATGCCTGAGCTTCCTCACCCATGGCAAAGATTAAATGAGTGACTTAAACGAGTCAGCACAATGTCTGCCACACTGTCAGTACTAAATAAATAGTGGCTGTGTTATTATTGCATGTATTGTCCCTATTATCGCTGAGGCCAAGAAGGCAGATATAGAATTCTAATAGACAGGGAGGGTTTTTGCAACCGATAGTAGAGGGAAGTAAAACTTCTATAGATATCAACTGATACAGGCCATATTTTTAAAGTGAAATTTGAGCAATCACATTTTCAGAGACTGAGAATAACATGCAAATAGTAATAAAGTCCCTGAAACAGGGAAGTGACGGATTCCCAAGCAGGCAGCGTGCGGTAAGGACCGGTGTCAGCCTCAGAAGGAAGTCCGCAGAAGCCAAGAGAAGAGGAATCTGCCTGAGCCGCCCTGGGCGATGTTTCTCAGCACTTCCTCGGGGAGAAGGCAGTGGTCGCCGTCATCAAAGTTCCGCCCACTGAATATATAATGCTGAAATTACTGCAGAACAAAATATGTGTGCCTCTTTTTTAACAGCGTGTCAGTCATCTTCATTGATTCCTTCATTGTTTCCCTGAGGTCCTCAGTTAGGAGACCTTTCAGGAGATTGCCACAGGAACCGGACACACGCCCACCTGCAGTTGGGAGTCAATTCTGGTCAATAAAGTGACTCCTCCTTGTCGAGCGTTGCTTTGACAAGCTCTTTCTAGCTGTGTGTGCAAGCATTCTGCTAGCCTTGGAGACTTTCCCCAGGCCATCTTGTCCATTTTTCATTCATTCATTCATTCACTCACTCACTCAAGAAACGTTTATTGAGCACCTTCTCCGTGCCAGGTACCATGTTAGCTACTGGATATACAGCAGTAACAAAGCAAAGGTGGCCCCTGTGCCTATTGTTCTCACAGCTGAGCGGGGAAGGAAGGGAATAGAAAGAAATCGGTAAACAAAAAAATGTACAATCATATATGTAGAAAATGTTCTGAAAGCAAAAAGAGGAAAAAAAGAAAGAAAGAAAGAAAGGAAGGAAGGAAGGAAGGAAGGAAGGAAGGAAGGAAGGAAGGAAGGAAGGAAGGAAGGAAGGAAGGAAGGAAGGAAGAAAGAAAGAAAGAAAGAAAGAAAGAAAGAAAGAAAGAAAGAAAGAAAGAAAGAAAGAAAGAAAGAAAGAAAGAAAGAAAGGAAGGAGGAAAAAAAGAAAGAAACCGTGATGTTCTCTAATGGGAGAGAACAAGAGAGACTCTGTTTAGAGAGATCCTCCAGGAAAACCTGCCCAAGGAGATGGTGATATTTGCTTTGTCTCCTCAATAGACTAGAAATGCCTTGAGGTGGGGATGCGGGTGGGGGTGCAGGGTGGGGTAAGGGGAGGCAGGGGAGGAGGGAATTTTCTCCGCATTTGGCAATATCCCCATGCATCATAGGTGCTCATAAAGTCAATGATGAGCCTTTCTCTCTTCTTGTGAGCATCAGCCTGAATCTGAGTTTTGACCTCTCTTCTTCTGCCCATGTATTTCCTTCCCTTTCATCAGCAGCATCAGCTTCAAGCAGATGGCCCCATTTTTCTCTGGTCTCATTCTTTTGTAAGACTTGTCCCGGTGGTCCCTCAGGCAGGCCTGTAGTTTCAGAAAAGCCAGGGGATGTTTGGGAACAGTCTTGGTAGCTGCCATTTCTCGCACACTTTGATGACGGCTCACACATCCCGAAATGGTTCTCAGGACTGTCACCTTCTTAGGAACGCTGTCTATAGCTTCATCTTTCCTTATCCACTCTCTTAAAAAAAAAAAAAAAAAAGAAACACAACAGTCAGAGCCATTCTTAAACAGGATAATCAAACACTCATAATACTCCGGAGACACTAGAAGTATTATGAAAAGGAAGTGTTTAAGTGGAAAATACCCAGCTTTGGAAATAAAACTACAGGCATCAGGCCTTAAGTATAAAACCTAGTTAAGGGATGTGAGAAATGGTGAAAAGCTCTCTTGCCATTGAGTCAAGTCTCTGGCAAATGACCCTTGATGAATCCAAATGTGCACTGGGATTTGAAACTTTCCATGCTCTTGTATTTCATCAGCTGCTTCGAGTTACTTTTAAAGAAACACATTTTTAATGAGAAATTTTCAAAAGAGAATGCTGTGCAGATGTGATTCTTTAAAACAATTATTTCCTTTGTTGGTGGCTTTTTTTTTTTCATGGTACCCACTTGCAATGAAATAAAACTGTAATTAAAACTCTAAATTCACTCAATATTACTGTCCCTTTGGTCACCTCCAGAGATCCTTCCAATGTCATTGTGGAAAAAAAGTCTTATCAGAAGTATAATGTGCTAAGACAGAAGGCCTTAGATTTTTCTAATTTGGAGTCATAAATTGGTAATATGCAGGAAACTTTTAGGTAATTTGAAAATTATCACAATGAAATAAAAATCCAAGGCTATAGACCATAGTATAGCTCAATTCTCTTGTGGTGGTAGTGGTGGGGGTGAGGGGGTTGAGGGTTGGGGAGGAAGACTATGGTTTTGGTGTGTGTGTTTTTTTACTTTTTTCAACAAATTACAAACACATTGTAGAATTTAGTGACATATATGTTGCAGACATAGACCCATATACTTCCCGCAGTGCAGACATGAAACATTCAGTCTAATTTAGCCATGACATAAGTGTATCTTTCTGAGTCTTTCCCTAACTGAGACAGGGTGTGTTCATGCATCAGTTAAGTCTTTGAAGCTACTTACAGTGATTCAAGAATGGCTTCCCCTCCCCCATTATTTCCTCCTCTTCCCCATCCCCCCCTCCTCTAGCATTCCCCACTTTCCTAAAAGGCTCACCATCCTTACAAAAACACAAGCAAGCTGCATCTAAGAGTAACCCAGACTGCGTCTTTTCATGCCCATCTGAGCCATTCATCTGTAATTTCTTTCTCATTTGCTCCCTTCTTTTTCATGTTTTGTTTGTTTGTTTTTAATATATTTTTATTGTTTTCAGAGAGGAAGGGAGAGGGAGAGAGCCATAGAAACACCAATGATTAGAGAGAATCATTGATTGGCTGCCTCCTGCATGCCAAACATTGGGGAGTGAGCCCGAAACCTGGACATATGCCCTGACCGGGAATAGAACCGTGACCTCCTGGTTTATAGGTCAAAGCTCAACCACTGAGCCATACCAGCTGAGCGATTCTTCATCTTTTTTTTTAGTGACACTATTCTTTTATTAGCTTTCACCATGTCTCCTGACTGTTGCTCTCTCCTTACTCCAATCTTCACAACACATTGCTTCTGAGTCGCTATTTCTAAGTGCCGCTGATGAATCACTCTCTTGTTCATGAAACTCCGATGCTCACTTTGCCTGCGTAGGGGGATTGCAGGATTCCATCTCAGTTTACTTTCCTATATCCTTAGCACCTCAACCGGGTTGAGTTGTCCTTGGGTTTCTGCATACATAGCGTAATTGACCCTGTCCACACCTTCAGTCATGCCATTTTCTCCATAAGGAATGCCATTCCTCTCGGGTCTGCATATCCAAATCCTACCGACCCTTCAAGTCCCCTTTCAAGCAATGTTGCTCTGGGCATTGGGCCTGGAAGGGTGACTGCAGGCCCCCTAGGAATCTGAGAGTGTTTCGAAAATTCCTGGCTCCGACTTCTATCACTTTCAAGCCTTCTCTTTCTCCTCTAAGCTGAAACTAGAAATATTTGCTAATATGCTCACGCCGTACAATTAACTTTCACCTTTGCTCTTTTGATTTTTTGTTTACCAAAGAATAGAGTGGCATTTTCACCAGGAACAGTTCTGGAGGTGTAAATGGTGAAGGTTGCAAACAGTAGACCCAGCATCATTTGCAAGTACTCCCTCATGACTTGAAGGCCTTCGATGAACCCTCCTGGAGGGGATAGATCACCAGGCCTTGTGGGTTGGAGTGTGATGAGATCTCAGACCTGCCCGTAAACCTTAAATCCTCAAGCTCTGGACATTTCCAGCCTACACCAAAAAAAATCATTCTCCCATAGATTTTCTATGAGGCAGGCAAATTTGATTCCATTGTCAACCTAAAAGTAGGCTTCCCATATTGTCAGTATTTGGGGCCAGATCCTTTGATTGCAAGAACGCTCATGCTAATACATATAAAGGTGGGTGAGCATAGTGAGAATACATCGGGATCTCACACAAAAAAAAACAAGAACAGGAACTTACAGTACAACCTGGTGACTTGTGAGAACTAGAGCTCAGGAACTCTCAAGATCAAGGTCACTTTATTTCTTAGGGTTTATCTGCTTTCCTTAGACAACTGTTCATTTCTCCTCTTTTTGCCATTCATTGCCCTCTGTTTCTTCAAAGTCTTTTCTCCTTCATCACTTTAACTTGTACTTGGCTTCTTAAGGCCTCTTTTTTCTCAGCTTCACCTGTGATCTTCGTGTCCATTCCCTAACAGGCTCAGTCTCTCAAGGGCCCCAATTCTGCCTTACTGAGAGGACAATGTGACTCATCCAAAGACACTTAGAGCAAGGTCACTGATCTGCCTTAGTTAGGTACCCACTGAGCCTGTTAAGTGTATGTGTGATGGGGCAATGGTAATGAGGACAAATAACATCATAGCTGTGACCACTTCCTGTGCAAAGCTTCTCTTTGGAGGTAGCTGAGGTTAGAGCAGGAGATAAGACCCTCCACTGGCTCAGTTAGTAAAGGTGCTGCACCTAGGGCTCATCTTAGAGTCTCCTAGACCGCCCATCGCTGAACATGTTTTTGGGTAGTGAGAACACTTTGAATACTCTTTCACAGTTTGGGAATCTAGCCTGCAGGCTCATCACTAGGGCCTTAAAATGTTTAGCCTGTCCTCTTACCTTGTAGTGAAACACAAAGAAAGGTCTTTGCAATCACACTCACATGGAAAGATGGCTCACTTCCCACGACTCTGTGGAATACTTTAAAAGAATTTCCCCCCCCACACACAATCCATTAGCTTTGTCTTTAGTTAGGAAGGTCCAGCATGTACCTTGTGGAAATATGTGTAAGCACAGGAGATAATTGGGCACATTTGCTGAGCAGGGTTCACGAGAAAAACATTTGCCCAGAGCTCACAGAAATCCAGAGATTTAGTTCTAAGAGCTTGGCATTAAGGAAAATTGCTAAATATGAATTAAATCATTTCAGAATTAAATCCCCTACTCAAACAACAGCAATAACAAAACAACAACAAAAAATACAAGCAAAATGGGGAGCGGGAAACAAAAGCTACATTGGAGAGAATCTTAATGAACGCAGCCCCTGCATGCCCTTTTGGCATGTTGAACTGGCAAGGAGAAAAGCGGTGATGTCTGCTCTTGGTTATTTAGTTGGTAAAAAGCCAGGTTCATAAATCCTATCCTGTTGGCTTCATCTTGTTCAAAGGCTACAGCATGTACCTGGCACACCCTGGCCAGGAAGCTGGCTCTGCGGGCACTTGTTCTCTTGTTCGCTTTGGGGATGGGTCGGGTTTTGGGAGAGTGATGCAAATGCATTGCCATCACTGGGAAAAAACAAAAAACAAAACGAGAAAAACACACTTCAGTCCATCCATTCTGCCATCTTCACTGAAAGGAGACACCCTAACACTTGTCAGAGTCCTGATGACCATCCTGCTCTGCAAGGACTGAAAACTGAGGAGGAAAGAATGGCAGTAACCTCTCTCAGCCAGGAAATGTATCTATTTCATTAAGTCCAAGGGAAAACATTGACCCTCTGAATAAAGCCAAAGGGATTTGATTAAAATTCAACATAGATACTTAATTTTTTAAAATAGTGTAGTGATCTAGAAATAAAGGAAATAATGATATAAAACCCAAACAAGATAAAGAAGGCCTATATGAAACCAACAGCAAATATTATATGCACAGTGAAAAATTGAGTCATATTAACATCAGAAATAAGATAAAGACGCCCTCTCTCACAATGAGCATTTGAAGTGGCCTATAATTTCTAGTCAATGAAATAAGACAATGAAAAGAAAAGTAAGATGTAGCTTTTTTAAAAAATACATTTTATTGATTTTTTACAGAGAGGAAGGGAGAGAGATAGAGAGTTAGAAACATCAATGAGAAACATCAACCAGCTGCCTCCTGCACACCCTCTACTGGGGATGTGCCTGCAACCAAGGTACATGCCCTTGACCAGAATCGAACCTGGCCGCAGGCTGACACTCTATCCACTGAGCCAAACCGGTTAGGGCTAAGATGTAGCTTTTGATAAGGAGATAAAATTCTTGTTTGGATATAATTTTATTGTTTACCTAAAAAGCTTGAAACAATTCATAAAAAACTGTTAGTCTGAAAAAGAGAACTTAATACAGCAGAAATTTACAAAATTAGGCATTCGATTTTTTTTCCTCCGCACAGCAGCAACTATATTGGAATTCGATCAAGGTGATAGACTGAACACAGATGACTGTGGAGCTTCCCACCCAAATTTTTAAAAATTTAAGAAGGTTAAATCCAACGAGCATTGGGAAATAGAGGGAAATCTCATTAATGACTAGAAATTGTGAGTAATGCTTTTAAAATAGAAACATACACAAGAGAAAAAACTGCAAGGAGTAGAAAAGAATACAAGAACTTCAACTCAGATTGAATAAACACAAACTGCAAATGCAGCCTTGGACCAATCAATATGTGATTAATAGTTCATAAAAATTTCACTTATGAACTGATAAAAAGAGTATTTGAAAATTGAATCCAACAGAATTTAGGAGGATAATTTCATGACCAAGTAGAATGTATTCTATATTCTATGTAGAATATATTATGAAATTAAATACAATAACAGATCAAAGGGAAAATATGAGTTTTAGTATACTTATAAAAGCATTTAGTAAACATTAAAACACATTCCAATTTAAAAAGAAAAAAAAAAACTAGAAAAGGAATAAGAGGAAATTTCTTTAACAAAGGTTGAAGGGTAGTAGAAGCCTATAGAAAGCAGCATATTGATGCAGAAATATTAAAACAATTCCCATTAAATCAAAAGACCAGAAAACATGCTATCACTGTCATTATTAAATATTTTATTAGCAGTGCTAACAAATAAGAAAAAAATTTAAAGTAACATACATATGGGAAAGAAAAAGATATATAATTATTTTTTGTAGATAATATAATTGTTTGCATAAAACTCAGGGGAATAAACTAAAATTTATGAAACTCATGAGAGTAGAAAAGGTTAGTTTAAGATCAACACATAAAATTTAACATTATCTCTAATTATCTGTAAAAATCATTTCAAAAATTAAAAGAAAAAATACACTATTCCTAATGGCAACAAACACAATATTTTAAAAAGTTCATCAAAATTCTAACAGAAATTTTTCTGTACCATGATCTGATTCTAAATTTCATATGAAGGAAAATGAATTAGAGAAGCCAAAATATGTTTTTAAAATAACAGTAAAGAGTAACTTGATGAATAACAAAAGGCTAAGGAAAAATATGTTAGTATTAGCTGATAGATACAAAGATGACTCACTGAAGTAAAATATTCAAAAATGCTATGTATATGTGAGAATTTAAAATATCATAAAAATACATTTCAGATCAATGGAAAAAGAAATAGTCAGGATATTGTGAAAAATGGGTATTCATTAGATTACTACCATATATCAAAATAAATTGCAGGTAGATAAAAGAACAACATATTTAAAAATAATACTTAAATTTTAAAAAAGCAAAGTATCTTTTTATAATCTTATGATTGTTCAGTGTGGGCCAGAAAATCTAGCAACCAAAGGCAAAAACACTGGCATTTGATTGCATAAATGTTTAAACATGTGTATACCAATAGCATAAAAATGTTAAGACATTCAACAGACTGAGAGAACATGCAACCAACAATAAATTACTTCTCATAATTCAGAAAGAGCAGACAAATAAGTAGGAAAAAGACAGACAACTCACTTGAAAATAAGCAAAATATTAAAACAAGCAGTCACATAAGAAGAAATACAAATGGACAAGAAACATGAGATCTGCTCAACCACACTCGGAGTCAGAACAATGCTACTTAAAACAATAAATATATATTTTTCCCAAGATAGAAAGAACTAAAAAGATTAATAACATCCAATATCAGCAACGCTGTAAAAAAAGCCTTATTAATGGAAGTATTTAATTTAATTTAATTTATTTATTTCAGAGAGAGTTGAAAGGAGAGAGAGAGGAAGAGAGAGAGAGAGAGAGAAACATTGACTTGTTCCACCCAGGCATGCACTCATTGGTTGATTCTTGCATGTGCCCTGACCAGGGATGGAACCCAAAATGCTTGTGCATTGGGATGACACATGCAACCAACTGAGCTACCCAGCCAGGGCTGGAAGTAAAAATTTTAAACCATGACAAAACCCTTTTGCAGAGCAATTTGAAATCATGTTAGTAGCATTTCCACAATTTGTGAAAACACAAGAAGCTTAAATAAATATATTAATTAATTGAAGTATTTTTTATTGTAGTACTAGAGGCCCAGTGCACGAAATTCATGCACGGGTAGGGTCCCTGGAGGCTGCCAGCCGGGGCCTCTCTTCTTGTGGCTGGCTGGCCGGCCGGCCTTGCCCCCCTGGTCAAACTCCCGGTCGAACTCCCAGTCGAGGGGACAATTTGCCTATTAGGCTTTTATTATATGGGATATTCAATAGCTTCAAGCCTCTTGACTTCGTAGGCTCTCCTCTTTCCCATTCTGCTAAAAAAGGTGGAGTTCATCCCAGCACTGGGAGTCAATTTTTCAGCCCCCATAACTGAGAGTACAGGATCTAAGAGGCACAGAAAAGAATAAGAGCAGAACTCACCACCCTCACCACTACCCCAATTCAGCAGCATTTTAAATATTCCAAGGGTCAGATCAGAGGGCCTGTGCCAATCACATGGCCTCAACATAAACACTACTGTGACTGGGTGGTCGTGTTAATCTTACTTCCAGTGGATGGCAAGACACTGGAAAGTGAAGTGAAGATCTGCACTATCTATTAAAATTACTGACTATGGATGCAACTCAATTCAACAAGCAGTTACCTAGATCCTACATGGATGAGTAAGACACAGTCTGTGACCTCTAGGAATGTATGTCTTGGTTTTTGTTTTCTACTCCAGATACTTAGTGATGATTATAGTCCTATGGGCAAAGGCTAGTTACTCCAAACTGGTAGTTCTCAATGTGAGGTCCTGGGAGCAGCAGCAGTAGCAGCATCTCCTAGAATCGGATCAGAAATACACATTCTCAGGTCACACTCCAAACCTACTGAATCAGGATCTCTGGGTGTGGGGTTTTGCGTATGATTCTGATGTGTACTTAAATTTGAGAACCATCACTCACTGCTCTATGTTAAGCATTAAGCAATGCCTATATTATTTTCCTTGTAAAATTGTGCTTAAGATCACTTATAAATACAAAAGAAGACACTATCTGATTTGCATATGCTATCTATACTAATAAAAGGATAATATGCTAATTAGACCAGATGTCTTCCAGACATCCTTCCGGACAAAGCCATGGTGGTGGGGGCTGAAGCAGAGGCGGTTAAGGATGACCAGGCCGGCAGGGGAGCAGTTAGGGGCGACCAGGCCAGAAGGGGAGCAGTTAGGGGGTGACCAGGCCAGCAGGGAGGCAGTTATGGGGCAACCAGGCCAGCAAGCAGAGGTGGTTAGGGGCAATCAGGCAGGCAGCAGGCGAGCGGTTAGGAGCCAGCAGTCCTGGATTGCAAGAGGGATGTCCGACTGCCTGGATTGGGCCTAAACTGGCAGTTGGACATCCTCCAAGGGGTCCCGGATTGGAGAGGGTGCAGGCCGGGCTGAGGGACACACACCCCCATGCACAAATTTTGTGCACCAGGCCTCTAGTTTGATTATAAAGTGGTAGGACACATTTTGCACATATGACCTCTAGAAACACGCCATCATCACAGAGCTTCCTATATAGAATGTTCCTGTAGCAAAAACATATTCCTTTACTGCTAGATCAATGCATGATTATTAACTAAGCTCCTATTATTTATCTGACACTGTAACGTTGCAATGAACAAGTTCGTGCATATATCTGGGTGTTTTGGGGGTTTTTTTTCTGAATTAATTCGATGGGATACATTTCCAAGCATGGGATAACTGGATGGGGAATAAAAATTAGGAACATCTTGATGCATGTTGCCATACTGCTTGCCAGATGGGTTTGTCCTCAAATGATGCCAGCTGTCCTGTGAACGTAAGTTTCATCACCAACTTCCCTGCACGGGGCATAATCATTCCATTTTTATGTGTTTAAAATGTTGCCCCTAGGCTGCTCCATTCTACTTTCTTTGTTTTCTAATGAGGTCGTAGATTTTTCCCATGTGTTTCTTTAAGATGCACATTGCCTCTTGTGTGACTCATCTGTGGATGATTTCTTGGTTTTCAGAGATACTACTTTATAAAATAGTCAAGAAGTTCCTACTAGATTCCATAAACAGAACTGTGTTCTGGAGATATTCCAAGTGGATGAGAATGTGGAATTAAGCATCTGCAAGATAAGCCGTCTCTCACCTGAGCCGTTGGTAGAGCTTCTATAAAAGTATCTTTTTGAGTGTTCTCAGGGCTGTGGCTAGCAAGCCCATATGGAATCTGTGTGAATTAGAAGAGAGAGAAAAAAATAGATGTCTCTTCTTAGTGTTGCCCTCCCTTATCTGGGCGTGGGGCTTGAACAGGGAGTTTTGGTCTCCATTTTCTCACTAGCTCAGGAAACAGTAAATCTGCCTGACCTTATCCTATCACCCTGCGTTTGTCACTCCCAGTTCCTGTACAGAACACCTGATTTTCTGAAAACCAGAACGAAGCGAGAGGAATCCTGCCATTTCCCCTTTTCTATGGCCTAAGTTTCTCACATGGTGGCTTCAGGCTTGAGGTGGCCCCACCACTTCTTGTTGTCTTTTCAGTGGTGGGAAGGAGGCCCAGGCCTTAGGCAGGAAGCCCTGAGAGACTAAGAAGGATCCAGGAGTTGGAGGGCATCTCCTGCCACGGCTCTCGAAAGTGTGTCATTGTGTCCCTTTCGTGAGAAGGGAGAGCGCATTGCTCAGGTCATTTCCATTGAGTCTAAGGAGCCTCCCAGCAGCTGTGGCTCCTCGCTTGCCCTGCCCACTGACCTTTCACTAACTCTCCTTATTCTTCCAAATGTTGACACTCATTTGTACCATCAGCAGAACATGCTCAAAGCTTTTCCTCGCTTAAAAGAAAAATCCTTTCTTCCACCCAGCCCTTCCTCTAACTAGGGCCTTTTCTCTTTCCCTTGACAGCTTCCTACACAATAGTCTCCACTCCTTCAACAGCCCATTCACCACTCAGGCCAGCATAATCTGGCCTCCAACCCAACAGTTCCTCTAGAACTGTTTCACCAGGGATGCCTGCTTAACTCTTTAACTGCCAACCTCAAGGGACATTTTTTAGCTCTTATTTTTACTGGCCTAGGCCTGTGGTCGGCAAACTGCGGCTCGTGAGCCACATGCGGCTCTTTGGCCCCTTGAGTGTGGCTCTTCCTAAGCCTTAGGAGTACCCTAATTAAGTTAATAACAATGTACCTACCTATATAGTTTAAGTTTAAAAAATTTGGCTCTCAAGGACGAGAAGGAGGGAGAGGAAGGGAGAGGGAGGGAAAGGGAGGGAGAGGGAGGCAGAGAGCCTTTGGAACATGACCCTAGGGATGGGAACATCTCACAGACAATGCCCTGGGGGGGGCGGTGTTAAGGAATAGAGAATTCTCAGACTAATCTTAATTACACAGCTTGGTATGGGGATCCTCAAACCCCCTGTTTTCTTGACTCTATCACATAAAGACAGGGGTCTGTTTTTCCCTAATGTATCTCAAGTGCCTAGGGCAGGGATTGGCTCTAAATAAATACTTGTTGAAAGAATAAATAATAAATAAATTTTTCTAAATAAATAAGCTCCATATAAATGCTTGTTGAAAGAATTGTTCTTTCCTGGTTGTCCTGCTTATCTGGACATTCTCAGTGTCCTTCCACCTCAGTATTCAGCTGATATGCAGCTTCAGCTTTGAAAGGCCAAATAACTAAATGCCAATGTCATTGTTATTTCTGGCATCCCTGCACTCATGCATGCCGATAACCATATGGTAGCACAGGTATCCATTGCATCTGATCATATGCCATTCTAATACAGAAGAGGCAGTTGTTTAGATTTATTGTTAATATCAAAGTATTCACTTTCAAATATACATAAACATTCTAGCCCTGTCAGCGTGGCTCAGTAGTTGAGCTTCGACCTATGAACCAAGAGGTCATGGTTCAATTCCAGTCAAGGTACATGTGTGGGTTACAGGCTCAATCCCAAGTGTAGGGTGTGCAGGGGGCAGCCGATCAATGATTCTCTCTCATCATTAATGTTTCTATCTCCCTCTCCCTTCCTCTCTGAAATCAATTAATCAGTCAATCAATCACTAAACATTCTAGATATAATTTGGAGTGAAAATTTGGAGTGCTGTATATGCAAAAACTCTACCAGTTACTTTAAATATATATATATATTTATAAATATATATATATATTTAAAGTAATATATATATCACTACAAGAATAAAATGCTGCAATAATTAGCCATAATTGTGAAAGCTGTCTTTTTCATAAACAAAATAATTAAAGGCTTTCAAATAGTTAAATAAGTAATTTATGATATAAACATACTTAGCATACAATATGTTTGCTAAGTATCTTTAGCAAGACTATGACATCCTTTGAATCAAAAAATGCTCATAAAATTTGAAATAATGATAATACAGGTCAAAATAGTAAAGATAAGATAGTATGATTTTAGTCTTTGTGGCATTTCCTGGTATACTAGCACTCACGAAAATAAATCATTTTGAATAATTATATTTAATGTTCAGCTACTTAACTGCATTAGGCCATGAGTCTGTCAAGTTGAAGTCCTACTTGGGAATCCTTCTATGCCTACTGAGGATAAATTAAAAGGAAAATGTTACTTTTGCCACCTCCAAGTTTCATAAGTAGGAGGTTCTCCAAAATCTGTTATCAACAACAACCAATTATCTTTGTTGCAAACACAATAAACAATATGAAGAAAAGAAGAAAGTATTAGAGAACCTGGGGTCCCCCCAAATCTCTTGCTTCTCCACTGACCTCAGCTGAAAACGAATAGCAGTTCAATACAGCTAGACAGGCGCTTGACTACAGACAGGAGAAGCGGGGGAAGAGGCAGCACTGAGGAAAGGTGGCTTCTATGCTGTGATATCATCGTTTTCAAATCTGACTACTCAACTTTTAAATAACCGGAGAGTTAAAATAAGTACATTTAAAAATAAGAATTCAAATATATTCTTACATGTCAGAATTTCATTCCGTGACAGTGTATTATTAGTTTGGGTCAAATACTAATTAGAACACTAGACTATTCCACAAAAGTATCTATTTATAAGCCCTCTTCCTCTGATGACTCATTAAATATTGATGTCGCTATGAAAAATACAGGCAAGAAGGAGAAATGTTAAGTAACACTGCAATCATCAAAAAGCAGACTGTGGCACAAAACAAATAACCTATTTTCTTTAGCAAATACATGTAATCGTTTTTTTTAAAGAGTGAACCCACAGTTTAAGATCTAATAGTTATATCAACTAATTGCAATATATAGACCTTAGGGGGATTATTACTCAAATAAACAAATAAATAAATAAATATATTTATATGTATATTTATGTATGTACATAGAAAATAGTCAAGTAAATTTGAATTCTGAGTGGGTAGTTGATTCTACTAAGAAAGTACTGTTGGCCCTGGCCAGGTAGCTCAGTTGGCTAGAGTATTATCCTGATACACCAAGGTTGCAGGTTCAATCCCTGTTCAGGGCATATATAAGAATCAACCAATGAATGCATAAATAAGTGGAACAACAAAAATTGATATTTCTCTCTCTCTCTCTCTCTCTCTCTCTCTCTCTCTCTCTCTCTCTCCTCTCTCTCTCTCTCTAAAATCAATAAATAAAAAATTTTTTAAATGAAAATACTGTTAATTTTTTAGGTGTGAATATGATACGAGTACTTACTTTTTCAGAGATATCCACTGAAACATTTATTAATAAAATGACCCAATGTTGGGGATTTGTTTCAAAACCATCTAGGCAGGGGGCTGGGTGGGAGTATAGACAAAACAAGATTGGCTATGAGTGTTATGGTAGCCAGCCAACTAAGATCGTTCCAATGACCCCCACCTCTTGGTATTCATTCATGCTCTTGAGTAATTTCCTACCACATGCAACAGGGTCAACCTTTTGCCACTACAAGAGAACTGTGGAAATGAAGGTGTCTCACTTCAAAGAATAGGTCACAAATGTAGCCTCTGCCTTGCTGTCTCTAAGATCACTCACTTTGGGAGAAGCCAAAGCCAACTAACTACTTGTCATGAGGGCACTTGAGCAACGCTATGGAGAGAGCCACGTGAAGAGAAGCTAAGACCTCCTGCCAACAACCAGCACTAACTTGCCAGGCATTTGAGTGAATCACCTTGGAAGCAGATTTTCAGTTAAACCTTCAGATGACTACAGTTCCAGTCTGAGCCAGATCCACACAGCTAAGCCACTCCTGGGTTTATGACCCACCGAAACAATACACAATAATAAGTGTTTATTGTATTAAGTTGCTATGTTTTAGGGTAATTTGTTATATGCAATAGATAACTAGTAAAAATGAAATTATTAAAGTGTGGTTCTGGGTGCCCAAGGAGTTCATTATACCATCCTCTCAATTTTATACCTGTTTGAGATGTAATCATAAAAATACCTTAAGGCCAATATTTAAAAAACAAAATATTGGTGCTTCATAGAAGTCCTTTATCTATCCACTCGTGAAAGACGAAAGCTGGAAACTGGTAGGAGTCAGGTTATCTCTCTCCCCTCCCCTTTAGTTTCCTATGATGTTCCTGGCAATGTCCCTTGGCCCCACTCCTCTGGAAGTCCACCCCCACCGGGGTTCCATCCCCTGCCACACAGCTCTAACTCCTCTTCTAGGGCAGTAGCAATTTCTTGCCCTTATTATTCCCTGGGTTGCCTCACCATCCCCTATGGCATCTTGGTTTTTCCCTTATCATGTAACCAATTTCCTATATTCCATTTGGTTTAACATGTAGAGTGTTTTACTGAGTGGATATTCACTTATATATATACCCTCTCTACATCAAGATCCTCAAAGGTGGGATTATGTGTTCAACCAGTGCTTAATAAATGTTCATTTAAAGAATAAGTAGGGCCCTATAAAGCTCTGTCTTAAGTTAAGCAAGAACCATACACATATAACTCTATATATTAGAAAAAAGAAGGAACCATATCCTCAAAGATATGAGTGGTTCCCATAGACAGGTGATCATATGAAACACTCCAATTAGGCAGGCCAAGAAGGGGGCCTCTACAGGCAATGGCAGAAAATTCTTCTAAACTGGCCCTGACCTCTGACCTTCTTCACTAAGATGAACCAGTATTCTATTAAAAAGTTTCAGCCATAGAACAGGGCATTCTTTCCTTGTGATTCACATTACCCAGAAGCCTCTGGTTTCCCAGAATCTGTGTTAAGTGGTAGCTTTCAAAGAGGATAATATTTGCCAACAATCCCTGGGGCGCTATTTTACATTTTTATGAAACAAACAGGGGATTATTTTGTCCACATTTCTCATTTCTACAGGCTTTTGCATATATTAGTTCTTCCTCTGGCATTAAATAGCAATGTGTTCCCATTAAACTATAAGAATTACACTACTGTCTTTTGAACATCAGTTGTTAATTAAGGTTGACAAACAAGCTCTCTGATATTCTCATGAACATCTTACTTAGCATGTGGGTACAAATTTCGCATTCATTTTGAGAGATACTAGTCATAGGCAGGCAGAAGTTAATACTTGAGAACTTGATTTTTACCAACTTCTCATAATCAACCTGATCAATTGTATAGGCTTGCAACATCATCCCAAGCAATAGTCTTTTCAATTATACAGAAGAAATGATGCTGTGATTACTGTTGATCTAATCAAATTAAATTACTGTGTTGACAACTTGTCATTTTTCTTCTCTGGCCTTTTGTCATCCTTTTTCAAATCCCAGGAGTGCACTTTATCACACTTCCTCCTGCCCATGGATTAGTATGTCCAGAGTCTAACTTTCCTGTAAGGTTCAGTTCAAATGCCAACATCTCCGCTATGAAACTTTTATGGTATTATCCTGCTCAACATAATCTCTCTCTCTCAAAGTAGTCCCTTCTCTACTATCTTAGACTGCATTTGTGGACATGACTGTTATGACTTAACTTTCCTACTGCATTACAATGCCCTTAAGAAAAAAATACACATGTTCTTATTATATTATCCTTACAGGACATACCAGAGTATTGGATTTATAGATGATTCTCATTGTGTGTTTGTTGAATGAATACATTTTTCTTGGATATAAATTGCTATCATAGGTAAATTGTTTCTTTAAAGATTTTAGTGACTAATTAAGAGAGATTTGGGACAAGGTTTTTATATTTAGTTGAACAGTATTTGATGTTTACACTATAATGTAATCCAAGTTCCACTACTCATTTGCTCAGAGAGTTACCTTCTCTGCCCAGAAAATTCTTGCTCATCACCAGAATGTGAGCTTCCTGTGGGCAGAGACAAGGTCTGTTCCCCTCTATACCCCTATGCCTGGTATTTAATAAGTATTATATATATATATATATATATATATATATATATATATATATATATATATATTGAACTTAATCTTTCCAGGTCCAGCTCATTTCTTTCAAAAGCTTTTTCTAACCAACCCCAGATTCATTCATGCCTGTTGCTATATATATATATATATATATATATATATATATATATATATATATATATATTGCTATATATTGTGTAATATGTACATATTCATAAATACATACATATGCGTGTATATGCAGGATGGAGCAAACATAGATTTACAGTTGTAAGTATGTGAAACAGAGTTTATTCTTATATTATTATTTACTACTTATTGTATTGTTTCCCATACAAACAATTGTAAAGCTACTTTTGCCCCACCCTGTATGTATACATTTATGTATATACTAGAGGCCCGATGCACGAAATTTGTGCAAGGGGCTCAGTCTTCACAGCCACGGCAACTGCCTCGGCCCTTGCAGCCCTGGCTTCATCCGGAAGGTCTTCCAGAAGGATGTTCGGAAGGTCGTTCAGCTATCCGGTCTAATTAGCATATTATGCTTTTATTATTATAGATTCTTTCTTTGAACAATTCACTCTAGTAATCATCCAAAGAAAGCATTCTCCCCTTTCCATAGATGAGAATACTGAGGGTCAGAGGCCTTTAAGTCATCAGATTACAAACTGGTTGAGTGTCAGACCTTGAATTCCAATTCAAATATGCTAATGCCACAGGGTCCTTTCTACTCCAACACAGTGTCTCTGATCAATTCAAGAGGCTTGACATTTTCTTCACTTTCCAAAATCAACAGCATAGTAATGTAATCCTTCTAGGGTTAGCATTAATGTTAACATCTCTATTCCTTTGAGATCTGCTTCTCTTTCTGTTCTTTACTCCATGGTATGCTGTGCTTGGAAAAGCATTCTGAGAGCTTTCATTCCAGTTTTGCACTGCCATGGCTTCCTTTTCTATATATGAATGAATAATGTATTTTTCTTGGATTTTTCTCAATTTTTGCAGTTTAATAAAGCTTCCCAAATACTCTGGAGTTGTGTGTGTGTGTATGTGTTAGTTAATCTCTGCGCACACTTACTCCTTCCTACTGATCACCTCTCTCTTATGATGGTGGTCTTTTTTCTAATAATATTTCATTTTAGCATAAGTTGTCTAGCTGTTCCCTTCACTTTTTAAAAATATATTTTTATTGATTTCAGAGTGGAAGGGAGAGGGAGAGAGAGATAAAAACATCAATGATGAGAGGGAATCATTGATCGGCTGCCTCCTGCATGCCTCCTACTGGGGATTGAGCCTGAAACCCAGGCATGTACCCTTGACCAGAATCGAACCCAGGACCCTTCAGTCCACAGGCTGACGCTCTATCCACTGAGCCAAACTGGCTAGGGCTATTCTCTTTTTAATTATATAAGCAATACATCTTCATTGTAGAAATTTTAGAAAATACATATAAATAAAAATAAAATGCTAGTAATTAGAAGTCCCACCACCCACAGAAAACACTATTATCACTGGAGTCTCCATTAGTTTTATTTTTATCTATATTAATATATTTGTACATGTATATATAGGCTTTTAAATGTAAAATTAAACACATGAGTTGTTTTTAATTAAGAATTTATCCTTTAGTGTTCCATGGACATTGAAAAGAAGTTTTTTGCAAAGAATAAAATTTATTATATAATTAACTAAATCTGTTAAGCTTAAGATGCATCTGAAAAATAGACCAGATTAATTGACACTTTAAGACGAAATCTGGGATGGAAATGTAAACTGGGAGTTGTTGGGATACAGAAGGTACTTACCACCATGTGAATGGATTAGAGCAGCTTGGGTAAAAGTATAGAGAAGGGGTGAGTAGGTAGCCAAACACCTATTGCCGGAAGGATGTCAGAAGTTAGGCATGTTACAGAGAAGAAACAGGCAGGAGAGGAACCTGAAGACTATGGGGTCTCCAAAGCCAAGAAAGGAAGGTGTTTCGAGAAGGAGTGGTTGATTTCCACTTAAATGGCAGAGTAAAGGTACTTCTGCATACTTTTCCTCTCAGAAAGCTCCTCCAAACAGCCAAGAGAAGGAGGACAGAGACACAAATTCCAACTTGAAAGAATGCTGGAGACACTTGTAAACCACAAAAACATGAAGAATAGTAAAGACATAGAAGAGTAGAAACCACATATCAGAACAGTGAACAGTGAAACTTAAATGCTCACAGTGAGAAATACTGATGAGAAGCAAGTCCACTTATTCTGCCCAGCCCGGGAAAGCTGCTGGCAGCACAGTTGTCAGGTGTAGAAGGGGGCAGGGGGTAAAACTGAAAACAAAGCTTTGGGACCTGGGATCTCTGGCTCCTCAATATGAATGGACAACCAAGTGACATCTGGAAAGATGTCTCGCCCTAACCGGTGTGGCTCAGTGGATAGAGCGCCCGCCTGCGGACTCAAGGGTCCCGGGTTCGATTCTGGTCAAGGGCATGTACCTTGGTTGCAGGCACATCCCCAGTAGGGGATGTGCAGGAGGCAGCTGATCGATGTTTCTCTCTCATCGATGTTTCTAACTCTCTATCCCTCTCCCTTCCTCTCTGTAAAAAATCAATAAAATATATTTAAAAAAAAAAAAAAAGATGTCTCCACTGATGTGAAAAAACAATTTCCAAACAAACTGCAAAAAGGAACTTGAAGAAGGAGAAGAAGAAAACAATGCAAAGAGCAGAAGAAACCTTAAACTTTTTTCAATGGTAATTATTCCCCTCAGAATGATGAAACTATGCTGTGTGTATAAGTCCACAATAGGAGGCTACACAAAATAATTCAGAGCACAAGAAAGAGATCCTGGAAGTAAAAATATAACTAAAATTTCTTTTAAAAATCAATAGAAGGATTGGAAGATAAAGTCAAGAAAATGCCCCCAAAAAATAGAACAAGGAGAGAAAAGACTTTTTTCAAAATTAGAGTATCAATCCAGGAATCCACATGACTAAGGGGAGTTTCAGAAAGGGAGAGCAGAGAAAACAGTGGGAGGGGAATCTATAATAATAAAAGCATAATATGCTAATGAGACCAGACAGTCAAACGACCTTTCAGACATCCTTCTGGACGACCTTCCGGATGAAGCCAGGGCTGCGAGGGCCGAGCCCCTTGCATGAATTTCGTGCATCGGGCCTCTAGTGATCAAATAAACATACACACACACACACACACACACACACACACACACACACACATACTTAATTCCCAGGGTTAAAAGACATGAAACTATAAGTTCAAAGGGTCTTCTATCACACAAAGTGAATAAAAAAGATTCCTAGGACACATGATCCTGAAATTTAGAACACCAGAATAAAAAGGAGGGTCCCAAAAGCTGGACTTTATAATAGTTCCATCACAGATTGCAACAGAGTGTAAAAGCTGGGAACCTGAATTCCTGGGTTTGAATCCTGACTCTACTCTCTACTAGCAACGTGACCTTGAACAGTTAATCTCTCTGTGCCTCAGTTTCCTTATCTGAAAAATTGGTTTAATCACCATATCTACGTCATTTGGTTGTGATGAGGATTGAATGACTTTATGTTTGTAAAAGTGCTCAGACTGATGTCTAGCACCTAATATTTGCTACTTAAGTATTTTCTAAGCCAAATTTAAAGAAGCCAAATTAAATAAGAATTCAAATTTTTAAGGGAAATTAGTTGAAACCTAGAAGTCAATTCCTAACTAAAACTTTTAAACAAGTATGAGAATAGAGAAAAAAAATCTTTTCAGACATACAAAATCTCAAAAAAATGTATTGCCTCTGCATCTTTTCCTTGGGAAACTCCAAAATATGAGAATCACTAAAACAGGAATTAAACCAAGAAAGAGGGAGAAACAGTAGCCAGGAAATAGGGAATCTAACATAAGAGAGAAGTTTCGGGATCACAGCAGAGTAGCAGGCCTAGAGGGCAAGCAGTGATATCAAAGGAATGTCTCCCGGAAAATAAGTGGGATGGAGAGTTGACAGCCAGATTTGGCCATGTGCAACATTATATTGAAAGAAAAAGAAAAATTAGCAAAGGATACAAGGTACAAGGAAATGCACAAATGGAAATAAATAAGGCGATTAGTAACTACAGGAAAACCCAAAAGTTCTATAAAAAACAATTAGTACACAGTTTGGCAACGCAGAGAGCAATGTCTGTTTAATCCAGGGATGCAAAAACTTAATAATAACAATTTAACTACAAACTGTGATATAATTGTACCAAGAGGATTAGAAAAAGATAAGAATTGGGCATTGGGGGACATGTGCACTAAATGGCATCTACCAAAATGGGAAGTCAATATAATTTCTAAAATTAAAAAAGGAAGAGATTGAGTATTGACATATTATTCAGAAATATGGAGGTCAATACCAGACCAGATGTTTGTCCCAAATAGCATCTCTGACTTCTCCTTGAGTCTCCTCACTGACCCTGGGCACACCTCAAAATTCCCCTTAAGTCCAGCTGAAAGGCTGATGGAACATATTCTCATAACCATTCCAAAAGAAGTGTCCAGAAGGCTGGAGAGAACTGGGGCCAGATTGGAGCAGGGGAATTTGTCTTTGTTGTTTGGCCTCCATATTTCATTCTCTGTCATAGGAGGGCAATCTTTCATGTCTAGTTTACTCTTTGGCTTATTGACACCCTTGGTATACCATTTGGAACCTTCTCTGCAGTTCTTGCTGAGAAAGTAGGCATTGAGCAGGACCGCTCCTGCTCGAAAAGTCCTTGTCTGCCTTGATGTGAAGCCCTAAGTTACTGAGAAGATGGATCAAAGAAGTTCCCACTTGCTTTTCATTGCTATTAGCTGGGGACCATAGTCTTATTATAGCTACATCTTTCACCTCACTCTTGATCTTAAGGGGTGCCAATAGGGTTTCCAGGATTTCTTTCTTTTCTGTCACTTCAGTCTGACCCCATTGCACCATACCTAATAGAAATTCTTTGAATGTTGTGGAATGTGGTTGGCACTATTCCCTGGTTTCCAAACAAATGAGTTAGGGGTATTTTGTTTTTGTTTCTTTAATGTCTCTTGGCTATTTCCAATTCTGAGAAAAACTTCAGAAATTTATACATAAGCTACCATCTTTCCCAGAAGAGTGTGGCAACTGGCAAGGTTTCCTGGTTCTCCTAAATGTGCTTAATTCATACCTAAATATTCTTGTAAAGTGTATTAAAAATAGACCTTTTAAAATTCACAACCTAAAAAGGACTTCTGTTTTCATGTATACTAGATCACACCACCTGGGCCTGTATTGATTCAAGAATCCCAGCAGAATTGTGAGGTGGGCAGAAAAACAGTAAGCCAGACACTAAAATTATCAGTGAAGTCCAGATCACCAGACAACTGTGACAGGAGGACCATTGGATTGTCAAATCTAATGCCATAAGCTTCAGAAAAGATGAAAATATGGTGTGTGTGTGTGTGTGTGTGTGTGTGTGTGTGTGTGTGTGTTGTTTTTGTTACCTCTGACAAGAGAGGTAACAATGAGGAATAAGATTTATACCTATCCTATCATCCTGTCCCTACCAAATCTGAAGTTATTTGAAACATTAGGTTTAATCAGCTCCCACTACAGAGGGCTACAGGGGAAGCAGTGCATTTTGAGGGCAGCCAGAAATTAGTTATAGAGTACTAATTAACTGAATATCATGAAATAGAAGGTTGTTGGTATAAATGAAGGGAAGAGAGAGAAGATTAGAATCCTGGGGAGCATTGACATCCAAATCGGATGCCTAATTTACAATTATTTTATATTTAAACAACATATGTACCTAATTTTAAACTTCAAATAATGCTAAAAGGTTTATTATGACAAAGAACAGATTTATACCTCTACCCCCACTGCATGCTCTGGCCCTACCTACACTCCAAAGGCAATGTCTCAAATCTATTCTCAACTATTCTTGTTTTCCTTGGTAGTATTTGCCTTTATATGTTTAACTGAACATTATACTTCTATTTCTTCTTCATCAATTTTAAGTTTTAGGTGTTAGCTGTTGACTTCCTATGATGGTGGATGAGGACTTAGCTCTTCCACATCACCCTTCTCCTCAGCTCACCATCCACCACAACCAACAGCTCAATTTTCGGTAAAAGCATTGATCAGTGTTTACATTATAATAATCTGTAGTAATGCTTCTGAGGAACCAATAGTCCTTTGTTAACCATACACCCTGTCTTGTTCAGCCCTTCCTTTTTCCCAGAATTGATAATTACCCATCTTTTCATGTTTGATTTGTTTAATGTACCTCTAACCCTCTAACATTTTTTTTCTCCAAAATGCTCGAACATCTCTGTCATCTACATATTGATAACTGTTTGCATACATTCAAACACATTGCTTCCATTTCCCCTTAAGAGACCTTTCTCCCTGATGACTCCCTCTGTCTGCGTCACCCTGGACTGGGTTTTCTCTAGGCCTGCTACACAGCTTTTATTTTTAGGACTTCCCTTTGCTGCTCTCCCTCCCCTTTCCCAGCTCCCATGTCTTCCTCTTTCTTACTTTACTTCTGTATTTTGGTAGAACACATTCTCCCATACCTTCCCAAGAAGGTTGCATAGGAGATAACATTTCTGCATCCCGAAATATCTGAAAGTTTATATATTCTACCTTTATACTTGATTGATAATTTGATGAAGTCTAGAATATTTCTAAGTTGACATATTATTTTATGTGTGTGATTTTTGAATGTGCATTAGTAACTACATTAATATGGTAAATATCAATAGAAAAATGAGTGAATGATATGTGAGGAAGTAGAGACAATTGTAGATTTTCTTTTTGAAAAGAGAAGGGAGACAGATAACTAAACAGAATTCAAGATAAAGAAGGCTTTCTTCTTTTTCTCCCTTTACTAAAAAAAAAGGTGGAATTTAGAATATTTATAAACTTCAAGAAATGATACAAAAGAGATGATCCAATTAAACATGGTCTTGGTCTCAGAAAAGAGAGGAATAAGAGGATAGTAGAAAAGTTAGCCTTATACAAGAGGTTGATATTTTTTTGTCAAAATAACAAAGAGGTAGATTGAAGGAGATAGAGGGCTGGCTGATGACAAGAGGGGCAGGAAGTTGAGGCAGTCCATGCAGTATGACAACCTTTATTTTCTTTTTCTCTGCTCAGCAGAAGGCAAGGGTCGGTTCTGAGAGAAAGAGAATAGAGGAGGTGGGAGCAATGGACCCAGCAGGTCAGTCAAGTTCTGGGGAATGGGAGAGAGCTGGACAGAGGAGTATAATAGTATTGCCAAGAAGTGTGGGTTACAAAAATAATCCAGCCCTAAATTTTAGAATCCTAAGAGTCAGAGAGTAGGCATATGAGATAAACACTTCACCTTACATGCTGCCAGGTTTGGATGGGAAACGCAGAAATAGAGAGCGAGAGCACCTTGGATCACTTTGCCTGTAACAGGTCTTTACTGAATATGAAGTTTCCACTTACCCACAAATGCCCTCCTATTGAAAGATCAATTCCAAAGGGTGTCCAGGCAGTGTACTAACTGGCTTTAAACACAAGCCATGTGAAATTGCTCCAAAACATGCTGCATAGGTGGTGACGGAGGCAAGGAAGTAAGAACACGTTTAACAACTTGTCCACAGGCAAGGTACTTTTTAAAGGGTGTTGTTGTTGTGTGTAGTGTTCTCTTGCAAGATGTGTTTAGGCCATTGGATTGCCAAGGACGTTCAGTAGCATGCCATGCTTCCAGGGAAATCTACTGTGCTCTATTCAAACTGCACATGCAAACCTTGTGTTTTACATATGGAGAAACCGAGGCACGAAGTGGATAAGTAAGGTCACAGAGCTAGTAAACAGTGGCATTGAGAATAATACCAGTTGCCTGACCTGGTCCAAAGCCTGAACCCTATCAGTCGTTTTACCTGAAACACACACATGTAGTTGGTACACTCATTCATGCATTTAATTATTGAATGATTCTCTGCTCCAATTAAAAAAAAAAGTGTGGAGGGGTGGAGCCCAGCTGGCATGGCTCAGTGGTTGAGCGTCAACCTATGAACCAGGAGGTCACGGTTCAATTCCTGGTCAGGGCACATACCCAGGTTGTGGGCCTGATCCCCAGTGTGGGGTGTGCAGGAGGCAACCGATCAGTGATTCTCTCATCATTGATGTTTGTCTCTCTCTCCCTCTCCCTTCCTCTCTGAAATCAATAAAAATATATTTTAAAAAAGGGGGGGGGCGGAGAGAAAGTCCCCAGTGCCTATATCAGGCAGCCAGTCTAGGCCCTTTCCTGCACCCTCCACTGACGAGTCCTGGAAGCAAAGCTGCTGGAGCCCCAGCCATCATCTGAGCACAGACTGAGAATGCAATACAGACCAAATGCACAGCAAATGGAGTCTTCTGTGAAGCTCTCGTCAGAACTGTGACTTAGATACCTCCGCTCACGTACATCAAAAGGTACAATTAGATTTTATTCAAGTTAATATTCTTTGTTGGAAACTTAGCTAGAACGACACTGTCCAGTAGAAATATAATGTAAGCCATATGTATAATTTTAAATTCTCCAGTAGCCATGTTTTAAAAAGTAGAAGACACAGGTGAAGTTAATTTAATAATTTAACCCAATATACAGTGGGGCCTTGACTTACGAGTGTCCCGACTAACGAGTTTTTCGAGATACGAGCCGTCTCTCCGCCGATTTTTTGCTTTGAGTTGTGAGCTAAAATTCGGGTTATGAGCCAGCTTCAGATACCCCACCGCTAGTTGGCTCAGCGAACGTCATAGTGAACGACACAACATCAGCCCAGCATCACGTGTCTCACTCATTCACTTTTGATTTGACATACGAGTAATTTGAGTTATGAGCTCCGTCACGGAATGAATTAAACTCGTAAGTCAAGGCCTCACTGTATTCCCAAATTCTCACTTTAACATGTAATCGATATAAAAAATTATTGAGAAATTTTACACTTTTTTCCCTAGTAAGTCTTCAAAATCTGGTGTGCAATTTATACTTTCAGCGGTTCCCAATTTGGACTGGTCACATTTCAAGTGCTCAACTGCCACCTGGAGCTAGTGGCTATAGTATTGGACAGCACAGAGCTAGAAAGTTGCTAATTGTGAGACAAAGTTGGCCTCCCCAAAATTCCATTCCTAACTCTGGTTATGTTCCATGGAGTGAGAAGGTACAACTGCACCCTGTCAGGGGCCTTAGCCTCATTCAATATTACAGGTATGGACACAGGTCTGGAATTGAAGTAAATGCCCACGGTCAGCCATTGAGTTGGTGCTAAAGGCAGGATGAGCACCCAGATGTTTAACTCTTATGCTATCTATCCTCTTCCCATAACACCATGCTACTTGCTCTCACAAGGCAAATTTCTCACGTTTGAAAATATTCTTGGGCTTCTGTTTTCAAGGCAAATCCTTTTAATTATCCTCCTATGTGCCCCTTAGACCTACCATTTGCCTAACACAGCATTTGCATATGGCAGGTAATGTGTAAATGGTTTTTAATCAAATAAGACTCGTGCGGTTTGTATAAATAGTACCTATACAAATTATTAAATTGTCTTTCTATAGTTATTTAAACATTTTAGAATGTACACCATGTGTAACATGTATCACATGATCATATAAGGAAAATGAACTTTGAGATGACCCACACAGCCCTCATGACATCTGCTAATTGCTGAATTATTTTCTATTGTTCTTAAACTATCTGCTACAGAACACAGCATAGTCTTTTTCTGGGAATCAGTGTTAAACATACTGGCCTTTGTTACCCAGAATACATCCCTCTGGAGAATTAAGGCAATCTTTTCTGTGTGTCTGAACTCTCTCCCATTTCCCCTAACCCATCACAGATTACTCCTAGTGATTCTGAGATCTTATTCTCAAATTCCTTCAGCACCCAAAAAGTTAATTTGCTTGAGCCTTTTAGGTAACTGTTGCTTCTTCCCCCACAAAGTTCTTACACCAGTAATCCCCAAAGTGTGGCCTGCAGCCCCAGTCAAACATTGAGACCCTTTCAGGCAAACAACTAACAGTATTTGTTGTTGTTAGTAATAAAATTCTAACTTTTAAATAAATAAAAATTAGTATTTTTAAAAACTTGCATCTGCCATTGTGAACTTGACAGCTTCCTAGTATTTAAAGACTTTTATGCTGAGCTCAGGGTGATATTAACAAATGTGATTTTTTTTTTTTTTGGCATTGTATAATAAGTATGTCAAAATTTGGAAGATCTACACAAGTTAGTGAACCAATATTTTCCAAATAACTCATGCTTGATGATGTTACAAAATCATGAATGAGTAAAAAAATAAAATCCATTCAAAGAACAAGATAAATCAATGCATTTGAATTAAACAGAGTACAAAAGTTCATTGAGGGTTTCCAAATCCATATTGCAAGAAATTAAAACTTGATGAGTTTGGTAGTATCAAATAAAATTATCTGCTATTATCTGGAAGGGCTATTCAAATACTTCTCCCTTTTCTAACTACATATCTGTTCAAGGCCATGTTTTCTTTATATACTACAACCCAAACAACATGTCACAATAGATTAAATGCAGAAGCATAGATGAGAATCCACTGTTTCCTATTAAGCCAAGTGATAGGTAAGAAAAGATGTATTTTAAAAAGCCACCCATATCACTAAATTTTTGTCTTGGAATGCATTTTTTATTTAAGTGTTATTCATGTTAATATGTAACGTTTAGTATTGTTATTTTTAATTAATAGATATTTTTCAGGTAATAAGGAATGTCTGTTTTAATTTCTAATATGATATAACCCACACAAACAAAATCTCTTTGAGGTCCTCAGTAAAATTTAAGGATGTAAAGGAATCCTGAGGCCAAAAATCTTGAGAATTGCTTCTTACACCACTGCTGTAGCCTTTCCAGTTTGAAGACTATGGTCTTTATAAAGAAAATGAAAGGTCTCAGGAAGTTGTTTTAGGAGGTAACATGTAACACAGTAGGCAACGGCCTAGGCTTGGAAATCTGATTGACTTGGATTTAAGCTCTGGCTCTACAATTTACTAGCTTTGCTTTGTTCAGTAAGTTACTAATCTTCCTGTACCTCAATTCCTCATGTATAACAAGGATATAATTGTACTTCCTATCTTATGAGAATAAAATGGCAACACTTGTTAAACTCTTAAATCCACAATGATCATTGTCACTCCAAGGACTTGTATCACCTTTTAAGAATAATATGGTGCTAATTATAACAATGGGGAAGGTATTCTAAAGTCTTAAATTTATCTTCTTTCATCAGAAAGACATTTCTCCAATCATAATACCAGTTCAGTTTTGCTCCAAACTCACCTTAATGATTTATCCGAACAGATTTCTAGGTACTAGCAGCATTAAACAATGCTTTTTTGTTGTTACAAAATTGAAACGCATGTATTGTGCTTACAGGATGGGTTGATTTCCACTCTCTGTAATAACATTCATATTTGGGGCTAACTGCAAAGGCTGAATCAGAGTTTGCATGAGCAGGCGAGCAAAGCAATTACCAGGCACCGACTCTGAGGATGAGCGTGGCAATTATCTAGTGGTAAGTCTGTTATGTTTCAAAAAGTGCTTTTATTACAGGTACACAACTTAATGGGCCCAATCAGAGAGCTTTTCTTTGTCATTGCATACTTCACCTTTGACACTGCAAGTCATAGAGCATTTGAAACATTTTTACATGTTGAGCCTGTATAAAACACTACTAGAAAATTCTCATAATCATCATGGTGGACCTACGATAATGCTAATTCTTTACTAAATGTAATTGACAAACAGCAGAAACTTCTTCACATGTATCTGAGGGAGCCCCATAAAGGTACTTGGATTAATATCTTATTAAGGCTTCCCATAGCTAATTCCAAATCAAATACATTTTGCCTTTTAAAGCCTCATTTACCACCTTTAAGACTTCCAAGTCATCATTAGAACTAAACATTTATTAATTTATCTTTAATTCTGTTGGCTGTCATTTCTATTTTTTTATTGCCCATGCAATGATTTTTAACTTCAGATGTACATTTTGCTATGAAATTTCCATGTGGTTCTTTTTGTAATTTGTTTTTCTGCTGAAAAGTCTATCTTTTCATTCAGTTCAAGTGTGTTTATCTTGAACTCATGGAGCATGTCATAATTGCTGCGTTTACACTTGATAATTCCACATCTGGGTTATCTTGAGACTTGTGTTTCTTGCCTTTTCCTTTGAGTTGGTCACATTTTCCTGGTTCTTTCCTAGTTAAGTAATTATGGATACTAGATTGTATTGATTCTGGATCTTGTTAAAATTTTCTGGGAAATATTTTGGGTTTAAGCAGATAATCAACCCAGTTAGTTAGGCTCAGAACCCAAGCTCTGTCTCATCTTCTGAGTGGTGGTTCAGATCTGTTTCATTTTCTAGGACTTTGCTGTGGCTCCTTGGGTTTGTTCTGTGTATGCCTGCTCAGGAGTGAGCCAGGATGTGTGGAAGTTCCCACACAGAATTAGAGGATCCTCTTTCCAGCTCTCTCCTCTTCAGGATTTTCTCCCTCCCCGTCACCTGTTCCCTGGCCCACAAAAAACTTTTCCTGGGTCTTCTGGCCAGAAAGCTGGATTTCTCTGAGTTTCAGTTACTCATGCTCTCCACCGTTGTGCAGCTCCAGGGGTGGGGCCACCTTGGGGAAAAGCCATAAAAGAGAAAAAAATGAGGAATATCTTCATATATGTTGCTTTTCCAACTCCAGACTCTCCTTTACAATCTGCCTGCTTTTGTTTACTTTTCCAAGTTCTTAAGGACTTGCTTTTGTATTTGGTTCAGAGGTTTTTAATTGCATTGGCAAAAGAGGTGGGCTTGCCCTAGCCTGTTTGGCTCAGAGGATAGAGCATCAGCTTGCAGATGAAAAGGTCCCAGGTTAGATTCCGGTAAAGAGCATGTACCTTGGTAGCAGGATCCTCCCTGGCCTGAGTTGGGGCCTGCAGGAGGCAACCAATCAATGTGTTACTGTCACATTGATGTTTCTTTCTGTCTTTTCCTCTCTCCAAAAAAGATCAATGGAAAAATATCCTCAGGTGAGGATTAACAAACAAACAAAAAAAGAGGTGGACTTGAGTAGTTTTATTCCACGTTGGCTAGAACCAGAGTTTCCCCTGCCTAATTCGAAAATTTATTCTTCCACCACTCTGCCCTGTCACTATTCTGCCCTAGTCTTTATTTCCTCGTTTTCTGAATGGCCACATTTGTTCCTACATCAGTGATGGTGAACCTATGACAAGCGTGTCAGAGGTGACACGCAAACTCATTTGTTTGGTTGATTTTTCTTTGTTAAATGACATTTAAATATATAAAATAAATATCAAAAATATAAGTCTTTGTTTTACTATGGTTGCAAATATCAAAAAATTTCTATGTGTGACATGGCACCAGAGTTAAGTTAGGGTTTTTCAAAATGCTGACACGCCGAGCTCAAAAGGTTCGCCACCACTGTCCTACACCATGCCATTGCACTTATTCGCCCATCTGTGTAAAATCTGCTTCCCCACTCTAAAATGTAAGTGCTATGGCCTTTTCTGATTCCTATTAGACAAAGTAGACAAGCAACATACTTGTTGGGTTGCTGGTTGGCCTGCTTTACTGAGAGCCAAGGACTTAAAACTGGGTATTCTAGTTCAAGCAAAACTAAAGTACAAGTTTATTCAATGGATTTAACACTAAACTAGCAAATAAAAGAGCTCTCATGCTCAGTCTTGATATAAAAATGTATCAACGTCTTAGCATCTTACCTGTCAAGTATGTTACAAGATACATAGAGTTGTTTGTTTTCTCTCTCTCTCTTTTTTTAAAAATATATTTTGATTATTTTTTACAGAGAGGGAGAGGGACAGAGAGTCAGGAACATCGATGAGAGAGAAACATCGATCAGCTGCCTCCTGCACACCCCTCACTGGGGATGTGCCCGCAACCAAGGCACATGCCCTTGACCGGAATCAAACCTGGGACCCTTCAGTCCGCAGGCCAATGCTCTATCCACTGAGCCAAACTGGTCAGGGCCAAGTAGATACTTTGGGACTGCTGTCAGGGCTTGTTTTCTCTTTTATGGCTCAAACAATTGTTAAATACTTCTCTTTGCTTTTAATTTTTCAGGAATTAAAGCTTGTACTAAAGTTTGCTTTACCTTTGTCAGTAATAAAAAATATTAGCATGATTTCATTACTCCTTAATTGTTTAGGCTTTTGTTTTTAGTTTGCTTTGTAAATTCGATTCTGTTTAAGAGGTAGCAGACTGCCTTGGGTTTGAATCCAGTTTCCTCCTTACTAGTTGTGACACCTGGGTAATTTAAGTACTCTGATTTGTTTTGTACTTAATTTGAGGCCTACCTTGAAGGGGGTAGTAAAACATGTGAAATGTCTATCACAGTGTCTAGTATGAACTAAAAGCTCAAAATAATATTATTTTCCTATCCCTCTACCATCCCCCTGGTACTGAGTTAGTTTGAGCTCTCCCTGCACTTCTTTTCTTCAGCTTCCTTCCTCTCTGAGCTCCTTATTTTGGTCTCTAGGTAGCTGACTTATCACAGAATTCCTGATTGTTAAAGATGGGCCTCCCGGTTTTCTAAGGTAGAAATGTGTTTAATTTTCTTCAGAAAAGATTCAAGTTGCTTGAGGTTTGCAAATACCTTCAAGCCAATGTTACCTCAGTAAATCATGTTCAGAGTGATATATCTGCTTTAATATTACTGGATTTTTTTTTATAGAAACAGCATGCTCCATCTTCTCCAAGAACAGCTAAACACATTAAGTGGTATCTGCTGAGTCTTGCAAAGGGAAAGTGTACCTTATGCCTACTCTTTTACTAAAGACTAGAAGTTATTTTATTTTCCCTTTCATTTATTGAATATACAGCAATACTTAATAAGTTCAAGAAGCTCATGCATTGTCCATATGAATTATGATGGCCACACACAGTACACAAAGTATTAGCTAATTAATTACCTAAAGAACACAGAGTTCCCTTGTTGAGAATTAACTATGTAAAATGGTGGGCTTTCTTGACAATAACATCTTCATGTAATATTGAAAATTAAGTAGTTTGATAATTTTCACATCTACTTATAAAATTTAAATGCATTTCTCTTCCTTATAGATCATAAGGAATGGAAAATTAGAACTTTCATTTCAAAAACATGATTCAAATTGAAAAGAGAAACATAAACATGACTCTAATTTGCTAATACTTCCTGCTAATTTGCATGTCATGGAGTATTCTAATGTCAGTTAATTGAACTACTTTAGCTCTCAAAGTTTTACTACATAGATAGCATTGTCATAGAGAGTATTTTACAGATTATATTTTAGATAAGTTTCACAATATCTGCAGGTCACATTTAACTATATTATTAAACAGAAAAACAAAATTAAATTTTCCAAGTCTCAGGAAACAAGTTATAAATTTCAAGAAGAGTAAATACTACTGTAAAAACATGACATATTTCCTTATAAATTAAGGAGGAGGCTATTTATCAATGTTTAAAGGATCAATCACAACACTATTGGAAAATACTTTCAAACTCAATGGGGTAGGTTAAAGAGACATTTCCAGTAAGTGAAGTTTATCCTTAGGTCAAGACCAAAAGATATATGCAATATTTTTTTCTAAATTTACATGACAGTTTTTCTCACAATGAGGAATCCCATTTAACTATACCTTAAATTCTTTCTCAAGCAAAGTAAAATGCAAGGAAAAATAAAAAGCTTCATTAGACTCGAGTAAAAACAAGATGCAAAATTGCGAAGAAAAATATCTTTGAAATCACGTAGAATCTTAAAGAATTAAAAGTTAATAGTTACTCCTTTCTTTCAAAATATCATGCCCAATTATATGTACCTGCCCTGATAAATAGTTGTAAGTTTCTACTGTATTAAATCAATTCAATTATACTATTTCCCTTGACCACAAAGTTAAACTTCTTGGATCTTTTTCTGCTTATGAGCTAATAATTAAAACATATAAGCCTAGGTCATAAATTTCACCCCTCTTGTTTTTCAAGTAACTAAAAATTTATAACTTGTTTCCCATCAATAAATCATAAATGACATTTCCTTTCAGTTTTTCAGAAATGTTTGAGGTCATAACTTTAACGTCTACTGAAAGTAATATCAATTATTTTCAAAATATAACCACAGTTAGTAGATTGTAAGAAAAATTTAAAAATGAACTTAACTCTTAGTATGAGGAGAAAAAGATTTTTATAGGTTTTGCCAAACCAGTTTAGAGAAGAAATGGTTTTAGAACATGGTGACTATTTGGGGTGATACCCTTAAAATCTCTCCCTAGATATACCAATAATAATCTTAAATCAGGAATTAATAGAGTTGTAAAAGGTGAGAATAAAATTTTATAGAGGATAATGAGTGCTTCCTGCTGATTGAAAGGATGAAAAAATCCCACTACTATTTGATGAGTCTGTTCAATTCTCACCTTCTCAGTGAGGCCTATTCCCGGCTCCCCTATCCAACACTGCAATCTCTCCACCTCTGGGAACCCTCTTCCACATCTTCTCCCCGACAGCACTTACTACCTTATATATGGTATGTTAATTATCATCCATGCTCTCTTATTAGAATGTAAGCTCCATGTGGCAGGGATCTGCTGTTCACCCATTCATATCCCAAGCATCTCAGCCACTACTGAGTGACTTTTAATTTAGTTTCTTTACTGCATCACGTTGTTTACAGATGTCACTTTTGAATTTGTTTCATTCTTACCTCCCTGTTGGTTGCTCAAGAAATTCATCCCTGATCCTTCCAAAGCATTAGTTAGAACAGAATTAATTATGCTAACAAATTTTCCAGAATATCAGTGTAAATTAAGATAATTATTTATTACTCATGCTAATGTCTAACATATTCCATGTAGCAAAAATATTTGAGGGAGTTCTAAAAAGTCACTCAAGACCCACACTGAACAAAAAAAACATGTCTCTGTTCACCGCATTATAGAAAGACAGAAGCTTTAGGATTGTACAAGAAATTTCATTTTTAATGCCTTTCTTCAGAAATGTCACATAACTTTCAGTTCTATTTCACTGGAATAAACTAGTTATAAAGGCCCCATCTAAAAAAGGAGGTGGAAATTTTAAAAGCATATGGAATGTTTGATTATTACTGTAACTTATGCATCTCATTTCACAGCATGTATCAAAATTTATCGTTATTTTAATAAAGTCTATTTCCTCTACTAGAACGGAAACTCCTCAAGGGCAAAAAAGGGTCTCTGTTTTGATTAGCAATATATTCCAAGCCTCTGTTATATGCAGCTGGGACTTGATACATACTTGCTGAATAAAAAGTTTAAAACCAATTATTCAAAATAAGTATCCTTTTAATTTGTTAAAGAAAAAATACTCTCTATACGAAAGCATTCTATTTTTTATGTCCACCAGTAGCCAAATGGAACTTGATATAAACATTTCCAATACACCAACTTTGGTTAAATGCACAGCTTTGAATTATTTTCTAACATACCCATTAATATCCAAGACTCATTACTGTATGTCAAAGGTCATCCAGGGTAACATTTTCATTATAATGAACTGTGAACTTCCAGTGAGAACTGTTTGCCTGAATCAAACTATTTTAATTTCTAAAATTGTGGAGTCTAGTTCTCTCTCTCTCTCTCTCTCTCACACACACACACACACACACACACACACACACACACACACACACACACACACACACTTATAATCTGCCCATTAGGGCAATTTAAATAGTAAAAAAAAATAGAAACTAACAAAGAAAAACAACAACAAAAGAAAATAGAAACTGCAAAGGAATTTGTAAACCAGAGTAGGCAGAAAATCCTAAAGGTGCACGTAAATAAAGCCAATAAATGATACAGAAAGACACACATAACCATTTTAAGAATTTCACTACAGTATACAAATTTCACAAACTGAAACACTGGAGCCATGACTACAAGTCTCGCTGTATTCCACAGAAACAAATTCTCTGACCATTTAAGGACAAATGAAAATCCACATGCAACAAAAGAGAAATAAATTATTTTTTAATTAAAAAAATAAATCCTTGTTAAAAGTTCATTTAAAAAAATGTAGATTTTATAATGTGGTAATGCTCAAAGATGGCAGTTGACTTCACTTATGTATGCAAAAATTTTCTTAAAATATCAATACATTGGCTTATAAGTTATGTATTACCCTCCAACTAAACTGTTTTTCACCAAAATTCTCAAATAACTGTCAAGAATTGTATGTTCTGGTATAAAGCCCACCATTATATTAAGCATGGTAAGTTCCAGAGCTGCTAATAGTGAAACACTCATGAGATATTTTTTGATGTAATGGAAGTCACATGAGCACACAGATTTAAAGACAATAAAGTGATAAACCAGCAGTAGCCTTCACTTTTTTAAGGTGTTAAAATAACTCACTCTAAGCAACTGCTTGGGAATTATAAAAACTGAAAATCTCATCCTTCTTTTCCCATCTATAAGGGAAATAGAAAGGTGATGAAGATTACTAATAGTGTTTCACATATTCTTGTTTATCTATGTTACATAAATTCCAAAGTGCAAATATTTAAAATGGTGTTTAAAGAGTCGTATCTAGTGTTAAGCTTGTTCTTACTAAGTAAATGTGGCTGTTTTATTTACTTAGACATCTATACCATCCCGATGCCAACAATATTTAAACACTCACGGTTAACCCACGCGATTGGAAAGGGCTCTCAATAGCAGCACACAATCTGCATCTGTAGCATTAGAAAGAATTAAACCACTGTCCATTTCCTGATGTAACTGCACATCCTACAAACCCATGACAGAAATACTAAGTTTAAAGGCTTTGAGAGTACACACAGTACAAATTTCATTTTTAAAGAAAATAAACATGAATATATAGAAAAATGATTGTATAGTCACTAAGGTATTAATAATGGCTTTGTCTCCAGGTGGTGGGATTATGAGTAATGATTTCGTTATAGTTATGGGAAAGTATTCTCAAAATAACTAACTTAAGAACCAAATGTTTTACCACCAACACAACTATTTTGTCCTTTTCTGTTTTCACTTTAAATTTAAAAGCTACCAACCAATATGAATTTGTCAGAGTGGCTACCAACATTCTGATATACTTGTAAGATTTCTTGAAAGATGGAAAAATAGCAACATCAGGCCAAAAAAAGATAAATTTGCTCTAAAAATTGAAAACAACTGACAAGTGACTTAACCATTAGGCTTCCTATAGCTATATAATTCCATAGGAAAATCAATCTCTAACATTTCATCTTTAAAAGTTTTAAAATATTTTTCTCTATTATTTTTTTGCTAATTTTTAGGTACTGTCCTTATACCAGTTCAGAATGAATATTTATTATTGTTTCACAAACATTTCTCTCTGTACTAGTAATAGCACTGCTAATCAAAACTTATACTTAAGCTACTTAAGACTGTTTTAGATGCGAGGTTAACTGTCTGGCAAGACTAAAAGAACAAAATATGTTTCACATTAGCAGCAAATCAACTAGATTTAAGGGTCTTGATTTTTTGTAAGCCTTTGGAAGCCTGCATGTTAAACACTGGTGATTTTTAAATTCTCAATGGAAATGGTGATGGCATTCACTTAACTAAGCAGCTCAAATTATACTATAGTAAGAGCATGAACAAAAACAAAATCGCCAGCAAATCCTATTTTTCAGAAATCACCAATTTTAGACTCCAGTATAGTTTCTAAACATACTTAAAAAGGAAAAAATTGTGTGTATACACACTTCTCATACTTCTTTATATTATACATTATTCACATTCACTTTTAAAAAAGTCACATGGAGAAAATTTAAACTTGAAATAACATTAAATTCCACTGTTACATAAATGCTCTGCTTTATTTTCAAAACACTTGTACAGCCACACTTATTACCTTACTATGCTTTGTTGAAAGGATATGCCTTAGTTTTTAAGCTTTTAAGATTAGAAATAACAAGGTTGAATTCAAGTACACCAAGTTCTTTAAACTCTTCTGGAATAGAAATTTTTAAATGGCACTAATCACAATGAGTAGATGAAGCTTCCCATATGTTAATGGCAGACTACAGAATCATAAAGAATGAAAAAGCCACAAACTGAAATCTGAAGTATCAAATCCGTTCTGGGGAATTATCTGCAGACGTCTGCCTTAGTTTAAAAAATAAATGCACAAAATTTTCAATCTTGAAGTTTTTCAAGATTAGAATGTTATGTAATGTGCTTAAAACAATGTATTAAGTGTTGACTAAAGCCCTAAAAAGTGCCTTTCTCAAACATGAGTAGACTGATACTCTACTCCCAAGGTGACAAAGCCCATGTTTTAATAATTGTAGACTATGAAGGACAGCGGGGGGGGGGGGGGGGGGGACTTAATAGGAAATGTATTAAGCACATTTGGCTGCCCGTTATTTAAAATTTCAGCAAATTTAAGCGATTTAAATTATACTGATTTAATAAAACACCCACACAATGACAAGAATGAGACTTTAATCAGTTTTAAGTGGAGTTTATAACACTAAAGATAAAGGGTTGTTAACAAACACAATAACAAATGGACATCTGATTGGTATGAGGCATTATTCTGTACACATATTTTTGTGTATCTCAGTGCATAGCATTTACACACAGAGCCACTGCTGCACAGCACAAGAGTATCTGAAGAGGCTGAATCAGAGTAAGGCTGTTTTAACAGACTGAAATTTTTTAGTATATATATTCTATATGAAAACAGATTGATCTTTTGAACTGGCAGGGTAGAAGGCAACTCTGCCACACACTGCAGTTAAAGCCCCCACTTTAGTGCACAGTTCCACCCCTTCCATCTGCATGCATGACACATTAACAGTATTTAAAGGTAAACGAGGCACTTTGTGGCAACCACAGCCATCGTTATAAACATATTGCACAAATTTTCTAGAACTAAACATGTAACTTGTACCCTACTTTTATTTTTTTAAAGCTGAAACATTTGATGCTGCCAGTAAACTCCACGTAAGTTTATAACCTGTGCCACAGCAAAGAATGGTGATGCTATTTATTCAACTACCCTTTAACAATTATGGCAAAAAATATTCAAGAGGAGCTACAGAGGACTTGGGATGGTACAGGGCCCAATTGTAAGCTTTCTTAAAAGTGATGCCTTCAAGTAACTTCAGACATGTAAGCGGCTGCACATCCAAAAAGTCTATGAAAACATTCCAGAAACTCAGAGATTACCTACAGAATGCATTTCAGGCTAATTATGAATACTGTCATAAATAAAGTTTTAATTAGGACTCAAAAACTTTCAGTCATAGCAATTCTTGTCAAATTCTATGGGGATGGTAACTGAAATAAAGGAGAGTAGTATGTATAATATATATTTATATATATATAATATATATATAAAATGCCATTTTTCCATTTCCAATGACTACACCATAAAATGTAAGCAAGGCTTCTCAAAAACATTGAAACATTCAAAATCAAAACCCTCATTCAGACCTTCACATTCCAAAGGAAAAATAATAACAGTGCAAAAGCCCATTATAATGTCATTATTTATGACCTGGCCCTCCATGTTACATATCAGAACAATACAAGTTATGTTTTAATATACTGTGCCCAAAACTGTAACAAATAACAGTAATAATAACTATCTTCAAAACATCAATGATTTTCAACTTAGTCAACAATTTTCAGCTTTTACGAAAGGTGGCATATAAATTCCAATGGTGAGATCTTAGGAACAGTTGTCTCTAACCTTACCAATTTAATTTATGAGCAGTCAATCAATTCTTTATATAACAATGTTTAAATATAAATGTGTAAATCCTAAGAGCTTTGTTAAAAATTTAAAAATTTTATTTGCTGAATGAAAACTGATGAGGTATGGAAAACATGTCAACATTATTTACTAAGAATATTTTAGATGAAGTTCTGCCTAATCTATTTACCATCAAACTCTATAAATGCTGCTTTAATAGGTCCTATGCAATCTGTATTTGTAAATTAGCTAGGTCAGACCACAGCTAGTGAACAATTTCAGCACCAATAAGTTATTGAAAATGAGATTTTACACCATTAAGAAATAAATTGGCTGGATATTCAAATGTTTCAAGGGCAAGCTATTATTTGAAAGACACCAAATTTCTGGGGGAAAATTCTTTTTTAAATAGTATCTTCACATTAGCTTTACATTAGTAGTTGTACTCTGCTTAAAATAGTATGCAGTCTGGGCATATCAAATATATGATACTTATGTGAAAAAGAAGCCCTAGTTCTAACACTAGCACTATCAAGAAATAATTCAACACTGCACCTCTAAAAAAAAAATCTATTCTTTCAATAGCAAATTGTTAAAAGCATTATGTGGGACAACTTCTACTGAAAAAGTAAATGCCTTATTGTTTGTGCAGTGTTGAAATTTACTGCAACTCTAATTTCCTTTTTAACACAAATAATGTCCTTTTAAATATAAACATTATATGTATTCAGTATTCAAGTAAAATTCCCTAACAGTTAATGACATTTAAAAAATGTGCAAAACTGCAAAACTCATTGTAATAGAATGTGTAAGGTCAAAAGGGTGGAACGGCTGACAGCTATTGGACTGAATAAGTGCATCATAAATCTTTAAAGAAAAAAAACTGCTTACTGTAGGATCTCAAATTGAAATTTCCTGTGCAGCATTACGAAACAGTTTATATTTAATGAGAAAAAAGAAGCTTGCAGACAGCACATGAAGCATCCACAGCAGGTATATGATTGAAAACTAATTAAAATATGTGTAAGTTGTTGACTGATGTAGGTAATAAGAGCATCTTTTAGCACTGGCCTTGATTACACAGGAGATGGAGCATTCATTACAATTGAGAAAACATATTTAATAAATCATTGTCAATTTTTATAATGTTTCAAGCCCATTCTTTGTTGATAGCCTCCACATTTATATGGTTAAGTCATTGTTGCTGTGTTTCTTATCTATGACCACATTAGTTTTATATCCCTTCATTTGTGGATTCTTAAGATGTTGTGCAAGGTTCATTCCTGTACCCCAATACAGATTCACTCCCTCTAGCTGCCTTTTCTAGCACCAATATGCTTTAAAAAAATAATAAAATGCACAAACAACAAGCAGTGACAGCGGCCAATTCCTCAAATATCCAGATTAATAACTGTAGCATGCTAAAGAAAGGTGTGTGTAAATAGCTGGAGATGTTACATGGTCCAAAGTCCAGCATAAAATATGTTCCTTTCTGAGCATTCCCTCCATTCCCCTAACTCGAATACATGCATTAGAATGTAGCAAAACCCTTTAGAAACTCCTCCAGCCAACTGCAAACTTATCTGTTGCCACAAGTGCAAAGGGGTAGGATGTGAACCTGTATATCACCACAAAGCTCTGTAGCCACTTCAGTTGGTGACAGAACACACAATGAGAAATTCCTACGTATACACATCAGTCTGTCTCCACGTTTTATAAAACTGGAATAAAATGGGAAAGTGCCATTTTTATTTATCCTAATTGAATTTTAAATGTTCTTTTGACACAAAAAGGTATATACATGACACAGTTACACAATCTTTTTTCAACTGGACAACAAGTGTCAAAACCCTGTGGATGTATAGGGTAAAACAAGGTTGGTCAGGAAAAGAGAATTGTTCCTATAACTGGTAATCTGACACAATGTCCTATTGCCATTAAAAAAAAAAAAAAAAAAAAAAAAAAGGTCCATTTTCAGTTTATTCAAGTTTGTTTTCATGGTGTTTTATCCCTCTTCATAAAAAAAAAAAAAATTCAGACTTTCGTAATTTGTGTATGCTGATCTTCATCAAAAGGTTCATTCTCTGGATCAGAGTCAGTGGTGTCAGAATACCTATAATGATCAGGTTCATTGTCACTAACATCTGGTGTTACAGAAGTTGAACTGCTAGCCTCTGGATTTGATGGCTCCTCGACTGTTTTTGTGAAGTACAGCTTCACCTAGAGAAAAAAGAGGAAGTTTAAATGGAAAATCTATAAATCAGACTAATCTTAAATTACTTAGTATAGATATATACTTTTAGCAGATTCATTTTTAAGTACTATGACAAACATGATCTTTAAAAGGCAGCTGCCTTTTAAATGACCCCCCCTTCTTAAAATTTCTTACACTGTCTTTTCCTATATGCTGAAAAGATAAACTGGCATGTTAATATATATTTTTAATAAGCATTAACTTCAAGCATTAACTAAATATACAAAAGAAATATACACTGAGACTGAAGTTCATCAACAGTTCACAATATATATATATATATATATATATTTTAAACATATTTTATTGATTTTTTTAGAGAGGAAGGGAGAGGGGCAGAGAGCTTGAAACATCAAAGAGAGAGAAACATAGATCAGCTGCCTCCTACACACCCTCCACTGGGAATGTGCCCGCAACCAAGGCACATGCCCCTGACCAGAATCGAACCTGGGACCCCTCAGTCCGCAAGCCAACGCTCCATCCACTGAGCCAAACCAGTCAGGAGCACAAAATATATTTTTATCACAAAATTCAATTCACTAACAATTGAGTTCCAAAAGAATGTTTCACTTACTACCTATCTGAAAATCAATGTATTTTCTGATATAAAAATACTAAACAAATACAAATATTATCCTATATAATAAAAACCTAATATGCCAAGTGTCTGACCATTGGTTCAACCAGTTGCTATGATGCGCACTGACCACCAGGGAGCAGATGCTCCAACCGGTAGGTGAGCTTGCTGCTGGGGTCTGGCAAGACGGGCCGGACACGCCGTGGAGCCCTTCCGCAGTCCCTCCCCAACCCTGATCATGCACCGGTGGGGGCCCTCTACCTGGCCTGTGCCCTCTCACAATCTGGGACCACTCGGGGGATGTTGGAGAGCCAGTTTCGGCCTGATCCTTGCAGGCCAGACCGAGGGACCCCACCAGGGCACGAATCCGTGAACCAGGCCTCTAGTACTATATAAAATACTGATCAACAATTATGTTTAAGATCTCATTAGCCCTAAAAACTTCACTTGAAGGATGGAGAAGTTAACATACAGTGGTTTAAATAGACAGCCAAGGGCCTTACAGGCTTAAATGAAATAATTGTCAGAACAGCTCTACAAGACAGGGATTCCATTTTCAAGCAGAGGAAGCTAAGGCCCAGAGAGATTAGGTAACCTGCTAAAGACCACATATCTAGTGTGATTTAAACTGGAATCCCTTGCTTACTCTATTATATCTACAGCCTCTCCCCACATTATCCAAGAGTCATCAATTTTTCTCCTTCTTTTACATCAACAATCCATAAACAGAGGGAGAACCAAGATGGCGGCATAGGTTAACGCCGGAGTTTGCTGCTTTGAACAACTACTTCAAAAGTGAAACCAAAAAACGGAAGGGACATCACCCAGAACCACAGGGGCGCTGGCTGAGTGGAAGTCCTACAACTAGGAGGAAAGAGAAACGCATACGGACACTCAGAGGAGGCGCAGTGCTGAAGTCAAATTCTGAGGTGCGGAGTGCGCGGAGCGGGCTGGCGGCGGAGGGCGCGGTTGTTGTTTTCAATCGGGAGGGAGTCGCAGACTCTGAGCTCCAGATCCGGGCGAGTCTTTAGGGACTCAGACTCAAACGGGAGAAGCGGGACTGTCTGGCTTCGGTCAGAGCGAGTGCAGCTTTCTCTCCGAGCTTTGCAGCGGGTGCTGGGACTCAGGGAGGCAGAGCCCCTGGGGACAGGACTGAAAGCCACCATAACTGCTCTCTCCGGCCCACCCTGTTGATCCTGTGCGACCCGCCCTGCCCAAGCCCTGCACAGAGGCATTTGCCGGATAGCCTCAGGCAAAGGCTAGATTAGCACCTCCCTAGAGGACAGAAGTTCTCTCACCGCTGACACAGCTGAATCTCATAGCCACTTGGCCTGGAGGTCAAACCCTCCCTGGAATTAGCTACAACAATCAAGATTTATCTATAGGACTGCGAACAAAGACCACTAGGGGGTGCACCAAGGAAGCATAACAAAATGCGGAGACAAAGAAACAGGACAAAATTGTCAATGGAAGAAACAGAGTTCAGAACCACACTTTTAAGGTCTCTCAAGAACTGTTTAGAAGCTGCCGATAAACTTAATGAGATCTACACGAAAACTAATAAGACCCTCGATCTTATATTGGGGAACCAACTAGAAATTAAGCACACACGGACTGAAATAACGAATATTATACAGACGCCCGACAGCAGACCAGAGGAGCGCAAGAATCAAGTCAATGATTTGAAATGCGAGGAAGCAAAAAACATCCAACCGGAAAAGCAAAATGAAAAAAGAATCCAAAAATGCGAGGATAGTGTAAGGAGCCTCTGGGACAGCTTCAAGCGTACCAACATCAGAATTATAGGGGTGCCAGAAGATGAGAGAGAGCAAGATATTGAAAACCTATTTGAAGAAATAATGACAGAAAACTTCCCCCACCTGGTGAAAGAAATGGACTTACAGGTCCAAGAAGCGCGGAGAACCCCAAACAAAAGGAATCCAAAGAGGACCACACCAAGACACATCATAATTAAAATGCCAAGAGCAAAAGATAAAGAGAGAATCTTAAAAACAGCAAGAGAAAGAAACTCAGTTACCTACAAGGGAATACCCATACGACTGTCAGCTGATTTCTCAACAGAAACTTTGCAGGCCAGAAGGGAGTGGCAAGAAATATTCAAAGTGATGAATACCAAGAACCTACAACCAAGATTACTTTATCCAGCAAAGCTATCATTCAGAATTGAAGGTCAGATAAAGAGCTTCACAGATAAGGAAAAGCTAAAGGAGTTCATCACCACCAAACCAGGATTATATGAAATGCTGAAAGGTATCCTTTAAGAAGAGGAAGAGGAAGAAAAAGGTAAAGATACAAATTATGAACAACAAATATGCATCTATCAACAAGTGAATCTAAGAATCAAGTGAATAAATAATCTGATGAACAGAATAAACTGTTGATTATAATAGAATCAGGGACATAGAAAGGGAATGGACTGACTATTCTTGGGGGGGAAAGGGGTGTGGGAGATGTGGGAAGAGACTGGACAAAAATCGTGCACCTATGGATGAGGACAGTGGGTGGGGAGTGAGGGCAGAGGGTAGGGCGGGAACTGGGAGGAGGGGAGTTATGGGGGGCAAAAAAAAGGAACAAATGTAATAATCTGAACAATAAAGATTTAATTTAAAAAAAAAAAAAAACAATCCATAAACATTTGCTCCTGGAACAACAAAGGGGTCAGGAGCACCAACTCTTGTGCAGTTGGAAATTGGTGTATGACTTTCGACTCCCCAAAAACTTTACAGCTATCCCCCTGGTGCCCACCAGGCATTGGTGCCAGTATCCTCCAGTGGATACCAAAACCTGTGGATGCTCAAGTCCCTTATAGAGAAGGGCATAAAACAATGCGTACAGTTGGCCCTGCTGGTTGACTCTGTGGATGCAAAACTCGGGGTTACAGAGAGCTGACTCTATATTTACTGAAAAAATCCTCACATAAGTGGATCTGCGCAGTCTGAACCCATGTCACTCAAGAGTCAACTGTATACCTGATAGCTTCTCATTACCCCTCACTGCCACTACTCTAGTCCAAACCACCACCACTTCTCATCCGAACTAAACCACTGCAACAGTTTCCAATCTTATCTCCTCTCCAGCCTATATATATTAAAGAAGTGGACAGACTGAACATTCAAATTACATCTTTCCTGTGCTAAATACACTCTAATGTCTTCACATTCGGACCAGTGTGCTTTAGTCAAAATGACTTCTTATTTATCGATCCTCAAATACATCAAGCTCATTAGTATCTCAGGGCTTTTGTACCTGCTCTTCCCTCTTTTCTCAGTTATTTGTGTAGCTCACTTATTTCATTTAGGCCTCTAATTAAATGTCACCTGCTTGGAGAGACCTTCTCTAACCATTCAGTTAAAAAACCCACAAGATCATTCTCTATCACATCTCTATTTTTTAAAATATATTTTTATTGATTTCAAAGAGGAAAGGAGAGGGAGGAAGAGACAGAAATATCAAAGATGAGAAAGAATCTTTGACTGGTTGCCTCCTGCATACCCCCTATAACCTGGGCATGTGCCCTGACAGGGAATTGAACCCTGACCTCCTGGTTCATATGTGAACGCTCAATCACTGATCTATGCCAGCCGAGCCTCTGCTTTATTTTTTCATAGTACTTACCAACATGTGATATTGGTTTACTGATAATTAAAATAGTTTTTATTTGTAATCATAAGTATAAAATATAATATTAAAACAGAAAACAATAAAACTAGAGCAAGTTATACTTTAAAAGCTAGTGATTGAGAAAAATGTAGACTTAGAGAAAAGAAAGTAAACATGGATTCTAAAAGACACTTACTTTTAAATACTTTAAAGAAATATATGATCTAAAGGTACTTAATATTGGATCTATTTTCAGTTAATATGTGTAACCACCTCCTTTATTTTATTACTACTAGCAATATTCTTACACTTTTAAGCTATGATTAAGATTGTTATATATACACATGGAATGAAGAAAAAAAGTAAGAATTTTTAAAGAGAGACAGTAGGAAGGTATGGTCAAAACAAGGGGAAGAAGTCAAACAGAGTATGAAATAGGAAAGGGAAATAAAAAAAATGTCAAACCTCCATTTCAGAACCTGGAGAATTATTACCTATGCAGAGAAACGGAAACACACACACACACACACACACACACACACACACTCTCACAAATATATGAAATTAAAACAAACCAAATAATTCCATAATAAGAAGAAACAATTGTAGAAAGGCAATAAGAGGGGAGGATGATGAGAGAACGCCTTTCAGACCACATAAAATTGAAGATAGATTAGAATATGAGAAAGGTATCTATGTGAAGGGTAGGGAAAAGGCTGAGGGTAGAGAGGTGCAGGAAGAGGAAAAGAACTGGAAAGACCAGAGGCAGAAGAGCTTAGCACTTTGAAGAGATGAAGAAAGACCAGTATGAGTGAATCTCAGGGAAAAGGGAGAGAATGTATCTCCAGTTGATGTAGGAGGTAGGCCTGTGCTAAGTAATGCAAATCACTGTAGGGCATAACAAAGACTATAACGTCTTAAAAGTTGTAAATAGGAGTGACACAATCGATCTATTTTTAAGATCACTGTGAGGGACTGAGAATAAATTGGAGGAGTACAAGAGTAAAATCAGTGAGAACATCCCATATAAATTCTTCTCAAATAATTAAGAGTTCTCTTCTACCCTTTACTTCACCCATTTCTCCTTCATATCCCACTTATTTAACTCCTCCCAAATGACTACCTCAAATTTAACCAAACAACAAAGAAATAAGGAAAGTACAGTTTTCATGACTTTTTACACAACTTGAATTTTATTAGAAACTATCAGATTGCTGCTACACAAATATTACTTCTAAATAATATTTAAAAATTAGTCAAGCAAGGCCTTCACTAGCTATACACCTAGAATAAAAGAAGCACACACATAGAGCCACCCACCAACTCCTCAAAATGTTTTTAACTGACCTTAAAATTTGGAGAAAAGTATCGATTGGCCTTGTCTTTATTTGCTTTGTCGAGATCATTTTTTGTTAAAGTGAGTACTAGATATTCCTTGTCATTATCTGATCGCTCTATACTGCAAATACTATCAATTTCTTGATCACATAGACTTCCATTTTCTACTTTTTCTGACGTTTCCTCTGGTCCTGGTATGAAGAATGTATTTACCCAAAAATGAAACATTTTGTCCTAAAAAATAAAATGACATATTTTTAAAAAGAAAATGTTACCTATATTCAACATTTGCCACAAGAAGTCAAAATAACATGTTATTTAATATTTTGAATAAAGGTAAACACAAAGACTAATACTTAGCAATCTGTTATATCTAATTCACATGATTTTTCTTTTCTTCACATTTTAAACCAAAAATGTAATTCCACAAGTTATAAGATAGCTTTAAAACCTTAAGTAAAATATCTCCTTTCTAGTCTAATATTAGCCTTTAAAAATGTTTTGAGTTTGTATGTATGTATGTATTTAAAAATTCAGAAATGGATTTAATTTCCTCTATGTTTCAAAAAGCTATTACAAAATTTACTTTAACAAAAGTTCTTGAAGTATTCAGGTACAACTTCCCAATGAAGCAAGGCAGATACATGTTTACTGCTATGGCAATACAAACATTAAACAGCTCTAGTTTCTTAAGTAACAATGAATGTTTGAAAAAATTCATAATAAAATATGGATAGGAGGGGAGACAGTAACTTTTTTGTTATAAAATGCTTATTTTTAAGGAATCACTTCTTACTAATAATATGAGGTCTTGTTAATCAAAAATGGCAACAGAAGTTCATTACTTCAAACCTTTCTTAACCAACCAAGAAAATGCTCCCTCACTAGAATTTGGTCTGCATGGATCATTTGACAACTAAAGATGTACAGCCTTGTGATACCTTATCTGGTCATTTAAATATTTTATTCTAATTTATCTTTAAGTTATCCCACCCATGAAAGATCTTAAGTATTATATCTTAAATGTCTTTGTAGCTTTTAACAGTACTTAGCACTGTCTTTTAAAAAATATTTGTTAATTTTAATTATTTTACCAAAGTCACTTAATTAGTAACTACACACATATTTTACTTAGAATCAGAAGAAAATAAGCTAGTAATATTCCAATTTCCAAAAACGTGAATTCCATATAAATACACTGATTATACTAAACCTGCTTTTGTTTAAATTACTGCAAACATTTATAACAGGAAGAGAGAAATCACATAAAATGAATGTAAGTAATCCAAAATACACATATAAGTATTTAATCAAATCTTTAATTTTACATGCATGTGTTAATGTAATGCACAGGTGATAACTGAAATGTGAATAAGCACACTCCTAAAGGTACAGGGAAATAGTGATTCAGGTGCCTGTTTGTTTTTAAAAGCAAAATATAAGATTTTAAGTGTACTTGTCTTACAATGAATAGAAGAAAAAATAACTACCTTAATTTTAGAACATTTGCTAGCACTTCTTTGATTTTTTTAAAAATAGTTATCTTCTTTTTATAGGTTTTTACTGATTTTTAGAGAGAGAGGAAGGGAGAGTGATAGAGAGATAGAAACATCAATGAAAGAGGAACATCATTGATTGGCTGTCTCCTGCACGCACCTTCCCCCGCCCTCCCCCCCCCCCCCCCCCGCCCCCAACTAGGGATGGAGCCCACAATCCTGGCATGTGCCCTGAACGGAAATCGAACTGGTGACCACACTGGCCAGCACTTCTTGGATTATTAAAAGATAGTTTTCAAAGTTACTGAAATATATTTATATAGGACAGGTAAGAACTAGGTTTCTGGTGAAAAAATCAGTTTAACATTTTGTGATTTCCTAACTACTATGATTCTAAATAAAGAAAGTTATATTTCTTCTAATAAGTCAAAGTAGAGTTAAAAATTTTTGTAGTAAATGAAACTTTCCCTTATTTTCTTTCAAAAAAAAAGAAAAAGCTAAAAATAAGAAAAACTAAATCAATCCTATTACTGAAAATTTCTAAAAATTGGTAATGTGCTATACAGATGTTTAAAGAGGCAGTAACAATATACAAAAGCTAGTATTTTTGTTCATCACCAATTAAAAATTTTGTACATTAGCTTCATCTTAAATGTTCACTTACATTTTAAAACAAGATAGTTTGTTTTAAAATGAGCTTACATTTTCTAAATATAGATCAATAGGATGCAAACCTCACTTTTTTAAAGCTGTATATTTAAATAATACCACATTTTTTTCATTCTTTATTACTTCCTCTTCATACCTATTTCTCTTCTAGCTAAAACTCGAAATACTTAGTAAATTTGAGGAAGCAAAATATAAAATGACCTAGTTGTAAGAAACAGAAACCAAAATGGGGGAAAGTGGTTTGTGTCATGATACAAGACCATAAAACAGATCTTATTTATACATACAGACCAAGTTTATTTGAAACTCATGATCCCTTGCTAACTTCTTCTCAGGTAATTACTCACCCTTCTAAGAGGATTATAACTGATTTCACGTAGTATGTATACAATCTTTAGTATTTTTACAAAATTTCTTTGTATAACTCAAGTTAAAGGAAATTCATCTCAAATTACATATAACTTTAAAAAGACTTTTGTCTTTTTCCTTCTTACAGGATTATTTACCATTATAATGGCTCATCAATGCCATAGTAAGCAATGCATGCAGAAATCTAACAGAAAAACAATTCTAATTCATTAGATATGTCATAAAATGAAATAAACCTCTTAATATCTCCTTACAGTTTGATTTCTGCCTAACCAAATACTTTACACAAAAGATCTGAGGTTACTATTCAAGGTACAGTTATTTTTCACATTTTTCCCAATAAAAGTACAGTGCAAACCTTCTTTAGCTTGTTCTGTTTGTGGAAGAACTCTACTTTGATGTCACCACACACAGGCAATGGTTGAGGGAACTCAAAGTACATGAACTTGTCTTCCCGACGTGTGGGTCCTGAACTGGAGGAATATATCTTCACCTTGAGCTGGCAGACCACAAAATGAGGATCTGCATGGTTAAATACATATAAGTATCATTTCACAGGAAATGCCTTTAATTAGCAAACTGTCAAAAACTACTTTAATTATTAATATTATCAATATATACAAAATAGTAATTCTGCTATTATAATCCTGATCTAAAACAAATTAATAAATATAAATTAGGTCAAAATGTAATCAATACAAGATTTTCCCTAATCTGAACCTTCAACATAAGGTTCTATTGCTGGCATGAAAGTCAATTCTATTTCAAAAATAGTAAGTCCCAAGATTAGACTATAGTAACATAAAAACTTTAACACTAAAATGATGTTAAAAATGCTTAAAATAACTTTCTGGCACATCTATGAACTGTAAGTTTTAAAAGTTATTTTGCTGCAATATTTTAAAGTCTCTATCATGTAACAAAATCCACAAAATTCAAATCATTACATGTTCACAAGAGGAAAGAAAAATATACTCTCTACAAAGTTATACTAAATTCCATAAACATAAGTCTCAATATTTATAAAAATATTAACCATCATTCATTTTACCTATAGCTCACACTTTATTTTTTAAGGTATATAAAGCCAACATGATGAGAAACAGGAAGGAGAGGATTTGAAATGTCTGCTGCTAAATACAACAGACATCAAGTACAAATTGAAGTGTACCACCCTCCCACCCCCACTTTTCATTAACAAGTATTTTGACTTTGGCTTATGTCTATTTTAAAATAACTGGTGCCCAGCCGGAGTGACTCAGTGGTTGATCATCAACCTGTGAACCAGGAGGTCTCGGGTTTGATTACCAGTCAGAGCACATACCTGGGTTGTAGGCACATACCTGATGGGGGCACGTGCAGGAGGCAGCCAATTAATGATTCTCTCATCACTGATGTTTCTATCTCTCTCTCCCCCTCCCTTCCTCTCTGAAGTCAATAAAAATTAAAAATAAAAATAAAAGAATTAAAATAACTGGTAAAATATGATTTCTCAAAATGTATCATGCTTATGTATTAGCAATGCAACTAAAAAGTAGTAATGACAAAGTATAACTAATTTATGGTACAATGAGTTCACAAACAAGTTCATTAAAAAGAGAGTGACTAGCCTTAGGAGGGTTAGAAGTGGGTTTTGAAGGAAACATGTGAAAATGAGTAAGAAATAAAAGCAAGCTTGCATAAAGTGCATGAGAAATATATATGTGAATATATACACATACACGTACATACACACATAGAAATAAAATTCTTGCACCAAAAGGCATTATCCTTAAAGATGAAAAAAAAATAGTACCCCATTCTTTATCAATAAGACCAACAATTAAGAATAAGGCAAAATGCTATCCAAGCTAAATGAATTTCCCAGTTTAATAAACATCTAGATCATCTATACAATATCTAAAGCAATATGAGCAATCACATAATAAATAGTAGGACTGATCAAAGCACATGTGGTTATTCTAATTTGGATTTGTAAGACATCTATCTTAAGAAAAAGAGAGGAAATATTACACTAACAATCTTTCAACAATTTCTACTTCCTTGATTAAGGACTCAAAGTACAATGAGCCATTTTAAAAGATAAATTTTACTGGGAAGTCTAGCTTGAAGAAACAAATAAACAAGGTATGATTTCATTTCAAAGTGGTGAATAAAAATCAACCAGAATGAAAATGCTTTGTAACCTTATTAATTCAAACTCCAATAATTCAGAATCTGATACTCCTGATTTTAGAACTTTAAAAAGTTAATTAACTATACAAGTCAGATTTCATCTAAAATGTGAATCTACAAGAATTTTAAATTATAACCAATAAGCTAATTACAAATCAGTGTTACTCAGAATTTCTCTCAAAAACTAAGCTAAAAAGTTGTAATAAAAATCAGTGGAGCCCTGACCGGTTTGGCTCAGTGGATACAGTGTCAGCCTGTGGACTGAAGGGTCGGTCCCAGGATCGATTCCAATCAAGGGCATGTATCTTGGTTGCGGGCACATCCCCACTAGGGGGTGTGCAGGAGGCAGCTGATCGATGTTTCTTTCTCATCGATGTTTCTAACTCTCTAGCCCTCTCCCTTCCTCTCTGTAAAAAAATCAATAAAATATTTTACCAAAAAAAAAAAAAAAAATCAGTGGAAAAGATTTCCTCAAATCACTAAAGAAAAATAATTTTCTTTACAATATGAATTTAATATTTTAGATAAGACAAGTCCAACATTAAAGAAAAAAATTTGTAAATCCCTGCCAACTTTGAAGAAGACACTTTCTTTTCACAAGTTTGTTTTCTTCACTGATTCCTCTTATTCCTCTTGAACGCAGATTGTTCCAACTCCCCTTGTCTGAGTCCTCACCATTTCCCTCTGAGCCTTCTCATCCTATAGCCTCACACCACATTTAATTGAAAGGCTTAACTACTATGTCTCTTTCCTGATGCTTCTCAAAATATCTGATATATCCTCTTATCTAAAGATTCAAACCCATACTTTCAAGTGCTCACTGAATACCTATCCTTCATGTGAACAGCTTACCTTCACTTGAATTAAAACATATTTAAAACTAAAATGTCAACATTCATGTCCCCAAGTGAATTATTCACCTGACCAGAACAGAAACTCTTGACAAAATTTTCAAATAAAAATGGCAGGAGAAAAAATAAACTAATTCCATTTTATTGCTCCAGCAAAGCACATCTTGCTTAGAGCAAGTCATATAACTGGCTTCCTTTGTCCACCATTTTCCACCTCTTGCTATCATCACTTTCTACACAACTGTACTTTCAACACAGTTTAGGCCTCCAGCATTATTACTGACACTGTAGTATTTATCATATTAAGTCTGAAATCCTCATTCAAGGTCCTCTAACAGTGAGCCACACTTTCTATTCCTATTCTATTCTCTGTCTCTGTATTTCTTGTCCAGCTCATTTCCTTCTGCTGTGTTTCAATTCCAGCTATTTCCTAATGCCTGTAATACTTCCCTCAGTTTTAATGTCAATCTAAACTATATGCTTTCCCCAGTGTTCTATAATACAGAGCTGGACTTCCTTCATGAAACTGACAATTCCCCAAAACTTTTTCTTAGCATTTATAATTTATATATACAACCTCCCACTTAATCATATACAGCTTTACTACATAGTTTTAAATCAGACTGCATAGAAAATTAGTAAAGATTAAAAAGATTTCAGTAGTCAGTATGAATTAATACTGAGACCAAAACAAAACAAAAAATAACACAATATTTAAATGTAGAAAAGAATTGGTGAAATATTTTAAGAGAAGCAATGTGAAAAACATTATATAAGATTACAAAACTGAATGTTCTCTTCTTTCCCTTATTATTTCTCTAATATTTTATGCCTTTCTTTTGGCTCTTATACTGATATCTGTACTATAGAAAAAGCAGGAGTTTTTTCTTCCTTTTTCCTTCTCTTCTATGAATCTGTTGAGCTCCTAGGTTATATCAATCACCTCTGATAGCTTAGTGCCTTGCATTCAGCAGTTTTCAAAATTGTACTGAGATGACAAAAGGATCAAAGAGGCCCCTTAGAAGCCTTTATCATGCTATATTAATAAAACTGTGGTCTCTGATAAAATTGCCTTGCTCTAAGAATACAGAAAATATTTGATGGAGGTGATCATACCTATCTGACAAAGATAAACAACATCAAGAAATTAATTTCCTAGGTATAAATTAATTTAGGGATAAAAATTATTTTAAATTACATAAATATTTTAAGTTTAGGCAAAACTTAAAGCTAAAAACTAAAACCACTAATGAATTGAGAAACACCACTGATATTAGAATTATTAAAAGAAATAATGTGGTGGTATCTTATCTAGAAACTACAAAACTGCCATTATAAATACTCAAATCTAAATCCAGATTTTCTCTAATACTGCACACACTTTGACTCAACCCTATTCAGTCAATATACTCTAGCCCATCATCATGTCTTATCATTTTTTCTTCTTTATTGTCCCTGTCACCATTTCTATCAATATCTAGTCTTCCTTAAGATATGAAGAAATTGGTCCGTGCTTCAACCCCAGTGAACTGATGAACCCCACTGCCATTCTGATGCTGGATGTGACAGGACAGGTTTTCTAACCATCTAATCACAACTTAAGCTGCAATTGGTAACTGCAGCACAGAATTTTTCCTTCAGAAATACAATTTGGTTTTGAAGACATTAAAACATTGCTCTTGGCTTCTTTAGACCAGTGCACTAAACAACTGAGCTAATTAATCAAAATGGATGTTTCAGAAATATATATATTCCTGCATAAATTTTAAGTGCAATAAATTTCTTTCTAGATATTTTTAAAATATATTTTTACTGCATTCAGAGAGGAAGGGAGAGGGGAGAGAGAGATAGAAACATCAATAATGAGAATCATTGATCAACTACCTCCTGCACACCCCCTACTGGGGTTAGAGCCACAACCCAGGCATGTGCCCTGACCAGGAATGTAAATGTGACCTCATGGTTCATAGGTCTGGCACTCAACCACTGGGTGACACAAGCCATTTTTATATAAACTTCTACATATGCTAAGAAAAGTGTTCCAGTACATGGAAGAATGAGATTTGGAGCACTTACTGCAGGTTCCGCCACTGAACATTGGAATAGTTTCAAACATCATCTTGTGAAACAACAGTGCCACTGGTCTATAATCCAGATGATTCTTTAACAGGTAGCTATAATAATACACATAGCGCCTCTGACTGGGAATAGTTACTCCCTGGTGGACAGAAAAAGAGAAAAGCCAAATTCAAAAGAAAAGTTCCATTATAATTATTTCACTTAAAGTATTGTGGTAACTGGGTTGTACCCATTGAAGAACATATTTACATTAGAAATTTGACCTTAAATGATCAATATTTAAATGCAGCTCATTAACAAAGTAAATCAGAGCAACATCATCTGCCATTGAAATTTACATTTGTCTGATATATTTTTAATAAACTATTTTATAACCTTAGTTGTTTTTATGTAAATCTTTGTATATGATTTATCTCTTTTAAAAGAGACTTTAAAGAATAGGTTATACGCATATTTCAAACCTAGACTACTACCAAACCAGAATACTACCTAGATACCACAACACAAAATATGTAATGTTTTGTTCATATTCTATGCATCAGTATTCTCAGATCATCTTCTCTAGTATGAATTCACAATCTAGATTTCTCAGTTAAAAATGTAATTTTCTACTTCAGTAAACTTTCCACTGGCACTTCTAAATTCAGAAATAATGTAGATTATTTTAATATATAATGTTTGCTTGTAGCTTGGAAAACTACATTTCAGAATGATCACAAGATTATTACAGGAAAGTAATTCACCAAAGGAAGAAATGTGGCTCTTAGGAATGGCTATTATTACAATGACAACATATAACAGCAGTCATTGTATATTAAACGACATGTCAAACGTTTTGCATATATCCCTAACACTACTACAACTCTACCAAAAAGATCCTATCACCTCTTATTTTAAGGATAAACAGTCTGAGCATAAAATAGTTATTTTGCTCCAAACCTGCATCTGAATCTAAATGTGAATCTGATTCTAAAACATTTTTTTAATCCTCATCTGAGGATAGGTTTGTTGATGAGAGAGAGAGAGATATCCATTGGTTGTCTCCGGGGCTGATTCTAAAACTTTTTATTCCCTCATCTGGGTTTTACTAATAGCATATCTAACTATGTGATTAAAAACAATAATAAGACCTTTTTGAGGTCTTATTTTTTCTATTTATAAAGCATCTCCAAAGTTCAGTGGATTATAGTGCTTTAATTCTAAAGAATAATGTATTAAACAGTGGTGCATGAATCACAGAGTCCTTGAGACTAATATGAAGCAGGCCACTGCCATTTTTCTCTCCATACAGCATCCTTTCTCCTTTGGGAAGCTATCATTCTCCCTGCGGTTTGGGGGTGTGGAAGGTGGGCTCTATTCTTCACCTTCAGATATATGTCCCAAGCCTCTGGCCAGAGTGTTTAGTTAAGGAATGGGTACATGCCCTAATCCAGTTAAGCTAGAACTTAATCTAGGAATTTAAGCTCAAATTGTAGATCTCTTCCCATAGCAGTTCCTAAAGCAGGCAGAATGTAAAGCTACTGGGACTCATAACTTGCCATTATATTACAGAGAGCCTACCTGATAATAAAGTATATACAGTACAGAGAAAGGAAAGAGCTGAGAGAGATTCCTGACATCTGTTAAGCATCTAGATCCAGGCCAAAGCCTTTTTAGCGCTACATAGCCAATAAGCAAGTCTCCCTTTAAGTTATTTTGAGTTTATTTGAAATTAAAAGAGTGCTAAGACATTATAATACAAATGCTTCCCCTCCCCTTTTTCAGTTTAAAATAATAAAAGAAAAATAATTCAGACAAGAGAACATAGAACAGTAGAAAGAATACTGGATTTAAATTTAGCAGTATGGTTTTGAGATATACAGTGATACTAAATGACCCAGGGCAGATTTGCAGATCTGTTTTATCATTCATATTAGAATGGGACCAAATTAAATACTAAGGTCCTTCAAGGTATAAAAATCCTATAATTTTATTAACATATAAATTGGATAACAAGGCTTACATACTGTGTATGAGAACACAGTTAAGTCCAGGACAATTAATATGTTAGAAAAAATAAAAATGTTACATTAAGAGTTTTTTTTAAATGTTTTCTTAATTTTTTTAAATTATTGATTTGAGAGAGATATAATTGGTTGATTCTTGTATGTGTCCTAACAGGGGATTGAACTGGCAACCTTGGTGTATCAGGATGATGCTCTAACCAACTGGGCTACTAGGCCAGGGCAGAAGAGTTTTTAAAAGCTGAAAAAGAGGATAATTATAGCTTATTTTGTTTTAAATAAAGAGAAAATGATAAAATTTCATTTGGTTACTATCTGGAGAAATTTAGTATACAGACTAGAAAAAAAATAACCTGATTATGACAGAGCATAAAAATTTATTCCTCAAAAAAATGAGAAAATTCCATCTTCGTGGGTCACTTAGAATAAAGTTAGTATTAATTATTCTAAAAGATTTAAGTTTTCATTAAAGATAAAGCTTATAAGCTACTTACAGAGATCATAGCATATAGGAACTGTCTCTCTAATTATTGCTTTGGGAAAAAAAACCTAAAGTTCAAATATTTTTTTCCTGAAAGTTTAATCAAAGAAAATAAATGTTAATGCATTCTTTACCTGCTACCAACTGAAAGAGAGAAAGCAAGGGGAAAAAAAGGGAACTAGTAGAGATTCTGGGTGAGTTTGCCATATAATAAAAGTTTGCCTCTTTAAATTCAGAACATTTGAAAATCTTTTCTAAATGCATACTTACCAGTACTTATAGGATGTTTTAACTCTTTATTCATCGCTTACAATAAATATTGTGAGTTACTGATTACAATTCTGAAACATAAGTGCAAACACACACATTGTGAGGCACAGGACTAAATGGAAAACCACCCTAGGAGTTGCCCTATGGAGGTGTAATGCAGTTGCCTTCTTACAAATTAGTGAATGAAAGATAGTCTTCCTTTCCTCAAGAAGTTATCTCACTCTCAGAAAACATTTTTCTTTATAGGAGTTATGAGTTGTACTTTGACTTCTACCAAACATTCAGAACCTGAAAGTATTATTTGGACATTACTAACACAATGGCACATTTTATGATAACCTGGCGCCCACCACTCTGGCACCTAATTTGCATTAAGTCAGCTGAGGAAATGTCAAGACTCTGCACCAGATTATTTTGGGGAGAATCTCTGCACAGTCTATAAATTTTCACCAGAATATGACATCTGGCTCCTCTTTCATGGAAACGGGGAGGTAGGGGGAAAGAGAAAAGGGAGGGAAGGAGAAGAGAAGGTAGAGGAGGAGAGGAAGAAGGAGGAAAAAGGGAAGCAGCGTTCTGTTCCTATATAAATGTCACCAGAACACAATTTTATTCAGCCTTCTAATGTTTCTCTATAATTAAAATTAAGAATATAAGCAAAACAACATTAAAGTCAGTTCTAATAAAATTAATCAAACACAACTAAAAATTGGTAAAATGTATGTATCTCCTATAACAGTGGTTCACAATTATAAAAATGCAAACCTACAGATACAACCTAAAAGGAAATATTGGCAAGAGAATATATCCAACAGTAGATGTTTTACGAATAAAAGTACCTTTGATAATCAATTATATTCATTATAACATGCTTCTCTGGAATAATTCCATAGTTGTATAACAACAGCTAAAGCTCAGCTAAGTTCTTTTATGATGAAGTTACAGTCTTTAAAATTTAAAAATATATTATTTCAGCCCTGACCAGGTAGCTCAGTTGATTAGAACAATGTCCTGATACACCAAGGTTGCGGGTTTGATTCCCAGTCAAGGCATATACAAGAATCAACCAATGCCCTAACCGGTTTGGCTCAGTGGATAGAGCATTGGCCTGCGGACTCAAGGGTCCCAGGTTCGATTCTGGTCAAGGGCATGTACCTTGGTTGCAGGCACATACCCAGTAGGGAGTGTGCAGGAGGCCGCTGATCAATGTTTCTCTCTCATTGATGTTTCTAACTCTCTAACCTTCTCCCTTCCTCTCTGTAAAAAATCAATAAAATCTATTTAAAAAGAAGAATCAACCAATGAATGCATTAAAACTTCGTGGCCCATGAGCAGAAGTCAGTATTTTGTGGAAGAGCCACACTCAAAGGGCCAAAGAGCCGCATGTGGCTCGCGAGCCGCAGTTTGCTGACCACTGGGCTAAACCATTACAAAATTTTTATTTGCGCCCAACTTAAAATTCTTGACTAAAGCATGCTACCAGGCTGTTGGCTGTAATGCCAACCAAGCAAAAAAGTCACACAGTTGAATGTGGTGAAGGCAAATACCTCAGAAGTGATCAAACGTATTTGTAGCTTGTAATAGAAAGACTGTTGCAGTATCTCTATCAAACAATTTTTATTCATTTAAAACAAATACATTTTCTATTTCCTAAAACTATGAAGCAAGCCATGAAAGGCTTAGAAATACCACTTTCCTTCAGCATATGACTTCTCAGCTTAGCCAGCTACTAATTTTCATCAAATACATCCATGGTGACATAATCAAAGAAAAAACTCTATTTTAGAGTTCTTTTTGGAAACTTCAAAGGATATCAACATTTTCAGAATGGTGAAGTCTCTTTGGGGGAAAAAAAAAACTAAAGACACTCTCCTGAAGAAATCTCAGTGTTCTGTAGAGACAGATAGTATACCTTAATACCTGGCAAAACATCTGGTTTTGCTGCTTTGGTTAAAAGACAGGAGTTGTGCATTCACTGTGACTCTACTTTGTTCATCAGTATACACTGAGGTGCACGACTCTACCATCAATCCTGAGAGAATTCTTATCTATTGCTGTAAAAGTATTCGACTGCCTCATGAGTGCCAAGCCTTAAATCATAGCCTATGCAAGAGGATTCGTCATGAAAAAATCTACTGTTGTGAAAATTGCCAAAGTCATAAAAGTCAAGACTTTCAATCAAGGGGTCCTTAAAAGGTTTTGTCAAGAAGTAGAAGCAACTTCTTTGCTACACACAAGTTCAATGGCTTTCAGAAGACAAATCTATAGCCAGAATTTTGCTGCCATCAACTGAACTCATTTATAGTTTAACTCTTCATTCTTAAAACTAAAATGTGTAGTCATAATCCTTTCCTTCCCAACATAGCATTAGGCCAGGATCTTGCCAAAAATGATCTTATTAACTAGAAAGCAAAATCAATATGAATTTATCTGCAGAGTCTTAGAAAATTCTTATTTCTTGACACAACACTGTAGAAAGAATCTACAGATTCCATTTGTCCTTTCATTCGTTTTTAAGATAAGATTTTCAGCACTTGTTTTGACCAAAAAAAGTAAGTCAAAACTGATTGGCTATCAAAGATGACAGAAAGGTTGCCAAGTCAAAGAAAATGGAATACTTTCATTTGTTATTTAAAAGCTAAGTAATAGCAGCCCTTTCATTAAAATTTACTATTGAGCAGAACAAATGCTTAATTTTGGTTAATTTGTAACACTTAGATTTAGTTATCATTCTCAAAAAGTGGTCACTGATTTTTTTTTTTAAATCCTCACCTGAAGATGTTTTTATTGATTTTAGAGAGGAAGGGAGAAAGAGAGAAACACTGATGCAATAAGAGGGAATCATCAATCAGTTGCCTCCATTCACACCCCAACCAGGGATCCAGCCTGCAACCTTTCGGTATAGGGGACAATGCTCCAATCAACTGAGCCACCCAGCCAGGGCATAGTCACTGATTTTTGCATGGGGAAAAAAAAAAGGAGAAATAATTCTTAAGAAGATTTCTTTCACATTCTATGTTTAAAAAATAGTTTTCAGTGCAGTTAAAATCTGTTAAGAACAATTTTATGGCCCAGCTGGCGTGGCTCAGTAGCTGATCATTGACCTATGAACCAGGAGGTCACAGTTCGATTCCTGGTCAGGGCACATGCCCGGGTTGCGGGCTCGATCCCCAGTGTGGGGCATGCAAGAGGCAGCCGATTAACAAGCCTCTCTCATCACTGATGTTTCTATCTCTCACTCCCTCTCCCTTTCTGAAATCAATAAAAATATATATATATATTTTTTAAAAAAACAATTTTATGTTCATGTGTACTATGCACATTTTGAGAGAATATTTATAGCTTTCACCATTTTTTTAAAAGGTGTATAACATGCTTTGAGAGCTTCTAGCTTAAACCTAGTGTTATGGTGCCACATTACACAGCTTCTCTATTTTCTTAAATTCTTCTTACCTGATTTCTTTTCCACTATCAAAATGGCTGCTGCTCATCAACCCTGTTTTAAATTTCTACCACTGCTCCTGCAACTGTTATTTTAATTTTATCCACTTCTATATATGGTTTTCTTCCAATTCAACCTCTTTTCCTGTGCTGCCCTGCATTTACTCACGTCAGTGAAAAACAATTTACCTTCTATGATTTTAATCAGCAGAAGCAAATTTTCTCTACATGATGAAAGGATGAAACAAAGTAAACATCTCGGGTCCTCCGCTCTGGAATTCATTCTAGTGCTATTAACCCAGGGTACACACCATATCTATAATAATTAAAGTGTAATATGCTAATTAGACCAGACGTCCTTCCAGACAACCTTCCGGATGAAGCGAGGCTGTGAGGGAAGCCCAGGTCCCGGAGGGAAGCCGGTGCGGAGAGCTGGAGAAAGGAAGGCCTACTCTTGCACAAATTTCATGTATTGGGCCTCTAGTACAGAAATGTAAGTCAATTTATCATAACCAACAGTCACCAAAATCATGCACTAATATAATTTTTAAACTACAACCAATAAACAGTACTTTGGCATCATTAGATATAATTCAAAAAAGTCACAGACATATACAACAAGAAAAAGGAAGGGGCAAAGGGATCAGGAATCAATGTAACTATGCAGTTGAAAATAACGGATATGATCACTTGTGTCTGTTTTGAAGTTGAATTAAAAAGAGAATCTCCCTGGCTTAAAAATTATTATAACTAGAATAAATTTTTCACATTAAGTTTTATCTCCCTCAATAGAGGCTCTTTAAAATGAGTTTTCCCATCTATCTTGGAATGGTTTTGGTTTTCCCTTTTTGGAGACAGAGGAATGTACAAAATTCCTTTGCAAGAAACATTTTGCCATATTTACTGTACAAAGAAATAAATCTCTTGAAAAATCACTGCAAAAGTTCTCCCAAGAGTTCACTTTTGCTTTCAAATTTACCACACAAATTAAATTTGTCACTGATTTTCAAGTCTTTTGTCTTCTGAATAAAAGAACCTCTGACTAATCTTAATTACTTAAATTAACATCCATATCAAAAAAATAATCTTTATCTATTATAAAAGCAAAGATCACACTTTACTAGGTAATGGCATCCAAGTTATTATCTAAACACATTTTATTCTCAATCAAGCTTCACAAATATCAAGCTTACTTTTGATCAATGTGCAGCACTCTTAAATGCTCTATAAGTATTTTGAGACTATGCAATACAGTTCATAAATAAGATTTGCTATCATGTCATAAAAATACTAGCAAAAAAAATAAATCAAAACATTTCAATCAGTTATTTGCTCACATAAAAGTTAAGGTAGTAACTGATTTAAATGTTTAGGAGAAAGATATAAGGTTACCAGCTTTTTTTAAAAAAATTGGGTTTTCCAATAAATTCTTAAATCTAGGAAGAGGAAAGAAAAGCAAATATAACCTACCTTTTTGTCTCTGGTCCTTACTTCCCCATAGAAATCTAGGGCCTCTTGTGCCTTTAAAAATTTGCCCCGATGTAACAAATATGCACAAATCATTACACCAGTTCGTCCCTTTCCAGCTTTACAGTGAATTGCTGCAACATGATTGTCGTCTTCACTTAGCCATTGGTCAAGATCTTCACAAAAGGGTTTGATAAGTTCTAGTTGTGGTGGATTATGGTCTTCAAAAGGATACTGTGCAACTGTGGTTAAAAAGAAACCCTCAGAATAAGAGAAAAGTCTCTTCTGAATTGTTTATTAAAAGTAAGTTAATTTTAGAAATGCTACGTATAAGCTTTACCGATGTTTGAAAGAAAAACTTAACTTCAAAGAAAAATAATTTATTGCCTAATAACTTTCTAATTTTTTAATAGAAGTGGTCTCTCGTTAACTCTTAAACGTATCCATTGGACAGGGAGGCCAAGTATTATTTTCCCCACTTTATGAAGCAGGAAACTTTGCTATGAAGAGGTAGCACAGGTCACAACATATCAGAGGTGGAGGTGAACTCAAAATGAAATGTCACATAAACATCTTGTCAGCACTCCGAATTCATTTTCTAATAAAAGAAGTAATAATACTTGTGATAATGCATCACCACAAAACATATTCAAAAGAAAAATTAATAAATCAACAATAGCAAGGATTGCATAAAGGATTGCATTTTAAACTTCATGTAATAAAAATGCTAAATGTGTTATTTCTAGCAAATGTTACTGTTGTATACACTCGACTTTAAAGGCATTTGTAAAAGAAACTGAAAAAACTACTTATAAAAAGTATGTAATTGTAGTAAAGTTCATCAAATGAAGTTTTAGGTCTTTTCACATGACTTATTAAGAACCCAAAACTTTTCTGTATCCTATAGTCAGAGCACAGGTTTTTTTAAACATTTGTCTACAAATAGGACTTTAAATATATCACAATTAAATTTTATCTTATTAGTCTCTGCTCAGCTCTACTCTATTAAGATCCTTCTATATTCTGACAGCTAATGTACCTAATTATCCTGTGTCATCTAAATATGTTAAAAAGTATGTCTTAGATCTTCAATCAAGTCATAATGTGGCACAGGATAAAATCCATTGAGTCCTTGGTTGTGATGGGCGCTCTTCTGGTAGACTACAGCTCCCAATAACTATACCTACCTCTCCAGTTACAGTGTGTCATGAGGACAACTTTCACTTAGTCATCTACCTGACTACCATCATTCTATTTTCATTTCTCCAGTGGTACACAAAAACCTGTTAAACATCTAAAGCTAGATAAACCTCGACTAAAACATGCTATGTCCAATAAGCAGTAGCTTAAATTTGCCAAAAAATAAAAAAAATAACATTCTTAGTGATTATACTGACTCTCACCATTAGTGCTTCTAGATTTTCAGTAGGCATCAATGGCAAATACATCAATTGGTAGCTCATGGCACTCACTTTTAAGAGCATCTGCCAAATTTCTCAACTTTCCAGTTCTCTCATGCCTCAAGGGGTTCCACAAAAACAAATGGAAGTTTTTGTGGGCTCTGAGATAGAACTGACTATACCTGAAAAATAACTCATTTAAAGCAGTTCCCTGTTCTCACCTTTCAAGTTCCCCTTACCCATATTTGTTATACCCTTTCCACCTTTTAAATCGTGCTCCTTAATAGAGTTAAATTGTCTGTTTTCTCTGTACAATCTCTTACTACTACACCAAATACCTCCAAAAAGTATATATAAACCCTACCTTATTCTATTGTTAGTCTAAAAATTTCTCCTAATTCTTAGTCCTTTCTGCAATTTGGTTTTCCTACTATTTCTGGCAGGTTTATATGGCGCCTGTTTCCTAAAACACGACAGCCAAATTATATTTTTCAATTTTTTTAATTTGACAAATATTAATCTCACTTAATAATTGAGATGATCATTATTGCTATGACAGTAAGATTTACTCTATTAGTTTTACATTATTTAACATAATACAGTACATTTATACCTACCTCTGCAGTTAAATTTGGCGGTATCATAATGTCTTTCAGCACATCTAAAAGAGAAGTTTAAATTAGATATAAAGTTATCTTCTACAATTGAGAAAAAAGTATGATAGTAACAAACATTTTCTGAACTTTATAATACCAAGCATTATGTTAAGTGTTTTATATTAATTATTTCTTTTAAGCCTGTGAAGTAGGTTCTGTTATTATCCCCATTTTACAATTAAGAAGACTGAGGCTTAAAATGTTAAGTATATGCAATTTGCTTACAAAACTTGTGATGTCACTAATATATAACAGTGTAAATTCAGCTGCATCTATACCTTCAAATTTTCTTTATGGAAATTTTGCGTGCTAAAGGAGTTTAATAACTGTTTTTAAGATCATCTTTACTTCACAGTTGAGCATACACCATTTCCTCAAACTATTATTTTAAAAGACATGTTAAAAATAGTAAAATTACAAGTGCAAAGGAAAAGTAAAGAATCAAATGATGCTAATCTACTCAGACACAATACTTATTAAACTTTTTAAAAAACCAGACCTTTCTCTCTTTAGATAAGCCAAAGGTCATCTTTTTCAATACCCTCTCAAGTTACAAATTTTAACTCAGAGTAAAGAAACAGTAATAAGTAAAATCAATACAGAATAGTAAATGTTGAGTTAGCATTATCATTGGTCATGCTCAAACTTGTCTTTTGAATAGTAGTGACATGTTTGTTATCATGCACTGGCTTACTCATGATTAATAGGCCATGTTTATAAGCATCAATAGGCTCAGAAAGGGATACCATATATTAGTTTGTGGTCAACAGCATTCTGGTAACTCCAATTACTAACCAAATTATATTTTTTTAAATTTTTTATTTTTTAAAGCAAATACAGATCCATAGACCCTTAATCCACAATTCCAAAATCCCCAAAGTCTGAAACGTCTACCATTTTTTTCTTAAATTTATGGCCAACTGGATTTATGATATTGTATGTAGTCCTTAATTAATACACTTACCGTAAAGAGTCAAATATTTCATTCTAGGTACTGTTCCAAACCCTACTGGGGGTGTTATAATAAAGTATATGCTTCCCTGTTACCTTTCTGAAAACTGAAGAAATTCTGAATGCCAAAACACAACTGGCCCAAGAGTTTCAAATAAGGGATTGTGGACCTACATTTTGCGTTTGGAAATCCTGAAAATATCTGTATAGTTTCTCTACTTTAAACAGATTTATACCCATTGAACTAATTATAAACAAACTACAATTCACTAGTTTCTGACTGGTCAGACCTGAAATAAATAAACTTTTATATTACTGCTTAAAACAAAGCTTTTCCATTTTAGCTTATTATAATTTAGTAAATTGAGTTTTGCTAGAAAATTTATTCAGGAATGACATATGCACATATACTCATTCTTGCAAAATAATTTCATACACATATTAAAAGACATGAAAGGTAGAAAGAAGAGGACTGGCTATGAAAATTGTCACATTGCACACTTTCTTTGGTACAGGTTAAAGAAGCAACATGGTCAAAAGTGAAGAATCCATAATGAAATATTTCATAAGGAATCATGTATACAAGATAGGGCTTAGGAGGTAAGGGGGGAGGTATAAGTTAGAAAACAATTCTAAGAAGCTGGCCTCATAATAGCACAACAAAAAATAAACATTTTAGGTTTCATATAGATTCAGTTCTCTACAATTCCCATTCTTTCTCAGAAGCTCAAAATGTTTGCTTTGACCAATAGTGCTTATAAACTGATTCTTAAATATTACTGTTAAGAGGAAGAAATGGAGGGAAAGTGGAAACAATGAGCTACTAAATGTCTACTAGATGCACATAACTTACAAAGGGGTTTCCATGTTTTTTTATTCATCCTCACAACCATATGATAATAGTTAATATCATCTCCATTTTATATATGAAAAAGCTAAGATTTAAAAGCACACTAAAAAAAAAAAAAAAAAAAACTTGCCCCAAACCAACGTAAGTAAATGGAAGAACCAGAACTCAAGCTATAATTACAAAAGTCAAACTTTTTCTCATACTGCTCCATACTCTCATTTATAATAAAAATTGAAAATAGTTTTAAAAACAAAATTTAGTCAAAGCCTGTCTTCCTACAAGAGCAATATCTGGCACAAAACAGCCAACAAATAGTGATGATGAAAACATGAAAAGGCTATGAAAATTTCTACAGGCATGGATAAGGAATGTGTGAGAATAAATACTGGGGCTGGTAGTGATGAAAGTGATCTGGGGAGTGGCTGGTAGAGGAAGAATAAAGATTTTCTTATTTAAAACCTTCTCTGATACTGCATATACACCCTCAAAAACACACACACAAAGTTTCTTGTAAATTTTTTGCAGTATGTTATGAAGTCTCTCAACAAACCAAAATTGAAGATACATAAAAATAAAGCAAATGGGATTTGACTAAGACAAGTGTTAGAATTAATGATTTATACTGCTTTATAATTAAAACTCGACTTAAAAGATATTTTATCATCACCTTATATTGGCTTATATGAGACAAGAGAAATGAAGAGGCATTGAAAGGGATTTTTATGAAACAGCGAACAGAAAGTTAAGAAAGGGATAAGATTAACAGGAAAAGCTTCCTTTGAAGTAAGACTTGACATGGAATCAGGTAGGCATGTAGGTATCTTCTGTAGTCTCTTGAATGGAGCTATCCCCATCTTACAAAAGAAAACTTAATTGATAAAAATTAACCACAGCTAAATGTTTACCACAAAATAATGGAGAGGTTTGTTTTTTTTAACCACAAAATAATGGGAGTTGTTTGTCAAATAGAATATATAGTATCCAGTGAAACATTTAAGTTTCTCAAAGGCAAGAACTATACTATGTCTTCATTCCCTATCTCCCCACTCCTCCCCTTATTCCCACCAGAATACAGATTATACAGAGGAACACTCAAAAATAAAATACACACACTTGCACAACTAATTTACTAAGTATCAGTATTCCTGAACTGGGTAATAACTGATTAAATTTGTCCTTCCTTAAAGTAACTTACTGAATGCTTAATAGAGGTATGAACAGATACAGTCTGTTTATACAATAAGAACTCTTAATATTGCCTGGTCGGCATGACTCAGTGGTTGAGTATCAACCTATGAACCAGGAGGTCATGGTTCGATACCCGGTCAAGGCTAATCCCCAGTGTGGGATGTGCAAGAGACAGTTAATCAATGACTCTCTATCATCATTGATGTTTCTATTTTCTATCTCTCCCTCTCCCTTCCTCTCTGAAATCAAAAAAAAAAAAAAAAAATTCGTTTAAAAAATAAAAAGAACTCAATATTACATTGAGAACTCCTCTTCATCCATATATGTCAGAAAGTGCCATAAAAAGTTTCACATACTATTAAATTCAGGTACATCTAGTACAAATATTTTAATATCTTTCAATTTATATATGTTTGTAAAGATATATATCACTTAATTAATATGCTTAAAATTAAGAAATAAAACAGAAACATCCACTGCTTGCCAGAATCACTTATCCTGAGCCAGAAATATAAACTGGGGTAGAAAGCAGGTGAAGACGACTGAAAAGTGACATCAGAAATCAAAACATGCTACAACTGGGTAACTCTACAAACTTCTGAAAGTAAGTAAAAATAGGGGAGGTTAAAAACAACAACAACATAAAAACGAACAAACAAAATAACCCAGGAAGGGAACATTGGCATAAACAGTGGATGGTCTGCTACCGTGTGTACCTGTGTGAACTTATTCAACTCACTAACTTCTCTAGGCCTCAGATTCCCCATCTGTAAAATGAGGTTGGACAGAATGATCTCTTGCAGATACTTTCTAGTTCTGAAAGTCTGATTCCATTAAATGGAGTGGAGAAAGGGAGTTAAAATATATGCACCAAAAGCTACTCTCAACAAGTAACAAGAAGACAGTTCATTAACTGGGGAGTCCAACGTTCAAAAATACAAAAACAAACAGGCAGTCAAGTTCCCAATGCCAACTTTAACCATAATAATGTTAAGTGAAACGCAATACTGACAGTACAAGCCTAAGTCCTAAATTCTGGAAGCAGGAAACCACTGCATACACGAATGAAAAGAATTTCCTTTCCTATCTCTGAACATAACGTTAAACTCGAATAAAATTTTGAAAAAGGAAGAATTTATCTTTAGTATCTCTTTCTACCTTCCTTCAGGGACTCTAAATGCCCAATCCTGAGAGTCTTAGCCTGAAGTGACTCATTTAATGGATTCCAGCTTTTGACCACTTCTTGTCCTGTTTTTTTGCCTTTCTTTTTTTACTTAACTTCTAAATCCAGTTGTTAAAATAGTACAAAGCTTTGTGGTTTTTTATTTCCTGCACAGAAACCCTCTGGCATCTGAAACAAGGACTACTGTAGGAAAAGTTAATCAGGAAAAGAGGATGATACATGTACAGATCATTTGTAAGCTAGGGCCCACCTAAATTTGTGTCTACAGCACCTTTTACTTTCTTCCATCTTGTCATCTACTTCTACCACAGCCTACACACACACACACACACACACACACACACACCATAATTTGACCATAATGAATTATATGCCATATTATGCCAACAAGTTTCTCACATGCCATTCTCTCTGCCTGCCATGCCATTTCCCCTCCTACTAGGCCTGTAGGTCAACCTCTACTGATTCGTTTCATCCCAGCTCAAACATCCTTTTTGTGTGAAATCATCCCTTTGGAGTACAATTACTATTTCGTCTGTTCTCTACACAGTCTCTTCTATATAAGAGTTATCTCTTCTATAATACTTTACCTTGCACATTACACTACAGCTTACATGAGAACTAGAACCACATCTTATTCACCTTGACCCACAACATATTTTATCATGTCGAACGTGTCAAGTACATGATAAATGCTTCTTTGTAAATCTGAAGAAATTAGTGAAAACTCACTAGGAGAAACAATATTGGTGTCTACTTCACTCTCAGGTCTTATCAGATCAGATCCTCAATTAAAGCTAAAAAAAGCAACATCTCACAAGCCAACAGACAGAGAATCTTTCATACTTGTTGGTAAAGATTTAAATGCTCATTGAAGGTAGACAAGAATCTTGTCCTTACATTTGATAAATAAATTCTATAAACTGTAACAGTGAATTAGTATAAGTAAATTCAGATTTAAAATTTTCCTGTTGCATAATTTATATAGATCACATAGAAAAAATAAGAGCCAGGGAGAAAAATAACACATATTATATGCCATTGTTTAAAAAATAGAAAATAGTCATATTTGGGGGAAAGAAAAATAGTCTTCAAGGACAGAAATGGTTAAATATTTTCTTCCCATTTTTCTTTAGTTCCTTTTTCCCTTTTCACATCTCTAATCACAAAGTCAAAAGAAAAAAACAAAAGGTTAAAGATAAAGATAAGGTGAGCTAGGTGTATCAAATGGGCAATTCTTATATTCCTCCCTCAAAAAAAAAAAAATGACCCAATTCAACAATTTTAGGTAACTTATTTATGTTATATACAGTTAGAGAATACCCTAAAAGCTGTTTTAATCAACTGACTTAGAAACACAGAATAAACAAAATTATATTCACTGTGGAGCATACCTCCTTGGAAGATGTCATTAATGCTTTAACAGAAGTTCTAATGTGTTTTACACTTCAAGTTACTACATGGCTATCGGCTCAAAGATGGGCTAAATGCCAAGTCATTTAAAGCACATTAAGTAACATAAATCTGTGCCAACACTGTTTTACCTCATCACTATACTTTCTAAATGACCTAACAATGCTCTCTATCAAACTTCTTGAACTGAAGGTTTTAGGAATACATTCTGTTCAAATATACCTTTAACTCTACCTCATTCTAAGAAGAAAATAACTTTCACTTAATAGTTATTTTAGAAGTATTTGGAAGCATACAAAAAAGAAAATATACTTACAGATTGTATATCTTGTAATGGTTTTTATGCTTTGAATCCAAAAACCTTAAAACAAAACAAACAAACAAAAAGCCACCATTAACAAAAATGAGCTAACATTTGAAATTACATTAATATTATTGAGAAAAACCAAAAGACAGATTCTATTTTTCCTAACCTCAAATAGCATTTAGGAGAAATAAATAAACTCCAATAAATATTCCTTCATTGGGTTAAAACTAGTAATCAAGTTATTCTTAAATAATTATTACATTACACAGATTTATACAATCTGAAGTAAAGCCATAGCTTCTCATAGGATGAATATTTTCATAATCAGCCTACCATATTAAGAGATAACTTTCTTAAAGGGTAGTATTAGCATTTAGCTAGTTACCTAATTCATACAGATTTGCAAGAAGTAGTCACATGCAAGCAAGTAATCTTAAAAATAACCCTGAAAGCCATCATTTTTTTCAAACTAAAAACTTTTGATATTTGAAAGATGTAAGTAGAAAATATTAACTCTGTAATAGTTTAAACTATTACAAAGTTTATTAAGAACTTTCACATATATATTCTCATTTGATGCTCACAAACATATGAGATAGAGCTTATCCATATTTTACAGAGGGAAGTAGGTATCAAAGAAATTACTGAACTTGACCAAAGTCATATATAGTTAATAAGTCAAAGAATCAAGACTAAAGACCTCTCTCTCAAAATAGTTAAGAAACTAACAACAGCAACAACTACAGGCAACACAAGAACTTATTATATGCCAGGAACTATGTTAATTAAGTACATAATGTATATACATTTGTTTAATCCTATGAGGAATTAGAAAAGTATAAGTCTGGGGAAATATCTGGATAAATAGAATAAAAAGACAAATGGAAAACAGAAGGTATGATTTTAAAAGATTTAAAGTCCAGGAGGTCCAATATATGAATAGGAGTTCCAGAGAAAATAATAGAAAAGCACAGAAAATTCAAGAAAAATAGCCAAAACTGAAGGACACAAGTTTCCAAACTGAAGGACACAAAGGCTATCCACAAAAATTATGAAAATAGACCCAAATAAAGGCATTCATATCATAGTGAAGTTCCTGAATATTGAAGAGATAAACATTAAGACTTTAGACGCTACTTGAGAGGAAATAGATTTCATAAAAAGAATCTGGAATCATGACATCGCCCCTTTTAATAGCAACACTAGCAGCTAAAAAAAAATTGGGCAAAACTTTCTTACTCTGAGGGAAAATTATTCCATACCAAGAGAGACTATAAATCAAGTGTGAATATATAATAAAGACATTTTTAAATAAGCAATGTCTCAAATAATTTTGCTTCCTGTATATTCTCTCTCAGGGAGTTACTAGAAAATGTGCTACACCAAAATAATGATGGTAAACCATGAAAGAAGATGACAAGTTCCAGGAACTGAAGAGTCAAACTCATGAGAAGGGAAAAGAATGATGGTGAAGGAACACCTCAAGCAGACAGCATTACATCAAGCCTAGAGAACAACTAATCCAGATTAGGGCAGACCAGAAGACTCCTAGAGAAAATAAATCGATGCAGTATCAAATGTGCTGAAACATATTGAGAGATTTATATAGCTGGGGGCAAGTTTAGAATGAATTAAAGTTAAGAACATAGAAACTAAAGTTAAAAAGAAAGAGGGGGTGAAAGGGCGGAAAATGAGTTGTAACTCCAGGAAAAACAAAACATGCAAATGATAGCTTTGCTGGGTAATGTAGTGTAGGTCCTTGCTTTTCATCACTTTGAATATTTCATGCCAATCCCTTCTGATATGAAATGTTTTTGTTGAAAAGTCAGCCAGCAGTCTTATGGGAGCTTTCTTGTAGTTAATTGTCTCTCTTGCTGCTTTTAAGATTCTGTCTTTAACATCTGCCATTGGAATTATGATGTGTCTTTGGGGTTCATCTTGTTTGGGACTCTCTGCACTTCCTGGATTCGTATGTCTATTTCCTTCACCAGGTTAGGAAAGTTTTACATTGTTTCTTCAAAAAGGTTTTCAATTCCTTGCTCTCTTCCTTCTGGTTTCCCTATGATATGAATGTTGGTATATTTGATGTTACCCCAGAGGCCCCTTGAACTATCCTCAATTTTTTTTTAAATTCATTTTCATTATGCTGTTCTGATTGGGTGTTTTCTGCTACCTTGTCTTCTAAATTGCAAATTCAATCCTCTGCTTCATCTAATCTACTATTGATTCTTTATTCCTGTAGTCTTCATTTCTGACTGGCCCTTTATGTTTTCTATCTTCATTTTTATGTTTCCTATCTTTTTGTTAAAGTTCTCATTGAGTTCATCTACTCTTACCCTAAGTTAATTGAGCATCCTTAAAACCAGTGTTTTGGCCCAGCCAGTCATAGTGGCATGGTTGAGCATCAACCCATGAAGCAAAAGGTCCCTGGTTCAATTCCAGGTCAGGGCACATGCCCAGTTGTGTGCTTGATCCCCAATACTGGGTATGCAAGAGACAGCCAATTAATGTCTCTCTCTCTCATCAATGTTTCTATCTCTCTATCTCTCACCCTTCCTCTCTATATAAAAAAAATCAATAAAAGCATTTAAAAAACAACAACAACACTGTGTTCTGAACTCTGCATCTAATAGATTTCTTATCTCCATTTTGTTTAGTCCTTTTTCTGGAGTTTTGCTGTTCTTTCATTTGGGAAATGTTTGTCTCCTCATTTTGGCCGCCTCCCTGTGTTTGCTTCTATGTATTAGGTTGAGCTACTACATCTCCCAATCTTGATAGAGTTAGCCTGGGCACAAAATCTCCTTGGTCACCTGAGCTGAGTACTTACTTCAGGTGTATGTATCTCTTTGTGTGGATTGTGTGTCCTCCTGTTGTAGCTGAACCTTGCTTGCTGTTTGTACTTCAGTGGGAGGGATTGATTCTCAGGCTGACTGGCTGTGAGGAATGACCACGGTTATAGCAGAGGAGTTATTGTGAAGAGGCTAACCCCATGAAATAGGATTTGCTTTAGTGGGGCTCTAGTGCCTGTAGAGTCTGCCATCTGTATGTGAGATGGGTGTGTACCCTGGTGTGGTCGGAAGCTGGCCAATATGTGTGTTAGATCTGGGAACTTGTGGGAAAATGCTGCACACCCTTTCACTGTCTCTTTTACCCTCTTTATCTTCTACATTGTTATACATTTTCAATTTTTAGTTTTGGACTTTTCTTTAAACTGAGGTAAAATTCACATACATTGAAATACACATATCTTAACCCTTTGCGGTCGTATTAAATTTAGACATGGGTGTCGTACTGGTCGGAATTAATTTCCATTAAAAGAGCAGTGATACATAACATGCAAGATTATGAAGGATAAACAAGATTTATTAATTCTTTTTTGGAACTACGTCACTACTAGTAGAATCACTACAAACGTTATCACTTTCTACGTCAGAGTCAGTATTCAAGGTGCCAAAATAAAACTCTTCATTGTTACTTTCAGATTCGCAGTACACTTCTTTCGGTAATTTTCTTTTTGCCATTTTGGAGTATTATTTTGAAATATCTTAACAAGTGAGAATGCCTAATTACAGTTAAAAGTAATTTGTAAAGCTTTATTTGAAATTCTGCGAATTATCTTCGAAGCTTGTCAATTTCTTCACTCTCAAAAGGCGACTGACTCGCCACGGTGTTTTGCATGGCGAGTGTGGAACCACTGCGTTTGTTTATACTGAGTTTCGATATCTCCAATTTGTCGGGGCAATGTTTTGGTTCGTGACAAGGTTGCTCAGACACTTAAGAGCTTTCAGAGAAATTATGAACTGATACATGAATGAATAGAGTTAAGATTCGTACGGTTCCTTGCTGTGGTGGCTGAGAGCAGACATACGACCAGAATGGTAAAAAAGCTTTGGTGGCTGAGAGTAGACAAACGACCGCAAAGGGTTAAGGGTACAATGGTACAATTCTATGAGTTTTGTTAACAACCACCCCAATCAAGATAAAGTACACTTCCCCCACCCCAGAAAAACTCCTTCATAACCATTTGCCCTCAAAACTACACCAAGCTCCCAGGTAGCTACCAATATTCCCATAGATTAATCTGGCCTTGAATTTCATATACATGTAATCATATAATATGTATTCTTTTGTATCTGGCTTTTCACTTAACACTAGATTGCCCAAGGAAGTCATTTTGACTGCTTTTTAATTTCAATTAGAAAAACAATTATGTATATAAGGACACAATGTCTTAGAATTTTGTGACTTTTTGTACAACATATAAATGCGTTTATTAATAATTGTAGTTACCTCCCCCCTCCTTCATTTCCGGTATATATATATGTGTTATGCCTATATTGCCCAAAAGCAGTCATTTTGACTGCTTGGGAAATTTTAAATAATCAAATGACTCTTATTATTGAATTGAGTAAATTTCTTATATGACCAGTTCGGCTCTGTATTGAAATAACAGTTTTCATTTTTTTTCGATTACCGTCACATGATAACATACAAGTACATGATAAATTGTCGATACTTGATAAGTTGCAGTTGCTCAATAAGCTAAACTAGTACTTGTTATTCGAATCTTTACGCAGTGATACTTGTTCTAATAAGTTGTTTATTTTATTTCTTTTGCGCCCTAAATTCATGAAAGAAATGTCGAATAGAAGTGAGTTATTGGAAAAGCTAAGGATCGTAAGTGAAGAGTGCTCCGATATTATTCTTTCACAATGCAGTCATTTTGACTGCATTTGGGCAATATAGGTATATACTAAGTTTCAGTCTTTCTAGTGTTAATCTAACGTTTCTCATATTTTTCAATTTATTCCATATATCAATAATTCATTCTTTTTATTGTACTATTTCATTGAATGAATATAACACCATTTGTTTATCCATTTTTCTCTGATAGATATTTAGGATGTTTACAGTTTGGAGTTATTATAAATACAGTACATAAACATTCTTGTGCAAGTCTTTTGGGGGACATATGCTTTCATTTCCTTTCATTAAATAATAGCTAGGAGTAGAACTGCTGGGTGATAAGAGTATAAAGGGTAGATATATGTTTAACCATATGAAAAACCACTGAATAGTTTTTCAAACCAATTGTACCATTTTACAATCCTACCAACATTTCAAAAGCATTCCAGTTGCTCCACTGGCACATCAACATTTGGTGCTAGTTTTTGTTTGTTTGTTTGTGTATGTGTTTTTTTAAACCTTCTAATGGGTATGATATCGTAACTTGTTGTGGTTTTCGTTTTCATTTCAATGATGACTAATGATGTTAGGCTTATTTTCATTGGCTTATTAAACATTTGTAATAGCTTCTTTTGTGAAATGTCTATTCAAGTCAATGGTTCTTTTTCTTCAAATGAATAATGTCTTCTTATTACTGACTTATGGGAGTCTTTTATATATTCTGTGTACAAGTCCTTTGTCAGATATATGTATCATAAAAATTTGCTCCTGTTGACAATGTCTTTTCCTTTTCTTAATGTCTTAATAATCAACAATTTTAAATTTTGATGAAATCCAACATACTAAATTTTTCTTTTGTTTAGAATTTTGTATCCTCTCTGAGAAATCTTTCCCTACTCCTCAAATTCATAAAAATATCCTCTACATTTTCTTCAAAAAGCTTTATACTTTTAGTCTTTTCTCAGTATTTTAATGTGCTGAGGGTAATTGGAATGACCAAAACAAGCAAATAACTTGAAGTGATTATAAAATTTAGAAAACAACTCATTGCTACTTGCCATATCTTTCTCCATGGGTTGCTTTTGAGAGAAAGTGAGTAAGCAACAAATGATCTGCAAAAAAACTTTCTCACAAAAAGCATAAAATGTAAATGTGAGCAGGAAAAAAAGGTCTTTTGGAGGGTTAACAGTTCATTTTTAGTTCATTCTAAGTCTGGTAACTTAAAATTTTTAATCTAATACATAAACCAACGCTACATTAATAGGGATATACACATATCATTGCCCAGCTCCAGGGAACACTATCCACATTTGGCAGCCATGCATACATATTAAATTGGAGTCTAGAGGATAAGCTACATACTAAAGTGGTCATATTGGTTATCATTAGTTTTCAGAGACGGAGATGGAGGTTTTCACAAATTCACTTTCAACACTTCTACAATTGTGTTGTTAAAACATAAGCATATGCTACTTTCAAGAGAAAAAATGTTCTGTCCTATTCTATTTTCCAAGAGTACAGAATTGATGAAGATTATCCTATCTAATAAAAAAGAAACATGGTAATTAGTGTATGTCCGCTACCCTTCCCAATGGCTAATCAGGGCGATATGCAAATTAACTGCCAGCCAAGATGGCGACTGGCAGCCAGGCAGCTTGAAGCTAACATGAGGTTTGCCTGCTTCAGTGATGGAGGACTCCAACGTTCCCCGCCTGCCTTGCCGGCCTCTGAGCTTGCAGTTTGAAACACAGTTACAAATATAGAAGCTAAACAAAACCCCAGAAACCTGCTTTCAGCGAGCCGGGATCTCAGAGCTGGAGTTGATACAGTTTTCGATTATAGAACCAAAACAAACCAGATACCTGCTTTCAGCAGCAGAGGCCTCAGAGCTGGAGTCAGAGCTAAAGCTGGCCCAGAATAAAAAAGAAAAAAAGGAGCAGTTGGGAGCTTCAGTCACCCGCTAGCTTGAAACAGCCCTCAGCCCCTCACCCAGACTGGCCAGGCACCCCAGTGGGGACCCCCACCCTGAAGGGTGTGTGACCAGCTGCAAACAGCCATCATCCCCTCATCCAGGTTGGCCAGGCACCCCAGTGGGGACCCCCACCCTGATCCAGGACACCCTTCAGGGCAAACCAGCCAGCCCCCACCCATGCACCAGGCCTCTATCCTATATAGTAAAAGGGTAATATGCCTCCCAGCACCGGGATCAGCGGAGCCGCGAGGCCTCCTGGCACCGGGATCAGTGTGACAGGGGGCAGCACCCAAACCCCCTGATCGCCCTGCGGCTCTGTGTGCGACAGGGGGCAGGAAGACAACCTCCCTATCCGCCCTGCTCTGTTCGTGACAGGGGAAGGCGCCCCAACCCCCTGTAAGCCCTGCTCTGTGCCTGATAGGGGGGAGCTCCCCAGCCCCCTGAAGCCCTGCGGCTGTGTGTGTGACAGGGTGTGGCGCCCCAACCCCCTCCCCACGGGCCCTGCTCTGTGTGTGACGGAGTAGAGCCATAACCTCCTCATCGGCCCTGCCCTGAGTGTGACAGTGATGGAGCCCCAACCCCCTGATCAGCCCTGCTCTGTGGGTGACAGAGGGCGGCGCCCCAACCCCGATCCGCCCTGCTGTGTGTGTGACAGGGGGCGGTGCCCCAACTCCCCTATCCGCCCTACTCTATGAGTGACAGGGGGGAGCTCCCCAACCCCCTGATGGGCCCTGCTCTGTGCGTGACAGGGAGGAGCTCCCCAACCCCGATTGACCCTGCTCTGTGCGTGACAGGGTACGGAGCCCCAACCCCCCTGATGGGCCCTGCTCTGTGCCTGACAGGGGGCAGCGCCCCAACCCCCGATTGGCCCTGCTCTGTGCGTGACAGCACCCCAACCCCCTGATTGGCCCTGCTCTGTGCGTGACAGGGGGTGGCGCCGCAACCTCCCCATCAACCCTGCCTTGAGTGTGACAGGGGGTGGTGCCCCAACCCCCCAATCGGCCCTACCCTGAGCGTGACTGAGGGTGGCATCGCAACCTCCCGATCCGCCCTGCTCTGTGCATGACAGGGGACGGCGCCCCAACTCCCCAATCGGCCCTGCTCTGAGCCCGACCAGGGGCTGCACCTAGGGATTGGGCCTGCCCTCTGCCACCTGGGAGCAGGCCTAAGCCAGCAGGTCGTTATCTCCCGAGGGGTCCCAGACTGCGAGAGGGCACAGGCCGGGCTGAGGGGCCCCCCCAGCCCCCCGAGTGCACAAATTTTTGTGCACCGGGCCTCTAGTGTGTATGTGTGTATATATATATATATATATATTTAAATTAGAAAAAGTAAGAGACAGAGTTCTTCAGAACAGAGAACTGAGAGATTGACCTAAGCCATTATGCTCAATTAATATTTTGACAAAGGAGGCAAAAGCATACAATGGAGTCAAGACAGTCTCTTCAATAAATGGTGTTGGGAAAATTGGACAGATACATGCAAAAAAAATGAAACTAGACCACCAACTTACACCATACACAAAAATAAACTCAAAATGGATAAAGGACTTAAATGTAAGATGGGAAACCATAAAAATCCTAGAAGAAGCCATAGGCAGCAAAATGGTAGACATTTGTCGTAGCAATATCTTTACCGATACAGCTCCTAGGGCAGGGGTGGGCAAACTTTTTGACTCGAGGGCCACAATGGGTTCTTAAACTGGACCGGAGGGCCGGAACAAAAGCATGGATGGAGTATTTGTGTGAACTAATATAAATTCAAAGTAAACATCATTACATAAAAGGGTACGGTCTTTTTTTTTTTTAGTTTTATTCATTTCAAATGGGCCGGATCCAACCCGCAGGCCGTAGTTTGCCCACGGCTGTCCTAGGGCAATGGAAACTAAGGAGTAAATAAACAAATGGGACTACATCAAAATAAAAAGCTTCTGCACAGTGAAAGAAACCATCAACAAAACAAGATAGCCCACTGCATGTGAGAATATATTTGCCAATGTTATCTCCAATAAGGGTTTAATCTCCAAAATTTATAGGGAACTCATAAAACTTAACAAAAGGAAGATAAATAATCCAATCAAAAAATGGGCAAGCCCTAGCTGGTTTGGCTCAGTGGCTAGAGCATCGGCCTGTGGACTGAAAGGTCCCAGGTTCGGTTCTGGTCAAGGGCACATGCCTGGGTTTCAGGCTCAATCCCCAGTGGGGGGCGTGCAGGGGGCAGCAGATCAATGATTCTCATCATTGATGTTTCTATTTCTCTCTCCCTTTCCCTTCCTCTCTGACCCAGTAATCCCACTTCTAGGAATATATCCCAAGAAAACAGAAACACCAATCAGAAAGGATATATGCAGCCCTATGTTCACAGCAGCACAGTTTACGATAGCTAAGATTTGGAGACAGCCTAAGTGCCCATCAGCAGATGAGTGGATTAGAAAACTGTGGTACATCAAATATCACATGATCTCACTCATTTGTGGAATATGAGCAATATAAACTGATGAACAAAAATAGAACCAGAGTCATAGAAGCATCGAACAGACTGTCCAACCTATAAGAGAAGGCGGTGGGGTGAGGGGGATAAGAGATCAACCAAAGGACTTGTATGCATGCATATGAGCATAACCAATGAACACAGATGGGGGGGGGGGTAATGTGCTGGGAGGGGTGGTGGCTGAGGAGAATTCAATGGGGGAAAAAGGAGACTTATGTAATACTTCAAACAATAAAGAATTTAAATTAAAGAAAAAGAAGCAGACTTCTTTTTATGTGGCAACAGTCCTCCTTGAGAAATAATTAATTTTAATGAGATTCCTATTTATAAAGATTCCTGAGGCTTTTCTTAATTACATCTTCATCCATACTAAACCTATCTTGAGGACTTTTAAAAAAAGTATTGGCACACACTATCACAAAATCACAAATCTGGGTCAGAAAGGATAGCCAACAAAACAGAATAATGTGTTAAAATGCTGGATATGCTATCTTTTTACATCCCTCCTAGAGCCTTTAGCCATAGAAAGTCCAGTCTCTAATTTCTCGATACTTCTTACGTCACTTTAGCTAGGTAACTATAATGTATACTCAAAGCAAACTTTTTATTCTCTTTAAAATTTTAAATATTATTTATTATATGCACAACTGCTGAGAATTTCTGCTTCCCAATTTTTTATTTTTCTATGCTCCATTTAAGAAGTATTAAGAACTTACTAAATAGTCACTGGATTCCTTAAAAATAATTTTTTAAAAATCACTTCAGTTCTAGAAAAGTATTAAGATAATCTTTCATAAAATTAAATATCCTACAAAGTAACAGTGATTGAAACAATACAAGGAAATACAATAGAGATGGCAAATAGGCATCAAATTGGTGGTGGCTTATTGAGATGCAATAGTCAGGCTATTAAAAAAACATCGAGGTTGGAGACTGAGAAAGAATATCATGATTGGCTAGCAATATCTGTCATTAATGAGAGAGAAAATATAAAAGTTTTCACCCTATTTGCCATTTATAGAGAAAATTAATACAAATTTATGGGTAAAATTCAATAAAAAGTAATTTTGAACATGCTGCAAGGTATCCTTTAAGAAGAGGAAAAAGGTAAAGATACAAATTATGAACAAATACACATCTATCAACAAGTGAATCTAAAAATCAAGTGAATAAATAATTTGATGAACAGAATAAACTGGTGAATATAATAGAATCAGGGGCATAGAAATGGAGTGGACTGACAATTCTCAGGGAGGAAGGGGTGTGGGGGCACGGGAAGAGACTGGACATAAATCATACACCTATGGATGAGGACAGTGGGGGGGGGGGGTAAGGGCAGAGGGTGGGGTGGCAACCAGGTGGAGGGGAGCTATGGGGGGGGGGGAAAGAGGAACAACTGTAATAATCTGAATAAAGATTTAATTAAAAAATATATATATATTAAAAATAAGAAAAAAAATTGGTACATTTACACCACGGAGTACTATGCAGCTGTAAAAAAGAAGGACCTCTTATCTTTTGAGACAACATGGAGGGACCTAGAAAGTATTATGCTAAACAAAATAAGCCAGTCAAAGATAAGTATCACATAATCTGACTCATATGTGGAATCTACAGAACAAAATAAACTGATGAACAAAATAGATCCAGAGAGACATAGAAGCATGGAACAAACTGATGAATCTCAGAGGGGGAAAGTAGGGTGATTGGGGGGGGGGGGCGGCAGAGAGATTAACCAAAGAACTTATATGTATACTAGAGGCTCACTACACAGAATTAGTGCATGGGTAGGGTCCGTTGGCCTGGCTGGTGATCAGGGCCAATCAGGTCCCCTGCCTCCGCACCTCCTCCTTCCCTCACTGCCTGTGTGCCACCACTGTGCGGTTCCCTGCCTCCTCTTTCCCTCGCTCCCTCAGGCCCCGCCATGCTGGTGGTCGCCCGCTATGTTCTGCATTGCCCTCTGGTGGTCAGCACACGTCACAGGGAGTAATTGAACTCCTGGTCTCCCGGTCTAACTCCTGAGGGGACACTTTGCATATTAGACTTTTATATATATAGATGTGTATAACCCATACACACAGAAAATAGTGTGGTGAAGGCTTGTGGGGAGTGGCAAGGGGTGGAAAGGGTCAATGGGGAAAAAACTGACATCTGTAATACTTTCAACAATAAATTTTTTAAAAATAAGGAAACAAGAGGTAACACCCATGATTGCCTTAATCTCTGCTCGAAGGCTCTTTTCTGACACAGCAGAAAGAAATGAAACAAAGGTTTCACTGAGGTAAACAGGGTTCTGGGGTGCTAAAGCACCCAGAATTTATAGAACAGGGTAGCAGAAAAAAGGGGATATGCAGAAAGGGGTTATCAGAAGTCTGTATGGAAATTCACCTCAGGACCTTGGCTAAGGGTTGGTCTGCATACATGCAGAATCTGAAAGTATAACAGAGATGACACTGGAGATAGCACAGTACTGGGAGGTTTTCTGGCCCAGCCAGAGTAGAGAGATTTCACTGAGAACTTCAGGTATTCAGTTGGGACCCCAGAAAGGCCACACCTTAGGAGTAAGGACCACACCCTAAGACAAAAGAGAAAACTGAAATAGGCCTGCCTCAACAAAGAAAACTAAGCCTCACAGTACCAGAAGATTAACCGTTAATTTAAATGCCTGCTAAAATAAAACTCAGGTATGAAAGAAAACAATAATCCAGAACCCTTAAATGAAGTATCAACCCATAATTCCTACAACATATCATCCACAACATTCAACATATAGTTAAAATTTACTAGTCATGCAAAGCAGGAAAACATGACCAATGACCAAGAAAAAAAAACAAAAGCAGTCAATAGAAACTGACTCCAAGACAAACCAGATGTTAGAATCAGCAGCCATGGACTTTAGAGCAGCTACTATAAATACATACAAGGATGTAAAGGAAAATGATTATAGTAAGTGAAAAGCTGAAGTCTTAGCAGGGATGTAGAAACTATAAAAGACAGAAATTCTAGGCCTCAAATGTACAATATCTGAAAAAAAACAAACTACTGCATGGTCTCAACAGAAGATTGGAGACTGTAGAAGAAAGATGTAGCAGGTTTATTTTCCAAAAATGATTCCATCTCCCATCCCACATGCTCTTCAAACAACATAACCTTAACACTTCTCCCATCATGTGATAGAGTCTATGGTTCCTCCCCCTTGAACCTGGGTACACCTTTGTGATTGCCTCAACCAAGAGATATGGCAGAAGCGACATTAAGTGATTGCTAAGGCTAGATCATAAAGATGCCATGCACCTTCCACCTTGGACTATGGATCTTGGCACCAAGTTTCCATTCTGTGAGGAAACTTGACTATGTGGAAAGACACCTTGGAAAGGCCAAGTATAGGGGTTTCTGGCCAACAGGCAAATGAGGACACAGACAACAGCCAGCATTTACCAGACATGTGAGTGAAAACGCCTTTAGATGACTCAGCCCCAAACTTGCTAACTCATCTCTAGTCACTGTCTTCCCAACTGTAGAGCCCCACACATTATGGAGCAGAGATAAGCCATCTTCACCACACCTCCTCTGAATTCCTGACTCACTAACTGACTATATACGTATATGTATCCTCTAAAATACACACACACACATACACACACACACACACACACACACACACGTACTGCTAAAAATTCTATAGAATTAAAATGGAATACCTAAAAATATTCTATTAACTCCAAAGAGGAAAGAAAAAGAGGAATGAGAGTGAATGAATGAGTGAATATCACACAACTACATAGAAAGATGGTAGACTTAAACAAAACATTATCAATAATTACATTAAATATAAATGGACTAAACACTCCAATTAAGAATGTCAGTGATTATAGAGCAACTTCAAAATTGACTCTGATTATATATGAAATATAGTAAATGTTTACATATTCTGGCTATACAAGTTGGAGCACTCTACAGGCAAAATAATATACTATTCAATGTTCACATCTAAAGATTATATTAATCAAATGCTGGCTCTCTATGCATTACTACCACGCTACTGAACTAACTACTCCAATAGAAGGAAAAGGGTCTGAGTTGCAAGGTAAGTTTTATATTGACTCTGAAAAGGCCTAAGAAATTCAGTTATTACTTGGTGAAGTTACTGTGGTAGATCAGGGTCTGATCCCCTACCTCTTTAGACCTCATCTCATCAGCATTTTACTGGTGCTTTTTTTCAGGGACAAATTCAAATTCATGTTATATAACTGATTTATAAATATCATAATGACCATAACCAAAACATATTTACTTGAAAAACCCAACTGACACTTGAACTAAATTATTCATATTATCACCAGTTCAATATCTCACCACAAGCAGACCTTTGAAAAGTGAAATCAGAATGCTGCTGATTAAATGTGGAATCAAAAGAAAAGAGTTAAGGTAAATGAAGCTATTTTTAACAGACTAACATTCTGATGTTTCTATCTCCACAACAGGAATGGTCTTGTCAAAAATATGAAGTTCAGCCCGGCCGGTGTGGCTCAGTGGTTGAGCATTGACCTATGAACCAGGAGGTCACAGGTTCGATTCCTGGTCAGGGCACATGCCCGGGTTGCGGGCTCAATCCCCAGTAAGGGGACATGCAGAAGGCAACCGATCCATGGTTCTCTCTTATCATGGATGTTTCTATCTCTCCCTCTCCCTTCCTCTCTGAAATCAATAAAAAAATAAAAAATAAAAAAAATATATGAAGTTCATTGACTACATTCATTTTCTTTCCCTTGGCCATACTTTTTCCATGTTGTAATAGTAACTAATTAATCCTTCATTCCACTGAAAGGTTTTATGTAGACAAACTAGATATATTCCACTGGGTTAAATCCAAGTGTTACTGTAAAGTCCAAAAGTCATTCTGTTTCTTAAAGGTCAATTTGATGTACCTTTGCTTGGCATTGGGACATACTAATACTAAAGTTTGTATACTAGTCATCAGAGCTTTGTATCATTTTCAATTGCTTGGGAAATTGATAAAAATTCATCTAACAAATATTTATTGAGCACCTGCTATGTGACAAGCACTACTGTAGACAGAGGGCTAAAAAAAACCCCAAGTCTGACAACCACAATCCTAACAACAAATGGTTCAAGCAACTTGAGACAAACCCAGCAGCAAACCCTCTTTTTAAGGTATCCAGTTAAGAAAATAGCCTAAGGCCCTGACTGGTTTGGCTCAGTGGATAGAGCTTCGGCCTGGGGACTGAAGGGTCCCGGGTTCGATTCCGGTCAAGGGCATGTACCTTGGTTGTGGGCACATCCCCAGTGGGGAGTGTGCAGAAGGCAGCTGATCGATGTTTCTCTCTCATCAATGTTTCTAACTCTCTATTCCTCTCCCTTCCTCTCTGTAAGAATATCAATAAAATATATAAAAAAGAAAATATTCACTTTAAAAAAAGAAAGAAAGAAAATAGCCTAAGGACATTGGACAGCTCCTACTAATCCAAAAATAGGTATAAAAAAAAGGGGGGGGGAGAAAACATTTGAAAAGAAAAAAGCAGCCCTAGCCAGTTTGGCTAGTGGATAGAGTGTCAACCTGCGGACTGAATGAAGGGTTCCAAGTTCGATTCTGGCCAAGGGCACATGCCCGGGTTGCGGGCTCTATCCCCAGTGGGGGGCGTGCAGGAGGCAGCCAGTCAATGATCCTCTCTCATCATTGATGTTTCTATCTCTACCTCTTCCTTCCTCTCTGAAATCAATAAAGAAATATATTCTTTAAAAGAAAAGAAAAAAGCAAAATAATTACTTACTACATTTTTCTATAGCTACACTATTTGGTAACCATTTATTTCCTCTGCTGAATTTATGTTAAATCAACATTTGCTCTTAGAACTCTAACATACCTATAAAGACTACTACTAAAACATAAAATTGAATTGTTTTTCTTTTCAAGACTCAAATAATCTCTGCCTTAATAGTCCCATTAATACAGACAAGCTCCAAATATTCTAGTCCTTAACTATTTTCTCCTAGTCATTTTCAGGATCTCAGAATTAAAATTAATCATCTATTACAAGGAAAATAAAGTATCTTGTTGAAAATCGTACTTTTAGCCGAAACCGGTTTGGCTCAGTGGATAGAGCGTCGGCCTGCAGACTGAAAGGTCCCAGGTTTGATTCCGGTCAAGGGCATGTACCTGGGTTGTGGGCACATCCCCAGTAGGAGATGTGCAAGAGACAGCTAATCGATGTTTCTCTCTCATCGATGTTTCCGACTCTCTATCTCCCTCCCTTCCTCTCTGTAAAAAATCAATAAAATATATATATATATATATATATATATATATATATATATATATATATATATATAAAAGAAAATCGTACTTTTAACTCTTGCCTGCTTTCTCCTGTTACCTTGAGTTAAATAAAAAAGCAAAAATAAGAGCTGTATATTAAATTCTGCTTGAAGATAGTGATCCTCAGTACTAGAGGGAAAAGAAACAAGTGACCTATAACCCACTGAAAAAATGCAGAAGGCTATTAAAAATATGAATAAGAAACTGCCAAACATCTCTCCAAAGAAGTTGTATCATTTTGCATTTTTTTACCAACATGTGTGTGAATTTCAATTGACCTACATCCTTGTCAACCCATTAGACCTTTAAGCTTTTAGCCATCCCAGTAAATATCAAACAGCATCTTACTGTTTTAATTTTACTTTTTTGCTGACTTATTTTGAATATCTTTTCTTATGCTTATTGATCGTTTATATATCTTCTTTTGTAAATGCTTCTGTTCACATATTTGCCCTTTTCTTCTTGGAGTTGTCCCCATGAATTTGTAAGAGCATCCTTATACTGTGTGGAATTCAAGTCCTTTGTCAGATATGCATTGTGAATAATTCTCCCAGAATATGTTTGCTATTTTATTAATGGTATCTTTCAAAGAAAAGAAATTTTAAATGTTAAGAAAATTTTAATTTGTCTATTTCTTCTTATAATGCTTAATTTTGTATGTACTAAGAAATCTTTGACTAAATCAAAGGTCATAAAGATCTGTGTTTTTATCTAAAAATGTTATAGTTTTACATTTTACTTTTATATTTCTATGTATAATCCATTTTAAGGATATTTTTGTCTATTATGAGACGTAAAGGTTAATTTAATGTGCATACTGACATCCATTTGTTTCAGCATCATATGTTAATAAGAGTATCTCTTCCCTAGTAAATTATGTTGGCACCTTCATAAAAAAAATGTATATGTTGGTTTGTCTGGAATTTCTATAATGTTCCACTAATCTATGTCATATGATCCAGCAATTCTACTCATAAGTATTTAACCAACAGAAATGAAACCATATATCCACAAAAGTCCTGTACATGCATGCTCCTAAGAGCTTTGCTCATAGTAGATCCACACTTAAAACAGCCCAACTGTCCATCAGAGGTGAGTGAATAAATCATATCATAACCATAAAATAGAATAATATTAATCAATAAAAAAATTACTGATACAAGCAACAACAGGGATAAATTTCAAAATTACTATGCTAAGAGAAAGAAGCCAGACACGAAAGAGTACATACTATATGACTGCATTTATATGAAATTCTAGGACAGGCAAAACTTATCTACAGTAAGAGAAAGCAGATTTATATATTTCCTAGAAACAGGATTTGGGGCCTGATTACAAAGAGGCAAGAGGAAACTTTTTATCGTAACAGAAATGTTCTAAATCTTGACTGTGGTGATGTTTACATGGGGTGCATATATATGTCAAAAACTCACTAAACTGCACATTTTAAAGGGGTACATTTTATTGCATATAAGTTATAACTCAATATAGTTTATTTAAAAACAATTTGATAACTATCAATTTGTAAAATGCAACCCACTTCAAAAAGATCTCAAATTTATTTTGATTAATATATAGAGATGACAGAAGGAGCACATCATCTTTGGGAATTATAACTTTTTAGAATGAAAAGCAAAACAGCATTGTCTAGAATACCACAGTCCAAAAGACCTTTCCACAGTGATGAAAATGCCACTAGCCACATGTAAATACTGAGCATTAGATACGGACCGGCCGGCGTGGCTCAGTGGTTGAGCATCAAACCTATGAACCAGGAGGTCATGGTTTGATTGCCGGTCAGGGCACATGCCCGGGTTGTGGGCTCGATCCCCACTTGGGGCATGCAGGAGGAAGATGATCAATAATTCTCTCTCATCAGTGATGTTTTTTTCTCTCCCTTTCTGAAATTAATAAAAATGTATTCCAAAAAAAAAAAAGAAATGTGACCTAGTACAAATGAAAATGAATAAATCTATTTTATTATAACTAATTTAAATTTAAACATAAATAGCTGCATGTGGCTAAAAGCTACTATATTGGAAAGCACAAGTCTAAAAGTTATACAGGTATGAAAAAATCCACTGGAAGACAATATATAAGCCTATTAGTAAGGTAGTAGAAATTGGTATATTCCTGGAAAAGAGCATAAAACTGAAACAGAGGAAAAGATACAATAACTGGGGTCTTCAAAATTGTCGAAATATTTTTAACTATATTCAGTTTTTTAAATCCTTGATATGCTTAATTTTCTTTTTTCAGTAGGTTAATAAAGAAGGGAACTACAACACTGGACATATTTCGAACTAAGAATGAAGAACAAGTTTGAGTGCAAATGCCAGGAAACGGAGAAAGTGCTCATATAATTTTAGAGTTCACGTCAGAGAAGGGAGGAAATACTGGCGTAGTTAGATATGATACAGATCAGTAAAACGGATTTGAAAAGCTTCATTTAAATAACAGGCTATGAATTCATAACTCAAAAATCAAAAAGGAAAGACTGTAACTAAAATTCTGTATAAACAATTACAAATGGCCCACAAAAGAGGAAAAAAAAAGTTATCTAAGAAGACCAATCAACATAGCTGCAAAGAATTTACCCACAAAGTTCAGATTTAAAAGGTACATATAATAACTAGGTGGGGGAAAAGGAAATAATCACAGATGAATATAAAATAGTGTACATAAAAGAACATAAAAATTGTAAATACAAGAGAAAGGGCTTGGACTTGGGGAAATGTTTAGACCAGAAAGAACAATAAACAGGACAGAATTCCACAAGTTAGACAGCTGTGTAATGCTAGAGGCAGAAAAAGAGCAGGAAATTCCCTTTTCACTTCCATCTTCGCTGTCCAAGAGAATGTTGCTCTGATTCATATTTGTAAGGAGGGTGATTTCAAGAGTGGTGAGTGCGCTACATTTCTCTAAATTAAAAGCATTTTCTAAATTGCTACTTAAGCAAGACTATTTCTTAAGGATGTTTCTTAACAAACATCAACAGAAAAATCTTTGATATTCCATGATTATATATATTTGTAAAGCAGATAATAAGCAATTAATAATTCAAAACAGAGATAGTCCACCAAGCTCTTTATCACTGCTTCATCTGAATCTTATAAAATTAAAATGGCAAGAGAGGCAGGGCATTATAAAAATGTCTAAAGAAAAAGTACCATTAATTTTCTTATTTTTCAAAGAGATCATAAAAATCAGACAGGGCGGGGGGGGGGGCGCCTTAAAAATAAATAAATAAATCAGTTGAAGATGGGGTCAGTACACACCTACAAACCAAATATGTAAGGCCAATAAACATCACAAAGTTGCTTACCCCTCAATTGAAGAAATGTACTAAAAAGTCAAATTATAACAAATTGCAAAAAGTTTAAGTTTGATAATATTCAGTTTGTCAAGGTTGTGAGAGGACAACACTCTGTTACATGTTGGTGAGAATATAAAATGATACCATTCTTGAGGGTAAAAGTTTAAAACACAGACCCACTGGTCCTAGCAACTCCACTGCTAAGAATTTACCTTAAAGATGTACTTGCAAAAGGATACCAAGATATACATGTGAAAAGGTTTTTAGAGCACTGTTTTAAATAGCCACAAAGTGGAAACAACCCAAATATGTATCAGAGGAGACTATTTATTATGGTATGATAAAATGGAATAAAAAACAGCCAATAAAAGAACCAATTATATCTTCTTGCCAACATGGAAAATTCCTAAGTATGTTAAATAAAAACAAGTAAGATGCAGAAGAGTATGCAGTATATTCCTTCCCATTTCTTTTTCTTAAAATGCAGGTATAAGATGAAGACAACTTTTTAAAGAATATATAAAACTTTTAATTACAAATATCTTTGGGAAGGAGGTTTGAGGATAGGAATTGTAATGTAGGAGAAATTTGAAAAGGATATTGTCATCTTTAGGCTGCTAAGCATTTAAAACAATTCCGATTTGAAGAGAATTTCAAGAAGTGAGAAGCAAATACTCCCTTCCCAATCTTTCTCTCAAGTGTGCAGGCCAGACCATGTAGGTCTTCCTGCTCTGGACACTGAGTCCTGGTAGTGAGAATAAGGTACAGAGAAGTCAGAGATTACTCTAAGATCTCCAGAGCAGTCACCAAGTATATGAGCAGTCACCAATACCCAGTCACGGAAGCGGTACCTGGGACAGCATGCGTCCAAGCAGCAATGTACTAAGCAGAGACTACTCTTACTGTAACCTCTTGGCCATGTCTTGCTTCCCTTAGCATCTCAATCTTCAAAGTTTGGTTCTCTAGTTATAAGCTATGAACTACCTAATATTTTTCAAAAAATTATTTTCTGATTTAGTTAGAATTGCTTTCAGTCATGTGCAACTAAGAACACTGACTTCTTTCCTTTACAGTATTTTCCTATAGGCTTTGTGTAAGGATTTTTTTTCTTTTTGCTTTGTTTTTATATTTTTTTAGTGCGGGTTCATGAAATCCTATTTTTGGTGTGCTGCCTTTAACTTTTGAATTTTATGGTTTCTTATCTAGCACTTTTGGGCACCAGTAAGACTAGCAGGAGATTAAACAATCTATTTAAAAGAAAATATCACAGCATTTTTAAAAAGGAAGGAGGGTAATTTCTCTTGAAGAACTTGAACATTACTCAGGGAAACATTCACTGTGGCTGCCCTTCCCACTTCCTCCTCCCTCCTCCCAAGGATTTCATGCCCACAACTGGCTCACTGCCTCATAAGTTTGATACAATGGCAAGGCGGAAAAAAGCAAGAAAACAGCATTTCCAAAAGGAAATGAGAATATTTAGCTGTAGATATTTGGAAAGTAGAGACAAACACTTAAACAAGAGCAGAGAGGTAATGCCCACAAAACTTGGAAAATCAAGAATACAAATCTTTCCAACACAATTATGCCTTACTTTAAAAAATGTCAATGAATTAAAATCTTAATTCATTAAAAAGTTGTGAGAATAAACATTGCCTTCATATTTTCAGTCTTTACATTTCTCAAAGAATTTCTATGAAATCGTTCTAAATAAAGCTGCCTATTGTCAAAATAATATATAAGCATATATATTCCAACAGATATAAAAAGTTTGATTTAAAAAATTAGTCGATGGAAGATGGCAGAGTAGGAAGCACCAGGAATCCATCTTCCCACCTAGACAAAAATTGTACTGGCATACTGATTAACTATTTTAGAATTCTGGAGTCTGTTTCAAAGCTTGTAGCTTCCACGGGTAGGCTTGGACAGTAAAATCACAGTTAATTTCAGTCAATTTCAATTCTTACTATGGTCCAGCTCCTGACCTGAACACCCTCTTCCATCCATTCCTCATACCTGGCAGGCAGCCTTGCAGTATTCCTGGAGCATCCTGCACCAGCATGCGGGACCTTGTCCCCCAAATACCAGGGATCTGTGTTCCTTCCTATCCTTGACTTCTGCCTCTGACTGCAGATGTGCAGACACAGAAGACGATTATCATTATAGCAATCCCCACTGACAGAAAAAGCTTCCAGGGGATTTTAGATCCACTGCCTCGTTTTTTCTTAAAATTTTCCCCACTTCCTCTTTTGGGAGACAGACACTTAAGAAGGATGACGTTCATTTATAAGTTTTCAACTCCTTTAGGTAAATGCCCAAAGGGATGCAAATTCTTGAGTATATGGAGTCTGTTTAGTTTTGTAAGAAACCATCATCTTCCAAAGAGGCTGTATCATTTACATGCTGTAGGTGTTTTAAATACTGCCATATTGTATAGGAAGCAGTCGTTTTGTATGTTACACACTGAATGATTCCACCTATATCACATTCTTAGAAAAGTCAAAACTATGGAGACCGGAAAAGTATCAATAGTTGCTAGAGGGACAGATGAATAGGCGAAGCACAGACCACTTTTAGGGCAGTCAGACTACTCTGTATGATACTATAATGATGAATAAACATCATTATAAATTTACTCAAAACCCAAAAATGTACACCACCAATAGTGAACCCTAATGTAAACTATGAACTCTGAACAATATTGGATATGTCAATGTAGGTACATCAATTACAACAAATATACCATTCTGGTGGAGGACAATGATAATGAGGGAGGCTATGCATGTGTGGAGGCAAGGGGGTGGGAAATCTCTGTCCCTTCTGTCAATATATTGTGAACACAAAATGGCTTTAAAAATAGTCTATTTAAATAAATAAATAAATAAATAAATAAATAGCACTCCACAACTGTATGGATCAAATATGATATGCCATGGTAAAGACAAAGTTTTTCCTCTACTGTCAACAAGACAGGAGGCCTATTTTTGCCACTTCTAATCAACACAGAACTAAACATTCAAGCCAGAGCAATTAGGCAAGAAAAAGACATCCAAATTGGAAAGAAGTAAAATTATCTCTTTGCAGATGACACCACAATCTTACATGTAGAAAACCCTAAAGATTACACACACCAAAAAAAAAAAAAAATGTGTTAGAATAAATACTCAACAGAGTAGCAGGACATAATATTAACATACAAAAATCAGTTGCTTTTCTATACACTAACAAAGAAAAATTTTTAAAAAAAGAAAAATTAACAAAACAATTATATTTAGAATAGCATCAAAAAGAATAAAATATCTAGGAATTAACTTAACCAAGGAGGTAAAATACTTGTACACAGAAAACTACAAAACACTGTTGAAAAAAAATTGAAAAGATCTAAATAAATAAATAAAAATCCCAGGTTCATGGTTTGGAAGACTTGCTATTGTTAAGATTTCCATAACACTCAATACAATCTACAGATTAACACAATTCCTATCAAAATCTTTAAGACTTTTTTTGCAGAAATAAAAATTCCATCTTAAAATTCGTATGGACTCTCAAAGGACTCTGAATGGCCAAAACAATCTTGAAACAGAAGAACAAAGTTGTAGGACTCACAATTACCAATTTCAAAATTTGCTACAAAGCTACAAAGTATGGTATTGGCATATGGATAGACAAGAGAGCCCAGAAATAAACCCTTTTTATATGGTCAAATGATTTTTGACAGATGGCCAAAACCATTCAATAGGGAAAAGACAGTCTTTAATGGAACTGGGAAAAGTGGATATCTACACAAAGAGCATTAAGTTGGACCCTTAACTTACACCATATTAAAAAATGAACTAAAAGTGGATCAAAGGCCTAAATAAAAGCCCCAAAAGTATAAAACTTTTCAAAGGAAACATAGAGGAAAAGCTTCATGATGCTAGATTTAGCAATGATTTCTTGGACATGACAGCAAAGACACAGGCAAAAAAAAAAAAAATAGATAAATTGGACTGCAGCAAAATTTACAACTTTTGTGCATCAAAAGACACTACTAATAAAATAAGAAGGCAACCCACAGAATGAGAGAAAATATTTGCAAATCACATATCTGATAAGGGATTAATATCCAGAATATATTTTTAAAAACTCCTAAAACTCAAGAAAAACCAAGCCATCCAAACAGGCAAAATGTCAATAGACATTTCTACAAAGATATACAAATGGTCAATAAGCACATGAAAATATGCTCAAAACCATTTATCATTAGGGAAATGAAATCAAAACCACAATGAAATACTATTTCACACTCATTTAAAAAATTATTAAAAAACAGAAAATAATAAGTGTTGGTGAGGATGTGGAGAAACTGTAACACTTTTGTATTGTTGATGGGAATGTAAAATGGTATAGGCACTATAGAAAACAATATGGTAGATCCTCAAAAAATTAAACATAGTTACCATTTGATCCAGCAATTCCACTGCTATAGGTAAACTGAAACAAATTGAAAGAAGGGACTCGAATAGATACCATTACACCCATGTTCACACCAGCATTATTTACAACTAGAGGCCCAGTGCATGAAATTTGTGTACTGGGTGTGTGTGTGTGTGTCTGTGTGCGCGCGCGCGTGCGCACGTGTCCCTTATCCCGGCCTGTGCCCTCTCGCAGTCTGGGACCCCTCGGGGGATGTCCTGGGGGGGGGTTGGGCCTAAGTTGGGGCTCTCACAGTCCCGGACCCCTCGCTCCTTACCACCTGCCTGCAGCAGAGGTAGGAGAGGCTCCCGCCACCACTGCTGCACTCGCCAGCCATGAGCCTGGCTTCTGGCTGAGCAACGCTCCCCCTGTGGAAGTGCACTAACCACCGGGGGGCAGCTCCTGCATTGAACGTCTGCCCCATGGTGGTCTGTGCATGTAATAGCGACCAGTCGTTCCATCATTCGGTTGTTTTGCATATTAGGGTTTCATTATATAGGACAGTCTAAAGGTGGAAGCAACCCAAGTGTCCATTGACAGATAAATGGATAAACAGAATACAGTGGGGCCTTTACTTACAAGTGTCCAGACTAACGAGTTTTTCGAGATACGAGCCGTCTCGCAGCCGATTTTTTGCTTTGAGTTGCAAGCTAAAATTCGGGTTACGAGCCAGCTTCAGATACCCCACCACTAGTTGGCGCAGCGAACGTCACAGTGAACGCCACAACTTCAGCCCAGCATCATGTGTCTCACTTGTTCACTTTTGATTTGACATAAGAGTAATCTGAGTTACGAGCTCCGTCACAGAACGAATTAAACTCGTAAGTCAAGGCCCCACTGTATGGTATATACATAAAATGGAAGGAAATTCTGATACATACCACAGCATGAATGAACCTTTAAGACATTATATGCTAAGTGAAATAAATCAGTCACAAAAAGACAAATATTGTATGATTCCACTTATATACAGTACCTAAAATAGTCAAATATGTAGTGACCAAACAGTGGTTACCAGAGGCTGGGACTAAGGGGAAGGAGAGTTACTGTTTAAAGGGTACAAAGTTTCAGAATGAGATGATAAAAAAGTTTTATAGATGGACAGTGATGACTGCACAACAATATGAATGTGCTTAGTGCACTGAAGTGTCACTTAAAAATAGCTAAAATGTGGCCCAGCAGGTGTTGCTCCACGGTTGAGTATCAACCTATGAACCAGGAGGTCAAGGTTTGATTCCTGGTTAGGGCACATGCAGAGGATGTGGGCTTGATCCCCAGTAGAGGGGGCATACAGGAGGCAGCCAATCAATGATTCTCTCTCATCATCGATGTTTTTATCTCTTCCTCTCCTGTCCACTCTGAAATCAATAAAAATATTTATTTTTTAAAAGGTTAAAATGGTAAAATTTTATTTTACATATATTTTATCACACACACACAAAAAAAGTTTCTCATTTCCAACTCTATTCATCCATCTTCAAAGCCAAATCTTTGCTTCTCTCCTAAAAGCAATCCCACTCAACTACTCAGATTCTTTTTCCTGGCATTTAATTCAGCATTTCTATATAATATAGTATCATACTGCATCTTATAGATTTACTAATTATCTGCATATTTTCTGCCATGGTAAAGGAGACTTACAAAACCAGCAGAACTCACACACACACACGTTTCACTCCTCTTAATCCCCCTTAATAGGTAATATCACTCAACAAATACTAATAATTGCTTTCTGTTTCTAAGTCACCTGTTTTACTAAGACTCTCTTGCATAATTTCCCCAAATATTTAAATATCAACCTATCAGTTCTTTTTCTTTCTTCCCCTGAATCCCTCTATCCTGCTGCTCCAATCAGAACTGGTTGCTCTTCTGCTTGTAGCACAGCTGTCATCCTGGGACTTTTCTTTTTCGCTTGAGTTGGATCTTCTCTTTACTGAAGCCCTTTTATTTTATGGTTTATTCCCTTGTTTATCTGGGACATATCTTCTAGTAATCTCCTGAGAAATGTTACAAGGATATATTCTTTTTAATCTTTCAGCATCTTGTTTTCGTACTTTTGCACTTGGTTGGTAGTTTATATAGATACAGAATTCTAGACTGAAATACAACTTTTGAAGTGCTGTTTTCTCCATCTTCTATCTTTAATTCTACTGCCAAGAAGTTAGATGCCATTCATATTCCTTAAACCTTCCTAATTGAGCCTAAAAACTTTTGAAACATTCTCATTATTTCTGGTATTTGAGAAATTTCATAATAATTTGCCTGGTGATGGCCTATTTTCATTTAGGCCTATATACAAATATATAGGTATTTCCAATCTGGAAACTCAAGTCCTACAGAAATTTCCTGGTATAATAACACCAGAAAAGACCTTCCTTGATGATTTCCTACATGAAAGAAGAGGTCAAAGTTGTTATAAAGGAAAAATGAAATTGATACTTTCCTCTAATTTCTTTTGAATAATTTCTCTATATAATCTCTAAACATTAAATCCTCTAAATAATCTCCTCTCAATTCTTTTTAACTGAATAGCCAAAGGATGACAATGTAGGGGTAACAAAAACATTTCCTTTTTATTGAAAATCGACATACTTTAAGGTTGATTGGAAAGATCAACATATAATTAAGAATATTTGAAAAATGTTTTCAATAAGAAAATTGCATAAAACAGAAAAAAGATGAACTCTTAAATCTGTAATCAGCTGCTTGTATATAAATAAAAACTGATAATATACAAGATAATGGATAATGTTTTTTTAATCACTATATATCAGAAACCTGAACTCTAAGCATTTCCTTACAATAAATATGGGAATCTTTTCATACCTAAAATCTTTCCAATAAAAGAGAAGGAAGTAAATTATTTCCTACTAATTCAAACTAGGGGGAAATATTGTTATATGCATTTTTTCATTTTTAGCATTTCCAAATTATGCTCCATAAAACACAATTTAGAAATATGTTATTTAATACACAAAAGAAAGAGACAAGGAGGAAAGAAGGGAGGAAAAGAAGGGGGGAGAGAAAAGCATATAATAATTTCACTTGAGAATCTACAGTAAGAAAGCCAGTTTACCTCTTTAAACCTACATTTCCCAGATGTTATTAGGTACAGAACAGTTCTCGGGCTATGTCTGTTAAACACATTAAGTATTAATTGGTTAAAGACTGCTTAGATCTATAGCAGATAACATATAAATTAGATATCTTCAGTATTAGCCTGAGAGATAAGGCTAACATACATATCAAAGAATAATCAATTATCCGAATAAAACATTGTTTCATATTACCAGCTAGTGCTAGTCGGAGCAAGAGTCTAGTGGCAAGAAGGAAGGGAGATAAAATGTGGTAGTAAGAGGAAAAAAAGAAAAACAGTCTGGGAAGAGTTAGCTCTTCAATTTCCCTTCTATGAGCTGTCCTTGTCCTGTAGTGTCAATCCTGATTGTTTATTAAACAAAGCATTTGTGCCCTGGCTCGGTGGCTCAGTTGGTTGGAGCATTGTCCCGTACACCAAAAGGTTGAGGGGCAACCGGTCAATGTTTCTCTCTCACATTGATGTTTTCTCTCTCCCCTTTTCTCTCTCTGATAAATCAATAACAACATATCCTTGAGTAAAGATGTTTTCTTACAAAGAAATAAAATAAATATTTTTAAAAATTTGCAATTAGGATTGTAAAAAAAATTTCACCTTGGTTCACTTTCCCCCTCCTTTCCCTTTTTGTTTATTTTTTAACATTAATTTCTGATCCTAGGAAGTCACCTAATAAGGAGAAGTTAAATATTTGTCACAAATATACTTTGATTACCTCAAGTATACAATTCACATTGCTATAATAAAGCATATCCCAAAACAGTTAAATAATGCTGGACAATTTAAGCATTAAGGTATTCACAATTGGAATTTCTTTTATTCAAGGCACTGATGTACAACAACAAAGTCTGAACTCTACATAATATTTACTGATTGGGGGAAAATAATAGGAAAAATATGGAATTAGGAAAAAAGATAATATTCTTTAGACATCCCAAATAACAGGGTAAGGAACAATCCAACTAGAAATAGTTTCATTAACAGAAAAGGTATAAGGAAATAGACATTTTTTCACTGCTGTTATCATCTTTGGACCAAAAGCAAAATACCAATTATAACTACTATCTCCAATACAGTGTGAACTATCAAGAAAATCAAGGTTAATCCTAACAGACAAATTACTTAGGAACTATTTATTTCCACTTTAGCTTCCAGAAAAAACTACATCTTCCTTTCCCAGTCTCTGTTCAGCCTTTCCTCCTTAAAAAAAAGGAGTTTGGGGGTGGGAGGAGTTAAGCAACTGAAGCCAACAAAGTCTTACTAGCCATTTATCCCCCAAATTAAAATAAAGACTAAACAAAAATAAGCACAGCGCAACTATTACAGTCAGTTTATAATTCATTTTTTATATGCTATTACCATTACCATTAGGTGACAAGATCAGTCAGCTAAAGCAACCATTGGCTACATAACCAACCATATACATAAAATATTTTTAAGAATAACATCTGAAAAGTTAAAAGCTAGATAAAATAAACTAGATACATTAAAGCAGATAGAATAAACTTCAACTTTGGTTACACAAACTAAAAGTGTGAATCTTAATTCAGAAGCATAAAAGCAGTGGTTATGAAGTCAAAAGATCAAAGATCAAAATACTTCCCAGCATAGTATTTTCTTGGTGAAGTTATTAGTTTAAGGTCTGATAATCAAATGTATTGCTTCAGAAACTGACTTATCAGTAACATAAAAGAGGATCATTTAGCCTCAGTGACTCAGTCAAAAGATATTAATTCACATTCACAAGAGAATAATGAAAAAACTAGCACACTAGATTACCACAAAAAATATCCTCACAATGATCACAGAACTCATCTTTACTCTTTCCCAATATAAGTACTAATCTGACTTGGTTAAATCATTATTTGGTTGAATACAGAATTACAGTAATGTGTAGTAGATCATCTTATGAGATAGTTCATCTAAGTCATAAAGAGGCCTGCTAAATACTCCTGCACAACAGAGAATACATGCCTGGTGACTGCACTGCTCATTTCCCAGACTCTCTATCTCTCAATCAAAATTTACTTTGCTCATTCTTTTTTCTATCACCCATTGCATTTTCTGTTGATGTGTTATCACTGACTAAGCCAGCTCAAACTGCTTCAATGTTAAGCATCCTTCCCGTGTCTTGCCTATGAAAAGGGCAAGTTCATTTCCCTCTTTTCAGTTTAAGTAGTACTTCTGACAGCCTCATGTATGCTATCTATATTCTAACAGAAACCACAAAGAAAATAGTTTTGGGTTCTTTTGTAGTTTTTGTAGAAACTGAAATTTAATTCTGAACACAATGTGAACACTACAAAAATCCAATTGGACACAATTCAGTACTGCAAAAATATTAATATACTTTGGTTCAAAAGAATTGCTAAAAATTAACAACTTATGGTTAGCTCATATAAGGGTATAAGTAGGCTTATATACTTAGACAACTATTATAAAAAGAATTCTACATTGCATAATGCTTTAAAACTAATTATAACATTTAATTCTCATAACCATCAAATATTTAAATTGAAAATCTTCAAAGATAACCCAAATTTTAACTTTTAAAAGCCATTATAGTTTCTAGTAATATTTTACAGTTAATTTATTCATAACAGATTTTTGCACTGACATCAGAAAATATACTAAGACTATTTACACAGCAGATACAAATTCCTTCTCTCATAAAATATACCATGTACTGTTAGGTCATAAACACATAGAAATTAATTAAATGGCCTTTTCATTCAGCCTTGTTCTGAGCTGAATGATAATTACACTAAGAAAATTATGCAAAATTATAAAATGGACAAAGTTAGTCTTGGTATGCCCAGCATTTTTTTTCAAGATTCTTTGCACCAAATACTTCTTCAGGTGTTTGGTACATTTATGACCCATTATAAACTGCTATATGTAAAACTACATGGTATATTGATTATACACTGAGTGGCCAGATTATTATAACCACCTGACATTTATAGGCAAATTAGCTGTAATTTTGCGCTGAAGTTGCTAGAAGGCCAGACCATTATAAACAGGGAAGCAGGTTGTTTACCACGACAGAAGTGATTTTTTTTCTGAAGATATGGGTAAACAACGCAAATTAACAGCCTTTGAACGTGGTATACACACACACACACACACACACACACACACACACACACACACACTCTTAGTGGCCAGATTATTATGACCACTTGACGTTTGTAGGCAAAATAGCCGTACACTGCACCGTATGGGATAATGGAAGCTGAAGGCCTGTTTGAACACCTTTGCTGTCTGCAGTTACCAAGATAAAACGTCTCCAATTTGCACAGGAACACAAAATTGGACAGTTGAGCATTGGAAAAAAGTCATGTGGTCTGATGAATCACGTTTCCAGTTGTATCATGCGATGGCAGAGTGAGAATTTGGCGGAAACAGCATGAAAGCATGCACCCCACATGCATGAGTACAACCCTTCAAGCTGGTGGGGGCAGTGTTATGGTTTGGGGCATGTTTTCCTGGCGTGATTTGGGCCCTTTAATTCGTGTGGAACAATGTCTGAATAGCACAACATACCTAAGTATCGTTGCTGATCAAGTTCATCTTATCATGTTGATGGCGTATTCCAATGGAGATGGCTTCTTCCAACAAGACAATGCGTCATGCCACGGTGCTCGTATTGTGCAGGAGTGGTTTCAAGAACACGAGGGAGACTTTACCTTACTTAGGTGGCCCACACAGTCACCAGATCTCAATCCAATTGAGCATTTGTGGGAGGAAGTTAAAAGAGCCATCAGGCAGCTGGTTCCACAGCCATCAACTCTCACAGAACTGGACAGTGCTATTCATCAGGCATGGTGTCAGATTCCTTGCATCACCTTTCAACATCTCGTGGAGACAATGCCAAGAAGAATCGCCGCAGTATTGAAGGCAAAAAGTGGCCCAACGAAGTACTGATGGGGTGGTCATAATAATCTGGCGACTCACGTTCAAATATATCCCACATTCAAAGGCTGTCAAATCATGTTGTTTACCCATATCTTCAGAAAAAAATCACTTCTACTGTCGCGGTAAACAACCTGCTTCCCTATTTATAACGGTGTGGCCCTCTATCAACTTCAGTGCGAAATTATAGCTAATCTGCCTACAAACGTCAGGTGGTCATAATAATCTGGCCACTCAGTGTATATACCTTAGGATAAATATATGTAAGTAAATAAATACACTCAAGAATTTTAAGCCTAACCCCCAATTGTAAAATAAAAAATAAATACATAAAAATCACAGTGTAATGAATCCAGGCATTAACCTACTGAAGGGCACTTTGTATAGAGTCCACGAAAGCATAGCACATACACCTGATTAAGTAAAAAGTTTGTTCTTATCAAATTCAAATGAGTTGTATCCTATTGAGGCCCATTAGACATATTAAGAAAAAAAATAGTTATAGAACACCAACATAATATCCACATCAAGTTTACATGACAAAGTACATCTTTTTCGGTGGTTTAGATATATTTTCTAAATGAAAATACAACATTAATATATCAATATTCAAAATTAAAAATTAAGAGTTCTTACCTTACTACATCATCAATATTGTTCCTGTATACACCTTCAAGTCTTTCTGCAGGAAACCCCATAGCAATAATGTTTGGATAAATATCTGAGTACTTAAGTTAAGAAAATATCTGAAATATGGAACAATGAAAAGTACATGTACACATTTTAAAACATTATCTGGGAAGCTTTCCCTACAGCTTTGCTAATGAAAATTGTCAATTTATCTATAAACTATCATGTATAATTAATACAATTAAATACATTAATTTTTTTAAAATCCTCAAAGTTTTTTAGCAAAATAATTTTAAAATCCCTCTACTTAGTACATTAAAAATGTACCTAAGGTAGCTGCCATACTATAGTATTTAGATATATATGGAAAATGAAAACCTCAGACTTTATAATCACAAATACTGAATGTCTTGGGACAAAAACCAAAAAGCCAATTAAAAACAAGACAACAAAAATTTACACAACCTCCAATTTTCCTGATTATAAAAGACACCATGGTTTACAGACAAGTAGATACAATTAAGAATTAGGACATCAGATTTAAAACGTATAATTTGGACAAGTCACTTAACCCTTTTAGAGTTCAATTTCCCATTTCACATGATTACATTGAGACAACCATTAAGATCTCCTCACCCTTAGTGTTGACTTGATAATACTGAACTGGGATAGAAACTTACTCTCATTTCCTATCAAGGTAATCAATATTTAGCATGCCTTATTCTAGTCCCTTGTTACACACTACAGTTGGCATAACAACAAACATCTACACTTCAGATTAATTTATATCAGACTAACTAGAAAAAACTACCAACAATCTACATTTCTATGCATTGTGTCCATCATACCAGCTCTCATTTCTTCTTGAGCTCTATCAATCCTCTCTAATCCCAGGATTTTCTGACTGGAATCTTTCAGATGAGCCAAGCTAATCTGCCTAAAGCCTCCCTTCAAGACCATCTCTAAAGTTCCCCGCCCACCTACTTCTGGACCCATTCACCTTCCAAATACAATTCAAAATTCAGCATATTCAGTGCCCTTTTCTAAATTTTTTTTCTGCTTGCTCACATTATTAAGCTGATTTCACTATTATTTTCAAACCAAAGATAATTATCAAATTACTGAAAGCTTTTATTTTGATAATTAAGAAAAGGTTGTATGTATAATCTATGTTCTATTCATATGATTACTATGTACTGGTTGGATAGATTTACAGACTAAGAAAAAAATGTGCACAACAATGTATACATTATATTTTGGATAAAAATATTTTATAAAAGAAATAACATTTTCTTTCTGGGTAAAGAAATATTTGCACATATATTTTAAAAGACTTAAAGGGTCTAACAGCCAAGTTCACAGGTATAATGCTGTTATGGATACTGTTTTAGCAAACCAACATAAAGGACATTTTTGAGCCAACTAAATAAATTTGAATATAATCTGAGTATTAGATGAAATGAAAATCTACTGAAATGAATAAGTAGACATTAATGGGTGGGGGGGAGGTTGTAAAAGAGAATGTACAGTGTGATACCATCCCAGTAAAATGTTAAAAAAAAAAAATCCAAATAGTGTATGTACACAAAAAAATTACAGACTGACTAAGGTACTAAAAGTAATAATCTCTAGGTGGTGGGAATATATATTTTTTCTAATTTTTGTATTTTCTATTTTGGGAACAATGCACCTGCACTGTTTCTGTAATAGATGTTTAAAATTGTGTTTCTTTTTAATTATCTCCAAGTCTATTTACTAAGTATCATGAGAAAATACTGTCTTGGCCTGTATAACTAGGAATCATCTCTGTATGTAGTTTTTTAAATGTTGAATTTCTATCCCCAAAAATTATTATAATAATAGTATCTATGATTTAAATAACATTTCCTATGTGCCAGGGACAATTCTTGCCAATTTAAGATACATAAAATCACCCCAAATCTCAAAGGGTTCTTCTACTGTAAAGATTCCCAAAAGAAAACTATTAGGATGATCATTTTTAACATCACAAATACTAGCTATCATCTATTATCTATATACTAGAAGCCCAGTGCACGAATTCATGCATAGGTGGGGTTCCTCGGCCTGGCCGGCAATCAGGGCCAATTGGGGCCATCTTGCCCAGTCCTGAACAGGGCCAATCGGGACAGGCTGGTGGGGGGGAGGGACCACAGGAGGTTGGCCAGCCACGGGAAGTTGGCTGTGGGAGTGCACTGACCACCAGGGGGCAGTCCTGCATTGAGTGTCTGTCCCCTGGTGGTCAGTGTGCATCATAGCAAATGGTCATAACGGTTGCTTAGGCTTTTATATATGTACAACTATATAAAAGCCTAAGTGGCCAGCCAATGGGTAGCAATGATACTCACTGACCACCAGGGGGCAGGTGCTCAACACAGGAGCTGCAGCGCTGCGGTGAGTTGGCAGCTACGGTTCTCGGGTGCATCACCCGGAACAAGAGAGGAGGGAGCCCGATTCCAGGGTGCATCACCCAAGAACTGTCCTCTCACAATCTAGGACCACTTGGGGAATGTGGGAGAGCTAGTTTCAGCCCGATCCCTGCGGGCCAGGCTGAGGGACCCCCCACCAGTGCATGAATCCATGCACCGACCCCTAGTTCTCATATAATAAAGTAGACGCACTGCAAATGTAGCTCTTGGTCAATTATTGACATGCTTTAGGGCAGTGGTCGGCAAACTGCGGCTCGCAAGCCACATGCGGCTCTTTGGCTCCTTCAGTGTGGCTCTTCCACAAAATACCATGTGCGGGCGCGCATGTACAGTGCGATTGAAACTTCGTGGCCCATGTGCAGAAGTCGGTATTTTGTGGAAGAGCCACACTCAAGGGGCCAAAGAGCCGCATGTGGCTCACCAGCTGCAGTTTGCCGACCACTGCTTCAGGGCATTATGTCCATTCATGAGGGGAAAAAAGCAGAAGAGAATAGAGGTTCAAATCAAGCCTATAGCAGTACAATTCCTAAAAATGAATAATCTTTTCTTTTTAACTGTATCTTGGAGCACAAACATAAAAAAAGTGGGGCTTTTTAAAAATACATTTTTATTATTATAGATTTGAGAGAGAGGAAGCGGGGGAGAGAAACCGACTATTGTTCTACTTATTTATGCATTCACTGGTTGATTTTTTTTTTTAATATATTTTATTGATTTTTTACAGAGAGGAAGGGAGAGAGATAGAGAGCCAGAAACATCAATGAGAGAGAAACATTGATCAGCTGCCTCCTGCACATCCCCCACTGGGGAAATGCCCGCAACCCAGGTACATACCCCTGACCGGAATCGAACCTGGGACCCTTCAGTCCGCAGGCGGATGCTCTATCCACTGAGCCAAACGGGTCTCGGCCACTGGTTGATTCTTTTATGTGCCCTGACGGGGGATCACACCCGTAACCTTAGGGTATGGGGACAACACACTAACCAACTGAGCTACCTGGCCAGGGCAAGAAAATGTGATGCTAACAAAAGAAAGTGAGGCTGAAGGAGAAAACCAAAGCAGTGGCAGCTACCACCAATCTGGAATTCCTATCTATAAAATTATAAATACATTCTAGTTCAAAATACCCATTCAAAACATGCAAGTTTTCCTGACGAATACAAGAGAACTATTTCTTATTAAGTAGTAATTACTTCTACTAACAAACATACCTAGCCTAACCATTAATTTCAGTGAGAGTTTATAAAGCTTATTTTAGCTTTATAAAAAAAAAGCACAGAAGTATAAAACCCCTTTAAATGTAGTCATTTTAAGCAGGACTAAATTCAAGTTTATTCTTGCACTATGAATTCTAATAAAGTAAATAAGTTTGCAAAAAACTCAGTTAACTTAAAAATTAAGAAAACTGTTAAGTACTCATTAAACTCAATTGGCCTCTTCCTTCATTCACTTAACCATTCAAACACATATGGAACATTGGAAGGGGCACTGAGAATTTAAAGTTAAGACTACTGCACTCAAGGAGTTACTTATTTTATCAGAGAAGACAGACACAGAGACCTACAACTGTGCCAAAAGCCCTATTATGTACATATCAAGATGTTTTAAGAGCTAGAGAAAACGGGATTAATTCTGTAGGGGCAGAGATAAAGTTTCACAAAGTAGGTAACATGTTAGATAATCCTTAAGAAGTCAGACAGTAGACAGAAGAAAGGAGAGCAATTACAACACTCCAAGCAGAGTATAGAGCAGATATGGACATACATAAAATATTCAAAAAAAGTGAGCAGTCCATTGCAGCTCATGCACGAAGCTTTATGGAGAAGGCAACAGGACTGGTAGAAGATTAGGAGCAGGACTGGCAGAAGATTAGACCTAGTTTAAGGATGCCATGGCAGGGAATTCAATTTAATTAGGAAATAATTAGTCAAAGGCCTACATCACCCTGGCAGTCTCTTGCAGAGGAACAATCCATTGCCCTGCAATCTCCTGCAGGGTTACTATCAAATCCTTTCTATAAAGAGAAATCTTTCTATTCAGTCTTTTTAAGGTTTCATTTGCTTCAGATTCTCACCTTCCTTATTTATAGAGTTTAAGATTTTACCCAAGATTTTGGCATTCATCATAAACTAGAAAGAACATGTGCCAGACAGTATGCCAAATAAATTCTCATGTAATCCTAACAATCCTATGAAGCAATATTACCATTTCATAGATGACAAAATTCTGAGGGTCAAAAAGTTTGGATAACTGCCCAAGATCCCAAAGCCAATAAGTAATGTTATGATTCAAACCCATTATGTACATAATTACAAAGCCCCAACTTTTTATACCAGGCTGCCTCACGTAAGATTATAATTATTTTATATTTCCAAATCATTAATGAAAATGTAAAATTTTCAAGAAAGTAGGCAAAAATGCAAGTGATTTACCAATCAAATGTTAAAACTTAAAATCTTATTTAAGAGACAAGACAAAAATCGTTTCCAAAACTGATGTCAGCAACTAATGAGTGCTGAATTTTGAGGCAAATACTTCTTATTCCAGGTATTATACCAATAAACAAAATCTCTAATATAACTGTTTTGCTTCCCCATACATTAAAATTTTTATGACATGTTTTTAGACATTTTAAACCAAGACTGAGAGAAAAATGATTTGTAATACAGAACAGCCTTAACCAGCACTTACTGGATATACTTTTGAATAAGAAGTAGTGTTTAATATTAAATTTTCACCTAATGACTAAATCTTATTTTAATTATGATGATTACTGAAAGTAAAGCAGTTCTGAACAGTTTCTTTGTTGTACTCTATATAATACATAGATATGCTTATCCCTGAACAAGTTATAAACTAAAATGCAGTGCTAGTATATAAAACAAAACCTGCCTTTTTTCCCCCCTCATAATTATTTTAAGGAAAATTATTTCCATAGATCACAAAACAAGCTTTTCTTAAAATTCTAGTTAACTGCAAGTTATAGTAACAACATGAAGCTATAACAGTGATGGCGAAACTTTTGAGCTTGGCGTGTCAGCATTTTGAAAAACCCTAACTTAACTCTGGTGCCTTGTCACATATAGAAATTTTTTTATATTTGCAACCACAGTAAAACAAAGACTTATATTTTTGATATTTATTTTATATATTTAAATGCCATTTAACAAAGAAAAATCAATCAAAAAAATGAGTTCACATTTCACCTCTGACACGCGTGTCATAGGTTCGCCATCACTGAGCTGTAACATACACGGAACATGACTGGCCAAACAGAAAGTGATAAACAGATTTAGAGAGGTAGTGGTCAAAATGCATCAAAAGCAAATCTGAAGTCGCCTGGTTCACCAGAGGAACACTGAACTAAAAACAGCAGCAAGAGTGAAGAAAGAGTCCAGCTGGTGTGGCTGTGTTGAGCATCGATCTATGAACTAGGAGGTGACTGTTTGATTCCAGTCAGGGCACATGCCTGGATTACGCACTCAATGATCGTGCAGGAGGCAGCCAACCAATCATTCTCTCTCATCATTGTTCTCGTTCTCTCTCTTTCTCTCTCTCTCTCTTCCTTCCTTTCTGAAATAAATAAAAATACATTATTTTTTTTAAAGAGTGAAAGAATAAAGTCAGACTAATAAGAGAAAACAAGAATCAAAGCAAGTTAGCAACTACCAATACTTCACCATTTAATTTTATTTTCCAAGAATTTCTGGAGATTTTCCCTGCTTTCCATCAGTGCTTTCAACCAGCAGACACTTAAGGCCAGGTGAAAGGAAATGAAACTAAGTTTACTTTCTCTCAAAAAATTTTTACAAGTTTGAATTTAACAAATACTTTCCAAGGATGTCACAGTTATATCCACATTATCTCTTCTACTCAAATTATGCTTTAAATACTAGCCACTCTCTGGACTTATATGACTTCCTCATTTAAATGAAAGACTTCACTTCTTACTAGGTTTTATTTTTCCCTATTGAGTGTGGTAAATGTTTGGATCTGGTTTCTAAATTGAAAATTCATACTGGGAGAAAAGCAGAAATAGTTCCTTTAATTTTCCAGTTAATAAAGTGCTAATTGTTCATTATTTAATAACAATTTGTCCTAATATATAAGGCATATAATCATTCCTGTACATACCAAATAACGCAGCTTAAACTCTTATTTTCTAAACTGAAAGGGTACAAAAAGAATGAACTACAAAAATATTAAGAAGAATGCTCCCCAAATTAGGGATTTTAAAAATAATGAATGGCCAGGTATAATACAAGACACAGGAACCTTTAAAATATTTACAAATGTCAGACCTTGTACTAAGCAGTTAATGCATATCATCACTAACAATTTTATTCTCGGCTTTGTACCTTAAAAGCCTAACTTCAGGTTAAGTTACTCAGTATCTTTGGGCCTCACATACTTTTGTTTTAGTTTTCTATAAAATAATGATAGTAACTCTAGCTGTAACTTTGCCACTGGCTGTTTTAAGGATCAAATGGGATATCTGGAAATATCTTTAAGTCCATGAAACTGAAAGGGCTTTATAACTGTAAATAAGGGGTTATTATCTGAGACTGAATGAGTTAGAAATGTCCTTTTTTAGTTTAAATGTCTCATTACAAAAGTGTTTTTATAAAAAAATTATAAAAAGAATTCCAGTATGTTAAATTCACTTTAGCAGAAATTTTAGTTTTTTTAAACACTTTTTAAAATATCCCATTTTTCAATTTTTTAATTTATTTAACATATTTTTATTGGTTTTAGAGAGTAAGGGAGAAGAAGAGAGATAGAAACATCAATGAGAGAGAATCGATTAGCCACCTCCTGAATGCCGCCTATGGGGGATCAAGCCCACAACCTGGCATCGAACTGTAATCTCCTGGTTTATAGGTCGATGCTCAACCATGGAGCCACATTGGCCAGGCTGTTTTTAACACTTTTTAAATTATCTGCTTGCTGTGCCAACCCAGAAAGGAAAACTTACTGCCAAATAATTTATGAACTCTACTTAAGTTTTCTACTTTTCCAAACAATTCAAACCTCACAACTTTTACATGTTTATAACCCGTCTTGACTGAAAAGTTTACACATATTGTTGCTTTGAAATAGAAGTTTAGATCTCACTTTCTAAAGGAAAACATCAAGAACTTCTAGTAATCCTACTAAGCAACAGAATAAATTGGTTCGTTTGGCAAGAAATCTACAACCTATGCCCTAGCCGGTTTGGCTCAGTGGATAGAGCATCCGCCTGAGGACTGAAGGGTCCCAGGCTGGATTCTGGTGAAGGGCACATGCCCGGGCTTCGGGCTTGATCCCCAGTAGAGGGTGTGCCGGGGCAGCTGATCAGTGATTCTCTCTCATCATTGGTATTTCTATCTCTCTTTCTCTCCCTCTCCCTTCCTCTCTGAAATCAATAAAAATGTATTTTAAAAAAGAAATCTACAACCTGTGATAAAGAGCTATAAAATATTGTTACCTTTTAATCCAACAATCCCACTCTATTATCCTCTAAAAAAACAAAGACAAAAGTAAACTATACAAAGATATTCACAACAATGCTGTTTATAAAAGAAAAAACATGAAGAGAATCCTAACACAGTGCCCTACGCAAAGCATAATACTAGTAGTTAGCCTGATGAACTATTACCCATATAGCTTTGAAAATAACAAGTACCCACTGACAAATGAAAGTCTGTGGGGGGAAAAGCTCACAGAACAGTAGGAAAATACTGATTACAAGTATGTAATTATGTGCATATGTACATTAACAAACAGGGAAAGATAATTTCCAAAAACAAACATTTGAAATAGGATTAACTTTTTTCTACTGAATTGTTTAAATTTAAGAATCATTTTGAAAGAATTTCAAACCAGATATAGTAAAATTACACCAAGTTAAAAAAAAAAATCTTTTTTAAAGGAACAATAATGGCACTCTGAACTTTAATTATTTAAATTGAAACAAATTAATCACTGAAAAATATCTTATGAAGTCACTGATAACGCTAGCAATACTCTATAATCCAAAGTGTAATTTTTTAGTGTATTAGCTGAGGCACTATTAGTCCCTTCAGTTAATTTAATCAATTTTTCTTGAGAGTAGTTGTTAATCCTGAAATATTCTGTCCACAACTCTGCAAGGATACATCTGAGAACTTCTAAATATTTAGGTTGCTCAACTAACTGGTTTTAACGAGTATACCAAACAATTACCTTCTTCCTAGGTCTCTGGATGAATATGATAAGAATGATTTCCTGTTTCAGAACTCTGTTGCTGTTAAAATACACACACACACACACACACACACACACACACATCCCTCTACCGTTTTGCTCCCACTAAAAAACATCTAAGATTGACTACCAATAACAAATCAAAAATATGGCTATAGCTTATATAACAACTACCAAAAAGATTATCGGCTCAACAACATGCATTAGACATACTTGTCAACCTTATATACTTGAACCAAGCCAAATACTAACTCTGATTTTCTACAGCAAAAATCAGAATAAGCATATGAAAGATTATGGAAGTTAAAATTATAATATTGGTCCAGCATTACTATAAAGAACATAAGGGGGTATCTTTTAACTCTAATCTTTATATTTAATGTTAGATTTATGTTACTACTGTAATATTCTATTATAAAAGCCATGCTTTTATTTATTTTACCAGAAGTGACTACCTAAAACACTAAATTTTAGCTAGAGATAAACAAAATGAAAAAACATTAACTTTCACAGAAAAAAAAAAAGACATTCAAACAGTTAAGAAACAGAAGCAGCTAAGGGATCTGTCACTAATCTGAGAACAAAGACCTAGTAATATTCAATGGCAAATTCATTCAATATTAGCAAAGTGCATTCTGAAAAAAGATTACAAGATTTCCAACTGTATCAATCTTTTAGACACAACCATGAACTAATTTTCTAATATTCAAAAACTACTGTAAACAAGGTACTAAGAAAACAAGGTTCTAATACAAAGGTGTCTCTGGCAAGTTGGCTTTCTTTTTCCAACTAAGCCAAAACTGCAAATTTTTTAAAATTTACTTCTAACAATCCAATTTGTGTTTCAAAGAAAGCCGTTAATTTGAACTACTTTATGGGGAAAAGCTCAAAATATGTATGTGTTACACAGCTTCCTTTTATATTGGCTTTAATATAAAATCAAGTCTCTTTATTCTGTACCTTAAGCCAAAAAATCATTTGGAAAGGACTTGCTTTCTTTTTTTTTTCCAATTGGCAAAAATAATTTCGCCTAAGTGCATGCAGTATTTTAATCTGGATAAGAACAATATGAACTAGAAATACTTGTGGATTTTAAAATATGAAGGCATACACAATGGCATTCATTACTATATTGGTGAAGTCAAATTACTGATTTTGTAACTGCCTTGTTCTAATATTGAAAATATGATTCATATTCTCACTGAAGGTATTTTTATCATTGTATCAACTTTATAATCACTTGAATAAGTGGTTATCAAAATATCTGAAATTACATATAACAAAACTCTAGTTAAAATTCCTGTTTTAAAATTTAATAATATGCAATTTTAAAATATAACAGATATGAGTTAGTCTATATTTCTTGGTTTAAAAAGATAAAACTCAATTTTAATCAGCCACCTATAACTGCTTATTTCTGAAGAGATACCATTTTAGTATGAATCCAATTCTTGTAATTGGGGGGGGGAAAGCACAATTACTAATAATGGCTGGTTGTGGAATCTTCATATTCAAAGGAGAACATACTAAAAATCTTAGAAAATAATTATGCTGAAATGTAAAAGAAAAAAAATTAAGCAGTCAACTTTTTCAACCAGTAAACAAACTTAAAAAACCACATTTAACATACAGAAAGACAAAAGTACTAACAGATGGGATGGATAGAAAACAAGGAAAAGAAGCTCTTTAACACCACACCCTTTATATACTATTAAGTAGATAGGTAAAGACTTTTAAACTTTTAATATTTAAATAAAAATCTCAGCTACATGTGTGCCTCTCTTAATGTAAGATATGTAATTTATGTACATATTATCCATCTATCCAAAAAGGTATCATTCTTTTCATGGCCTACAATTCAGGCCTAAACAAATGCTATAAACTGATGTTAGTAAAACAATCCACTTTGATCAGACATTAATTTCAAATTGGCAACGTGTTTCTGATACAAAAAATAGAGGCCCCAGAAATGAAGTTGCATTTGAAAACATAAATTCAAAATCATATCTAAACTGAAATATTATATCTGATCATATCAATCATGTGGTATGAAAACAAACTTCTCAATAAAAAAACAATGTTAACGATAAATAAAACAAAGTAGATTAATCAGACCTTATTATGCCTGATATGCAAGTTTAAAGACTTGGCAATACCAAGTGCCTGGGAGTAAAAAGAAATTAAGTTATAGAAACAAATTTTGTAGTGGCTCAAAATGCAACAGTAAAATTTTAAATGGGGAAACTCATTTACTAGCATACAGACAAAAACTGAGTTGTAGGAAAATAAAAAGAACCTGAACAATATTTAAAGCAAATCTTCAAGGAATACTTAAGCCAGTTGCCTGGTTAAGTTTTATAATAATAAATTCCTATATATAAAACTGTTAAGAAAACTAGTTTAAAACTATCATAGCCTTGTAACCCTTAATATCAAATTAAAATATGTTTCAACTTAAATATCAAAACAATCTTATAAAAGTAAATGAATAAAAGACAAACTTTCATTATATGATCATTAGTTCCCAACCAGTATCTTTGTATTTTAGTAGAAAAATGTAAAAAGCAGCATAACCACTGTTTCATTTTTGTAAAAGTTTAAAATTTTGACATTAGTCTTTAAAACTCATAATTAATAGACAATTCCAAAAATAGAAGTGTCAAAACCACTTATATCACTAGATTTTCCTAACTTTTCCCTATATATAAGTAACAGATGGCAAGCCTTAGTTCTTGGACACTGCACAATAATCACAATCTGTGTGACCTTTTCAGTATTAAAAAGAATCCAAAACAACCTTAATAATGAGCACCTTAGTTATTTTACAATATTACAAATAATCTTGATTACCTTGGACAAAACCTAGATATGCAAGATTGTACACTTTCAGTGACTAAATTATTTTTTATACAGATTTCCTACAACTAATCTATGAAAACTATTCAGATATTAGATTGCTTCTCGACTGTTCAAAAAACATATTTGCATGCACTCACCAAAATAAATATTTTTGCCTTCAGTGTTTAACATCAAGAAGGTATATACCACATCTAGATCAAAATTTCCTTGTTTAAAAATTGAAACAATTTTTCTTCATTTGGAAAATGTTACTCTAACAAGTAATTTTGTTTTAAAAAGAAAAGAATTTGTTTCTTCCTCAATATTTTTCATTCTAACTACATGAATTAATAAATTCACTGAGAATTATCATTTGCCTGGCCAGTGTGGCTCAGTGGTTGAGCATCTACCTATAAACCATCAGGTCATTGTTTGATTTGGGTCAAGCCCAGATTGCAGGCTTGATCCCCAGTAGGGGGCATGCAGGAGACAGCAGATCAATGATTCTCTCATCATTGATGTTTCTGTCTCATCTCCCTTTCCTTTCCTCTCTCTGAAATCAATAAAAACCTATTTTTTTAAAAAAAATTATCATTTAACTAATATAGTTAAAATTATTACCCTTTTTAAATTTTTTAATAGTACTGGACACAAACAGTACTGGACATAACATGCAATTTTTGACCACAAAAATTAATATTGATCATAAATGCAAATAGACAGCAAACCTTCATCAGTTAATATCACCAATTACTGAGGTAACTATGCAACTATAAATTATATCACTCAAAATATGCTCCAGGGAACAGTAACATCATGAGTCATACCCTTTTCTCTTTAAAGACAGAAAAGCAATAGATTATAACTACTTTAGTATAAAATGATGTGATATAGTTTATCCAAATAACTTCTATATCCACTTTAGTTCCAAATTTTATTTCATCTCACTTAAGTAAAATATGCTTAAATTTTAAATATGCAATAATTTCCCTATAAGTAAAGCTTCAAGGCTAACACTTCAGCTGTCTCTTTTTTTGTGTAGGATTTTTTTTTTTTCATGTAAGTTCTTTGGTGAATCTCTTCCCATCCCTCCCAGATTATGATTTTATGGATCAAAATCATGAAAATCTTTCTTAATATTTAGAAAGATATTGGCCCTCTGAAATCCACTCTGAAAAAAAAAAGAGAATAGCAAATATATCTATAGATATATATATATATCTATATATATATCTATATATATGATATAGATACACACACACACACGTATAATTAGCCAATGCTGGAAACAAGTTTAATGTATAACTACAGGGAAATAAATATTTTTGATGACTTCACCATTTAAAAATCATTACTTCAGGCAATTATGAGGTGCTTTGGAAGTTGTTCAAACACACATCCTTTAAGTTCACTAGGATACATTACATTTGAAAATAGATACAATTGAACATAACAAGAAGCTATGGAAGCATGAAGTTGCAGAGAAATAGTACAATGGGTAAATTTGTTTTAAATTCTCTTTAATTATGTTTTCATAAAAGAAATTTTAAGTACAGTAAGCAAATGGAGCTTTTTATTCATATGCTGGAATACCATAAGCTAATCATGTAGCTTGATATGAAAAAACTTAAAATATTTATCAGTATCTCTGAATATCTCTTGTAATTTCAAAAAGAATCATAACACTCAGTCAAAAACTTAAATTTCATAAGAATTTTTATAATAGGCCTTGACACTTTACTCTGCTTAGGCAAAATAAATTGTAAAATCAAGCAAACAAAAAAAAAAACAACATAGCAAACCATCTATTCCTAGAACACTTTCGTAATTATGTTTGTCTGCCCTAAAAACAAAACAAAGCAAAAATATTTTGAGAATCCACTAAGTTACTCCCTTGGCATCTTATCTGAACTATTCTAAGACTTTGTCCTGAACTTTTCCAAAAACTTCAGATTAATGCAAGTTTTTAATTTAGATAAAGCACTTTAACTCAACAGACTGAGAGAAAATTTAGGGTCTAGAAAAGAATGTAGCCCTAGATGGTTTGGCTCAGTGGATAGAGCGTCGGCCTGCGGACTGAAAGGTCCCAGGTTCGATTCCGGCCAAGGGCATGTACCTTGGTTGCGGGCACATCCCCAGTAGGAGGTGTGCAGGAGGCAGCTGATCGATGTTTCTAGCTCTCTATCCCTCTCCCTTCCTCTCTGTAAAAAAATCAATAAAATATATTTTTTTTTAAAAAGAAAAGAATGTAGTACATGCATCAGCGAGTCTTCGAGTCAACCTTACTTTCTTTATCTGGAAAGAGATGAGAAGCTTTTATAACTTGTCAAATTTTGGCATTTTACATCAATGATTTAATTTCACTATATCTGACTGTAACAAAAGCAGCTTTAGAATAAAGGAAAGTTTAAGTTTAAAGAATGCATTAAACAATAACAAAAAACAAGTATACTAGGAGCAAAACGACAACTACATAATTAAAGAAAACAAGTAAAGGATTACTTTAAAAACTACTGGCAATATAAAAGAAGTTAATGCTTTTTTTAAGTGAAGCATACCCATCTTGTTAGAGCAGTTCTATGAAGCATCCTTACAGTGCATTACACTTATACATGTTTATGGAAAATATCTTCAGCCTTTTTTCTAACAGAATTTGTAAGAAACAATTTCACAATCAGCCTAATAACACATGAGCCTTCTTCAAATAAATCCTTTTTTATTAGCAGAGATATCTTTTGTGGACAAAGTTCTTATTATAAAGAATACTGGTCTAGCAGCAGTCAGAAAACCTAGATAGTAAAAGCCTAACTCCATCAATTATTATCAATTTGACCTTAAATACCACAACCTAAGGGCAAAGACACTTTTATTGAATATTATATTTCTTATATACCAGACACTTTATACCTTTAAACCAGGGTTTCTCAACCACAGCAGTATTGGCAATTTGGGCCAGATAAAATTCTTTGTTGTGGGAGAGACTGTTCTGTGCATTGTAAGATGTTGAGTAGCATCCCTGGCCTCTACCCACTGATGCCAATAGCATCTGGCTCCCCTGATCCCACCCCACCACCCGCACACACACACACCTCCCAGCTATGGCCACCAAAAATGTCTGGACATTGACAAATGCCCAGACAAGGTGGAAGGGGGTGATCACCCCTAGTTTCCAATTTCTGAAAATATCTATTCTACACTTCCAATAAGCCTAGAAATCCACCCCACATACTAAGGATTTTTACCACAATCTTTAGAGACCTGGAAACTAGGGTTCAGTAAGGCTTAGTGTATCTTTTAATACACAACTGATAAAGTGATTAAGCAAGGATTCAAGCTAGACTTTAGGTCCGACTGATTCCCAAATCTATTCTTCCACCCCACTATACTGCCTTTCTAAGCACATTGCCTCATCTACAAAATCAGGATAATATTTATCATGCTGAACTAGGGGTTAGAGATTTAAAGAGATAATATATGTGTAAATTCTATTAACCTAAAGGAAGTAACACATCAAGGATTTGGTTAACAGATCATCATGAAATACAGTGGTTCACAAAGTGTGATCCCGGCCACCAGCATCAGCATCACTTGTGAACTTGTTAGAGATAAATTCTCAGGCCCCAACCCAGACCTAATAAATCACAAACTCTGGAGGTGGCACAAGTAATCTATGGTTTAACAAGCCCTCCAGGTTATTCTGATACTCCTAAAGTTTGAGAACTACAGATGTAACAGAATCAGAAAAGTACTGAACCAAGTGCCCCAAAACGCTGCATCCTTCTTTGCACTCAATCTTCTACCAACTTTTAACAAATTACTGATTCTACTAGAGCTACAATTCCTATACTATAAAAGAAAAGAGGAAAGAAAGTAATGCTTACCCTATTTCTGAGGTTGCCTCTTTTTTCCTTTGCCAAATCAAACAAGCTGATAACCAGCTTCTAAGAAAAGGCATAAGTTGTCCTGGCCAGGTAGCTCAGTTGTTTAAAGCATCATCTAGATATGCCAAGGTTGCAGGTTTGATCCCCAGTCAGGGGACATACAAGAGTCAACCAATGGATGCTTGAATGAGTAAAACAACAAATTGATGTCTTTCTCTCAATCTACCCAAATAAATAAATACATACATACATAGATACATACAACATACATAAATAGGCTTTGTTGATTTTAAAAAAAACCCTAAACAAATATAAGACAGGGTACATGCTAGCTAATTCTGTTATATCAATTAAAAAGAAAAATATCCGCCCAGCTGGTGTGGTTCAGTGGATTGAGTGTCGTCCCATGGACCAAGAGGTCCCAGGTTCGATTCCCAGTCAGGGCACGTGTCCAGGTTGTGGACTTAATCCCCAGTAGGGGGCATGCAGGAGGCAGCCAATGGATGTGTCTCTGTCATCCATGTTTCTCTCTCTCTCGCCCTCTCTATCTAAAAATCAATAAAAACATATTAAAAAAAGAAAAAGATTCTTCTGGCTCAGATCCTCATTTTTCATGTTTCTAAATAATTAAATAGCCCTAACCGGTTTGGCTCAGTGGATAGAGTGTCGGCCTGTGGACGGAAAGGTCCCAAGTTCGATTCTGGTCAAGGGCGTGTACCTTGGTTGCGGTCACATCCCCAGTAGGGGGTGTGCAGGAGGCAGCTGATCGATGTTTCTCACTCATCGAAGTTTCTAACTCTCTATCCCAATCCCTTCCTCTCTGTGAATAATCAATAAAATATATATTTTTTTAAAATAATAATTAAATAAAAATGTTAAATTTCATAACAGATAAATTAAGCCTGGCAAAGCACTGTTTTCACTTTACTAAAACAAACAACAACAACCAAAAAAAAAAAAAAGCAAAGCCCAGGAAAGACTGAGTAATTTATAAATATGCATTTGAAAAATAAATACCTAAAAATCCAGCTCAGTAATATCCCCCAAATTTCATTTAAAAGTAGAAAAAGTTTTCAGTTCTATTTAATCTCCAATCAGTTCAGAGTAATTAGAACACTCAAAGATTCTCATTTATTCATGAGAACAAAATCATTTTAAATAGAAAAAAATTGCATACATTTTAAAGCAGTTGTTTGCATCTTTGAGTATGCATGCTATATTTATAAATAATTTTAAGAATACATCTGGCCGAAACCGGTTTGGCTCAGTGGATAGAGCGTCGGCCTGCGGACTGAAAGGTCCCGGGTTCGATTCCGGTCAAGGGCACGTACCTGGGTTGCAGGCACATCCCCAGTAGATGTGCAGGAGGCAGCTGATCGATGTTTCTCTCTCATCGATGTTTCTAACTCTCTATCCCTCTCCCTTCCTCTCTGTAAAAAATCAATAAAATATATTTTTTTTAAAAAAGAATACATCTGATTTGAATACTTAATTCAAATCACAATGCATTTCCTAAAATCTTAAATAATTGCATCTTTAAAAGATCAGAAATATTAAACATATAAAAATAGCAGAATGAGAGAACCTTATTGTATTTTAGCCTGAAATTTTACAAAAATCAATAAAGTTCAAAACTATTCTGAAGGGCTTTCAAAATACTAAATCAACTTTAAGTTTTGGATGGTGATTTAAAGCAAAACATCAGTCCATGTAGCATTAAAGAGAGACACAAAGTGAGAAAGTGTTTTAGACAACTCAATTTTCCTATAAGATGTCAAAATGCACAGTTCAATTCTACAACCTAGATTTGGACCAAAATATAGCTAGTTTTTACAACACATAAAATGTTAAAAATCACATAATCAGCCGAAACCGGTTTGGCTCAGTGGATAGAGCGTCGGCCTGCGGACTGAAAGGTCCCAGGTTCGATTCCGGTCAAGGGCATGTACCTTGGTTGCGGGCACATCCCTAGTAGGAGGTGTGCAGGAGGCAGCTGATTGATGTTTCTCTCTCATTGATGTTTCTAACTCTCTATCTCTTTCCCTTCCTCTCTGTAAAAAATCAATAAAATATATTTAAAAAAAAAAAAAAATCACATAATCAGATAGTTAAATATATAATTAAATTAGTCAGGGCACCAATCATTTTGCAATGCCAAACAAATAAGCAAAATAACCCTGATAATCAAGTGCTTCATATTGAGGTACTGTGATACAGCTGAGAGACCAGAATAGGCAAAGGGGAGAAAAAATTATTTTTATGGATACGTAATAGTCTTTACTAGGCAGATCTCAAGCTTATTCAATCTTCTCCATACCTGGTAAGAATAAATGAAGGAAAAAAATGCTTTAGCTCTTTCTTCCAATTTCTGGGGCCTAAAATTATATTGAGAATCTTGACTAAATGTGAAAATGGGACACAATAATACAATAGTTTAAAACTAAATTTAAATTCCTATGCTGTATTAATGCACTGCCAGATTAAGTGTAAACTGTATTGTAATAAATGTAACTGGCATTCAAAGTTGCAGAACTCCCCCAAAATCTGAACTTAAAAAGAAATGCTAAGAAATATACCTTTTCTGATAAACAGTTTAGATAACTCTTGTATCATATGTTTTCCTTCATTTGAGGCAGAGATTACTCTTTGTGAATAAAAATATACTTTAACTGATCTTCTTTTACACTAAAAAAAATTTAATGTCATAACATTTTTATCCTAAAACTTCCACTTTAGTGTGCCAGCAAATACTTTTTGATTAGCATAATTAAGTTGTTTGGTCAACAGTATGAGTAAGCAGAGATTTATATTCTATTTATGATGAAACAGCAAAATTACAGACATGTTACATATATATACACATATATTCAAAGCTCCTAAAGGAATATTCCCTATTTTAAAAAGTACTCAGAGCTTGAATCAATTAATATTCTAACATATCCCAAACAGAAGAAATTCAGTTATGATCACTGCTCCTCCCATTAGTGAAAATACAAATAATTTCTAATATATGGATAATGTGAAATTATAATTTTGAAGAAAAGCAGATATCAATTAAGTACTTACAATGTGGCCGGTACAATGCTAAGTGAATGACTTGCATTATCTCATTTATTACTGAAGAAAAACTTTATGTGACTAGCTACCATCATCCCTATTTTACAAATTAAGAGGCTGAAGTAACCTACTCAAAGTCATCCAGACACTAAGGGACAGAGACAGGATTCCAACACAAGGCAGGCTGGCTCCAGAGTTTATACTGCCACCGTAAAATCTAAAATGAAACAATGTACACATAACGTGTAAATAAAACCACTACTCTATGTTTTAATGTAATTTAAAATAGATTTAACCTTATTTGAAAATTCTAAAACAATATCTACCAAGGTAATCTCTTCTTTAAAGAGAAAATAAGTTTTTAAGAAATATTATGGTAATTTGTTAACTGTATTTATTTACCTGTATATACAGAATATTCACACACTTAAAAATTAGATACACTGTCCATATAGATTCACTCTTCATATTTTTGGACAGTGAATCTAACTTGTAAGTGTTTAAAAATTCTGTGTACAAGTTAAGTATTTATTCTTTTGCTGACAGGTTCAGCCATCTGTCAATATTCTCAACACCAAGTGTAATCCTAGTAATCTGAAGATACCCACCCATCTCTTAACTGCCAACTATTGCAAATGAAAAGTATCTGCCTTAACTATACTGGAATTAAGACTTCCCATCCAAAATTATTTCACCCCCTAAATTATGTTTATTCTTTTTATGTTAATATTTTTCCAACAACCTTATTTTTATTCTTGTGCAAATTATATTAAAAGAACCAACTTGCTAATATCTGTAACCAATGAAAAATTTTCAAAAAAGTTGGGGATAAACAGTCAAATCCAATACACGAATTTCACCTTTCCTGACAAATCAAAGCATTTTACATTAGTAAGTGCATATATTCAATACTTCCAAAGAGACTTATAATTCACAAACCAAAATACTTTTGACCATCTAGCAAAGAAGGCATGTGGCTGCATATGGCTTATATGAAAGAATTATAATATCAATTTACTCAATAAATCCTTACCAACTTAAGTCTAACCTCAACATTACTGATATCCTTGATAGCAATTGCACTAATTTCAAAACTAACAGATAAAAAGCAACTGTAAAACAGAACTAGGTATTTACTAAAATCATTACTGACCCCAATCTCACAAGGTGATACAAATGTCTTAAATCACTATCCTTAGAACAAATCCTAACACCTCCCTTAATGAATTCAGTCCACAAAAGAATTCTATGACTATACTTAAAATCAAGTTTATCTAAGAAGGGGGTTGGGGGAAGAGAAAGAATAAGAATGAGGGTTCTATGAAATAGAAAAATTCAGAACTAATGGAGTCTTAAAAAAACAAACAAACATGATACCAAATAAATTTCTTATACTACATTAATAACATATATTCTGGAAGCTAAATCCTTATAGTACAGCCAAGACCTAATATTTCAAATAAGTAAAAAACTGATATATGCATACACACTTCTAAATCTCTCTTTACAAACTCCAATTTCACATATAATATTAATATAAAAACATTTCCCATACTTTTGTCTTACTAAAAAGGCTGAGGTAAAAATTTAAAAATAGAATGTTTACTGAGTGTCAATTAACGTTAAAACTTTGTGAATTGATTTTCCCATAATAAATACTCCTCCATCAAAAGTCACTGAAGTGATTACTTCTTAAGGGCCTTAAAAATTACTTAAAAATATTAAGCTGTCACCAAATGAAAAACAGCAAATGGGGCAAATCTCAAAATAAGAACCCTTGAAAGAAAGAATTGAAGACTTCACTTCCAAAAAGCAAGGAATCTTGCAACATTAAGAGGTTAGTACATTATGTGTGGTTATTAGGAAAAAGTAGGTAAATTGCTCCACACAAAAAATTAAAATAACATCCCCAGCTACCATTCTCATGTTAAAATTCTTAAAGGTAATACACACAAATGCATCTTTCTCTATTATCTTTGGAAAAGTGAATTTAAAATTAAGGTGGTTATATCTCATCATATTTTATCATAGTATTCCTTTAGCATTTTAGTATATCATAAACAATGTTAAGCTGCATTGATGACAACTACTGTGCAAATATTTACAGTAGACAGCAATAAAATTCCTTTTTCCTTATATTGAATCATATAAACTGTAAGTTACTCAATCCTTTGAGATGCACTTTATTCTTAAATAAACTATATAAAATAAAGTTTGTCAATTATCGCATAGCAATTAGGTGGCCCACTTACGTTGTTTAGGAAAGAAATACAACTTGATACATAACAGTGTAAAATTAAAGTTGTGAGTGGAATCTTTAAAAAAAAACTTCACAATACGGTCATTTTAGTAATCACTAATCTTAAGAGAGAATACAGCTAATTTCAATAGCTACTGTACTTTCTACAAGTTAAAAATATTTCCTATGAAGGTTACTATTTGAAAAGACACAAACTTATCAAACAATGAAAATACCAGAAGCCTCAAGTTTTCATGAAATCTAAAGACATTAAATAGTTTATAGACTCATGTTCAGCACTACTTTCCAGACTAACATTAAGAATAAAACCCTGCCAACAAATTATTTTAGAATAATTCAATTTAGCAAAAGTCTTTTACAATTATGGTCTTCAATTTTTCTTTGAGAAATCACTTCATTGTTAATCTTTATCAACTAAAATACTCCAATTGCTACTTTCATAAAAGAATTTAACTTTCAACAGGCTAGCTGTTGAAACAGATCCTACAATCTGCCAGAGAAAAGCTTCAATGGCCATTTTAATTCCACGCCCCCCCCCACCCCCAATAAACACAAAACACTAAAGTGAAACCAAGCAAACCAAAGTTTTTGTATATCAAAATTATTGGAAGTGGAACTATCAAAAAAAAGCCCTTCACTGACTTTTTCCTAAGTAATTTTTTTCATATCATCATTTGGCTCAATAAAACCACAACTCTAGCAATTAAATATTAGTCATTTGATGCAATATTTGATACTGCTTTCTATGCATTCCAGAACTAAATATGCAGTTTTAGAGAAAGTTTTAGAGAAAATTTCACACATATAGGCACACATGCTCTGAAATGAAAGGAGAAATAGCCAACCACCTCACCACTCACATATAAACACCGGGTAGAATAATTTTAGTTTTATAATCCTAATAATTTTAAATCAAATAGGTAAAGTATAAATAGCATAAACGAACTTTGTGTACCAAAAGGCATTCTAGAAGTTTTTTTGAATGGGCTTTTTTAAAAAGTTAAACAAACATTTAATTAATTTGTTCTTATACATCTAGATGACTGTCAAAGACACGCATTTGAAATGTTACAAATCAGAAGAGTTTTCCAACAACTAATTATTTCTAGGCAAGTGGGTCAAATTCAGCCTTAATGAAGTTCTTCAATTAATGCAACCTCCAAAATTTCCAATTATCTTTTCAATATTATTTTTAACTTAGAAAACTTAACATTTTGAGTGTTGTAGTGCTATTTTTTCAAGAACTTTCATCATTTCAAAACAAAACTTGGGCAAAATTAGCTGTGCACATTTATGTGAAACTACATATCCAAAGGAATATAACTTCTTCAAATATAAAATGTTTTCTTTAAAAAAAAAAAAACCTTCCCCATAATATTTAGCAGGACATATACACATTAGTGTCATTCTACCTTAAAGCAAAATGTTTACTGACATTTGCTAAAATCATTTTTACTAAGAATACTCTATTAGCACGTAAGCAATTACATAATTTTAACTAACTACTGTCTACTGCTACAATTCACACCACCAAATTTTTGGCCTTAATCGAATGTTTCAGTCACCTCAAACCAATAACTTAATTCTGTTTCCTCATGCCTTATACACTGGCCTATCACTAACTCTCAATCCCTGTGATACTTTCTATTCTAAAAAAAAAAAAAAAAAAAAGGAGGGGCTCTATCCCCATCCTTGATCAAAACCAGTTTATTATATCTGAAACTGCAAAGATTACTGCCTTTTGATAACCATTATTGTTCTAAGCACAAAGGCTTAACTTTTAGACAAAACTATACACTACACCGTTAAAATTTCTTGGGTTTCTGTGTTATTCAACAAGCTGACTCAGTAAATTTAACACTGAAAAAAGCTAACATCTGAAGCTGGAGAAATCCACTCTCACCAGCATTTCTGGTTATTAGCTGGTAAATTATACTTGACATCCTACACGAGTCAGGGTAAATTTAAGGGATTCAGAAAGATGTCAGAGGGCCTGAAACCTAAATAAGGTTGAGTAGCAATTCTGGCATCACCATACTTAAATTTCAAGTGAGAACTTAAGTTTAATCTTTGCAATCACCATTTGCTACACACAATCCCTTGAACCTACACATTATTATCTGGGATCAAAAACCACTCAATCTCCATTCTATTAGGTGTAACAAGAGCACTGAATATAAAATGCTACTTGAACTGCAAATTTCATGCTCTATCCTACATCACCCCATCAGGAGAGAAAAGGCAAATTTAACAAAGATCTAGGAAGAGCACCTTATGAGGTACATTATGGCACTATTCACCTCAAAGGACAAAACTTCTACACGCAGGTCAAAGTTGCCATTAACTTAGCTTACACATGCAAACCCCACTTTTGCCCTCCCAGGAGCACCATATAGACTGCAAATGATTCTGCTTCTAAAATTATGCAAATCAGCTCACATTTTTGTCAAAAGAATCTATCAAGGCAACCCAGGAAACTAAGCACAATCACTGCAAGATTCTGATGCAATATGCGTACGTGCAACACTAATTTTCATCTTAATCTGGTCTGATACCCTTGATCTGGGGCCTCCAGCCAAGATTTAATCGAAACATGCTCGACCTCAAAGCGCCTACTTTTCTGTTCATTTCGTGGACCGGCTCCCCAAGCTCCCTCCTCCCTAAGAGCGCACTGTATTCTGCATTAACGGACAATAGCCTTTCGGGAAGAGACCCCGTAGATATATAGACCAAGAAACCAACCGGTGCCTTGACACTTGCAACCAGGCAAGCGTCCCGTCTAGCCGAACACATCCCCAGGTTGAATGCATTCAAAAGAGGCACACTATATATATATATATACACATTTAAAAAAAATCTAGAAATTCGACCGGGGTTCAATGCAATAGTCACCCAAACTATGGCAATGTCTCGCCTCCGTCTACTCCCACGTTCTGAAAGGGAGAGAGGGTGACAGAAAGGCACAGGGGAGCCGCCGCAGAAATGGATACAGGTCAAGTCTAAGTCGAATCCATCCTCTTGGTATCTCCTTTTGTTTCTGCTAACGATCTCCTTGATGATGGCTGTCATGTCTGGGAGCCGGTGGCTGAAGAAGAAGGAGGAGAGAGACGGCAGGAGCGGCTGGTGGCGAGGCTTCTTCTGCAGGATGGAAATGGCTTTGGACCTGGCGGCCGCGGAGGCCCCTCGCTCGGCGGCCGCGGGGCTCTGGACCGCAGCCGGGTAATGGCTGCTGCGGCGGCCGCCGGATGGTTGCAGCGGCGGCGGGGCCTGCTTGTCTTCAGCGGCCAGAGGCCTGGCCGCGGCGGCCGCGGAATGGGGAGAAGACGAACAGTCCTCGGCGCGGCTGCCTCCGCCGGCGGCCTCGGGAGCCCGGGCCGGGGGGGGAGCGGCGGCGGCGGAGGGGAGGCTCAGCACCGGCCCGGGCCCCTGGCTGTGCCGCCGCCGCCGCCGTGTTGGAGGCAGGAGAAGGGGAGAGACCAACTCTCCGGCGTTCCCAGCCCTGGAAATGGTGACGGGCGGCTCCGACCCGCTCCCCGGAGCTGCCGCCGCCGCGGCCGCCGCCGCCGCCTCTGCCCCCCGCTCCAGGAGCGGGAGGTGCCGCCGCGCCTCTGCCGGCTCCCGCCCGAGCCCGCGGCTTCCACCGTCCCTCGCCGAAGCCCAGGAAGAGGCTGCCGCACGGTTAGAAGCGAAGACGGAGAGGAGGCGACGGACGCCGCCGCTGCCGCCGCCGCCGGCCGGCCGGCTCGCCGAGGGCGCTGCCCCCGCGGCTGCTCACGGGCGCTGAGAGGGGCTCTGGGCCGCGGCCGCCGCCGTCTCTCATCTCCTTCGCCTGCGCCCGGCCTCGCCTCTCAGCGGCTCAACTCTCAAACTTCCATCATGGCTGCAGCTTCCGAGAGGGGAGAGCCGAGCGCCGTCGCGCGCCGCGCCGCGCGTGTATCCTGCCGCGGCGCACAAAGAGTCCCGCCACATCACCGCCCGCCGCGGGCCCGCCCCCTCCGCCGCCGCGCCGGGAGCCCGAGCGCCTCGGGAGCCCAGGGGGAGGGAGGGAAGGAGGGGGGAGGACGGGCAGCGCCGGGGGAGGGAAGAACGGGGGCACCGCGGGGTGGTGGGAGGGGGCAGCCCCGGGTGCGAACGCCCAGCCGGCAGGCGCCACTGAGCATGCCCAGCGTGGCCGCCCGGGGCTCGCTCGGGCTGGCTCCGAGGCGCCCGCCAGCAGCGAGGTGCACTTGCCGCGGCTGCTTCTGCAGCCACGCAGGGCGTGGGGGACAAGCTGAGCCTCGGCCTGCGCCCAGAAACCCGGCCGGACGCGGGCAGGCGGTGGCGGGGCGCTGAAGGTGAAAGCCGGGGCGGGTGCGTGGAGTGATGTCACTGACTCGGGTGGGAAGTTACCTGCGCGCAGGTGCACTGGGACGGTGGCGGCCCTGGGCATGGGACCGGGACGTGCCGGGACGGCCCCTGCAGCGGGGACACCCCTCCCCCTGCCTCCGCGTCTGATCTCCCCGGCACGGCCCGCGGGCTGGCTCTGGCACCGCTGTGGGATCACAGTCCGCAGAGATTTGAATCCGGCAGCCTTTGCCCAAAAACGCCCCCTCCCGCTCCGTGTCCTCCAGGTGTCAGTCTGAGCACAAAGCACAACCCCCTATTGTGTCTCCAGGGCGTCCCACCTCACCGGTCCCCTTTCACCGCTCCACCTCCCGCTTCCCCGGCCACCCGGCCCTCCGGCCCTGAACATGAAGGCTCCCAGCCGCACGCCGAGTGTGAGAACATGGTCCCTGAATGTCTAAGTTCCCAAGGACAACGGCCTGGGGGACTGGAAGCGGATCCCTAGGGTGGATGCACCCCGCCGCCCTGGCATAGCCCCCTGGAGGGCTGAGCATTTTCCCCGTTGGAGCTCGGGTTGGGTTCACCGCGTCCAACTCGAGCTCGGTCCTCCGGCCACCGCGCCCCGCCCCCTCCGGGCCGCGGTGAAAACGCGAACGGGCGGGCCGCCCTCGGGCCGGGTCCCGCGCGCCCGGGGCTGGGCGGTGCGCGCCGGGGGCCGCGGCCGCTGGGCCGGAATGAGAAGTGCGCGGCGGTGGAAGCGGCAACCCCCGAGAGTGGGCGGGGCCGAGGAGCCCTAGGAGGGTTCACAAGGCGGTGGAGGGATACCCGGCCGCGGCCGGAACTACTTTAGGAGGCGGTCACGTGTGTGCCTAGTTGGGGAACTTTCCAAATTCCCACTCCCCTGTAATAGCCGGAGAGGCGAGCGGTTCGCTCCCTTCGCCCGGGGTGCGTCCGCCGGGTGCGGGCGGCGGGACCCCTGGGCCGCCCGGTTCACGAGGGGAAAACTCGCCCGGGAGAGCCTCCCACCGGAGCTCCGCGGGGGGAAGCTGGTTACACAAGCACCCACATCCAAGCACGTGCCCCCGCCTCCCCGCACCGCTGGCTGCCGCCGCTGCTTCTTACAGACCTCGGGACGAGCGTTCCCAGGCTGCTCCCACCCTCCTAGCTCTGGATCGGCTCACACTGCGCATTCCCTACCGCGGGAGAAGGGGCTGTGCCCCGGGGGCATCTGTGGCTCTTCCTCGCTAGTGCCCTGCCCCTTAGGGCGAACCTTCCTGGTGCCGTGCTCGCGGGGCAGAGGGGAACTTCTGCTGCTACTGGGATACACCGATGTTGCAACAGACTTCCAGTCACTAACCCTGAGCTGGTGAGCGCGCCCCACCTACTGTAAACTCGGCGAGTGGCAAGTGACTTATCTGGTCGGAGAACCTAGTCAATGGCCGTCAGCCCAGAACAAACCTGTCACGTCTGCTTACAGCCCCATTAGTTGACCTATCCCTGTGAAAGACTGAGAGCTGGAGCGCTTTTACCGGGACCTTGATCAGCTGCAGGACGAGTCGTCCACCTTCTGCTTGGAGAAAATAGGCATCGGTCAACACCAATCTAGGAACATCCTCCTTTTCTTTCCCTTGGGAAGTAGAACTCAAGGAGACAACTGGAGTCCAAAGATTGTGTTAAGATTTCGGCTGAGGGGCACTGGGAGAACAGAGATCAATGTGTATGTGTATTGCAGTAACTGGGAGTAGACGCCTAGGAAGGTCTGAAGAGGATTTATTCAGCATATGAGAAAGGAGATTGTGTATGAGCACATCATAGTTGCAGGCAGCCCCTGAAGACTAGAAACCTCAAGAGACCTAGCTTAGAAGCCACAGGCCATTACCTAACTCCGAGACTACTAATTAAACCTTACAATGTTCTTAGCGACCTCTGAGTCTCCATAAATCTTGTAGTTTAAATACAACATCCTTTTATGATGGGTCTACAGGAATTAGCATCCTGCTGAACCTTCGATGTTGGTATTTCCTGGAAGCTGATTTTGTGCATGGTCCTGGTGGGCCTGCGGGAGACAAGGATCGTAAGTTGAAAGAAAATGGAGAGCAACCTGGAAAGAGTAGGAGAAAGGCCTACTCCTACTTTGGTTTGTAAAGATGAAAATCCTGTCCATGCAGCCTAGTGTGAGCTAGAGACTTCTTTATTTCACAAATAACCAAGGACAAAGAGACCCTGGTTTCTAGATGTTCCACTAGATTTCACTGTAAGAACCTGAGCTGTGCTCAGTTGAATACCCACCACCGCTTGGTGGGCAAAGTGAAGATGAAGTTAAATGAAGGGAAGTGGGTTGGGGTGGAGTAAAATTTTCCATGTCGGTTTCTCAGGATGCTGAGCTTGTCCCCAGAGACCCTGGAGCCTACTCCTTGTGAGGATTACTTTTCCAGCATCTAAGAAGTTCTGAAATCCACACCTGGGAAGAAAATGGGTTCGTTTCTGCCATGGGTTCCTTAGGCTTGAGGAGAGAGGATACTTTTCAATCCCCACCAGTTATTCTGGTGCAGAGAGGGTGTGCATCATCAGCACGAAAATGTGGGAATATGAGACTGGCCCTCAGGCACTTCCATCAGCTACGGGAGAAAATGGGAAGTAGTTTTGCTGCTACTCTAAGCATTGGGTCTCTACTTTTCTCTAGGGATGAATGAAAGGCTCACCAATGTTGGCAGATATTTGGTCAGCCTGACAGCAATATCAGGTAGTTATTAGAAGTTGCTGGCTGGGTCTCTCTACCACTTGCTGCTGCGTCAGTAAGGAGGGTAGGGGAGCCAAGCCCGGGTTTGAATAAAAGACTCTTTGCTTTTGCATCAGGGGAAAAAAAAAAAAAAAAAAGAAGTTGCTGAATAAAAACCTCCTCCCCTTCCCAGTTAAGCAGATTCCTAAAGGATAATATTGATGTATCCTTTTTCAAATTTTCTTTTTCTTTTTTTTCTTCTACCCAATAAATCTCCTTACCCAAGTGGGAAGGCTAAAACCTCTATATAGCTGACCCTATCTATAATGTACAGAAAGGTTTTTTTAAAAAATGATTTTTAAAATTCAATGGCAAATATCTGCTTGTTTGTACCGTATGTTAATTTCCTGGTTTTGATAATTAGTCTATGGCTCTGTAATTTATTAAGATTAGGCCAGCTGGGTGAAGAATATGCATCAACTCTGGATCATTTTTGCAAGTTTTTTGCAAGTCTAAAATTGTTTCAAAATAAAAATTTTAAAAGCTAATTTAATGGTGTGGGGGTTTTTTATGTTAAGAGTTCCCTCATCACCTTTCCAACCGATGCCCCAGTCCCATAGCCTGTACCACATTTTAGATTTTTGTTATGCCAGCACCCAACTTTCACACATCAGTTTCTGTTATCTACTGTGCGTAACACACTACCCCAAAATGTAGCAGCTTAGAAGAGCAATTTCCTTGCTCACCATTCTATAATACAGATAGGACACAGTAGTGACAGCTTATCTCTGCTTCATGTAGTGTTGGTTGGGGTTGGCTTGACTTGGGCTGGAGGACTCGACATGACCTGAGTCACATGGCTAGTGCCACAGCTGGAATGATGGGGTTACCTAGGAGCTGGCTAAACCTAGCTCCTTCTTTAGTCTCTTTTCCTCCAGAAGCGCATCACCCCATCAGGCCTTTCTCTTCAGCAAGGTAGCCAAACCTCTTTACATGATTATTATCTTCCAAGAGACCAAAAACTAGTCTCCAGGTCTAGGCCCAGAGCTGTAATAGCATCATTTTTGCCTCATTCTATTGACCAGTCCAAACAACAGAGTGTGTCAAGATTCCAGGGAGGAAAAACAGGCTTCATCTCTTGGGAGGAGCATGTAGCAAGATGGAGGATTTACTGCTGGTCATCTACCACAATGACTGTAGTCCTTTCCCCTATCAATGACTATTCAAACATAATTTTCCCACGGTCAATTCAGCCCAGACTCTCTAGCATTTAAGGATCATCATTATCAGTTGACAACCTGATTGGCAGTAGAATGCTTTCAGTTTATTATTTATTGTTTCTTAAACCTGTAATTTTTTCATTTGCTCACTCATCTATTTTACATGTATAATTCTACCTAGGATTAGTATATGTCACAAAAGGCTTCATTAAAATAGTGAAATAAAACAACAGTGAGAATACATACGTGTGTATACGATATGTGTTTGCATAAATACATGGGAAATATCTGGAAGAATAAATAAGAGAGAAGATAGCATGGGTTACCTCAGGATGGGAAGGAAGGGCTTCAGAAAGAGAAATTTCTCTTCTCATATATTGTTTTCTGTATGGTTTGAAAGTTCTCTACTATGATCACTTATTATTTTCTTAAGATAAAAAACTGATTTCATCCAGTAGAATCAATGCAAAAAACAAATGACAATTATCAAAAGAATATCAAGTAAACCAGGATGAGAGCTCAACTCTTATACCATTATTAAATAAATGAGCACACTAAAGAATTTCCAGCATTTAAGGCTAAAGGTCTGCTTGGTGTCTCCTGCACCATAGAATTATACTAGGGGCTCAGTGCACGAATTCATGCACCTTAAAAGGAACTGTGGGCGGTGAGGCTGGGGTGGGCACAGGGGTGGGTTTCAGCCCATCCTCCATGCCCCTGCCCGACCCCTCCAGCCACGGCCGGCCCCCCGTGGTTTCTTGTCTGCCTGCAGCCCTGCTGCTGCTGCTGCTCCCACGCACTGATGGCACAGAGAGATTGGGGCCAGCACCAGCAGTAGGTGCGAGTGGGGCCGGCACTATCAATGCGTGCAAGCGGCAGCTGCTGCCCCTATCGACCCTCAGGAGCAGGGGGAGGTGGAAAAGCCCTCAGGGGCGACTAAGCTGGCAGCCACTTGCACCCGCTGACGGTGCCGAGCGATCGGGACCGACACAGGGTGCCGGCAGCGGGCACCGGCAGTGGGTGTGAGTGGCAGCTCCAGCACGGGCTGCGGGTGCAAGTGGGGCTGGCGCCAGCAGTGGGTGCAAATGCCGGACGGGACCACGGTATGCAGGAGCAAGGAATTTTTAGTAACCACCAGAGGATCGCCCTGATGACAGCGACTGGTTCCCCACCTTGGTCTGGGCGCCCCCACTCACCTATTCCACCATCCCACCATGGCCGATGCCCGCCATGTTCCACGTGCACCCCCTGGTGGTCAACGCATGTCGAGACCAGTTGTTCGGCCATTCGGTCTATTTGCATATTAGCCTTTAATTATATAGGATAAGACTATCTGCCCTAAATTCCACTTAGTAGAGATGCTGAGTAGTAGACAGGTTGTATCTTACCCTGAGTACCCTCTCCCCCTAAATCAACTGTCTCCACTAGATCTACTCTTCACTCTTTGTACTATTTAAAGAAAGTTTCCTCCAGAAATAATCATATAGGGCCACGTATTACCACCACCATTCAGGGCAATGGCAGACTACTTTATGATCCAAGAAACCGCAAAGATCCTTTAGTTCATTAATCCCTTTTTACAAATGAAGAAACTGAAGCCCAAAGGGTTTACATCTTTAGATTACATAGCTACTCAGTAAGGGATTCTGGATTGGAGCCTGGGAAATTTCCTGATATCTCTTCAGTGAATAAAGTTGGGAAGAAAACATTACTTTTATAGAAACCTAAATAAGTTAGAGAAAAAAATGACTAGCGGTGGCTTTTAATGGCATTTTCAAGACTTGACCGGGGTGATTGAAGGGAACAAGAAGACTGACTAAGTTAGAGACAATAAATAGGGAGTAGGGAAAGCCAGGGACAAGTAAACAACACATTTACTGGTGTTTACACTCTGCCTTTAACTGTCCTGAAATTAGCCTCAAGGATCAAAAATGAAAACATAAATTGCTGCATGTTGCAAATTTCTCCTCCTCAGTTCCTATGATCATTTGGAGAATATCTTCCAAACCAGGATGTAAAGGAGTTAGCCACTGTATGTGGACTGAAAAAAAGAGAAGGGACCATATTCTTTTGAAAAGAAGGGAGCACCAAAGCCACTGGGAATGGAGGGGAACACTGCCACCTGCTGAAGAGTTGAAGTCAATAAACATGGTGCCACGCAGATAAAGCATCTTCAGCAAAATCAGTTCATCTATTTGCAGTGGGAGCAGGTCAGTGCCGAAAATTTAATTCTACAATCCTTCAGGCCAATCTGTGCTGGAGAAAGGTTAGTTTGTTTCTGGTATGGGGGCAGGGGAGAGGGGCAGGAGTGGGTATAGGCCCGCATCCCTGCTTCCCTTTCTTACACGAATAGTTTGTGCCTATTGGTTCTGAATTTTTTCCCAAAACCTAAATCTCAAAATAATAAAATATAATTGGCTAACACTAGAGAAAAGTGATATGAGAAGAAGAAGCAGAGAAGTTTACAGAGAAGTTTATTCTTGTAATACATGCACGTGCTTTAAAATTCCCAGGGGCTCATCACCACCAGTCCCCAGATTATTGACTTTTTTTCTTTTTTCTTTTCCTCTTTCCATTTCTTCCTCTTCTATTCATTCACAAATATACATACAAACAAAGGACAATTGCGAGAGGGCTAGGAGAAAGTTGCTAATCCTTTGTTTAAAACCTGTCTTCCCCCCTCTACTATGGTTTGAAGGTTTGTACCCCCTGCTTCCCCCAATTCTTATGTTGAAACTTAACCCCCAAGGTGATGATATTTGGAGATGGGGCCTTTAGGAGGTGATTAAATCATGGGGCAGAGCCCTCAGGAATGGGCTTAGCACCCCTTCCCCCACTCCATAGGAGGCCCTCACTAGACACAGAAACTGTTGATGCAAGCACCTTGATCTCAGATTTTAGCCTCCAAACTCGTGAGAAATAAGTTCCAGTTGTTTAATGCCACCCATGGTATTTTGTGATAGCGACCAGAATAAACAAAGACATTTCTGTTCTACCCATCCTTCTACTTACCTTTCTCCTGTCCTCTTTCTTGCCATTTTCTTTCTTCCTATTTCCATTTTCCTCCTCTTCACCTCTGTGTTTATAGAGTCTCCATATTAATATACAAGAAAGTGATATAGCTGGCAGGCCAGGTGGGAAGGTGACTTTTACAGGACAGCCAGGTTACACAGCTTCAAGGGCCAAAGCTCACATCGTATGTGATGCTGTTATTTCATGCTTTTTAATTTTTCAATCACATTAATGTAGCATCTTTAATTTATACTTAATTTTTAAAAACCTAACCTTAGTGTCCCAATGGTGGGCCACAATTTAATTCCATGATTCCACTTAATAATACAATAAAGCAGTTCTAGACCCTGCCCAGTTATAAGTTTCTTAATAACAATGTTTTAGGATTGAAAAATAAGTTAGAAAGACACTCTCCTTGTGATATAGATTTTCTGTCTTGTAGGAACATCAGAAAGAATACCACAGGTCCAGTTGGTGTGCCTTAGTGGTTAAGCATTGACCTATGAACCAGGAGGTCATGGTTCGATTCCCAGTCAGGGCACATGCCCAGGTTGCGGGCTCTATCCCCAGTGTAGGGTGTGCAGGAGGCAGCCAATCAATGATTCTCTCTCATCATTGATGTTTCTATCTCTCTCTCCCTCTCTGAAATCAATAAAAATATTTTTAAAAGAAAGACAGAAAGAAAGAAAAGGAAGGAAGGAAGGAAGGAAGGAAGAAAACCACAGAAAACCCTAACATTGTCAGACCTAGGTTAGAAATGTTATCTTTTCTAAATACAATAACTTGAGTTTTCTTTTATGGATGGATGTTTGCTACTTAATTTTGCTTAAATGTTTTTCATTTCTTACAAGATATACCAGTTTTATATTCCAGGAAACCCTAGAGGAAAAGGACGTCTATAAACAAAGATCATGGTACTTAAAAATTAATTTGGGAATATGTCAAATTTTTAACATAAATTTCATGAAGCCAGGGAACTGGAAGAAAGCTAATAGATATAAACAGTATACTTTCTAAAGGGGGGGAAAAAAAACCCTACCTCATTGACCCAGCTCTAAGCCATAAATAATCTGATCTAAAATTTATTTTCTGGACATAGTACCTTTGTCCTGGCTGCCTCCCAGTGTGCAATCCGAGGCCATTCATTGGCTGCTATAGCTCATCGGACCACTCTTTTCCTGTATCACCTGTTGAAACAAGTAAGAGTGTTATTGATGGAAGTGGAGTTCTTGGGGTGCCATGAGGAAAAGAGTTTCCTGAAGCTCCAATGGGAAGATGGGGTTCCTTGGAAAGCTTTATTGATAATGTAAAATTAAGAGGGGCTCCCCTCCAAGGTCCCATCTCTGCCTGTGTTGCCATGGAAGAAGTCCAATCTTGTCTTCAGCAGGGGTAGAATTCAAGGCCATTGCCCATAATTTCTGCTTCATATTAAAATATAGTCCAGTCTAGCATCCTGTGTGTGAAGTCTGCATGGATATGTAGAGAGAACAAGCAAATGCATGGGTGTGTGCTGGTCACAAAGCAAAAGAGGAGCAAGAGAACAAGAGAGAGTAAACTCTTCATCTGGGGATTTTAACTTTCTAAGATTTCATGAATTTCTGATGAGGTCTAGCCCCTAGCCTATCCATTGTTCTCCAGGAGAGGCTGACAGACAAGCACCTTCCCTAGTCACCCAGACTTCACTGCATATGTGCTCATCTCCCCCTTTTTTCGACCCCTTCCCCCAGTGATCTGCAGAAAATGGACCTGTGGTTCCCTGGGGAGCATGAAGATGTAGCTTCCTGGTGAAGCTGCCCAGATGACCACGCTTGTAATGTCTGGCCTCCTCTTTGCTCTCTCCCTATATTAATATTAACTAGCTAATTATGACTATAGGAGGAAGACTGTTATTAAGATGTGTCTTATTATTAATGTATTCTTATGGACTTACTGTCAGATACTATATTTTATTATTAAGTCTTTATAATGATTTAAAAAATAACTTGTAACTGTAAAATAGGATTGTCTCTGTTTCAAATCTTGTTTATTTCATAATGTTCAGGCATTCGTCCTATTCACCAGTTAATTTTTCCTTATTTAAATTTAGCATATTAAACCTTCTCAGTCTCTCAAGGAGAATTCTCCTGCCTGAGAATGACCATTATTCTATTTCTGAAATGTATTGTCCTTTTCAACTACATCCAGAAATTTGCAAACCAGAAAATTTTTGCCCTAAGAGTAAACTACCTTAGTATTTTACTTACCTTGGTAGCTTACTTGGCTTGGGCTTGCTATCAAAATCTAGGTCAAGCAATCCTGACTCCTAGTTTTCTCAAACTGAACAAACTACTTCTTTTTTCTTTTCTTTTTTTTTAATATATTTTATTGATTTTTTACAGAGAGGAAGGGAGAGAGATAGAGAGTTAGAAACATCGATGAGAGAGAAACATCGATCAGCTGCCTCCTGCACATCTCCTACTGGGGACGTGCCTGCAACCCAGGTACATGCCCTTGACCGGAATCGAACCCGGAACCTTTCAGTCCGCAGGCCGACGCTCTATCCACTGAGCCAAACCGGTTTCGGCCAAACTACTTCTAATAACCTTCTCCACTAGACATCTGTTTATTTTACAATTAACAGAGGTTTTAAGAGTCCTTACAGGCATTTTTGCTTCAGGACACAGAATGCAAATCAAGTACAGTGCTGTCTTTATGCCACCTTGGTTGATGGATACCCTTTAAGGAAAGAAAGTCATGAATGAAAATACTTCCTGAGATTGTCACAAAGCAAATTATAGAAATAAACTAAGTATATCTTAGAACTCTCATGGGTTACTCATTGGTCACCAATTATTTAAAGAAAGTGACCATGATCTTTTCCCAAAGTTAGACACCTCCTATGATTCACATAGACAGACATTCAGAGGGACTTCTCCTGAGTCCTTGAGAGATACAGCAACGTCATCAGTGATGTTGGTTCCGTGAAAGAGGCACATAGCTTAGGAGACTCAACACTAGCAATTCTTCTACTTGAATATGAACCTGAGTAGCAGTCATCAAACTTGAGAACTGAGGAACTCAGAAATTGTTAAGGAGATCAATTCTAGGCCTTTAACTTCTATTCATACTCCCTCCTAAATCTGATTTACCTGAGAACCAGTGTAGTTGAGTGGCTTTCAGGGTTCCTAATACCATACCCAGCTTCTCTTCCTCCCACTTTAAAAGAGAAAGGTGTAGGTCTCTCCTTCTGAATGCTAAAACAATTTACTTCCCCAAAGTGTAAAAACTTGCAAGGAGCTAAAGAGACAATCTGAAATAGTGATATTAATGTTGAAGAGCTGGGTGATACTACTGAGTAGCAATCCCTTTTGAAAGTTAGATTGTTTAACATTACTAGTTTTCTAGTAAATTGAGGGAAAGCCTATTCAAATGGTCCACTAATAAATCATTGAAAATGAGATCACTAAGTGTTGTATAGCATATATTTTGGAAAGTTTTCAACTAAATAAATGACATCACTAAAACAATTCCTTTCAATTGTCATCTACTTACTTCTGTAAATAATATTCGTCAGTGTTTACAATATAAAGCAAAAACTAAGGATAAACAGATGCTGAACCTACCTCCTAGAAATAAATAAAATTCATTTATGATATACAAACCAATTTCTTAAAAGCTCCATTGATATTTTCATGTTAAATGTTTGTCAATATTTTAAAAATATTTAACTGATCAATTATGAACTAGGAATAATTGATGATAACTCTATTCAGAAGAATTGTTAACAGTAGTATGGTCTAAGGCAGTGGTTCTCAACCTTCCTAATGCCGCGACCCTTTAATATAGTTCTTCATGTTGTGGTGACCCCCAACCATAAAATTATTTTTGTTGCTACTTCATAACTATAATTTTGCTACTGTTATGAATCGAAATGTAAATATCTGATATGCAGGATGTATTTTCATTGTTACAAATTGAACATAATTAAAGCACAGTGATTAATCACAAAAACAATATGTAATTATATATGTCTTTTCCGATGGTCTTAGGCGACCCCTGTGAAAGGGTCATTCGACCCCCAAAGGGGTCGCGACCCACAGGTTGAGAACCACTGGTCTAAGAGAGTTTACATAATTTAATTTAAATTTCTATATAAAATTTGTTGCAGAAAAATATGATAGAATGATTGATCAGATATTCACACATAATGTATGTTACATTTAGATAAAAATTTGTGGCAGAAGTGTGAAGAAAATTCAAGTCCAAAGAAAAAAGGGAGGGATGAAAATTTCTCACTGTAAGCAAAGAGCTTGTTTATGTTGTTAATATTTTGATGGATGATAGTGAGTCTCAAATCACTATGATATTTATATTCCATTGGATGCCTTTAAGAATTCTACTTTTAAATGTTAATGTTTACATTATAAGGAAATTACTTCCTTAATAACTACTTAAGTTTATGATTCAAAAGTTTTATTCTAATTCTAAAATGTGTAAGGAGGAAAGGTTCTTCCAAATTGTTTGCTAACAAAAAAAGTTTAAAGACCCCTGTACTAGTGGAACTTCCATATATGTGCATAAGAAAACATATATATATATATGAATGTTCATGGCAACATTATTTTCAATAGCAAAAAGTTAGAAAGAACCTAAATGTCCATCAATATGATGTATAAAGAAAATGTAATATTTTCATGTGGTGGAATATTATATACCAGGTTTAAAGGAATAAATTAGATCAATTTATCCACATGGAAATATCTCAAGATTTACCAGACCCTAGTTAGAAATCTCATCCTCAGAATTACAGTGAGTCCATCTTTCTCTCATATTGTATTCTCTCACAACAAAGAAACCAGTCCAGGAAGCAGGAAGTCCACAGGCTCTGTGACATCACCCATACCTTGGCCCTGAAGCAGAGAACTTTGAATGGGTGTGTAATATGATCATATCACAGTTATGATCATGAACACTCCACAGTTGTCTGAGGCATTTTAATGACTACCCCAGCTGGGCGTGGAGGGGAGATTAAAAAGGCCAAAGGACCAACGAGAAGAAAAAGATTTCCTCATTATCTTTTTGAAGTCTCCACTTATGTAGAAAGAGCAATTAGGTATTTATTTACCTTTCTAGGAAGGATAGATAGAGGAAATAATCTAGCCAATATCCAATGCTGAGATAAGCAGAAAGTGACTCTTAGAAAGAAATTAAGTCTATGATAATAAAATCAGGATTCAGGAGTTTATTTCTATAGGAAAGCAAAATCCATAAAGCCCAGTAATGACAATTAAGTTCATTGCCCATACATATGAATTTCATTCTTCTCTTTCTGTTTAGAGAAATCTACTTAAATATTTGAATATTTTGAAGATTAAATCCTATTTTCTCACTGATCCCAATATAAAAATTAGTGATAAAAAAAATGGAGAGGTAATAAGAGCAATGATGTTATCATTTCTGCAATTTTCCACCTCCAGGAATTTTCTCCCTAAGTTCCCAGTATTCTGCAAGAACTTTCCCAGAAGACTCATCCCATCTGTTCACCAGACATGTCCACACAGGTCCAAACCTCCCTGGTGAAGCAGCCTTCATACAAGTACTTCCACCAAACTGGGAAAGGAAATGTTGTCGGATGGGTTGTATTCATTGACCCTCATAATGTGTATGTCAAAGGAGGATGCAGGGTGGTAGCCCTGGACATAAAATTAAACTGGATTGCTATCAATTGATAAATATTTCCAAGTTTTTGCTTCATTTAATACTTTCCTGTTACTCCATTCTTCTCTTTTGAGCACACGCTAAAGCATTTCTTGAGTTAATTTATAAGAAACACTTAATCTGAATCACTTTTAACTTCTCTATATACTACTCCCCCACTGCCTTACCCTGAAAGAAAGGTACTTCACTACGTATATTCAAATCATAAATTCCTAGAGAGGCTATTTAGCATGGAGGCTAAAAGCACCATTTCTGGAGCCAGATTGTCTGCTTTCAAATTTTGCTCTGCCACTTACCAATTGTGAGGTCTTTAGCAAGTTATTTCATCTTTTTGTATCGGAGCGTCCCCACCTGTAAAATGAGGATAATAATAGTGCCTACCTCGTGGAGTTGTAATGGGGATTGAGGATTATGCTACTTAGAACAAGCCTGGCACATAGTAAACACTTTATAAGTACAAGTTAGCTGTTTTTGAATGCAGATACTAAATCTTATTCTTTTTTTTCTTGTTACCATCTCTGACACCTTGCATATTGTTCGAAATATGGTAAGCTTTTAAGTAAATGCTGAATGAATGCTGAAGCACTATCAACAACTGCAAGATAGAAGAGGGTAGGAAAATAAGGATCTCCCAGTCCTTCAAGATGTCCCCAATAAACAGTACTTTTTGAATAATTTTATGGATATAATCTTATGTCATACCAGTGTTTCAGTTAAGCATTTTAAAAGCTGCACTAGCCTCTGAGTCCCTCTAGACAAGACTTGGTAATGAAATGGTCCAATCACATTGACCTGCCTCATGTTTCTCTTAAGTCACATGTCCAACATTGTGACATGGGCAAGAATGCACACAACCTTCCTTTTCCACCTAGTCAAAGTTCTCTGAGGGGGCCAGGTTCAGGAGATGTCACCTCCCCCATGGACTAGATAGCTTCCTGGATAATGTCCCCTGCAAATTAGAAGGATGCTAGTCCCAACTGAACTCTGCAAAGAGCAAATCAGTGCTGGCTTCTCAAGAACCAGCCTCATTCACCACTGTCAGAAGGTACAGTAACACTTGGGACCAAAACTTCATCTAGACTCTCTGAGCAACTCCTAACTATATCTCAGTCTTCGCTTAGTGAAGCCACACACACTTCCCCCTGAAATTTCTTAGCGGTTAAAAACAAACAAAAAAACCCTTTGTCCTTCTCACAGTGCCTAGCAGTTTTTTACATATCAGATAAACATTCAGTTAAGTATTCATAAACTCAATGACTAAAAGACTACACAAGCTTTCAAACACATCCTTAAATATACAAAGATAACTTACCAGCTGGAAATAATACGATCCTTAGATAATATCATACATGTATTACATTACATTAACATGTCATGTTATATAATCCTTTTCTTTCTATACTTTGTTATGGGATATTATCTGGAAAGACTTTAATCACAATTTCCATCTTTTGTTTCCCCCCCCAAAAAAATCAACAGAGGAAATGTCAGACTTAGTTCATATTCTGTGCCCTGAAGTGGGGGTTGGAGAGGTTAGGGGTGGAGCTGGAAGAGTAAAGGGGGAGAGGGAGTTATAAGGCCTTTATAATTACAAAGCAAAGACAGGAATGTACCTTTTCCTCAGTAGCACCATAAATAACCAAAATTCCCCAGAATGTGGACTCCTAATTTTAGATGAGGTGAACTTTTCTTTTTTAAACAAGTTTTGATGGAATTATCATTTTCTAGTATTTCTCTTTTAATTTTCTCTAAGATGAAAATAGCCAAATCACCACTGAGGTTTAATTTCACAAATTATTCTTATTAACTCTGGAACACTATGATGCTTTAATGAAACTCTAGTGCGGGAGGGGAGATTACTTATTCTAGAATAAGTAATAACCTCTTGATTCCTAAGTGAGCCAAGCAGCATTAAGCTGTGTCTTCTGGTCAGCAGTAGCGGAGCTAAAGCACCGCTCTGAGGAGGACAATATGGGGAGGTGTCATAGAAAAGAATGAAGCAAGCACACTAGGAAAAGATGGGAGACTGTGGTCCATAAAGGGATCAGCAGCTTCTTGAAATCCTGCTCTATTGATTAACCCAAGCTCATAGATGTAAAAAAAAAAAAAAAAAAAAAGTGAAGGGAAAAAGATAAGGGAATGGATGAGATGGGAAAGATTAGTGGGGAAAAAGAGAAAAAGTAACCCATTTGGTAGAGAGCGATAGAGCATAACACAAAATTGCCTTAGGTAACAAAGCTCACAGATCTATTCTAGAGTCTTCAGCCCACTTGAGACAATAGCCTAGTTCTAGCCTTATTCTACTCCAATTATGAGAACTTGTCCTTTTTTTAAAGTTTCCAAGTACTTACTTATTGAAAGTATTAAAATATCTCACCTCTTATCTAAATCATTCAAATCATATATATAAATTATTACAAGAATGCCACTCAACTTATGTGGACACAAGCTATCATATTCTAATTATTCTATAAAAGCTATTTTTAAAAAGCAGAATGACTGCATATATTTGGCTAATAAAATAACTTATACTTTAAAAATTCATAACAAACAATTTTGCAACAGGATAATTAGAGCATACTTCATGATGCTGCCATGGTAGGCTATGAAGTTAGCTTTAGGTAAAACTGCTGTACCCTTTCCTCGGCAACCTGGGCTTTTGATCTTTCAACATGTTTCTTTTGAAACAAAAACAGCTCCTTGAGTTTGCTGACACCAATAGTATCCAGATCAATCAGGTTGATGTGGGAGAACCCAGAGAGCAGCAGGACCTTGGGGTGCTGAAAGCCGATGCCACCCAGGCCCACCACCAGCACCCAGCCTGGCCACAGTCTCAGCCAGCTCCTCATGACAGAGCCATGGCAGGATGACCACTCGGCCTTCATTTTTGGTCGTCAAGAATTACTTGTGGTTATTTACTTTCACATATGAATTTATTTAAAACTATTATCTGCAAAAGATAAGCAAAGTCCTTTATTTTCCTTTTGGGCAATAGTATTTACTCAGCACTACTCTCCTTTCACATATATATATTTTGTTTGTCTGTTTGTAGATTTTTTTCCTTTAATATATTTTTATTGATTTCAGAGAGGAAGGGAGAGGGAGAGATAGAAACATCAATGATGACAATCATTGATCAGTTGTCTCCTGCATGCCCACACTGGGGATTGAGCCTGCAACCTAGGCATATGCCCTAACCGGAAATCAAACCGTGACCTCCTGGTTCACAGGTTGATGTTCAACCACTGGGCCATGCCAGCTGGGCTCATTTCAGATATGTAGCATGCTGTAAGTGAAAGAAATACTAGACTGTGGGCTTCTAACCATGTGTTTTATGAAGTAAGCCTCTTAAAGACAAAAAAAAAATTGTAAATGGCCCAAATAGAAATTAGGTCACTTAGCCTTGAGATTTTTGCAGTGAAACATTAAAATTTAGTCAAGGGGACCAAGACCCAAACAATCAATTAGTAAATTAATTCAAAACATAGACATATCAAAAGATATATTGGAGGTGTCATAACTAAACATAAAAAAAATTATTTGGATTACTAAAGCTACCAATCTAGTTTTGGGGATTGTTTTTATTGTTGTTTTGGTTTGTGTATTCAGCTAGTATAACTGTTAATAAATCGTGTGGAAAATATATTCAGGTAGAACTATGGGGAAAAGTGGTGGTTGAATTGGGAATATGTAGAGTCATGAATTTTTTTCATGACTATTTTGGCAATTGTCTTTGTCTATGCCATATAATACCATAGACTAGGTGGCTTAAACATCAGAAATTTATTTTCTCATAGTTCTGTAAAGTGTGACGTCCAGGATGAAGGTGCTGGCCTATTCTTGGTAAGAGCTCTCTTATTGGCTTCAGATGGCCACCTTCTCATTGTGTCCTCATGTGGCAAGAAGAGAGGTTGGGAGGGAGGGAGAGAGTGAGTGAGAGCTCTTGTCTCTCTCTCTCTCTTTTTAAAAATATGTTTTTATTGATTTCAGAGAGAGGAAGGGAGAGATAAAAAGGGATAGAAACATCAATGAGAGAGAATCATTGATCAACTGCCTCTTGCATGCCCCCTACTGGGGATCGAGTCTGCAACCCTGGCATGTGCCCTGACTGGGAATCAAACCATGACCTCTTGGTTCATAGGTTGATGCTCAACCACTGAACCACACCGACTGGGCGCTGTGTCTCTTTTTATAAAGGCATTAATGCCACCACGAGGGCCCATCTTCATCACCTCATCTAACTCTAGTTATCTCCGAGAGGCTTCATTTCCAAATACCCTCATATTAGAAGATAGGGCTTCAACATAGGAATTTTGTCCATAATAGCAATTAAGACATGACATATTATTCTAGTTCTAGGTAAGATGATAAAAGCACACTCTACCCTCTCTTTCTCATTGAATGTAACTATAAAACTTAAATGAAACACATGGAACAGCTACATGAGGACTCTGGAAGGTTAATAGTCGCAGGTGGACTAGGGAAGATGAAGACCAAAACACCACTGAATCAGCAGCGAGTTTTTTTGTCTGTGTGTGTTTTTTCCCCACCAGCAACTCCTGGTCTAGACCAATGGTCAGCAAACTGCGGCTCATGAGCCACATGCGGCTCTTTGGCCCCTTGAGTGTGGCTCTTCCACAAAATACCAACTTCTGTGCATGGGCCACGAAGTTTCAATCACACTGTACACGCGCGCCCGCACGTGGTATTTTGTGGAAGAGCCACACTCAAGGGGCCAAAGAGCCGCATGTGGCTCGTGAGCCGCAGTTTGCCGACCACTGGCTCTAGACCGAAGGTACCCTGAAACTCAGAATGGACACCAGGGCACAGACAGAGAAAGCTCCCAGAGAAGCCTTCCAGTTCTGGCTCAAGGAACAGGGAAAGCATCTCCTAATGCTCAGAGAGTATCATGGAAATCTGATAGTTTTTGTTCTTTTCAGGAGAAAAGATGCATGTGTCTCTCCTTACTCAATGTTGATTTGCTAATTCTCTGAGAGAGATTAGTTCCAAACTAACTAACTAGGATAGCAATAGACAATGAAATTAACAGTAAGTTGGACTATGCAGAATAGAAATGGAGTTTCTTACTCCTGAATTTACTTCCCAGAGAGTGACATATAAAAAACAAAAAAAGGAGGTAAAATGTTTTTCTCTCTCTTTTTTTTAAAAATATATTTCTTTATTGATTTGAGAGAGGGAGAAGGAGAGAGATAGAAACATCAATGATGAGAGAGACTCATTGATCGGCTGCCTCCTGCACACCCCCTACTGGGGATCGAGCCTGAAACCCAGGCATGTGCCCTTGGCCGGAATCAAACCTGGGACCCTACAGTCCACAGGCTGACGCTCTATCCACTGAGCCAAGCTGGCTAGGGCAAAATGTTTTTTCTCTTATTAAAAATAGCAAATAATCACATTAGTACCTCACCATTCTTCCTCTTTGGCTAACTCACAATTAAAACATGATACCTGAGAATCTATGTGAGTGTTTTTAGAATTTGTTACAGTAATCTCTCACCAACTGGGAGTAGTGTTGGTTATATTCCTGAAAAGTGCTATGTTACATAAAATCTTCATTGGCAAGTTCAAGGTTTCACAGAAAATAGGGAATTTACAAGAAAATAAAATAATAAAATTGCCAATTGAGCAGAAAAGAATCATTTCCCTCAGTTGTTCATTAGCTCATGTTCTGAAAGCCATGATCTGCTGTGGAAGATGGGGCTTATCTTATATTAACCACACTTCTTTTTGTAAAGTTCTTGATGCAGCCCTTTCTGTATTGGTAAATAATGCTTTCTTGCATTTGCTTTCTCATTGGTGTCATTTTTGCAAACCTTGATACATTCTTAGTAGCCATTTGGTCTTTCCAGAAGAGAAGGTCATGGTTTTTCTAGGCCTGATCTCTTACTGGTACTCTATTTAGAATAGCAGACCTCTTCTACCATCTGACCATAAGATTTGGGTGGGGGTGAAGATGAGGGTAGGGATAACTGTACTTAAGTTCTTTGAGACCACAAATTTTTAAATTTAGGCGTATGAATATGAAGCCATATTGTGACAAAACTAAGATTGGCAAAATGATAGTTGACAAGGGATTATTATTACATATAAGTTCTTAGAAAGCTTTATACCTTTTTAATATTGTAACGTATACTCTGAAACCTAGAGTTCAAATTCAGCATTCATTTGTTGGATTCTAAAAGGAAGGGGAAAATCAAAAGTCCTCCCATGCTCAGGTCAGAAGGAACAAGTCATAGAATCATGAAATTATGAAGGTGGTCGAACTATCCCATCCTCAGAGGAGGAAACCCAAAAGGCTACCTAACATGTGACAGTTACAGAGCCGGCCTTCTCAGTTAGTACTATCTTAATTGAGAATTTCTCAAATACTGTCCTCAACTATTTTGACAGAGGCTGTTTGTTCGTCACCTACCTGGCACGCTATACTTGGCAACACTCTTCTGTGTTGGGTACAGAAACAGAATTTGGGGATGATCATTAAAATGGAGAGTCATGGACCCCACCTTCCTGTGGAATGAGGAGGAAATGTTGTCCACCAGTAGAGACTTCTAGTTTTCGTCTGTTGTTGGCCTATGAGTGTGAGTTCATGTGCTGGAAATCATTATGATTCACTCAACTGAAGAAATATGCTTATTCACTCTCTTCTCCCACTTCCCTCAAAACAACAGTAACAACAACAACACAAAACAAAACGATTACTATATTTCATGACTTTAGACACCATTCACTTAAACTATTCCCTTTTACTTCCAAAATTCCCAAGGAAAGGGTAGGAGAAGGCTCTTTGAGTGCTAAGGTGCGAGGATAACATGATAATAAAGTATAGAAAGCCAGTTTATAGCATAAGTAGGAATGCATGATAGATAGATTGGACAGTGGAAGACGTAAAGCTGTCCAGCCAGAGGTTCAAGAACATCTAGATAGAATTCTAATGCTTTTATCTGGTTAAGAATCATTAGCATCTCCAGCTTTTTGCAAAACACCTTAGGGCCGTGGTCGGCAAACTGCGGCTTGCGAGCCACATGTGGCTCTTTGGTCCCTTGAGTGTGGCTCTTCCTAAGCCTTAGGAGTATCCTAATTAAGTTAATAACAATGTACCTACCTATATAGTTTAAGTTTAAAAAATTTGGCTCTCAAAAGAAATTCCAATCGTTGTACTGTTGATATTGGGCTCTGTTGACTAATGAGTTTGCCGACCACTGCCCAGGGAATGAAAACACCTCAACCACTTTGTCGCTTTTTCTTTGCCATCCCCTTTTCTGAACCCTCTTTCACCTGAGAACTCAGAAGACATAAAGAAATGGGTGTGGAGCATGCCTCTGGCACTGGGCCTTATGTGGCACTGAAGGCTCTCAGAATGGGTCTGCTATTTAAAGTTAATAAGCAGCAGGCTAGAAAGTGGAAAGGTTTGTGAAACTCTATCACACGTACTATTGTGAAGTTGAATGGAACTTTGAGCACTGCCAACTTAGTATATTTGATTTGTTTCCCACACCTCTGTAACTCAAGTTACTAGCTTTTCTTTTTCTTTTCTTTCTTTCTCCCTTTTCTTCTTCTTTCTTTCTCTCTACCTCCCCCTCCCCCTTTGTTTTGCTTTTCTGTTTCCAAAAAGGTAGGGAGAGTGATTTTAATGTTAGCTTGCTAGTGCACTACTTCTGGGCCTCTCTCTAAGGTGAAAGAAGGAGGTCTAGTAGATATTTCATTCTTTTTTTTTTTTTAATATATTTTATTGATTTTTTACAGTGAGGAAGGGAGAGAGATAGAGAGTTAGAAACATCGATGATGAGAGAAACATCGACCAGCTGCCTCCTGCACATCTCCCACTGGGGATGTGCCCGCAACCCAGGTACATGCCCTTGACCGGAATCGAACCTGGGACCTCCTCGGTCCGCAGGCCGATGCTCTATCCACTGAGCCAAACTGGTTTCGGCGATATTTCATTCTTAAAGATCTAAAAACAGCAAGTTTTGCTCTTGCCTTTGCCTTGGAAACCTGTACTCAGTCTCTGACTAGGATATATCATTTCTTTTGCTCAGTAAAACTCCTTCAATGTTAGGAGCACTTCCACGAGTGGCACATAGTAAATATTTTTAAAAATGTATTGTGCTCAAATGAATTAAATCTTATATGAGGAATTGCAGTTCTGATGTTATGAAAGTCATGTGTTGTCCCCACCATCACATGGAATCTATAGGAATGGGTCCTGAAAGACCCCATTAGATATGTCAGATTGGGGGGAGTCAATTAATTAAAATATTTGTTAAGCCCCTCCTATGTCCTAGGCATCATCTTTTCTCAAGAAGTTCACATCTGATAGAAGAGTAGAGAAACTTAGACCCCAATTATAATTCTGTGAGATGAGTACTATGCCAATGCTAAGAAGAGTGAGTTATGGAAGCTAACAGAATGGACACAGATTTTAGTGTGCTTAGAAAATAAAAGATCTCTAATTTTTATTGTACATTTTAGTTTTACTTATGCTTCAAGGTTACAATCTATTCTGGTTACTAGAGAAACAGGGAGGAAACAGGTTTTCTGCAATCTTAATTTTTAAAATGTTAAGCACCAGCACACATCATTTCCCAAACACTTTCAAGGGCATTTTTCTAGAATCAGGTAAATGAGAGCAAGCAAATGACCTACTTACAGTAAAAAATGCTCCAGGTAATAAAGGATGGGAAGCCAAGTGCATCCTGGAAACCACAGCATCTGGTCTTGTTTTATGCTTCATCTATCAATCTGCTGTTACAAGAATTGAGAATTAATTTTTCAACTACAGTACTGTTTCTTCTATTTCAGCTGATGAATTTATATCATTGTTATTCTTACCCAATCTCTCCCATCCCATCTTCTCTCCCATTAAAAAAATAACAACAAAAACAAACCATTTGTGAAGGTCCCAAGCAAATCCTAGGGAGGCTATTCTTTATCTACTCCTTAAGACTTTCGATAAGCTACACTATAGTAAGGTCAGCAATTCCCTGTTTTGATCAATCCTGACTTTCCATAGATGTTATCATTTGAACAGTGTATTTTCAGAACTGTATTAAAGCTAAACAAGAAAATGTTACAGATTTAAAATAAATATGTTCAAAAACTGTTTATTGCCCTCGCTGGCTTGGCTCAGTGGATAGAGCGTCAGCTTGCAAACTGAAGGGTCCCAGGTTCGATTCCAGCCAAGGGCAAATGCCTGGGTTTCGGGCTTAATTCCCAGTAGGGGGCGTGCAGGAAGCAGCCAATTAATGACTCTCTCATCATTGATGTTTCTAGCTCTCTCTCCTTCTCCCTTCCTCTCTGAAATCAATAAGGAAATATATTTTTAAAAAATGCTTATTGGTAGCATTAACTGTAAAAGATATACAATTGGCAGCAGTGCCTGAGAAAAGAATTATGTAGCAATGTAAGAGTGTAAATTAGAGCTATCCAGATGACATGAGAAAATTACATACATGCTCATTTGTACATAAGCATTTTAAATTATATGTAAAGTTTAAAAACATAAAAGTATGAAAAGTAGATTTACAACAGTATTTTCTTTGAACTTTGCTGTTGCATCTCTTCGCTCTCTGTGCTTTTTATAGAATGGAGCTATAATTCATCTTTCACTACTTTCAATCTGTTGAAATTTTAATTTTCCATTATTTTTGCTTTATTTCATCTTATTTCAATGGAAGCTTCAAGCATTTAATCTTGGTCTTCTTAAAGCTTTCATGGCTTCAGGTACAGCTTCATATTCTTGCTTTACTTTCTTTCTCCTCCCATTCTATTCAATAACTTGTCAAAATACTAATTAAGGTTATTCTTTTCTGATGAAATATTTTAAAAAGAACCAAGGTTACCAAGTGACTATTATACTGGCATAATTACTGCTATATAATTTTACCTATTTTGTTGCAGTTCTACTCTTTCTAAATCACTGTCAAACCAATCAGTTCTAATGAGTAATGAATAGGGTCCAAAAATTTCAGATTTGTTTTTCCTTCCAGAGATTTTATTCCCATCATGAGTCTTCCATGCTTTGATTTCTAGATGTATCCCAGCTGGCTTGATGGTTTAACTGACCATATAGGCTTTGGAGCCTGGGGCAATAGAGATTTTTATAAAAATACATCTGAAATCACTGACTAGGGGAGGATTATCCAAAGTGTAGTCCAAAACTATCTTTATCCAAATCATCTCAGGAGCTTATTCAAAATGTAAATCCCTAGGCCAGTGATGGCGAACCTTTTGAGCTCGGCGTGTCAGCGTTTTGAAAAACCCTAACTTAACTCTGGTGCCGTGTCACATAGAGAAATTTTTTGATATTTGAAACCATAGTAAAACAAAGACTTATATTTTTGATATTTATTTTATATATTTAAATGCCATTTAACAAAGAAAAATCAACCAAAAAAATGAGTTCGCCTGTCACCTCTGACACGCATGTCATAAGTTCGCCATCACTGCCCTAGGCCCAAACCTAGAGTAGTTAAATGGGAACCTCTAAGGCACGGACCTGGAGATCTGCCTTTTTCCAAGTTGTCCAAGTCTGTATAGGTCCACGGTGAAATGTGAGAACCCCTAAATCTAAGGAACCCTTTCCCATTCGGGGTCCAGTGCATTGAATGACCTTGGCTACAGAGCAAACTAACCACATTCTCACCCAACTGAAAAAAGCAAAGAAGACTTTAGTTCTGTGGGGAAATGGGGGGGGGGGGGAGGGAAGAATCTTCCATAAACTGTTTCAAGAGGCATTAGTTTTTTTTTTTTAAAAAAAAACTTCCTACAATAAAGATAATAATTATTTTTAATATCTTGATTCTAACAATCACAGAGGGAAGGCTCAGAAAGTCTACAAAAAAAGTCTGTTGTTATAATTTCCTGATTAATATTACACCTAATGAATTATTTATTGAGCCCCTACTGTGGGCCAAATATGGTGTTTTGTGCTGCCAGTGATTATATAAAGCTATCCTGGGATGAAAAGCATATGCTCACTCTGTTCTATTCTAAAGGAACCTACTTGATTTAGTGATTGCTGAAAATGAACATGTACGGTATGTGGAAAGGCAGTAATTTGATGTCTTTGGGCCTAGACCTAGGAGGCTTCCTAAGGATTTGCTAAATGAAAATTAGGTCCAAAAGGTATAGCTCTAGGCCCTTGGTTTATAACCACGCCACTGAAAAAGGAATGAGAAGCAGCATTTATTTGGGGACATGTAGACTATTTATGGTCAGTTGTGATTACTTAATCCAACAATTTCCTTTCCTGTGTAATCATACTCCAGTATTAGGCAGATGCAATCATATTGGAAGTTCCAACTCATTCTAGAACTCATTTAGCATGTCCCTAGTAGGGTAACCTACCCCTCATGGTTTGCCTGAAACTTTCTCTCTTTTAGCATTGAAAGTCCAATGTCTCAGAAACCCCCTTAATGTCAAACAAACTGGGTAGGTTGGTCATGTGGTCCTTAGAGCAAGACAGGTTAAGGTTCTTAGTTGACCTAGTTTCACTCAGGGTATGATTAGCTTAGTGGGCCACAAAACATAATGTTCTTTCCTTCAGTAACTTCTACCTTTTAGCTCTGTCAAGGCATGTGTCCATGAGCATCCCAAGCAATGATTCAGATTGAGGATAATTTCAGGGGCCCAGATGAGAGTATCTTCTAAGACTGACTGACAAACTGGCCTATATTTTTTTGTAAACATTGTTCGGATCTCCTAATCATTCTGTTTTCCTCCAAGTTCTATCTTCCTCTGTAAGTAATCAGTCTAGTAGTGCTCCAAACATAGTTTCATATCATTATAAAAATTTACACTATCATTGTAGACACCCATATAGACAAGAAGCCTGGATATAAAACATGAACCACTTACAATAAATTCCATTCTGATGGTCAGTGACTCAATCACTTTTTAAACTTTCACTCACCCACATGGCCGGCCAGTGTGCCTCTGTGGTTGAGCGTAGACCTATGGACCAGGAGGTCACTCTTCAATTTCCAGGTCAGAGCACATGGCTGAGTTGTGGGCCCATCTCCAGTAGAGGATGTGCAGGGGGCAGCCTATCAATGATTCTCTCTCATCATTGGTGTTTCTCTCTCTCTCTCTCTCTCTCTCTCTCTCTCTCTCTCTCTCTCTCTCTCTTCCTATCTGAAATCAATAAAAATATACTTAAGAAAAATAAACATCCACACATCCCTATCATTCCATGCTCTCCCTTTACAGCCTCACAATTTTGTCATTTCATTTTAACTCTTTCATCTAGATTTTAAAATTTAACTGGTATTACATTACTATCTCTAAGACAACATATAAGTGTAGGGTTTGAATTAGACAGATCTAAGTTCCAATGAAATTTTGCCCCTTTTTAGATACACAAACTTAGGAAAGTTTAAGTTTTAAAATTTGCTCATCTATAAAAAAGAAGAAACTGATGGCTATTTTAGAGGATTGGTTTCTGTTGTTGTTTTGTTTGGGGGGAGTTTAGATTCGGGATGAGAATATTGCCTGACACCTAGGGCTGTCATTCAATCAACTGTAGCTATTATCCTCACTACAGTATCACAAGCTTGTAACAATGGCAGCATTCACTAACTTCAACAGTCAGGCTGCAGAATTTTAGCCATCCGAGACGACGCCTAAAACAGAGGGGCACCAGCGGCCTTCCCTAGGAGGGTAGGAGAGGAGCGGTCGGTCTCACGGCCTCTGTCTGAACAAGTGATGCTTCTCATACCCGAGGACAGTGTCTCCTGTCGTCTCGCCCCCTGGCAGTCTGTTGAGGAGGCTCTGGCTTTCAGGTCTGCTCCCTTGGGACCTCTGGGTCACGTCTCTCATTCTGGAAAGGGGAAGGGGTAAAGAAAAAGGGAAGTCACCCAAATGCAAAACCTGTCACCAGATGCCCGATTCCGTCCTGACTACCGGGCCCGCCTGGGGGCGGGGGGGGGGGGGGGGGGCGGGCTGCACAGTCGTTCCGCTGTCAGGTTTGCAGGCGCCACCCGCAGGTGGTAGGAGGCTGCGCTCACCCTGGAAACCGAAAGGCAGATGGCGAGGGTTGGCCGTGCGCGGCCGCGCAGGCACCGAGCAGTGGCGAGCGGGTCTGCACGGGGGTGAGAGGAGAGAAGGGCGGGAGTTGGCGTTCAGCAGGACTCAGGGGAGAACTTCTTAGAGGATGACACGGAGCATTTCTTTGCCCGCTCATGAAGGCTCCCCTATTTCTCTGTGCTGCGCCCGGAGCCCGCGAGCAGGGGAAGGTCTTTCTGGGACCAGCACCTTCCCCAGTTCCACATCCGAGACTCAGTGGCTAAACGCAGCGCCTTGGCAGACACACCGGCTTCGCGGAAAGCCCCTGGCCGGCAGTTAGCAGGTTAAGCAGCGTCGGCGCGACCTCGCTCCGGTCCGAGCCGCCTACCAAGCCTAAAACCCGGAAGCGCGTCCCTCCCGGCTGACAGCGCGGACTGCGCATGCTCGGCGCGAGGGGGCGGGCCGCGTCCTGCCGGAAGTGTTCTCTGCCAGGCGGCGTTTCCTTCCCGGGTGACACTAGCTGAGGACTCCTGCTGCCGGTGTTTTTGCACGGGAGGGAGTAGCGGGTTCCGGCGGGGCCTCGTGGTGCGGGCGCGGGATCCCAGTGAGCTCCTTCAAGGACCGGCTCGGAGCTGGGAAGCCCAGCAAGAAAGGTCAGCTCTCCTTCCTCCCTGTCCCACCTCCATGCCGCCCCCTAGCCTCCCCCAACCCTGGGTCTCCAGCGGATTCACCTCCAAGGGCGTCCCCGGCCTCGCCTTGGCTTCCCGCCCGGCCTAGGCCCTCGGGTCTCGGCGAGAACTGTTCCCGAGAGTTATGCCGTTTCCTGCAGGGAATCTGCAAGGCATCGGGGTCGCTGCTTTGCCTTGGGGTCGTCCCGGGCGACCTCAGAACCGGGGTCTTCGCCAAGGCGGCCCGAGTGAACGGGATCTGATTGTTGCAGCGGCACGGATCCCACCTAGTGCAGAAGCGGAGGTGATCCTTACGGCCGCGGCACACTTTCGCGGAGGATGATGTTAATTATAACCTGTCCTTTATGTGAAGGTTGACAGTCTTTCATTGACAGACATAGCCTCGTGTTCATTGGACCTTGATGTCTGCGAAACTGGGACTTTGGGGTTGAGAAAAACTTTGTAAAAACACTGCCCCGAATCAGGAGAGAAATACTACAGGGTGAATACTAGACTCGGTCCTTAACCTGTCAGTACACTGGTCATTGACAGGGTAGTGCAATTTCAGAGTTTTCTGCCCTGAAATGGAGAACTCTTTGAAATGAACAACTGTCTGGTGTCATGTCTCCCTAGCAAATAACAGCGTTACAGTGTTTTGCGGTATTTCTTAGTTGTACAGAGCATCATTTAGGTTTAGGTACATAAATGTGTGTCATGTCCTTGATCCTAATGTTTTATAAAATGTTGAAATACATTCCCTACTGCCGTATGCATATGCAGCTTTCATTGCAAATTGTGCTGTAATGGTGGTGTTACTGTAACGACCTTACATTGCAGGCATATCAGTGTCATATGAATGATAGATAAGTGTGCAATAAAGTATATACAGTTACAACCTACAAGTAGAAGTTTCAGTTTCATTTCAGGATTTTGAGGTCATTTTAAAAGATGGAGTACTATTTTAGAAATGACCGTAGGTCTGGACTACTGTATTACAGCTAATGATTTAATTTTAGGAAATAATGTAGTTAACAGAGGTCTTGCATCTTACTATTTTTTATAGGATTAAAATTGTTACTATCTTAACTGGGATGTACTGGTAACTGTAGTTATTCATGTAGTTCAGTGAACATCCAGTAGATGGCAGTTTTTTCACTACTAAATCAAACTTTAAATAAATGAAAACCTTTTATTCAAACATCTCTAGTTTTCAAAGATTGTTAAGTTAAAACCCTTATTTTGCCTACCGGTTTATTTTCGTCAATGAATAGTGTCCCTCATAATGATACTACATATTCTATCCAACTGCATTTTCAAATTTACTCTGTTGGAATAAAGGCTAAAGAAGTCAAATTTTCACATCCTATGTGAAGTGGAATATTCTTAACCTGTTTATAGAAATTTATGCTGATGGAAGAAAGCACACTTTGATTTATTATAAGAGGAGACATTTTAATTAGGTGGCTTCTCCCTAGCTCCATTAAAAAAAACAACAGTTAATAAGACTGCGTGTTCCTTGTGTAAAGTAATTGTATCTTAGCCATTATTGTATGTCCAGTATATAGTAGGCATTATATACATTTAATAAGTGCTTTATGGTATGAATTAAATAAATCATTTAGCACATCTAGGCCCCAGTTTCTTCCCCCACAATGAAGGCTTTCAATTTTTTAGTTAAGTTTAAATGAAATAATGTCATATTGTAAAGTGAATGGCTTCTAGTAATGGAGAAGTAAAGTCAATGGAACCTTTGACTTTTCTTTGAAACCGTTAAGAAATTGGGCAGCAATTTGTTGGAATGATTGAATGGGAGGTTTTCTGCAGTTGCAATTTATTTGTTAAATAATTATTGAGTAGCCTCTTTTTTTGTATGTGACAGTTATAAAAATGGGTAAAATATAAATCTTGTTTATAAGGATTTAAACTCTAGTTGAGCAGACTCAATATCACATAAGTTAAATAATACAACCAAATGAATAATATAGAGGATTAGTGTGATCTGAAAGCCTTCATGGAGCATGTGAAGCTTTTAAAATTTGGATAGAATTTGACTAATCCTAGATGAATGGGGAGAAATGGCCCATCCAGGGCAGATAGGCTAGAGCAGTGGTCGGCTAGAGCAGTGGTCTGCAAACTGCAGCTTGCGAGCCACATTCGGCTCTTTGGCCCCTTGAGTGTGGCTCTTCCTAAGCCTTAGGAGTACCCTAATTAAGTTAATAACAATGTACCTACCTATATAGTTTAAGTTTAAAAAATTTGGCTCTCAAAAGAACTTTCAATCGTTGTACTGTTGATATTTGGCTCTGTTGACTAATGAGTTTGCCGACCACTGGACAGAGGGATAATACTTAAGGCATTTTCCGATCCTAGTGACACCAACTTGAGAATTCCTCCTAAGAAGTGGTGAGAAGTAAAATGCTTCAGTTACTCTCTTGGGGCTAGATTAGAATAGTCTTTAATAGTTGGGATTCCTGTAAATAAAGGGAAAGATTTGAGGTCTTTTTATTAGGGAGGGGTATATATACTCTTGAATGGAGGGGAGGTATCTAAAAGGAATTTCAAAATTGTGGGCACTATTTTAGAGGGTGGGACATGAAAAGGATCTTTAATTGAGTAGTAATAGTGAGAAGAGAAATAATTTTTAGAGCTGGAATGACCTGCAGTACCTAATTTTTACCTGTTGCTGAGCCATTTGTACAAATCCTGATTTGTTCCCTTTCACATGAGTGCAAAATATATATTCTCTTTGTTTTTTTCCCCTGGTCATATAGCACTCAACACATTTCTGTTCTATTTTTACTAATAAAAGCATAATATGCTAATTAGACTGGGCAGCCAAATGACCTTCCGGACGTCCTTTTGGACAAAGCCACAGTGGCGGGGGCTGAGGCAGAGGCATTTAGGGGCGATCAGGCAGGTAGGCAGAGCAGTTAGGGGCGATCAGGCTGACAGGGGAGAGCGATTAGGGGCAATCAGGCCAGCAGGCAGAGGTGGTTAGGGACGATCAGGCAGGCAGGCAGGCAGGCAGGTGAGCAGTTAGGAGCCAGCGGTCCCGGATTGCAAGAGGGATGTCCGACTGCCAGTTTAGGCCCCATCCCTGCAGGGTCCCGGATTGGAGAGGGTGCAGGCTGGGCTGAGGGGACCCCCCCCTCCCTGCACAAATTTTGTGCACTGGGGCCTCTAGTGAGAGTAATAAGTGTTATTTGAAGCTGAGATCCCATCTCCCAAAATGTGATAGTCACATTGTCCCTAATAAGGTTGTTATTCTGGGTAGGCATTGCCTTGGACAGGGGTGTGCATGCCTTCTGTAAGCCTAGCTATGACTGATGTAGCTGCTCAGAGATATATGTAAAAATAGGCTCATTGCCTTTTTTTACCCCTCTATCTCGGGTGTGGGCTGTATTTTTGTGCTTCAAAAATATTTGAAGATTCTGTTGCTTCAGTTTTAGCTGGGTTGTAGGAAACAATAGTATATATAGCTCAAAAAATGAAACTTATTAAGGAAATGGCATGTTTAAATTTAAGCAGGCCTTGAGGACCTTTAAAAGTAAATATTAGGAAGTAGTGAGTTCACAATTTGAATTTTACTCAAAAATTACCTGGTTTACATTACACTTAATAGAAGAAGTTCTTACCATCATATTAGTAAAGTATCTCATTGTTGGGCTACCTTTCTTCGATTAGATTAGTGTTAGAGTCATTATTTTTCTAGACTCTGAAATTGTAGTTATTTTAAAGCTGTTTGAAGAGTAAATAAATACCTTAAAATGTTTTGTATTTTTCAAATAGAATTATTCTCTACTTAAATTATATCAGCTTTTAGGGACGTTCATTAAAAATTCTAGTAAATTAACCTGTTTCTAATTTGTCCCTTCAGTTACCAAAGGGAGCTTAAAATGTGTTTGTTTACCTAACACTTAAAAATCCATTTCTCTTCAAAATAAAACACTTTTTAAAGGTAGGTAATGTTGAATTTGACTAGCAGTTCTTGTTGCTTAATATAAGGTTCTTACCAGCCTCCCAGTTTTTATGACTAGTTATTACTTAGTGACATTTCTGTTTGTTTTTTAAGGATTAACTGTCAAGATGGTACATGCTGAAGCCTTTTCTCGTCCCTTGAGTCGGAATGAAGTTGTTGGGTTAATTTTCCGTTTGACAATATTTGGTGCAGTAACATACTTTACAATCAAATGGATGGTAGATGCAATTGATCCAACCAGAAAGCAAAAAGTAGAAGCTCAGAAACAGGTATGAATAAAATACTTGAGGATCATTTTTCTTGTAGTTAGCAAATATTTTTCCATAAAACTAAGGATGTAGTAGAATTATAAGTTAATGAGAAATTCTCTAAGATATACATTAAAATGTTTTTGTCATATTTCATTATTCCTAAAAATAATTGTTTCTCAAATACTTTTTGATATATAAGCAACTTTAGAACAGAAAATGATGAATAAAAATATTGTAGCATTTGGTTCTGAACATTCTCATTAGATTATTTTTTGTCAGCTATTTGTTTTTGAAGGAATCTAGGTAAAATTTTTTAACAGATTAAACAACATTTATCTTTAATAAGGTGTACATTTTGCTTTGTTTGACATTTGAAATGTGGAAAATACTGACAAGTATTCAGTCATAAATTTACAAACTACACTAATTTCTAATTAAGGAATTGCTTTAAAAATGTTAATATAAGTTGTAATTTTATTTTTCACCTATTGCCTCTTGTGGTCCTTTTCTCATTAGGATGATATATTTGTTTTAGTTCCTGTTTTTCTTTAAAAAAACAAAGCCTTTAAGGAGTCTATCAAATTTTTCTTGCTGCTTGAGGGCAAGATGTTTTATTCATGGAGTTTTAGATTTCTTCTGTGAATTCTGACCCTGTTGCATTCAATAAATCTTTATTGAGCTCCTAGCAAATGCCAGGGATAAAAGATGAATAAATCTTGTTCTTTCAAATGCTATAGGCTCGTGTGAGAAATTGGGATATAAAGAAATGACTGTTTTACAGTGCTATGCATAGCTCTTAAATCAATGAAAAGTGTACTTTTATAATTACTGCTTATGGTATATGTCTGAAAAGCAATTTGGACACTTGTGAGTTTGTTCCTCAAATATGATTATAAACTAATTGACTCAATGTCTAGATTACATCAGTCAACTCATAGCTCTCTAGGAAGTCTGACTAGTGTGGATTTAAAAGAAATGAATTTGTATATGCCCACATGTACCCACATGTCAACCTAAGTGCAGTCCCCCTCCTACCACCTGAATCATGAAAGTCAACTTAAGTCTGAGGTCAAATTATTGATAATGTCATGTTATTTAAAATTTTTTAAAGAGCAGAATGTGACTTTAAACACAATTTTGTCATTTTCTTGGTTTCTAAGAGTGCTGGGATAGATACACATGTGGAAGACATGTAGAAAACCAAATATAGATACTTAAGTAATACATGAACACATTAAGCCTTTATTGAAAACTGCCTACATAGTATTGGTCAAAATATCAGGTACATGAAGTATCTAATACCGTATTTGTCATCATAGTGCCGTGGTAGGGAGAAAAGACTTGTTCATGACAATATAAATTATAATCATAAGTAGATTATTTTCATTTCCTACTGAGTAGTGAAGACAGAAACTCTGGCATTCACAGAAAGCGTTCACTGATGATTGAGGCAATTGAGGATGACTTCATGAAAGATCTTGGCCTTGAATAGGCAAGGACAGTTTTAAGTAGAAAATCATGAACAGAATCATGATGGGGGTAGGAATAACAACACCTGTTAAAGAAACAGTAAATAGACTACATGGGTTGGAATAGAGTGTTTATGCAACTAACTAGTAGAATTTGGAGGGAAAATTAAGGGACTAAATGATGAAGGACTCTTGAGTATAAAGTTAGAGAACAGAGCTCTACTTTTTTTTTACTCAGTCTTTTTAATATTTTGTTGGGTGAACAGAGGCTGATAAATGCCACAGCAGTTTAGAAGTTCATCAGCTAAGAAGGAGGCGTGCTTTCTGTTTGGCCAGGAGCTATAGTTCTCTGTTACCCTTCCTTTTTTCCTGCCTTGCCTCCCTGGCTACTGAAATATGCTATTGACCAGTTGGAGTCTTCTGTATAGGTGGTGGTAAACCATTAAAAACTTTCGAGTCGGTGGATGATATGGAAACAGTACTGGCAAAGACCAAGATAGAGTAAGGGGGTGAGAAAAGGAATGTAATGCGCAAAAAGAATAATAATAATGAATGTTGGAAGGACTTTGTGATAATATGGGAAAAGAAAAAAGACATCTTACAAATCAAGATTTCTCTGGTGTCCTCAAAGACTCATAATATCTTTTTAAAAATTTTTATTTATTGATTTTGGAGAGAGAGAGAAACATCAATTTGTTGTTCCACTTATTTATGCATTCATTGGTTGCTGCTTGTATGTGCCCTGACCTGGGGATCCAGCCTGCAACTTTCGCATATTGGGATAACGCTCTAATTTTTTTTTTAATTTAAATTCTTTATTGTTTAAAGTATTACATACGTCTCCTTTTTCCCCCATTGACCTCTTTCCGGCCGCCCCCACTCCTAGCACATGCCCTCAATGCTCTAGTTTTTATTGAATTCAGAGAGGAAGGGAGAGGGAGAGAGAGATAGAAACATCAATGATGATGCGAATCATTGATCAGCTGCCTCTTGCAAGCCCCACACTTGAGATCAATCCCATAACCTGGGCAAATGCCCTAACAAGGAAATGAACCGTGACCCCCTCCAAACCTCCCCCCCAGGTTCATAGGTCGATGCTCATCCACTGAGCCACACTGGCTGGGTGACTCATAATATCTTTATAGAGGTTTAGAAACTGGTAGATAGGGCAAGTTTATGGGAAGATGACATTTGACCCAATAACTTTCAGAATATATATGGTAAAATCAGAAGGAAGAGATGTAAGTGCACTTTCCCTAAGATGGTGGTCTTCACATATCTAGAAAAGTATATTTTCTAGAATTTTAGTGTATGTTGGTGGTAAGAGCTTGCACCTAATATATAAAGATAATTACTCAAATTCTTTGCTATTTTCTAATTAAGTACATTTTTAAAAGCTCTGTATCAGTGATTTCCTCTTTCTACACTTAAATTGAAGTATGTACTTTGGCCGTGACCTCAATAAAAGGTGTATTTTTTTTTTAAATATATTCTTATTTCAGAGAGGAAGAGAGAGGGAGAGATAGAAACATCAATGATGAGAGAGAATCACTGATTGGCTGCCTCCTGCACCCTCCTACTGGGGATCAAGCCTGCAACCAGGGCATGTGCCCTTGACTGGAATCGAATCTGGGACCCTTTAGCCTGCAGTCCGACACTCTGTCCACTGAGCCAAACCAGTTAGGGCAGTAAAAGGTTTTTAACCTACATTTAATTACTTCATCTCTCTTTTTTATTCTTTATTTGGTAATGCCATCTCTTTCTAAAATTATTCTTCCAAAAGAACAAACAACTTTAGTGATCTTTCAGAACCTGGATGAAATGAGTGTTCTCCTTTTCTCCATTTCCTCTTGCCCCGTTTAAGGCAAAAATATTAGTTTACTATTTCCTACCCCACTTCTTAATTTTTAAAATCATACTTCACATGGAGGAGGGAAAACAGAAAAGCATGAAAGGATAAAAAATACTATGAAACAGTAAAAAAGATGAACATACAGTAAAATGTAAGCTTCCCCCCTACCTCTGACTCCTTTCATAACCCAGTTCACCATTTTCGGTCCATAGAGACAACAACTGCTTGGAGAGACCCACTTAAATCCAAGTAAATGTTGGTGCCTAGAAAATGTAATTGTCATTAAGCTGTAAATGGTAAACCAACACATGAACATAAGCCTTTTCTAGAGTAATTTAATCATAATTTTGTTTTTCTAGTTAAAACATTTTAGAAATAGAGACTAAGTTAAATGTGTCAAAGCTAGACAATTGAATAACTTATTCCTGGAACAGAGTTTGGAGGTGGTATTGTGTTTTGGGGTGCTTTCTTTTCATTTATAGTTGTTTTAACTGATCTGCTCTCCCAAATGAGGACTACTAGTGTTTCAGCTGAATATAAACTTTGAAAAATTCGGGTTTAAGCTCTGGAAATGCCAATTTCTAGCTGTAGTTTTGGCAGCTCTTCTAATTTCTTTGACCCTTGAGTTCCTCATCTGAGAAATGAGAATAGTAGCTGTTCTCAGGGTGGTTAAAGGGTTAATTATAAAGTACCCAGCACAGTGCCAGGCATGTCATAGATGCTCAATAAACATTAATTTCTTTTTTTTTGTCAGTGTAATTAATGCAACCTGAACACATTGCTAAATGAGACTGCTGTTGTTGGGAAAAGATTCTAGGGAAACTTGACTAGAACAATTTCTATCATCATAGGGTAAAAAACATAGTTGATGATTTTCTTTTTTTAAGAAAAATCTCAGATATAATAAAGGTTGTTATTATTTGAAGCGAGAGTTAATTTTGGCCTGGAGTGAAATTTTAGATAGAGTAAGGGGGTGACAAAAGGAATGTAAAGAGCAGAATGTGACTTTAATGGAGAAAAAGGCAGGTTTCCCAACTCGGTAGTAATGACATTTGGGGCCAGATAATTTGGTGGGGAGGGTAAGAAGACAGGCTATCCTGTGCCTTCTGAAATGTTTAGCAGCATCCCCATCTCTGCCAACTGGATACCAGTAGCACCCTTCCCTTCAATTTGTCACAACCCAAAACTTTGCCAAATGTCCTTTTGGATGCAACCCCCCCCCCCCCCCCCCCCCGAGAACCAACTATTTTAGAGCATGGCCTAAAAAAGAACACATGTGGGATGGCTTTACATTTATAGAATCGTAATTAAAAGGAAGAGTTAAGTTAATATTGTTATAGATAGCACAATAGGATACCTTTCATAGCTGACACATAAAAGATTTAAAGGCAGTGAAAGAGAAGATATTTATAAGAAAGAGGTAAAAGGGATCTGGGAAAGGCAGCTTTATCCATTGAGTAATTTTACAGGGGGATACTAAATAGGAATAATGATGTGGTTCATAGCACTTTTAAAAGCTATTATTACTAGGACATGATCAACACACATTTATACTAATCCTTTAACCACTCTATAACTAGAATGCTGTGTGATTTGAATTTCCTTGTAGAGCAGTGATACCCCTGACAAACAGCAAGATTTAATATAATCACAAGTATTTTAGGAAAATGTAACAAAAATTTAGGTAAATTCATGACTTAGCAGAGCACCTTCATTTCTAAAAATGCTAACTTATTTGAAATTTGAATGTTATTTATAGATTATTTAAGACTCCTTAGTGATCACAAACTTTTATATAATTGGGGAAACCAAGGTAATATGTTTGGTGGTTAGAGTATGGGTTCTAGTGTTGGACTGCCAGGATTTGAATATTGCCTCTTTCATTGGCTCACTTTAACCTAAGGCAATTACTTAGTCTGAGCTAAATTTTGGTTTCTTTTTCCATTATAGGGAAAAATTGTGTCTAGCCCATAGGCTCACTCTGAAGATTCAGTGAGTTAATCTATTTATGGTATTTTGACATAATATTTGGCACACTCAGTAAATGTTTATCTGGTTGCCTAGCATTAGGAATTGACTTTATGGGAGAGCATCTCAGAACAATTTGAAATCAGATAGGTATGAACACCTATTGTAGATACCTGAGTAATTTGAAGGAAGTTAGGCACCTGTTTTCAGATACTCTGTTAATTTAAATAAATTCCAGTTGTCTATTTCTTGATATCTTTAATTCCTCAGTCTTTCATCTTGAGGTTTCATCTGTATCTGTCATGATCATCCTACTAGGAAAGAGATATCATTGCATCAGTGTGAGGCCCTGTGTTTATCTCTTTAATTATGTACCCTATTTTCTCATTTCCCCTCATTTTTCACGAGCTGGTTTAAATTGCTCTTGTTTCTGTAGAGTAGACCCTCAAATTTTTCTTTACCTAAGGACTTACAATGGGCAAGGATGAAGTCAAGGGGCCTAGAATATTCCTGGAAAATTCTTGTGTATCTGTTCATTACTTTTTATATTTCACAGATGCCTCTTTTGAAGTGCCCATATCTAAATATCAAACTAAAGAAGGTTGCTTGTTCCCTTCCCCCCTAGGCGGAGAAGTTAATGAAGCAAATTGGTGTGAAAAATGTGAAGCTTTCAGAATATGAAATGAGTATTGCTGCTCATCTTGTAGACCCTCTTAACATGCATGTATGTACCTTTAATCTTATTTAATATTTTGGGGGGGTCTAGAATTTTGTGTCAGTGGTCCCAAAGGCCATAACCTGGTCTGATGATTCTGTAGGAGGAATCACAGCATTCAGCATAGTGGTCCCCACAGACATGGCTTATTACAGCCAAAGGATACAAGGCTAGAGACTTCATGCCCAGGGTTTTAATTGGTACTGGTTGTGTAGACTTTGTTTTTCTCACATATACCAAAGTTCTGAAGGAAAATAGGTATTTGCCACAAACCAATCTGTTTGCACAAATAGTTTAGGCACAGTGAACTGTTCTTATCAGGGAGTTATGGGAACACTCTTAAAACCTAAGTTCCCATACTCCAGCCAAAGGCCTGCCTTGCAAGCATAAGGATAATAATTTCAGTCCTGCTTTATTAACTTATTTTTGTGCACATTTGTTGAGTTAAATTTGTGCTTGTTTATATTTACCTTTGTGGCATATAAAATATATTGCTTTAAGTCATGTGGATATTTGATTTGGAATTTAAACTTAGATTTTTATAATGAAGTATGGTAGGCAACACAAGATTCTGAATCCTATTTTTCCATTCATGGCCTTGGCAAATTTGAGTCTAAGTTCCCTCATGTATAACCCAGGGAATTGTTCTGGATTATGCATGTATAATACCTGCTCTGTCTACTTAAAAAGGGTTATTTTGAGGACCAGAGTAATGTAATTCATAAATTCTAAAAATCTTATGTGAATATTTTTTAAGAAGATGTTTAAGTACATTTTGTAATAAGAGGTGTAAATAAATAGAATGAAATCTGATATCCTATTCCCAAATCTAGAAAATAAAAATCTACAATGTCTGTTATTATCTGTGTGCACAAAGACATACATACCCCCAGAATTAATCCTCTATTTGAATTTGATTTATAAATTTAAAATAGTACTTTTTTTTAAGTTTTAAAGAAAGTAAGTTTATTGTAAATATTGCTTCTGACTGGCACCGCATTCAGCCTCTTTACTCAGTTATATTTGAGTTAGGTTGATTTTTTTTTTTTAATGGTCTTTCAGTTAGTTTATTAAAAAAAAAAAAGTCAGAAGGCTTTAAAATACACAGACTGTCTATTTTCTTTTTATTTTTTTAAAATATATTTCAGAGAGGGAGAGAAAGGGAGAGATAGAAACATCAATGATGAGAGAGAATCATGGATCAGCTGCCTCCTGCACTCCTCACCCTGGGGACCGAGCCCACAACCCAGGCATGTGCCCTGACTGGGATTCGAACTGTGACCTCCTGGTTCATAGGTCGATACTCAACCACTGAGCCACGCCAGCTGGGCAAACTGTGTCTATTTTGAAAGTATTTGTCCCCTATTTACTATTTATAAAGATAAGTTTTAATACTATTTTACTTTTGGTTAATAAAATTCGGAAGTCCATTTGGGTGGTATAGGCCTTTTTTCTAAAATTCACTCCTATTATGCTTGACAGCATCATATATGAATTAGATACACTTCTGGTGAGCTCTTCCAGATCAACAGTGCTGAATTAACTGAGCTGGTTGTCAATCTTCTCGGCTGGGTGAATTCAGCTTTTAAAATCCTTGCAGTTTTAAGTGCCAGACCTAGTACTTTTTTCTTTTTTTAATGGTAGGTAGTTGACTATTAAATTTCCTTTTTGCAGTGTCATAGTACTTTAATTTCATTATTACTATGAAATGTCTTTACTCTCAGTAATATATAACTTTAATCTTTTACTGTTTATGTATACTTATCAGAATAAATGTTGCTATTTGGGGGAAATTTTTTAAGAAAATATATTTTTATTGCCCTGGCTGGTTTGGCTCAGTGGCTAGCCTGTCAGCCTGCAGACTGGAGGGTCCCAGGTTCGATTCCAGCCAAGGCCACATGCCCGGGTTGCGGGCTCGATCACCAGTTGGGGGCATGTAAGAGGCAGCCAATCAATGATTCTCTCTCATCATTGATGTTTCTATCTCTATCTCCCTCTCCCTTCCTCTCTGAAATCAATAAAAAAAAATATGTATATGTATATATATATTTAAAAATATTTTTATTGATTTTATTGAGGGAGATAGAGATAGAAACATCAGTGATGAAAGAATCATTGATCGGCTGCCTCCTGCATGCCCCCATCTGGGGACCGAGCCCGCAACCTGGGCATGTGCACTTGACTGGAATTGAACCAGGGACCCTTTGGTTCGCAGGCCGACATTCTATCCACTGATCCAAACCAGCTAGGGCTGGTGGAATTTTTTTTACTTCAGTGAGTAAACATCAGTTGTAAAATTCATGTTGACCTTACCTTTTACCAGGTTACTTGGAGTGATATAGCAGGTTTAGATGATGTCATTACGGATTTGAAAGACACTGTCATCTTACCTATCAAAAAGAAGCATTTGTTTGAAAATTCTAGGCTTCTACAGCCTCCGAAAGGTAAAGTATATTTGCTACAGTGTTAAAAATCTTAGAACCACTGAAACTTTGTCATTATAGAACTGGTGGATTTGAAGTTAGATTTTCTAGAGAATGCTGAGATCCAGTAAACTAACAGTTTTCATATAATTGCTCATTCCTTTTGTGTTTTTTTCTTACCGTATTTAACATATTTATTCTCTCAGTGGGATGTTCTCTCATTCTCCTAGAGTACAGTTAAAGATTAGAGCTCTGGGATACCATACTTCCCTTTGTGCTTCTCAGATAATTTCCTTAGCACCTTTATGTAGGTCTGATGCAGCTTCTCTATCTGCTCCAGGGTTGGGTTCAGAGTGATGAATCGGGATAGGTTTCTGATATAATTGCTCATTCTTTAGCTTTCCAAATTTAGATAAAGTTAACATTGCAAAATAATCCTTTTATTTCAAACTTACTTATTACGTCCAAATAAATGGAAATTGGGAAAATCAAGGTTAAAAAAAATCCAAAGTCACAATGTGGTTTTTTTGTTTTGTTTTCGAGATAAGACTTTTTTAAAAAATTAAATTTATTGGGGCAACATTGGCTAGTAAGATTATATAGGTTTCAAGTGTACAATAAGACTTCTTTTTGTTGTTTCACAATTCTAGTGACTTTCCCTTTTAATTATTTCCACTTAATTATTAAGTACACATTATTTTTAAGGGAAATGTTTCCTTGTCCTTAGTTAGTAATTACTTTGAAAGTCTTAGAACTCAAGAATTGAAAGATGCCCAGCTGTGTCATGGCTCAGTGGTTGAGCGTTAACCTATGAACCAGGAGGTCATGGTTCAATTCCTAGTCAGTTCACATGCCCGCATGGCAGGCTCCATTCCCCAGTAGGGGGCTTATAACTGCATCCTTAAATGTAACGCCTACTGGGGATTGGGCCTGCAATCCGGGCATGTGCCCTGACCTGGAATCGAACCTTAACCTCCTGGTTCATAGGTCAATGCTCAACTACTGAGCCATACTGGTAGGCAAAAAAAAAAAGTGCCACTTTTAAATAATATTGCTAGAGTCACTGATAACATGTCAGGTGAGAAAACATGAATCTTAGTGAAATTTAACATATATAAGGAAATGGGAATAAAATAGTTGAATGGGTAATTATAACACTAACACTTATGTAATTATCACCCAGGTCAAAAAGTGAACGTTACCTGGCTGGACATTTTTATTAAAGGGAGGAGTCACAAGATTCCATAATCCCAAATACTTGTCATCACTGACACTGAATATAGAATATGACTTCTTCCTTTTCTACTATTAAAAAATGTGAATAAAAACAAATGAATATTGGGAAAAATTATACTGTGGCTAGAATTAATATGTTGATTATCACAAACTAAAGCAAGTATCTTGTTCTCTTAAAGGAAATAATAAAAACATGTTTATTTCCAGGTGTTCTTCTCTATGGGCCTCCAGGCTGTGGTAAAACATTGATTGCCAAGGCTACAGCCAAAGAAGCAGGCTGTCGATTTATTAACCTTCAGCCTTCAACACTGACAGATAAGTGGTATGGAGAATCTCAGAAATTAGCTGCTGCTGTTTTTTCTCTTGCCATAAAGCTACAGCCTTCCATCATCTTTATAGATGAAATAGGTATGCTATGTTTTCTATTGGAGCATTTTAAAATGCCATATTAAGGTTGGTATTTAGATGACCAAATTGAGTTTTGTTTTTGGTTTTTGTTTGTCTTTTTAATATATTTTTATTGATTTCAGAGAGGAAGGGAGAAGGAGAGAGAGATAGAAACATCAGTGATGAGAGAGAATCAGTGATTGGCTGCCTTCTACACGCCCCCCACTGGGTATCGAGCCCGCAACCCAAGTATGCACCCTGACTGGAATCGAACCATGATCTCCTGGTTCAAAGTGATGCTCAACCACTGAGCCATGCCGGCTGGGCCAAGTTGAGTTTTTAACAATTTTTAGGCCAAATTATTAAAAACAAAAGTGATAACCACCATCCTAATATGCTCTGCATAATTTCTGTGTTGCTGAATGAGTCTGTTCATTATCCTATTGGATAGCTTTTTCTGTTTTCCCTCTTACAAACCGAATGCAGTAGACATCCATTTGCATGTTTCCTTAAGCACATATGTTTGTCCAGGGTAGATATCAACTAGTAGTTGAACCATTAGACTGTGTGTTGTGTTCATCTTCAACCAAATGAGGACTACCAGTTCGTCAGAGTGGTTATATCTGTTTTCACTTTCTTTCTTTCTTTTTTTTTTCAATATATTTTATTTATTTTTTTACAGAGAGGAAGGGAGAGAGATAGAGAGTTAGAAACATCGATGAGAGAGAGAAACATCGATCCGCTGCCTCCTGCACATCTCCTACTGGGGATGTGCCCGCAACCAAGGTACATGCCCTTGACCGGAATCGAACCTGGGACCTTTCAGTCCGCAGGCTGACGCTCTATCCACTGAGCCAAACCGGTTTCGGCTGTTTTCACTTTCATTCTGTAGTTTGTATCCCTAGAAACTCCCTAAAATTATTTTTTGTCAGATATTATCATTACTTTTTGCCAGTTTAAATAGCATAAATTATCTCATTATTGTTTTAATTTGGGTTTTCCAGCTTACTATTACATTCAGGCATCTTTTAACATGTTGATTAGTCATTTGGATTTCCTTGCTTGTAAATTGTTGGTTTTTGGGGGTGATTTTTTTGTTTTGAAATTTTTTTAATATATTTTTATTGATTTCAGAGAGGATGGGAGAGGGAGAGAGAGATAGAAACATCAGTGATGAGAGAGAATCATTGGCTGCCTCCTGCATACCCAACATTGGAGATCAAGCCTGCAACCCGGGCATGTGCCCTTGCCCAGAATCGAACCTGGGACCCTTCAGGCCACAGGTTACGCTCTAACGAGCTAGGGCTTTTTGGTAATTCTTGTTGATGTTCATTATGATTGCTGGGTCTTATGGTAAAACTATATTTAGCTTTGTAAGAAACTAGCAAACTATCTTCCAAAGTGGCTATACCATTTTGCGGTTTCATCAGCAATAAATAAAAGGAATCTGTTGTTCTGCATCTTCTTCAGCAGTTTATTGGATTTTATTATAAGTTTTTTTGATTTTAGCTATTCTAATAAGTTTGTAGCGGTGTCTTATTGTTATATTAATTTGCAATTCACTAATGACATGTTATTGAGCATCTTTTCATATGCTTATTTGCATCTGTATATCTTCTCTGGAGAGGTGAGGTGGGTATCTGTTTAGATCTTTTTGGGTTTTTCTATTGTTGAATTTTAAGAGTTCATTGTATATTTTGGATACAAATCCTTTGTCAAATATATGTTTCGTAAATACTTTTCCCTAGTCTATGCTTTGGCTTTTCTCTAACATTGTCTTCCACAAGGAAGGATTTTTAATTTTAATGGACTCCAACTCCACTATTTTTTCTTTGATGGATTGTTTTTGGTGTTGTTTGTAAAAACTCATCATCATATCCTTCTCCTGTATTCCTTCTTTACAGTTTTGTGTTTTACATTTAGATCTGTGATGCATTTTGAGTTAATTTTTTGTGAAAGGTATAAGGTTTATGTCTAGATTTTTTTTTTTAGTATATAAAAAATGTTCTAGCAACATTTATCAGATATGTATTAAGTTTTTATAAAAATACTTTATCCAACCTTTCAAATAGTGTTTACATGTCTTTTGCCATCCTTTTCACTATTCTGAGCCCTTATATTTAAGTGTGTCTCTTGTAAGCACTACACAGTGGTGGTTAAGTAGGCAGCTGAACTTAATTTCTCTTTAAAAATAAATAATTTTAAATGATTAGATTTTCTTTATCTTTGTCTTTTTATTTTTTATTTTTTTGGTGAGCTAGTTTGATACATAGTCCAACAATGGATAGAGTGTACAAAATTGGAACTGTATAAGAAAATCCAGGATTTATTTTTACTGTCTTGTTTTATTCTTAGGATGTATGACCTTTTAGTTTTTTCATTCTAAGAGGAAAATGCTTCCCCGCTTCTTAAAAGCATTTCATGTTCATTATAGATAATTTGTAAAACTAAATAATTCAAAACAGGAAATTAAAGTTGTTCTTAAGTATTTCGCTGAGCAATAACCAAAGTTATTTGCATTTTGTTTGCTTTTTTACATGTATGCTAGCTTGTATGTTTTAAACCATTTTCTGTCCTACATTTTCCCACCTAATAGTGTTTTGACATTTTCTAATGTCATTTTATTTATTACCAGGGAAAGTGAGGAAAAGGTTGTGACCCCATAATTAAGAGCACAAAGGATACAGATAATCTGGAAAGTTAGGGCCAAACTACACAGATTTTCCTCCAAGACACTACTTGATCTTTTTCTAGCCTCTCAGTACCAGATCCTTTACTTCTTTTATATATGTTAGCATAAATGTATTTTTAGGAAAGAAATGAAGTTTGTGAATTGATTGTGTGTGTGTTTTTCAGTTTGCCCAGTAATTTGCCAAAATTGTTATATCAGAATAATGTGTGAAAAGGCATAGTAACCCTTTTTCTTGTAATCTTTCAGGAAGTTATTGGCTTTTGGTTAAATGATTTAAGATTATAAAGAGTAAATAATTTGTTAATTTCTAACATTAAGGACCTTTTCCTTCTAGACTCCTTTCTACGAAACCGTTCAAGTTCTGACCATGAAGCTACAGCCATGATGAAAGCTCAGTTTATGAGTCTCTGGGATGGATTGGATACTGATCACAGTTGCCAGGTATTTGAAAGAAATGTGCCTTAAACTTGTAGTGTTGAAGAGAAAAATCCAGGGTGAAACCTCTCCTTGGAATTTTTAGGATCATTATGCCAAGAAAGAGGAAGTGACTAGTGGCTCTGGGTCTGTTTTTACCCTTGCTTACCTCCCTAATGCACTGTCTTCATACTGGCCTCAGCTTAATTTCTTTAGTTTTTTTGCAGTTTGTCGATTAATTTATCTGAGTTTTGTAGATACTTTATTATTTGTGTATGTTTTGTAGCCAGAGGGGTCAAGAACCTCCTTTATCCACCATGTTACCATAAATCAAAAGAAAGAGAAGAAAGCACAACAGGTGAATTTAGGTGACATTAATAGAAACAATTTTTATTAATAATTGGTTCTGATAAAGCTCTTCAATGGGAGTAGTTTACAGGTTTCCAAAACTAGTATTCTCCTAAGCAACAGAATTTAAAATACTTAGATAATTGAGTAGTTTAGGCCAGGTAAGAGGAAATAGCTTAATATGATATTCTATCCTATTATATTATAGTTTCAAAAGCCAAGGAAAGAGTGATAATTGGATGAATTTTGTACTCCAGAGCCACTTCATTCAGAGCTCCACAGTATGGTTCTGATATACACAACTGAAACAGTTTTCAGAACCAGGATTTCTTATCATGCTAATAGTGCTTACTGTTTTCCTTATGACAGATTTTTATTTGAGGGAACAAATAAAGATGTTACTTTCTTGTTTTAACTCCAGCAACATTTTATTTAACCTTTTTAGTGTTGAGGGTGTTAAAATTGACATTAATTGAAATAACAATTTTAGACATACTCTTCTTTGATCTGAACCAGTTAGCTTTTCTCTAAAATTGTCTGTTCTCTGACTATGGATGGAATCCAGTACCCCAGCTAGCTTTCCTATATGTCTGATATGGCCACAAATGAAACAAAAATAGTAGAATGACACAATTAAATCTCTCACCACTACCAGAAATCCAAGTTAACTGATGATGTTCTTCATCTTGAGATACATGGGACATAAAAGACCATAGTGTTTTTAGGATAGTCATTGACCTAAAGTTTTGAGGAATAAATTTAGATCTGATTATTTTAAATGTGAAATGATAAAAAATGTATCTTTGATATTTTGTCTTAAAGATTTTTAAAAGTCTTAACTAAATACCTAAAGGTGCATTAATTTTTTTGCTTAAATGCTAAAAAATTACTATTTCCATTTTTTATTTTAATTCATTTACAGTAAATAAAGATAAGTGGAAAGGTTCCCTACCAGTTTTTGCCCCCTAAAATTGCTCCTTAAAATTTGCTGCTTGAGCCGAACTGGTTTGGCTCAGTGGATAGAGCATCGGCCTGCGGACTGAATGGTCCCAGGTTCTATTCCGGTCAAGGGCATATACCTTGGTTGCAGGCTTAATCCCCAATAGGGGGTGTACAGGAGGCGGCTGATCCATGTTTCTCTCTCATCGATGTTTCTAACTCTCTATCCCTCTCACTTCCCCTCTGTAAAAAATCAATAAAAAAATGTATTAAAAAAATTTGCTGCTTGAAGTGAAACTACAAGTGGTTTCATTCACTCTTGCTTTTTCATCATGAATATTTATTATTATCTTATCGGTATTCTTTAGTCCATGTTATGTTAGATTTATTTGGATTTCTTGATCCTAATTTTTAGCATTCCATCTTACATGGGTTTTTTTGTTTCATATCTCTCTTTTAACACTTAATACTCTATCTTAAAATGTACTTTCTTATATTCATCCTTTATCTTATGCAATTAGTTCATTTGATCACTCTAAGACTTTTTTTTGTTTTAAATGTAGTAAGAAATTTTCCTTTCTTACTAATTTATAGAATTGTAGATAGTCAGGAAAACAAACCACAAAATAAGAGCATTAATAACTAACATTTCTCAAATTTGTATTTGTACTTTTTTCCCTCTAGGTGGCAACCTCTCACAGCTAATTCAAAGTAATTTGGCTCTTAAATATCATTGAATGTAGAATATAAGATTTAATGGATTTTTCAACATGTTCTGGAGTTAGACTTGTAATTATTTCAGAAATCTAAAACTTCTTAGGCTGAAATAAAATAATATTAAATAAAACTTTCCATTAAAATACCAATAAATTTCATTTTGGATAGCTAATGTGTGCTGTTATTAGGTTATACAGAAATATCAACAGTAATGGTAATATTGAAGCCCTTCAGAAATTAACTTTTGTATATCTTTGTCTTTATTCATGTTGATTTTTCATCTCTACATCCTTTACAAATTAATGACATTGACCCAGAGGTTGGCAGGGTCACCGGCATTTTAAAAAAAATTCTACCCAGAATTTTGATGTTTACTTTTATTCTGTTGCCCTTGCTTAAGGTTGAGTTGCTTGAGGTATTACTAGCATTGAAAAGATGTCACCTGTAGTGCTGACACATGCCACGAGATAATGATGTGAAATGTAGAGGAAAATGTACATATCTATTACTTTTACCAGTATCCTTAGACTTAGGGGAAACGATTCTTTCCTTAATATTATTAATATCCCACATATACTCCCAAGCTATAACATAAATGGCTTTTAGTTATTCAACATGTAGCAATTTAGTAACCATATTTTGTAAAATACAGTAATTTTTTAAAAATATATTTTATTAATTTTTTACAGAGAGGGAGAGGGGGATTAGAGAGTTAGAAACATCAATGAGAGAGAAACATCGATCAGCTGCCTCCTACATGCCCCCTACTGGGGATGTGCCCGAAACCAAGGTACATGCCCTTGACCAGAATCGAACCTGGAACCCTTCAGTCCGCAGGCCGACACTCTATCCACTGAGCCAAACCGATTAGAGCTTTTTTTTTTAAACAGTAATTTTTTTTAAAAAAACATCTTACCAAGATTGCTATCACTATTAGGATTAACTTCAATTTGTATGTATAAATATTTGAGTAATACATACTGGATTAATGTCAGATTTCTTATAGAAGACTTAGTTTAAATGCCACTTAATTTTCTATATTTTCTAAGCCCCTTTAATAACAACTTAAAAGCATTATTATTGACGGATTTAATACCTTTGCTTTCTTTATATATTTAGGTCATAGTGATGGGAGCAACTAATCGTCCTCAGGATCTTGACTCAGCTATAATGAGAAGAATGCCTACAAGATTTCATATCAACCAACCAGTAGGTGGTTTTGATTGATGTTATGAACAGTTAAATACTCACTTTCTAAAGGTCTTTACCTGTGATTTCAAGAAAGGATTGATTTTTTTAAAATAGCACTTATGACAGGCAGGGGAGGAATAGGGCAAAAATCCACATAATTGTTTCTTTGTTCTTTCTTCGCTTGCTTTTTTCTTCTTTCCTAAGATCCATATGATTTGCTTCTCCTCAATGTATGTAATTACCTTAAGTTTGCCTAGATACTTTAGTGGTTTTCTTTAGACTGTTGCAAGTTATTTATGGAAGATACATACGAGAATCTAAATTGTAGTTTTAGGATAGGGGTTAGGGTTAAAGAACTGTTCTGTTCAGAAGTCCTGCCAGGATAACAGCCGGGATTTATTTGATTAATTATTAGCAGCTGTAATAAATGCTTTCTTTTGACAGGATTAATGGTTAACCAGTAGTTAAGATATTAGACTTTAACTTAATGGGAATGTGTTGAAACAGTACTATATGCTTCCCAGCATTCTTTTGTTAAAGAAGTACCCTCCAGTAGATAATAATAATTTATTGATACTCTGATTTTTGCACAGAGTACTCAGACCCTGAATTTTCTCTGACTTTAGATCAAAGAAAAAAAATCCTGTTAGTAACAGAAGATCTGTACTATACAATCAGCATGTTACATGTACAGCTATGTAGAGGAACTTTTAGGTTGTTCCTTTCAAATTTTGAAGTAAATAATAATTCACTTACAATCTCTGGCTAAAAGTTCTTTGTCCCACTTAACATTCTGAACTTACCAGATCAGTTTGTAGCAGTAAACCTGTTTCCTAAAGATTGATGGTTGTAGCCTCTAAAAATTTACTCTGATTTGCTGTAGCTACAACCTCTGGTTCCTCTGAGAGTATGCATATATTTATCAACTCTCTTAGGAACTTTACCTGATAAATCAGTGAAGAGAATTTTTTTAACCTGATATGGGAGACTATACAATTGATTTTGTATGACCAGTATTCATTGAGCATTAATATGTGTCAGACCCCCGCAAAGCTCTGGTCAGTGGAACATAGCCCCTGTCCTCAAAGAACTCTGTGTTGCAGTGTAGTCAGACATGTAAATAAATAATGCAAAGTGTACTGTACACAGGTATGTTTAAGAACTGTGAGAACCTGAGATGAAGAATACTAATAATTCTCTCTGGGGAGTTGATGAAATGTACAGACTTAGCCCTAGCCAGTAGCTCATTTGGTTAGGCAGCGGTCGCCAACTGGTGGTCCGTGAGGTCTGAAAGGTTGGCGACCACTGGGTTAGAGCATCGTCCCGATATGCCATGGTTGTGATTTGGATCCTCCGTCAGTGCACATACAAGAAGTAACCAATGAGTGCCTTAATAAGTGGAATAACAAAGCAATGTTTCTTTCTCCCTCTCTCTCTAAAAGAAATTAATAAGAATTAAAATGTACAGAATCCAGCTGGGCATTGAAGGGTGGTAGGAAATTGTGAGGTAAGAGAAGGCTTTCCTGCCCAAATGAACAAAGGCAAGAAATTTCTGTGTGGAAGTTGTAACTTCTGTGGTACTTCTGTTAGAGCATCAAGGAACATAAATCATGAGACTGCTGCCAGGTTTGATGAACTTTGTATGCCACACAGAAGAATTTCTGTTTTATTTTGTTAGCTGGACATCCAAACAATTTTATGGAAAATTAGTCTACCTCAGTGGTTTGAAGACAAAGATTATGTTGATAGAATATCTGCTTGTAGTCCAATAGAAAACAAAGTAGAATACAGTAGAATAGAACATAGGATACATAGCATGGGAAGTAGACTCTACTAAAGTTATATTCGTTTTTCCCCCCAGGATTTTTGTATTTTTTATTGAGCTTAGAATGGGGGGGTGGGGGGGGGGGAGAGAGAGAGAGAGAGCTAGAGAGACAGAGAGACAGAGAGAAAGAAACATCGTTCGGTTGCCTTCTGTAGGCACCCTGCCTGGGGATCGAATCTGAGACCTTCAGATGCACAGGATAATGCTCCAACCAACTGAGCCATACTGACCAGGGATAAAGTTATACGTTTAATATATTAATTTTGTGAGTTACCAAAATGAATTGTAATAGATTTACAAATTTGTTATAAATTCAAAGACTGTTAACGTAGAAACTGGGATTTTATAACCCTCTTTTCATTCTGTTTAGAGAGAATAGGGTAAATTTTTTTTAATTGCATAACTATGACATCAAAGTGTATGATTAACCTTACCTTAAAACTCCTCTCCAAGTTAAATGTTTATTTTAAAATAAAAAAGTAGTTTTTGGAGATCACCTGACACACCAAATTAACCCTCATACGTAACATCCTTGAATTACAGAAACAGCAGGGTTTGTTGTGTTTTTCGGGTCATTTGATTTTATATTTGTCATCAAGTCTGATTTTTTTCAGTGGTTATGGAAATAGGGATGAGTTCAGCCATAATGATTCTTAAAAGCATTTATACTTTCTATATGTAAGGCATTTTATACCAGCTTCTGTTCTCTGGTGTAATAGTAAGATGCATCATTGGGGGGAGCATGCAGGCATATGAACAAATGTGCTATCAGCACTAAATAAAATTCACTCATGTAAATTAGTGAACATGGAAGTTATATGTTGAAATGGAGGAACTGAAGGGGTTTTGTTTGCCATCTCTCCAATTACTGGTAAAAATTTTATGGCAGTGGTGTTTTCAGAAGTTTTCTAAATGAAGAAAAGGAGATTTACAGAGTAATAGAGGAAAGTCATTGGTAGTCATAGGTCGTCTACTCAAGAAATGTTTAAGGGCGTGTTTTCTGCCAGACATTGTGCTAGGTATTGGGGATTCAGAATAAGAAGATATAGTTGAGTAGGACAACCAAGACCTTGTTTTAGTCAGTAGTTTCCATGACCTCTGTCAGAGTTTCTGTCATTTCCTATAGGGATTGTCAGGTAATTTACAGGGAATAAAGACATATTAGGAAAACTAGTTGATCTCCCCCCCCCCCCCTTTTTTTTAAAGCTAACTGGAAATTATCCTGTTTTAGGCTCTAAAACAAAGAGAAGCAATCCTGAAACTCATTTTGAAAAATGAAAATGTAAGTAAAAAATTACAATTTTTCCCTATCCTATAAATAAGTTTATGTCCTTACATCATTTTAGAGAGAAATGAAAAAGAAAGCTGAGAATAGTGTAGCTTTGAACTTGACATAAATTACTATATAAAACTCTTGGCTGATCATAGAACTCACTGTTTTCCAAGTATACAAGATATGTTTATCTATGTACAGAAATATGGGGGTTTTGTTTTTTATTTAATTGTAATGTATTTTAAAAATATATATATATATATTTTTAGAGAGAGGGAGAGGGAGATAGGGATAGAAACATCAGTGATGAGAGAGAATTATTGACCGGCCATCTCTTACATGCCCCCAGCAGTGGGAATCTAACCTGCATTCTGGGCACTTGCCCTGACCTGGAATTGAACCGTGACCTTCTGGTTCATGGGTCAGTGCTCAACCACTGAGCCACACTAGGCTACTCTTTTTTTTCTCTTTTTTTGTGCAGTCTAATCTTGTCTTTTGCCAGTCTGGTTTAGTCTATTTGTATTATGATTACTCATAAATTTAGATTCATTCTTTCTTTCCATGTATCATGCTTTTTCTTTGCTTTCCCTCCATGTACCACACCCCACCCTGTGCTCTTTAGTGTTGCCTTTATATTCTTTATTCCTCTTTTCCCCTTTCCTCTGCTGCTTTAGAAGTGACACATTCTCTTTTAGTGGCACCCTTAAATTTTTTTTTACATGTATACTTAAAGTACAAGTTAATAAGTGTGCCCTCTTTTCAGTACTATAATTTTAAGACTTTAAAATGCCTTGACGTAGGTGTCCCTTGTGTATTACATTTTCTTATTGGCTAGCATATTAGTTCTACGTGGTTTTTTACCCCAAATTATTAGTTTATGTAGTAAAATCTATATAGATTTATCTATATGCTTACTATTTTTCTTTGCTTATCATTACTGTTTGCCTCCCACCTACCTTCTAAGTTCACTTTTTTTAAAATCAAAGAATATGTGTGATTTCTCTTTAACCCCCACCTTTAGGAATTAGAACACTTCATGTGAGGTCACAGTTGCAGGGCTGACAATAGACCCCATGCCCTCTCAACTCCAAGTCTCTCGGCCTTGTGTAAATTTGATCTTCTTACTTAACACATTGCGAGCAGATCACGAGCATTCTCGTGTTTTCATATTACACAGTGTTTTACATAAATGTTAAAGGCACGCCTTAAAATTAATTACCCATTGATTTTGAAGTTACCTATTACATGTTCTTACAAGCTAGTATCTTTTTAAAAGTATGGTACTTTGTAAAACGTTTTTTGTACTCGTTCAGTAGAAACTTATCTGGCCACTGGGTAAAGCTAGTAATAAAACTACTGGTGCACAATATGTTAACCTTGGGTCTTCCACAAAAACAAATGGGAATTTAGTAACTAGTAAATGTAGCATTTCAAATCAATGGGGAAAAGTAAACGTTAAGACAAATGGTTAGCTATGTGGGGAGAAAATATAGCTGGATCTCTGCTACATTGTGTTCAAATCTGGCTTTGGCAATGGTGTGACCTTGGGCAATTTATTTAACCTTTCCAGGTCTCACTATTCTCTGAAAATGAATATGAGAATACTTACCTGACAGGATTAAATGAGAATAATAGATGTAAAGTGAATGACACATAATCATTTAATAGATGGTAATTATTATTACTTTTCTTGCTTTTTTTCCCCCTTCATCTATGTATACATTTGGTATGATTATATTAACCCAAGTCTATTATGTGCCAATACAGTCACTTAATTGGTTTGACTATATAAACTTATGTTGGAGAGCAAAGACTGTAAGTGTTGAATTAATGGTGAGGTAATAGAATACCAAAAGATATGACAGTATTTCAATGGAATATATTTTTTGTAATGGACTTGGGACTTAAATAATGTAGGCTGTTTGCTAAATATGTTGACTATAGAAAAGTATTAAAAAAAAAAAAAGAAAAAGAAAAGTATTAACTTGGGACCCTTCTAAGAACTACTGAAGGGATTCCAACATTGTTTGAATGTTTTTTTCACTATCACACCATGATCTATCTACTGAGACTTATTGGTCATAATGACACTTAATGAAAATTAGATTTCAAATGTTAAGCTTTTATAGTTAAAACTGAAAATACTCTTTAAATGATTCTCTTTCCATGCTGTTCCAATATGCTTACCATCCTTTTTTTAAAAAAACATTTTTCCCCATATATTTTATTGATTTTTTACAGAGAGGAAGGGAGAGAGATAGTTAGAAACATCGATGAGAGAGAAACATCAACCAGCCGCCTCCTGCACACTACCCCCTGGGGACGTGCCCGCAACCAAGGTACATGCCCTTGACTGGAATCGAACCTGGGACCCTTGAGTCCACAGGCTGACGCTTTATCCACTGAGCCAAACCGGTTAGGGCTTACCATTCTTTATTTCTAAGATGAGTATTTGGATATATCTTTTGCAGTATATTTTATGTTTGTTTTTTAAGTGTGTTTTATACCTATTTGTCTAAGGTGGACAGGCATGTGGACCTGCTAGAAGTTGCCCAGGAAACTGATGGGTTTTCAGGAAGTGACCTGAAAGAGATGTGCAGAGATGCTGCCCTCCTCTGTGTCAGGGAATATGTCAATTCTACATCAGAGGAAAGGTATGTGTGTATAGAGTTGATCTCTAATATTTACCAAATCCTTTTAGAGCTTTTAGGTTAGTTTCTCTTATTTTGCTTTGTAATATGAACTCTGCATATGGAATAAAAGGTAAATTGGAATTAACAATCTCCCCAACTGTATTTATTGTCTTTTTTTAAAGGTGAGTTCTGAAGATGATTGTGGGGGAGGTGTGTTTTGAGTAGGGTCTAAAAAGAAGAGGTAGCGATAAAAAGCTAAATTTATACTGAAAATCCATGGTCTGGTCACAGAAAGCTGACAGAAACTTAGGTTTGCCCATCTTCACTAAGAAAACCAGGTCCTCTAGTGTTCCTGGATTGCTTTGTATCTTAAATTCCTAAATTTCATTTTATATGATAATAGTACCTTGTGTTCCAGAAATTTTACATATAAATGGGATTTCAACTTCTTAATAATAATGTATTTACTAAACAAATAAACCATTTGTCATTGCAGCAAATTGCACTTGAAACCACTTTCAAAGTATGAGCTTGAGAAACCAGTTTTGTACCAACCTTATTCCAGCACAGATACTGCTGAACTGGAAGCTCAGCTCTGATGAACTATGTCCTTGGGAAGTTTTCCAAAAGGCTACTTGCCCTGAGCCAGTATAACTCTGCATTCTAAACCCCTGTTCAAAGTATCAAACTCCTTCTTTTTCAATCCTCACCCAAGGATATCTTTCCATTGACTTTTAGAGAGAGTGGAAGGGAGGGGAAGAGACAGAGAGAAACATCGATGTGAGAGAGAGAGACATCAGTTGGCTGCCTCCCACACATGCCCTGACCAGGGCCAGGGATTGAGCCTGCAACTGAGGTACGTGTCCTTGACTGGAATGGAACCTGGGACCCTTCAGTCCACAGGCCGATGCTCTACCCACTGAGCCAAACTGGCCAGGGCCAAGTATCAACCTCTTCTTAACTAAGAATTTCTATGACTCTGGCAAGCTAGTGGACTTTGGGGCTTGTGTTGAATGAGTTCTCCAGCTCTTACCCTCTGTTTCTGTCTTTTTTCTTCATGCCCCTGAGGCTTTCACTCCAAGTGACCTGGATTTACCTCTTGTATTGTGTTTAATTATAGTGCATTGCCATGGAAGAAAAAGCTCTTGGTATAGAAAGGTTTGCATGAAAGCTACCCTGTTAACCCTAGCTAGGTATGCACTAGTCCTGGACCTTTCTTCAGTGTTCCCTTGATCCCTATCATGCAGAGAGCAACTCCCATTTATTTATTGCTCCAGCTGCTCTAGTGCTAAAGTTGGGAATACTTTTGACCTCTGTAGCCAATCTACATGCCACAGCTTTTTATTCTTATAAGATTAAGGGGAGAAAAAGAAAATAACTTACAAATTTTGCTTAAATAAAATTTACATTAATAATGAAAGTTTCCCTGCTGTCCTCAAAGCCGTGAAAATTTTAATATTTCAATGTGAAAAATCTGACCAATAGACTTGGATTATCTTAAAATTTTTTCCCAAATGGTTTTTCCTAAGTGTCAGTAAGTTACAAAGGAGACATTATATACTGTGTTTTTCTTATTATTGAAGTTGGGAGGACCTTGATTAGTTGGTTTTTATTAATAGCAAAGAATTTATTTTAGTGTGTCAAAAGCTAAACATATACATGAATTATATCTGTAGGAAAGCTACTTTTTAATTCCAATTTTGATGGGAATATGTTTGACTCCTTGATTGGAATTAACATTTCCACTTTGGCAAATTGGCACACCTTTATAGAACATTTTCACCATATGGTAATATTCTGTACTCATATTCTTAGTGTGAAGTATTTGATTTTAGTTACCACAACTATAATGTTTATAGCCAGCCATTTTAGCTTTCTACCTTTTAGCAGTCAGTGCTTTTTAAAAATCTCAATCTAAGACTTGTAATGCATAGATAGTTCCTGAAAAAGTTCGCATGAATCTTTTAATTGTGGTTGTCTTTAGGGTCTTGGCTGGGAAAGAGCTTATTTTTTAATCATGGTAAAAATCTTTAGGAAGGTATATTCTAAAGGTTTTTAATATCTGGCGGTTTTGTATTTGCATTTTAGCCATGATGAAGATGAAATTCGGCCTGTACAACAACAGGACCTGCATCGGGCGATTGAAAAGATGAAAAAGTCGAAGGATGCAGCGTTTCAGAATGTTTTAACACATGTTTGTCTAGATTAAGAGTAAACGTCATTTGTGCAGGTCAGTGCAGCCTGGTTGGGTGTGCCCTGTTATCATTAGTGGAAATAGAATGGAAGGAATGGTGTTCTTACACAGTGAGGGAGTTGAATGACACTGGTTTTATACTCTGAATTCTAAGTTATTGAGACATGGCTGTTCTATAAATGGTATTGCCACTTGTCAGAAATCATGAGGAGGAACAATTTAACCAAGCCTGTGTGTGGGTGCTTGTGTTTGGCCTCTTTAGCCATATGTTGCAGCCTTATTACATCTAAGCTTGTCTTAAAGTGACAGGTGAGTTATTGAGTCATTAGTGAGAAATGGAGATGTGGTTTAAGTGCTGCTTTCTAGATATGTGAGCGTGTGTGTGTATTGAATGTATATAGTCACACATTTTATATTGACATTCTGTAGATATGTTTGAATACAGAAACTTTTTTTTACCCCCAACTACTGAATCAAAAAGTACTAAATGCTATATAGCGAAACTAAGATTGATGGTTGTGTCTAGAAGGTACAGCGATTCAGCCATTTTCAGTTGTCACTTGTTTCAGCTTTTTTTAAAGTTGAGCATTCTCTGAAGTTGAACAGTTGGAGTCAGCCACATATGAATACTTAGATGTGGCTTAGTTATTATGGTTGTCAGGATAACCATATAATACTTGTTCAGAGATCAGCATTGAATGGTTTTCAGGCAGTTGCGTGATCAACACCGATTTCACCTTTCCACAAGCACACTGAATAGAGACATTTATAAATTGATATACGTAAAGGTGATTGAAAGACATTCAAAAGAATAGCTTAGAAAAACCTCAGTGCCATACAACATATGTATGTGACTTCCCCTTTCTTCATCTAAGGTTGCCTAGTTCTGTTGTACCCATGATTTTTTAATGTTATTTTATAGTTATGTGTTCTTTATTTATGGTCAAATATAATTTGGTCATCAAAAATAAAATGATAATTTAAAACAAGTAGCTGTTACTAAATATACTTAAAAATACTCATTTTGTAACTGAAATTTAAAGTTTTTTTAGCATATTATAAATTGTGCCCCAGTTAGTACAAATATACACACATCAAAATTCCCATATAGTATCTATAGTCACTTGAGGCTGTGTGTGCTAACATGTCAGCGAAACATTTTTTTGTCCACAATTTCACTAATTAGAATTCTGTTACGGCACTTAAACACACAGCATGAGGAGCGTGGCACACTGTGACAGAGGAACCTTCTGAATCATCAGGAAGATTAAATTATGCTCTTTGTGTTTTTGTTTTTATTGTATTTCTTTGAAAACTTTCAATCTTTATTTGTGCATTATTGGAGTAACTTTTTGAGTCTCATTAGAACCTGCTGAATAGTTGGTTCTTCAGTTGTGCTTTGGTGGGTGGGGTATAGGTTCTGGGATAACACTTTGGATAACAAAAATCAAGTTTTGAAAAATTGTGAAGATGATTGAAAAATTGAATGCAAAACACAAGATACCAAAAAAATATAGTCTCCATTTTTAATAATTATACTATTATTTTATAAAGGTGTAATAAAGAGGTCCCTCTTAATTGATTTTTCTCTACTTATGGCTTGGTCTTTTTTAGTTATGTAAAATTTTCTGGGTGGTTTTGGTTTATAAAACTTGCCCTCGGACTGGTTTTATCTTGCTGTGCAGCATTCACACTTCTATAGCTTATATACTAGTATCTAATCATTATTTTTGTTTTAGTAAGAATTTCAGTAATCATTAATTTTAATCTTATGACTTATTGATAAAAAATAAGGTGTGATATATTCTCTCACTTCCTTTCTATTTATCTTCTCTTAAATTCAGAATATCCAGTAGTAGTTATTAAATTTATCATCGTTTTAATCATCAAATGAAGTTAGAGAAATACACTAACCCCAGCAATTATGACTCCTTGAAGCATCTTAATGCCTTAAAGTAATTGAGGAAACTTTATTATTATTTTGCTTAGAGTTTCTGACTTGAGAAAATGCTTTTTCCCTAAATGATAAACATTGGGAAAGGCCTTTTTTTATTATAGTTGAGATGCAATATTATGAATTTCAGGTGTACAACACAGTTATTTAACATTTACATACGAATTAATCACATGACAAATCTAGTAACCATCTGTCACTGTACAGTTATTGCAATAGTCTGTATTCCTTTGTGCTATACATTACATCCCCATAGCTTATTTATTTATAACTGGGAGTTTGTACCTCTTTTTTTTTTTTTTAAATATATTTTATTGATTTTTTACAGAGAGGAAGGGAGAGGGATAGAGAATTAGAAACATCGATCAGCTGCCCCCTGCACACTGGGGATGTGCCCACAACCAAGGCACATGCCCTTGACTGGAATCAAACCTGGGACCCTTCAGTCCGCAGGCCGACGCTCTATCCACTGAGCCAAACCGGTCAGGGCGAGTTTGTACCTCTTATTCCCCTTTACATTTTCCCTCCCTCCCCTCAAGTTAAAGCTCTCCTTACATGTGTAGATAAAAATTCTAAGGCATGTTCATTGAATTGTATTAAGATGTATAGCAGCTAGATACGAATGAGATCAAAGCTACAAGAAACCATTTAACAATGAAAGTAAAACAAAATATCCTCAGTAACACTGGTGTAAAATTTACACTATTATAACTCAACTAGAGGCCCAGTGCACGAAATTCGTGCAAGGGGCTCAGCCCTCACAGCCGCAGTGCCCGGCTTCGTCCAGGTCATCCGGGTGGTCGTTCTGCTGTTTGGCCATCAGGTCTAATTAGCATAGTATGCTTTTATTATTATAGATAGCTCATAAAGGTCTCATTACTGAAACACTGAACTGGGAATCTTTTTGTGATTGTCTAATATTTAGTTATAAATCTGCTTGAGCACACTTTAGTTGTAAGCTTTTGTGCTTTGAAATACAATTGCAATGAATGTGAATTCTGGTGTGGGCACCAAGGACACAAATTTGTGAAGTATGGCAGCTCAGTTTTAAAACCCAAGCCAAGCATACTGAAGTAATTACTGGCATGCAACACTTGGAACTGAAATGGAACACAGTGGTGTGTGCCTCACTAGCTATCGTTGCACTATTGTTCCTTCAAACCTTCAGATATAAGAACTGTTGATTGATCTGGTGACCATCTCATTTCCTGATGACCTACCTGTGCTTGACCTAAAAGTTAGGTGATAGAAAGGAGGAAGATGAGGAAAAAACGAACTCTGCTGTTCTCAAATAGCCAAGAGTTGTTTCTTCTTACAAGGAATATGGTTGGAAAGAAATCTTGTCGCCTGATTCAAGTGTTGATAATATTTATAAGTCTACCAATATATGACTGAATGGTTTATACATGCCTTTCCAGGACTTTTTCACACTGCCCTGTACAGTTTGGCATACACCCTTGGCATCACTTATATCTTCATGAACTTACACATTTCCTGCCCTACTTCGTCCTACTAATTGTCACTAGGCGCCAACAAGTAGGGATCTGGGGAGGAAAAGGGAGGGAGGACAGGTGACACCAGTTTTATTGTAGTGAGGACCAGCAGCAGTCATTTTCATTAAGCCTTCAGGACAGAAAGGAGGCTGGGGGCTCAAGGAGGAAGAGAACCAAAATGCAAGCCTTCCTTGGAGGCCCCTGAAAGTACGCGTGGAGACGGGTATCCTTTTTGCATACAGAAGTAGCAATTGCTGAGGTCAGTGGAGGTATGGGAGTTACTGCAGACGAGCACAACTGCTTCCAACCCCACTGGTAAAACTTGCGGGCACTTTGAGAAAAAGGGAGCAAGTTAAAAAAAAAAATTCATTTCGGATCCTCAGGCAATGAAATCCTGGGGAGAGGTCCCTAAGAAATCCGGTCACCTCTGAAAACATCACTAGTGCTTGTGTCACACCCATCTAGAGCAGTTCTTGAAATGACGTGGGTAAGGGCCACCACCCTTGTAATTATGGTCTGAAAGAGTTGCTGCTGTTTCCAGTTATTTGAAGTCACCGAGCCCTCAACAGTCATGTGGTCAACCCACACTCAGTGTTACAGGCAGAGAAGCCCCGACGTTTTATTTTGAGAAATTTATTAACATGAGGACAAGCATCAGTTGTACGTACAAATAGTCATTTGCACTGTGTGGTATTAGAGCAGAAGAACAGTTATAAATATATTTAAAAATCACAAACTATATGGGTTAAGGCACTATATCCTGTCTCATGTTTTCAATAAATATGCTGTTTTTTTAAAAAGGCAATTATGAGTACCTCCAACTAGGTGAATATAGGCACTCTATTATTAAAGACAGTCAGTTACACTTTGCTGTGACTATTGCATATTATTCTCAAAAGAACTTTCATTAGCTAAGATTAGTATTTAAGAAAATAACACAGAATATTTAAAAAATCACAGTTTTCTCTTTCCAGTTTAAGTCTCTTCCAGAGAGACCCATGTACAAAAGGTACTGTTTCTTCATATATCCCTTAGCACAAGGAATTACGCATAAAGTATAAAAAGATTGCCTCCCAGGAAGTAAAGCCATCAGAGGGGCTGGATGTCTCAGAACCAGCAATAAGTCTTTGGAAAAAGTTTCCTTTTTTTTTTTTTTTTTAACTGCAATAAAATCAGCTGAGTTTTAAAAACTCAACCGTTCAGCATCCAAGAAGGCTGCTTTGTAAGTGCCCTCTACTTAAGGAGCTTTACTAAGCAGTTGAGGGGAGTCAGACCTGGCTCCTGTATTGTACAGTATCGACCGAGTTCAGAGAGGGAGTCACGTGGCCCGGGTGCTCATTCAGTACCACCAGTACTTCCTGATCATGCCAGTTTTCTGTTTTTGCTGCCATGCCCAGCAGCTCACCAAGCATGTGCTCACGCTTTGTCTTAGTTTGGTCACCTGTCAGGGGACAGGGTTGCCTTCGATGGTTTCTGTGGTCTTTTCCAGTTTTAGCAGCTCAGTAATCTGATGACACGAATGGTTTTCAGTTATAGCAGCAGCTGCTACAGTGTAAAGGCATAGCCTCTTCATAGAGGAGAAAAAGTAACTTTCCACAGTATTTCCCGGGTGGAAATCTCATCAAAGCACTCTATGCTATTTAATGACAAGACACGGTTTCACTGGAGTTATATTATTCACGGAAGTGCATTAAGACTTCTCTTATTAGTTAATCGAACTTTCATGGCAGAAGTAGGTTGCATAGATCTCTGAGTAAATTCACATTTTCACACATTCTCCAGTCAGATCATACTTCAGCACCTAAGAGATTGGGCAGTAGGGCTGTATACGACGTGAGGAGAAATACTGGGAAGAATCTTGATGTGAGTCACACCTCATTCAGGGTGAGAAATTATTTTGTTGTATAGAAGAGGCTGCCCATCTGATTTATTCTTGTGTGTAACATTGGTAGAGGGTAGGTTGGTAAAACTTAAGCTGGAAAACGTGCTTTCCTTTTTGGCAAGTAAACTAGACACATGGTCAGAGCTTTAAGAAATCTAGGACATACCTGTTCAGATGCAGTAGACAATACAATCAATTTCATTCTAAAATGATGGTAATATTGCCGTTAACCTGCTAAGATTTGGTCTTCAGTTTGACTTTTATATATTGAAGTTGACTAAATTTTAGACAATTATTACCTCATTATAAACCACTAAAATCAGTCATTGAGAAACAATTGGATTCAAAGCATCTAATCACAAAAATAGGAAAGGGAATCAAAAAGCGCTTGAGAAAGAAGCTGGAGCCAGGGCATTTAGCTGCTCTTCTCCAGGGACCTGTAGTAATCTGTCAGGACTTTCCACGCTTTGGGGGCCATGAAGCCGTCTGGGGGGTTCTCTCCTTCCCGGGCCAGCTTCCTCATGCGGGTTCCTGAGATGAAGTCAAACTCATTGTGCCTGTCACAGGATAGGAACAAAGAACTCTGCGTAGGTAAATAACATCTTCCTTAAAGATTCCTGGAGTAGCTTGTGGGTTCTGATAACACATTATTTTTCCTTCTGTAAAATGCTGCACCTTCTAAAATGGTAATTCGTTAATTCTTCAGTTTAGTAAAGGAACTTACAGAAGAAGGGGACATAATGCAGCTATCCAGTCAATATGTACTGTGTCTACTCTGTTCACGGAAGTGTCTTGTATTGCTCTGCCTACTTCTGTGTGCTCTGAGTATGATTAGTGCCTCATAATGCTCATTAAACGGTTTTTCTGCCCCAGCCGGCGTGGTTTAGTGGTTGAGCATCCACCTATGGACCAGGAGGTCACGGTTCGATTCCCATTCAGGGCACATGCCTGGGTTGCAGGCTCGATCCCCAGTGTGGGGCTTGCAGGAGGCGGCCGATCAATGATTCTTTCGCATCACTGATGTTTCTCTCTCCCTCTTCCTTCCTCTCTAAAATCAATAAAAAGAAAAAAAAAGATTTTTCTGGCCCAGCGGGTATGGCTCAGTGGTTGAGATCCCTGTCCTGATCAAGGGCACATGCCTGGGTTGCAGGCTCGATCCCCTGTGGGGGGCATGCAGGGGGCAGCCAATCAGTGATTCTCATCATTGATGTTTCTATTTCTCTCTCCCTCTCCTTTCCTCTCTGAAATCAATAAAAATATATTTAAAAATATAAAATGAAATTTTAAAGAAAAAGAATTGAGGGTCAGATAAAGAGCTTCACAGACAAGAAAAAGCTAAAGGAGTTCACCACCACCAAAACAATATTACATGAAATGTTGAAAGGTATTCTTTAAGAAGAGGAAAAAGAAGAAGATATAAAAAATATGAACAACCGCCCTGGCCAGTTTGGCTCAGTGGATGGAGCGTCGGCCTGCGGATTGAAGGGTCCCAGGTTCGATTCCGGTCAAGGGCATGTGCCTTGGTTGCGGGCACGTCCCCGCTGGGGAGTGTACAGGAGGCAGCTGATTGATGTTTCTAACTCTCTATCCCTCTCCCTTCCTCTCTGTAAAAAATCAATAAAAATATATTTTAAAAAAATATGAACAAAATGGCAAGAAATACATATCTAGCAATTGAATCTAAAAATCAAAATAAATGAACAAGCAATCTAATGAACAAAATAAACTGGTGAATAACAGAATCAGAGGCATGGAAGCGTGGAACACACTGACGAATCTAAGAGGTAAGTGGGGAGGGGAGGCAGGAAGAAATTAACCAAAGATCTTATCTATGGACAAAAAACAAGATGGTAAAGGCCGGGGCAGGGCAGGAACAGGGAGGGCGGGGGGGGGGGGGTGTAAAAAGGGGGACATTTGAAATACTCTCAACAATAAAGATTAAAAACAAAAAACGAATTTTCCTTTGAAAACCTACCTTTTGGGATCATAGAAGTCCATGGCTTTTTTGGCTTTGTTGTAGGCAGCCACTCGGAACGGAATGATTTCCACAGAGGTGAGGCCAGGGGCCATGCTCAGGACCTTGCCCCCGTGAGTGGGCTCATACAGGTCTTTCTTGGTCTCGGGATGGGGCATTCCTGCAGGGTCCCGGCCCACAATGTAGAAGTTGGCCCCCGCAACCATCCGGGCCCTGCAGTGCCACTGGACCTAGGAAACATCAGGTAAGGGACACGCTGGTTATCCTCGGCCAATTCTTTACATGCCTTTATTCTGCTTTAAAGGTAATTCAGTAATGTTGGCCCACTAATAAGTGCAAGAGAGTCAGTGATGTGTCCAAGACTCCACTCTCTCTTCTTCATCTGCTTGGTTATGTTGGGTGGGACAGGAGCTTTAAAGATAAGAATCCCCCTCTTAGAAGCTGAGGTTATATTTCCTCATCTCTCCAAAGCTAGCAGACCAGGAACACTCAGATCTCACTGCTTTACAGAACTGTGTGGATTTTACCCTTCCAGTCCTTCTCTATTCAGAATAAATCACAGTTAAGGGAATTACAAGCTCCAGTGTCTCTTTTCTGACTGTCAAGAATGAGCCAATTACCTTTCATATGCATTGACTCCAGTTCAACACAGCAATGGGATTTCAAAATGAACCGTCTTCTTTAAAGCTCAGATAGAAACAGAGAGGGTAGAGAGGAGAACTAGGAGGCCTGGAACTTTGATCTGGTTAAAGAGATTTAATTTGTTAAACTCTGGGACATTCCAAAAGGTTGAGATCCTTTCAATTCATCACACTTCCTGCAAACTTGTCCAAATCCACTACACCAGTGTTGCCGTGGGACAGAGGTCTCTGATAGGCTCGCTGTGTGTTGAGAGGGACATATTCTCCGTGCGCTTCTAACGTAGCTCACAGAGATTGGAGACTCAGAGTCACTGGGACTTCAGAAACTGAATATTGGGTTAGACACAACTTGCCCTATAACCCAGTTAAGTTGTACGATCTCCCTCATTTACATGCCAACTTCCATATTCTCAAAGGTGGTGTCTGACAGGTTTAATTTGATGTTTCTAGCACTTTTATATGCACTACATGGAAATATAGGTCTGTTGGATAAAGAAGAGAGATCAGAAGATTTTAGCATCTACTCATGACAAAGGAAGATCACAGAGACTCATTTGCTCTTTTAAGTCAAACTTGAGCCTGCACTTCTGAGTCCCATGGCCCAGCTTAGGGTACCACTCACCTCTGTGGGGCCAGCATACAGCATGGGAGATGGGAAGATGGCGACGATGGTTGACTTGGGATCCAGGACCCCTTCCTCGAGCACCGCTGCGTGCTGCTTCATCCGCCAGTCCAGGGGCACGTCGTCATCCTTGGTCCAGCCACCCAGAGGGTGGAGCAGGAGGACCGGGTGCTTGTAGTCCCTCTGTAGGAGGCGGCGGCGGGTGTCCTGCATCAACAGAGCGTGGCCATTGTGCACAGGATTGCGCAACTGGAAGGCAAACACCGCATCTGGGCAAGACAACAGGCCAAGGTCAGAGAAATGCAGTGTGGCTTGTCTGCAGGAACAGAAAGATGCAGCTGTGTGTATTGTTCAGTGCATTCGTTAGAGCTGCTTGTTTTTGATAATCAGCTGGAGAATCCACCTGGGCCTGTAGGGGTGTTCCTCCAAAGGTGCCAAGGTCAGACTCTACACAGGGACAGGGCGCAGAGGCAGGAAGCCCGAGAGGGAGAGCTGATGCAGAAATGAAAGCGATCGTTGGCAGGACCTTTGCAGCAAACCAGGCTCAGGCAGGTGCCCACTGCAGTCATCAGTCCCTGCTCCGGTCTCACTTCCCCAGAGTTGGGGGGGTGGGGAGATAATGAGGGACATTTCCTGGGGCCCCTGCAAGGTCTCAACAATCTAGCGATATAATTTCAAATCTTCTCTTTAAGGGAAACTTCAAAACTACTTGACTTAGTGATGGATACCTGCGAGCCTTACTTTTTCTTTCTGGTTATGAAATAATATATAGCCATTATGGAAAAGTTGGGAGATACAGAAAAGTCAAAAATATAATATAAAAATCACCCATAACCTTATTGTTTTTTCTCCATCTTTTTCAAAATATGTGACGTGAAAATCTTCCCTCCTGTTGGTCCAATTCCACCCCAGAGGCAGCTGCTGTTGTCAGCAGGCAGCCTGGTGCTCGCTGCCAGACTGCTGCTTCCAGACACAGAAAGAGCTTCGGGTTTTAAAAACAATCATCATATTTTATTTTGTTTTTCAGAATTGTTATATGGTTCTGCAAGTTGCTTTTTCGTTTAATAAATACACTTTGGGTATCTTTCCGTGTCGGTGCATATTTTTAACTGCTAGATAGTGTTCCAGTGTATGGATGTAGTTCAACTTTGTAAACTGTTTCTGTATCAATAGACATACCAGTAGATGTTTCTGGCTTTTTTAAACTATAAACGTGCTGTTGCTGATACCCTTAATTCGGTCATCAGAGGGTGGTAAGGGGTAGAAATGCACCCGAGCCAGCCTACGTACCAGCATTCATCTCTTTACATTTCTGCTTGAGCTCCAGAGGTGTCAGGCGGTACTGGTCCAGCCCATCGTTCCACTTTATTCTCTCCAGCACCTGAAGGTCTCCACCAACCAGCCAGTCCCCACTTTCCATCACCATCTAGAAAGGCAATTATTAGAATTAGTAATTAATATGGACTTCTGTATACCTGAAAATTTTTCTCTTCGTGGACCAATCTTGGGTTAGCACTGACTACCTTGAACGCTTCAGCAATTCTCGCATGGTATTTATCAAACTTTTGGGTCTCTCAGTCCCTTTCCACTCTGAAAACTTATTGAGAACCCCCAAAGGGCTTCTGTTTACTCGTGTTATATCTAGCATTACTTTCCAACAGAAACAAAATAGACAGACCCAGAGGGCCATGATGACATGGGACAAGGCCAAGCACAGAAGAGACGGACCGGCTCCAGGCCAAGAGCCGGCTCTCCACACTACCATATTCCAGCAGAATCAAGGTGCCTGAATTTGAACCTGGCCTTCCAGATTGTTATCAAAGCATAGCTGTCAAGGTAGAAAGATAAAAATATTTAAATTCGTTGAATATATAACTTTTAAAGATGATATGTGGGCTTCTTTTGTGTTTCTACTGTGGGACCCACAAATGTGAGGTGTGAGAGTGGTGTGAGGAATGGTCAAAGTAATGAAAAAGGCAACCGTGATAGTGAAGGCAACCATGATAGTGTTGGATGAAAGGAGCAACGGTTAGCACTCCCTTCAACAGGGATGGACAGATGAGGCCCTTGGGCCTGACAACAGACATGGCTAGGTATCACCACTTGCTTTGTGGCATCTAAGCATAGTTTTTATATTGTATATCTTTTTTTAAAAATATATATATATTTTTATTGATTTTTTACAGAGAGGAAGTGAGAGGGATAGAGAGCAAAACATCGATCAGCTGCCTCCTGCACACCCCCCACTGGGGATGTGCCCGCAACCAAGGTACATGCCCTTGACCGGAATCGAACCTGGGACTCTTCAGTCCACAGGCCGACGCTCTAGCCACTGAGCCAAACTGGTCAGGGCTACATTGTATATCTTAAACTTACACAGTGTTATATGTCAATTACATCTCAATAAACTCACAAAAAAAGAAAAACATGACAACCTTTGTTGTTTCAATAAACAAGTATACTGCAATAAAACCAGTGCCAACTTACAGCCAGTGTCCATCCTCAAGCATTGAGGGGGGGGAGTCGTTCAGGGAATGTGGGGTTAGAATAGAACCATGATTTTCAACAATGAGTGGTTTTGACAATATCTGAAGACAATTTTAACTGTCACAACCGGGATGGGGAAGTTGTGCTATTGGCATCTAGTATGTAGAGGCCAGAGGTGCTACTCAGTATCCTGCATTGCATAGGACAGCCCCACAACAAATAATTCCCAGCCTGAATGTCAATAGTGCTGTGGCTGAGAAGCCTTGGTAGAGAGAGGGGGGTTGTGCAAGGGATTTGGTTATGTTTTCATGGCCCCTAACCTCTGTGCTCAGGAAAATCACTTAGGAATATTTTCAAATGCCTATCTATACCTATACATTTACTTTCTCCTCATTGCTTAAGTTAGACTGTAGATAAACTTTTGAAAGATTTAAGACCCCCAAATCCCTGGGAGTGTAGTAATTCATTTTGGACGCTAGGGGTCCACCCTATACTGATTCCATTCATAAGGGGGTGTTGAACCAATGGTCACTCCCCAGGGTGATTTAATGGTCCCTAAAACTGGCTCTGCCTAATTTTCTATTAAGTCCCCACCTCTTGCCAAAGACAGGCCTGGAACCACACAGAGCTAGAGATTTGCAGAACTGCACACACACACAGGAATGAGTAACAGGCTTTAAGAAAGGCTAGTGAAGTAGTGAAAGGGTAATTAGTCTCAGAATCCAGAGAGCAGAAATGCAAAAAGGAGGAGAGGATGACCTCAAACACTAGGATGAAGATTGCGAAAGGTGAATCGGCTCCAAGAGGGCAAGTAGAGGAAGACTTGAAAGAAACAACCTGGAGAGGAAGAGGGAATATGCAAATCAGGAGAGGAGCAGCTGAGGACAGGAAGGTGCAGAGGTCAGAATGAAAAAGGGAAAGGAGAGGAGAGAAAGAAAGCAGAAGGAAGGGGAGAAATGGAGAGTTCAGAAAAGGGTTCAGAGAACAGAATTGAGAAGAAAAATAACATGTGACACAAGTGGAGAATATATACTCATTTTTGTGATATCTATTGTAATGGAATTCTGGGGCTGTAAGGAACCTGTAAATCACATGGACTCAATGTCCTCATTTCCAGAGAAGGCAGTTTCACAGAGAGGAACTGGCAGAGTTCAAGTGCAAAGAGCTGTCAGCTAGGACCCATATCTAGGACTCCTCCAAACCAGGCTCTTCCCACTGCACCACTGCTCCTCATCAGTGGTCTCCATGCTGCTATTTCCGCACTGCCTTCAGAGGCATCCTCCATCCATCCTCCACCCAGTCAGCACTTCCTCTGTGCCAGGGCCTGGGCTTGCTGCTAGGGAGTTGATGGTGAATAAGATAAATCAAGATGTGGTCCCCGATCTCATGGTTTGGCAGTCTGAGTGGACTGCCAGAAGAGTAAATGGGCAACAATACTGTGGAACAGGACACAGGCAAAGGACTCTGGAGCACAAAGTGTTCTGGGGGGGACAAAAAAGGGACACCCAGTCAGGCTCATGGGTCATGGGGGTAAGGCCAACTTCTTAAAGGGGAAAGGAGTAACAAATACGGTGAGGAGGCAGGGGTGAAGGAACAAGTGTCCTAGGTTGAGGGACTAGCATATGCTAAAGTAAGAGAGAGGATGTTGAGTGGTGAGATGACTAGAGAAGATAATATGTTGAGTGGTGGTGGTAAGAGACAGTATGAAGTCATATGATCTTTACGAAGAATTTCTAAATAAAGCTTGAATAGTTTGCTGTAGCCAAAAAATGGAGAAAGGATCAGAATCAGAGAGGAGTAAGGTAAGAGGGAAGAAATGAAATGTCCTGGCACAGGCTGAAACAGAAATTCAAGCAATACAAGAGGCAGAAACATCAGGATTGGTGACTGCATGAACAAGGGAGAAGATAGAAGTAAGAATGACACCCAGGTTTGGGACATGGCCAACATTTGGATGGTGGAGCTGCCCCCTGAGTGGGGGGACACAGGAAAGGGAACAGAGAGGTTGCAAATGTTGAGTGCAAGGTGCTTGCAGGAAATCTCCACAGGGAGCCATACAGGACAGAGCTCTGGATAATTATCTAATGCAGTGGTTCTCAACCTTCATGGTACATTAGAATTACAGGCAACTTTTACCCCCAACACCCAGAACTGACCCCAAGGCAACCAAAATCTGTGAGGGTGGGATCCAGTCATGGGAAATTTTTTAAGCTCCCCAGATGATTCTGTTGGTCGAATTGACCATATGGTCTTCACTGCAAAGCTGAAGGGAAGTCACACTCTGTTCTCCTGGTTTCCACGTCTATAAAAGGGGACTACTTCACAAGAGCATTGTGGGAAATAATTACTGTCTAGAGAAGCTTTGAGAGCCATGGATTAAAGGCAACAGGGCTCCTCCCAGCACTATTTTTATAAGTTTCACCTGCTCCTCCTCATGATTTCATCTGAGATCATGTCATATGGTTCCGTGTTAGTGACTTGAAAGAGAAGTTGGGGATGACTTGAATGGAAGGTCAAGGTGACTTCAATGAGGAGCAATGCAATAGAGGCAGACCATTTCCTTGGTGACTGTGACCATTTTCCATGTAACTATCACTCCCAGTGCCACATGGAAATATAAGAAGACCTATGATTATTTTTAGACGAAATTACTTTTGGAAGATTTGGTGTGTTGTTTTTTAAAAAACACATGATTAAGTATTACTGTGAATTTCAAGGTGCTAAAAAATACAACGCAAAGAGTTTCTTTCCCAATAAAACCCATGTGTTGTGTGTCTGGTAAACACACCTTCAGCACTCCAAATGTAGTATTTACAGGTGAGTGTCTTTCTCTGACTGGTTATCCATGGCCCATTTCTCACCATTAGCTAGCTCACTGGGAATGTTTACAGAGTTCCTCTAATAACCTAATGGTACAGAGTCACTGACTATAATGTCAAGGTCACAGTCTCATCACCACTCTCCCTGGCTTCTAAGAAATTCTGAGCTCCAACTGCCAGCACATGTTGCAAGATAAGATGAAAAGAGATAATTCCTTAGGTTTTGTTTGGTTGGTTGGTTGGTGTGCTGTTGTTGCTTTTTTCCTTTTAATGCTAATCATGTGTATGTGGATGTCAGGCCCAAAGAGTAGAACGACCTGAACTGGCCTGACGACAAGCAACTATTCCTTAGGTCACTGAGTGAAGATGAGATCACAAATCTATATGATTGCTATCAGGCATAATGAAGGCCCAAAGCAGAATTCCTCAAATAGCTCTCAGTCTAGCAATTTACAGGACAGTCTGCCAGCCTCTGGGAGAGAAACTGTTTGAATGGCTTTGAGATGGATGTGCATGAAGTTTACTAGTAAAGAGGACTGCCCTGGCTCAGTGTGGCTCAGTGTCATCCTATGCACTGAGGTTGCCAGTTCAATTTCCTGCAGGGCACATGCCCAGGTTTTTCAGGTTCAATCCCTGGCCAGAGTGTGTGCACGAGGCAACCAATCGATGTTTCTCTCTCACATCGATGTTTCTCTCTCTCTCTCTCTCTTTCTCTCTTTCTCTTTCTTTCTCTCTCTCTCCCAGCCCTCCCTCCCTCTCCCAAATCAATAAAAACATATTTTTAAAAAGGTGAAAAGTCAATAAAACTATTTTAAAAACAAGATTGAAGTTGCTTATCTGCAGGGTGGAGAGTTGGGTCCAACAAATGAAAAGCTGCTTTGCAGCCAACTGACCTTGTCCATCAGAGGCTGCCACCAGCGGCCTTGAAAAAGCCCTTCCTATCTTGCGACATTTCAGGTAAAAAAATAAAAACATGTTTTCCCAACAGATTGGAACAGATTTATTTAAACATTTTGCAGGGTCTTGGTGCTGAAAAAGATCTTGGAGTTACTTTGAGTCTGGATCCCTCCTTTTATAAATGTAGAAACTGAGGCTCAGAGATAAGAGGTGCTTTTTAAAGTCTGCTGGGCCTCAAGTTGCTCTCTATTCTGTAACTTTCTGAAAAGTAGTTACCCCGGCTACGGAATTGGACAAGTCCAATCTTTTAAAATGTCAACCCTAATGTTTTAATATTGGATGGAGGAATGCTTTTTGTATTCTATTTCACATATTTTTCCTTTATGGGAAATGAACCACCTCTAGCAATTCCATAATACCCTCCACTCCCACCCATCAAACCTAAGTTGAGAGGGAATCTGAGGAGGTTTAGTCTGTTTTGCCTTTAGGCAGGAGAAACTTGAAATGATCCTAATCAGATGAGTACATTTTTCAATCTAAAAAATATCCAGTGATGAAAATGCGGTATGTTCCCTCTGGAAACTCTGCCAATATCTGCACTGATTTTGGTTTACTGAAAGGATGTCCCTCACCTCCGCCCTGGCCACAGAGCATGAACTCTGAGTCTCTTCCCAGTGACTGGCTGGACCCATTCTGTAGGAAGAAACTGACTTCCCTTGTGAATGTCGGTGTGGTGCATAGCTACAGTTGCTTATGACGCTAGAGCAGGGGTGGGCAAACTTTTTGACTCGAGGGCCACAATGGGTTCTTAAACTGGACCGGAGGGCCGGAACAAAAGCATGGATGGAGTGTTTGTGTGAACTAATATAAATGCAAAGTAAACATCATTACATAAAAGGGTACGGTCTTTTTTTTGTTTTTTAGTTTTATTCATTTCAAACGGATCCGGCCAGTGGGCCGTAGTTTGCCCACGGCTGCGCTAGACTAAACTATCTCCCGGCCCAGTTGTTTCCCACTCAGCTGAGGGACCCAGACATCAAAGGAGCCAAGGACACAAGAGCTCATTTAGACCAGCCCTCCAAATAAAAGACATTTCTCTGCCCCTTTCTAAAAAGACCTCCAAGGAAAAGCCTGAAAAACCTGTCTTGGAAAGGCATTCTTCCATCTAACTCCAGTTTTTCTAAGTCCTTCGGGAAGGTTTGGCAACTTACCTTGATATGGGGATGTTTTGCACATGTTGTCCCCCACACCCGGGAGCAGCGCTCCTCTTTTCTATGTTCATAGAATTCAGGGTCTTGTAAGATAGCCACCCTCCGTCCGCCGTGTGTGAGGACAATCTTGCTGCACCCTTCCAGCCGCGTCTTGTCGTCCGCAGAGACAGGCAGCACGATGGGAATGCTCAGGTTGATCACGCCATCTGCAGAGAGAGCCACGTGGTACGTGAAGATGGGACTCACAGTGTGCTGTCCTGTACGGATGACTCAGGTGTGCACAATGTCCCTCCCAAACGTTTCCTGCAATTGGCAGTAAGACCTAAATCCCACATGGTTGTGCTAGCTGCACCAGCTTCTCCAGAGTCTAGATGAGACGTCCTCGAGGGGCTTCTCAAAGCAGGAGGTGGGCACTTGTGAAAAGTGGGCTGAGTTTCAGATTGTGGAGGTTGTCTCAGCAATTTAAGGGACCAGGGAGGGGTGTCTCCCTTCTGGGTCCCTGTTTTAAAGCTCAGGCCTGACTTCAACGCACTAGGGAGCTTAAAGTCTTTAAAACCCTAATTAAACAAACAAAAAAAGACCCCTCTCGTCTTCCTTGGAAATGAACCTTGTCACAACATCCGGCAAGTCTCATTATCTATTTAGACTTCAATTGCACTGCTAACACATTGAACTGAAAAAGAAAAAGAAAAAAACAACACACCAGACATTTAATATTAGTGAGCAGAACCCCCAAACAAGCAGACCTCTTGATGTTGTTTGTTTACTGTGGCCCAGGGGCAGCATCACCCTTAAACAGTTTTGAAAAGACTCACAGGGGAACCACCAGTCTTGCTGGCTCAACCACAGTTGAGAACCATCAGTCAAAAGAACAGGGAGGGGTGAAAACAACATCCAGTTTATTTACTAAAGCTCATGCCCTTTGGAGAGTGAGCGCCTCTCATCTTGATGAGTCTCTTACTTTAAAAGGTAATTAAGAAACCTGGGCTACTGGCTTCTTAGCATATGACACAGCAAAGTGAAAGATGTGGAATGTGGTGTTCAGAAAATTTACATTTTCAGCTGCAAGAAATGTCATATGATAGCTGGACCATTAAGGAAGAGACAGGAAAACTATATAAAAACAGATAGAAATGGTGATAGTTAATTTTATGTGTTAACTTGGCTAGGCCACAGTATCCAGATATTTGGGCAAACATTCTTCTAGATTTCAAAAACATTTCTCTAAAGGTATTTTTAGATGAGATGAACATTTTAAGTCAGTAGACTTTGAGAAAGCAGATTACCCTCCATAATTTGGTGGGCCTCATCCAATCAGTTGAAGACTTTAATAGAAAAAGTTAGACCTCCTAAGAGGAAATTCTGCCAGCAGACTGCCTTTTTAAAAAATTGAATTTATTGGGGTGACATTGGTTAATAAAATTATATAGGTTTCAGGTATACAATCCTATAATGCAGACAGACTGCCTTTGGACTTGAACTGTAACTCTTCCCTGCGTCTACCGCCTGCCAGCTTACCCTGCAGATTTTGGACTAGCCAAACTGCCACAACTGCCATAATTGAGTCCTTAAAACAGTGGTTCTCAACCTTGGCTGCACATTAGAATCACCTGGGAATCTTTCTAAAATCCTGATTTCTGGGCCTCATCCTCCGGAAATTCTGTTTCTCTGTTACTAATGTTGTGGCCCCACTCCATAACAAAGAAACAGAATTTCCAGAGGACGAGGCCCAGAAATCAGGATTTTAAGAAGATTCCCAGGTGATTCTACTGTGCAGCCAAGGTTGAGAACCACTGCCTTAAAATAAATCTGTCTCTTCCTCTCCCCACTTCCCTCCCCGCTTCCTGTCCTCCCTCCTCCCTCCCTCCCTCCTTTTTCTCTGGAAAAACCAAATTTATACAGAAACAAAAAATACAGAGTCATGGGGGGAGGGGGGCGGGGGTTCCTTTAATGTGAGGCCAACAATCCTAATGGTCTCCCAGTCCTCAGGGCACCATTACATTAGAGCTCAGTGTAATAACCGCATAACTAATGATGATGGAGTCACTTCTTAAAGTTTCTTTATGTTTAACACATTCTGTTATTTTTACTGTTTATTGATTTTTGAGAGAGAGAGGAAGGGAGAGGGAGAGAGAGAAAAACATTGATGTTTCTCAGTTTGGGGCTTTTTAAAAGGATACTGTTTGGCACCCTGAAAACATCTGTTTTAATGAAGCCAGCTAATTAATGCAAGAGAAATCACACAACTGTTTTTCTCCATTTGTAATGGTGCTCAAACATCCTAGCGAATGTGTCAGTCTCTCTGTTGTACTTACAGGGAAGAAAATGGAGCCCTAACGAAAGAACATTAGGGAGATTTGTGGGGAGTTCCAAAGTTCAAGACTCAGAAGGAAAGGAAAGGAAGGTAAATAAAGAAAACATTGAACTCCAGAGAAAACAAATGCAGTTACTTATGGATTTGAGGAAATGCACCATAGATGAATGAAGTCTCTTGAACCTAACTTTCAAAAGCCAACATTCAGAATGCCTCCGACAGAGTTAAAGATCTGAGATCTGAGTTCTGTTTTGAGGAGCCAAACACTCCCTCTAGCAGCTATGAAACCAAAGTCTCCAGGTATCTCACTTTACTCCTATTAAATTCTCTCCAGAAGTTACTAGAATGTAAAGAATGTCACAGAATATAGACAGCAACTGCCAGCAATAAAGAAACCCTATCATAAAATCCTGTAACCTGCTCTTCGAACCCTTGTAAACCAAAAAGAAGACACTGTGCAGAGAAAGTAATGGGTTTTGTCATTCAAATAACTCCCCAGTTTCAGAGTTCAGAGGCAATAAGAGCAGGCCAAGCCCTGTGCAGAGAACACTAAACTCAGTCATGCGTTCTCCCCTTGACTACCTGTGCCATTCACCTCTGTGCTCAATTTCCTCACTTGAAAGTAGGGATAATAAATAATATGTTTTTCCCTGGGTTGCTGGGAGGAGGCATATTGTAAAGCACTGTATCAGCAGCAGAGGTTTATGGTGAAAGATAGTTAAATCCACTGCATAGTCTAATTGAGAAAACAAGAGAGAGGTTAACATTGTTATGCCCAGATTTCAAGATCCCTAAAAGCCCACCAGGGAGCCAGCCGAGTCCGATGCAAAAGCAAAAGAGTCTTTATTCGAACTAGTTTGGCTCCCTGACCACACTCACCGACACACGGCAAGCCAAGTGGCAGAGAGAGGGCTAGCCCGGTGGGAAGAGGAGTTTTATAGGGGGGTGGAGTAAGGGGAGGAGAGGGGACTGTGGGCCCTGCCAATTGGCCAGGTGCAAGTCGGTGTCTCGTTACACAGGATGTGGTCATATCTATGGCGCGCATGTCCCTTGATTATCATTGGTTAGTTTAAAGAAATCCTAGGTCTGGGTAGCAGAGGCTTGGGCTTCTTCCGGAAAGGAGCTCTTTGCTGAGCACATGGCTCTGCCCAAAAATGGAGGATTTGGGGCAAGATGGAGGGCGTAGCCCTCACCCTTTCAAACACCTTTAAGGTTACATGTTCAGTGGAATGATTTTGCTTTTGCTTTAAATAATTTGCAAGCCTTTTGTTTTAACCTTGCAGGTCTTTCGTTTTAACAATCTTTTTGGTTGTTTGGTTGTTCTAGGGGAAAGAAACTAAATTACTTTTTATTGCTTACCTAGGCTTTTTAAAGAAAAAAAAAAAAAACAGTGATGGAAAACAATGCCAAAGATAAAGGACATCTTCAGAATTTTACCTTTCCATTCTGGAACAGTGCAGAAGCTTACAGCAAGTGTGTGTTTATTCCCAGTTCTATACCTGTCAATCATCAGTTTGCCATTGAATTCGTGCATAATCACACATCACAAACAAGTGAAGTACGAGCATTCACAATCCAACCAGGTGCATCCACTTTAAATGGCATCTAGAATTGATTTATCCTTCAGCAATTACAAATGTTTTGTAAATGCTATTTCCAGATTTGTGAAAGTAAATAGAGGACAAACCTTCAGTAGCAGTAACTAGCGGAAAGGATCATAAAATCTTTTAAAATCTCAGGAACAAAATGTGCAACAATTTAGAAATGAGTTTACTTTTGTCAGCCAACTACAACATTATAAACAACAGCTGCATCTGATCCAGAACTTTCCTGTTCTTTGGACTCCAGTCAACAGAAGAATGTAGCGTTATTCTATTATAACAAGTTGGATCATGAACTGTTAGCAATTCCAACTGGTTCATTTGGATTTTTTTTTTAATTAGGTTCTCAACCATTTCTAATCAATATAATAAATCTACATATAATGATTTAACTACTTGGAAAGTTAAAGTGCATACCAGAAAGGACCATGCCTAGAAAAATATAAACACACTTAAGAAACATGTTTTCAGCTCTGCACCAAAGTAATCTTAAAGCAATAAGGAACAAATTCCTATTAAAACTTCACACATATAACACACAAATATACTTTGCTATTCCTATTTTAAAATATAGTGACTGTAATGTCAGCAAAAACCTGGTGAAACCAGATTTGTACTGGATATTATTCAATACATTCAAAAGCATTATTTTAGATGATTACCTGTTTTCAAATAATCTTAACATGTCAATGGCTCCTCCAACTTCAGAAAGAAGTTGTCCCTTGCAAATATGTGATGGTGTAACTATTGCATATGGTTCCACACCAGGCTTTGGGAGAAGCTACAGAAGCAAACGGAGCTAGAGCGTCCTAGAATCCTAGATGGTTAGAGCACATGAAAACATGCTCTGTGGCATAAGCACAAATGGTCGGGCCGGGTTAACCTGGGTTTGAATTGAGACTTCAAGCGAGTTGGCCTTTCCAGTACCCATTTCCTCATATGCACATCTTCACAGCGGTGTTATCTGGATTAAGTGTGATGTCTTATGTCAAAAGCCAGTCAGACCACATTAAGTGCTGAATAAATGCTGACAGATAGAAGGAAAGCCCTTAAGCCCTGCCTTGGAAACTCAGAGTCCTGGAAGACTTACTTTTAAATGATCGAGTCTCACAAAGCTGCCATGATTTGACCCAACCCAGGGTTGCCAGTCAAGAACAAAAACTTGTAATGCCATTTTTAAATTTAGATTTGACAACCCCCAAACTTTATATTTCCAGTGAGAAATAAAATGAAATAATACAATGACATGAAAGTAGATCGTTGAGGACAATAGGGAGTAACTCATTATATAATTATTAGAAACACTAAAAAAATTAGACTGAGCTAATTTTTTTTTAATTTAGGGGAAAATGTGAATCTTTGAGAAAATTAAAACTGACAAAATGTCAGAATAAAAGAATTATTGCCTACAGACTGTAGGCGATTAAGAATTCTGTAATTCTTTGTCTATAGAAATTATTTTCGATGGTGGTGATTCAAATTTTCATGAATTGGTTAAAATTAAATGATATCTATATGAATTGTATCTTTCCCAACCCTCTAACATATAAACGTTAACCATTTTTTGGAATTTGATTCTGTCTACTTAGTCCAGAAGCCATCAAGCCAGGCTCTGCCTGTCACGATGTGGTACAGGGCAGGGTTGCAACTGGCTTCCTCAGACGCCTCCAGGGTGGCTGTCCAGGCAGAAGGGTGGCTGAGTCTGCCCCTCCCACAGGAGCAGCTCTACTTTCATCTGTTGTACAGATTGCCTCAGATTTCACTGAAATACAGTTATCTGGGTTTTCAAAAAAATATTTTTATTGATTTCAGAGAGGGAGAGGGAAAGAGAAACATCATTGATGAGATAGAAGCACTGATAGGCTGCCTCCTACACCCACCCTACACTGGGGATCAAGCCTACAACCCGGGCACATGCCTTGACCGGGAATCAAACCGTGACCTCCTGGTTCATAGGTGGACGCTCAACCACTGACCCAGGCCAGCTGGGCTGGTTATCTGTTGGTTTTTTTGTGTGTGTGTGTTTTTTAATGTTTGACAAACCACTCATGTGGAGGGAAGAACCTGCCGGACCAGGTTCGGACAATGAGCTGTACTGTCTGTCCCACCTAGCTCATACCTGTCTTCATTAACACTCTATCTCCAGCAGCCAGACCAAACCTTGGCATATGAGAACACTTAATAAATATTTGTTGGATAGCTGATGAACTTTTTTGTGTGCTACTTCAAACGGACATGCCTAGAGATAAGCCTTGTTCTCTTCAAGAGTTCGAGTTCCTTTACTTGCACGCCATGGAGGTTTGTTGATGTATAAAAACATTTACTATTAGACCAGGCATTCCTTTAAGCTTTCAACATCCCCGTGAGGTAGGTACTGATATTAGTATCTGTTTTACAGATGAGGAGACTGAGGCCCAGAGAGTTTAAGTAATTTTCCCAGGTTCATAGCGAATCAAGGGCATATGAACCCAGACAGTTTGGCTCCATAGCTTACACTCTTATCCACTACTAGAGGCCCGGTGAACAAAAATTTGTGCACTCGGGTGGGTCCCTCAGCCCGCCCTGTACACTCTTGCAGTCTAGGCCTCCTCAGGGGCCCCTTTCCCTGGCTGCTGGCACCAGTTTTCCTCCGGCACCCGGAACCCAGGCCTTCACTCTTCACTGGGAGGGGCCATCGCGGCGGGCTTCACTCTTTGCTTGCCGCTCGGGCTCCAGGGGCAGAGCCAGCACAGCGGGCTTTGCGCTTAGCTCTTTGCTCACCACTCAGGCCCCGGGGGCGGGGCCGGCACAGCTGGCTTCACTCTTTGCTCGCCACGCCAGCCTTCGCTTGCTGCTCCTGCCCAGGGCCAGCGGGCTTCACTCCATCGCTTGGCGCCTACATATGCAAATTAGCCGCCATCTTTGTTGGTGGCTAATTTGCATATCTGATTAGCCCGTGGGAAGCATAGCAAAGGTACGGTCAATTATCATGTTTGTCTAATATTAGATTAGATGATATTCCATCTCTACTTTGGTAGAAGTGGGCATCACATTATATCCTTGGTCTCTGTTTTTATTAATTGATATCCATAGGCGTTGAGGAGACTCCTGAAGGGCATGAGGCATTTTGAACCCTGATTATACCCAGGGTATGTCCAGTGGTTTCGGGTTGCAGGGGTAGATGGTGGAGCCAGCAGAGAATTCCCATGGGGCAGAAAGGAGTCTTGCAAGAGTCCCAGAAATAGGCCCTACAGGCTGGAAGCAGGTAAGGATGATGGAAACAGCATGACACCTGGTCTTATCCCCTTACCCAATATAGCCTTGGTGGCAGCCACAGGAGAATTAAGGGAGGTGTAAGATCACAAGAGTCGTCTCACTCAGTCCTCTAACACTGTGGGTATCAAGCAACCTTCTAGAGCAACCTCAAGTGAGGTCAACACAGGGGAAGGGAACATTCTCTTTCCCACTTGGGTACAAGGACAGCAGTGGCTAGAGTGAATGGGAGGATCTGCACCTTTGTGGGTGCAGAGAGACACACAGACCCACATGGCAACTGGCGTATGGCCGGGGGCCTGACTCTGGAGCACAGGCAACACCCTTTGAGAATTTCCACAAACACTGGGGGAGGCTTTGCAAAGAACCTGGATTTCTCTATGAGCAGGGAGGAGTCGAGAACTAGTGGGATTCAAGTATTAATGGAGAGTGACCTCTTTTGTCTCCCCAGACTGGTGGGCTTGGGGGAGGGGAGAGATAGGCACCTGTATTACCTGGGAAGTGAGAGCAACAGGTGCTTCACCCACCTTGTGGTAGAAAGAACCAAATAAGAAAAAGAAAAGCAACGTGTTTTGCAGATTGAAGAGCACCATGAAAGGAAACTGAAATGGTGTGAGAGGGAGGGAGAGAGATTTGGCTGAAATTATCCAGACCGATTTTCTGCATTAGCTGTTCTTCATCTTTCTGGATCATAGCCTCCTTTAAGAAGCCGGCAACATCTAGGAAGCCCAGGAGAAATGCCCCCTCCTCCCCTTCTTAACACATTGTATGCGGGAAACGTGTTTACCCGTTTTACGTATTATACGTTCTACCAGTGTAGTAGAGCGCGGGACACGTGTTAATACGTTTTTTATAGACTAGCGGTAGAATGCGGGTAACGTATAAATACGTAAACTAAAGTTATCGTAATTTTACTGAACGTTGCCATTTGCACAAAAAATTAGCAAAAATGGCCCGCGCCACCTGTTAGCGCGCGATAAAAACTACCCGCAAACAATGTGTTAAAACACAAACTATTTTGCCTACTCCAGGATCCTTTTTGTCCCCACACCCTGAAGTCCTAGACCCCAAGTTACCCTGATTTCCATTAACATTGGCCTTGCAACCACACCCATCACCCTGGTATTTTTCTTTAAAGAACAAATCTTAGTCAAAGGTTACGGACTATGTCCGCAATAAGGTCCTCACTTCCAAGGTGGTTCACTTTCCTTCTGGCCACAGCTCTGGTTTATATGCTCACGGTCAGCCTCTCGTTCGTGGCTGGCAGCCAAGTCCAGTGGCAGTTACTCGATGCAGCCTGCGCTCAGCATGTGTTGAAATTAAGACAAGGAGGTAAATGTCAACTTCCTGAGCTACTAGCTTCTATAGGAAAGGACCTCAGAAGAGCAGCGGGGACGGAAAAAGCAGTGGGCCAGCTGTCAGGACATTCTGGTCTCTGGTCTTGGGCCCCTCATTACCAATGTATGAACTTCAGTAAGTACTTAACCTGAGGTCAGCCTCCTCATCTGTAAAGTAGCATAAAAATAGTTGCCTGTCTTCCAGGGCTTTCAAGAGGATCAAATGAAATAAGGCCTGAGAAAATGCTTTGCAAACAGTGAAATGTACAGATATGCATTATTATTATTAAGGCAAGCTATACGTAAATCAAGTGCTTTTGGAATGTTATTGAATCTAAGAAATGAAGGTCTCAGGATTGGGGGCATTATCAGCCACAGCTTATAATGGAACAGCTGATCAGAGAAGTGAGGGGTGAGGGCCCATGTTGACCAGAGTCTTCTTTGGCTCTGATTCTGGCTTTTATGCCCCACTCCCCAGGCGGAGGCACAAGCCCAGAATATGAACATCTTTCCCAAGAAATAACATCTGATTTGAGTTTTCTTCCTAAAAGGTTTGAGCCCTGCTCAGTTTTACAAATTCAGGGTGACTCTACCACCACCCCTCCCACTTAATCAGCCATTCCCCAGAGTCTTGAAACAGATAAGTACCATTTGATAAGCTCAGGCAGTTTGAGGAAGGAAATGATCAGAGAAAGGTCCGGAGGTTTTCTGAATTACACTTGCTTCTGACCTTGGCCAGATCAGTCCTCTAAAAGCCACCAGCGTGTGCCCAGAAAGCTGCCTCCATGCGCTCTTGTTAGCATTTCCTGGGTGAAGCCATCCTAGTGCAGTTCATGCCTATTGACACTTTAGCACACACCAAGGAGAGCAGCTGTTGGAAGGAGGCTTGACCGAGCACCTGGAGGGTGAGTGGTGCCCTGCAGGTCAGCACCGTGTGCTGAGTGCATCCTGGTTGCCCAGAGCATCCTAGCATCTGGCGACAATGCTTCCGCCTGTCTGCTGCCCTCTGAGTATCGGGGCCAACAAAGGGCGGTGGAGGTGAAATAGCCTTAACCAACCCTTGGCTTTGTGTGCAAGGAAAACCTTCAGTTCCGTGGTTTTAAACAACCAATAATCCTTTGAGGATAACCAGAAAAATCCTTAAAACAGAGCTTCTACATAATAGAACTGGACACACCATAAGTGATCTGTTTTCACAAGATTTACAAACCAAGGACTAGCACCTCTTGCTCCTATGAGGACTCTGAGAAAGATGTTCTCTTTGATAATAAAGAGTGGCAAGAAAAGGAGTTCAGAGGCTTGGTATTGTGTTTTGAAAAAGCTCTGGGAACCATGTGGAGATGGAAAGTTGACAAATGGGAGGAAAAGAGCAAAATCAGTGTTCGGAATGGTACAGAATCTAGAAATCTATTTAGAGAATCAACCTGTATTTATATAATGGAGGGTAATGATGATGCAAAACTAAAGTTTCAACGAGTTAAGTGACTTTTCCAAAGCCAAGAATACGTGGCAGAAGTAGGTCATGAACCGTAGGATTTCTGAGTCCAGCGCAAGTCCCCTTTCCTAATATCTGTCCATCAGCTGTTGCATTGAATACACCAATCAAGATTTGTTCCGATCTGGGGAATTTCACTGTATTGGCCAAATAACAACAATATCAAATAATAATAATAATAATAATAATAATAATAATAATGAAACAAAAAAACCATACCATCTAGCAGGGTGCCGAAGTGTATAACCTGCAAGTACTCCTTCTCTCGCATAAAACCATTGAGGGGCGTGGCCCAGCCTTCACTCAAAACTTGGACCCACTGAAGATCCAGCTGCAAAACAGGAAAAGCAGGTGAACATTTCCATAAGCTCTGCTGTTCAGCCATCTGGCCCCAGGGCAGCCCTTTCTAATTCAGTTGACAGGAAGATGAAGGCAGAACCTTTTATGTTTTTAGTGTTCCCATGTGTTAACGCCGACCCATAATCTTGGGGCCAGATACATTTGAATCTAGAACTCTCCTACAGAAGAGTGGTGAAAAGAGTTCAAACTGAGGTGATTTATTTGAACACTTTAGGCTGTATCTATCCTTATGGTGTGCAACTGTGTGGAACATTGACAATTCATTCTCTTCTCCACGCCCCCGCAACCACACACACACACAAATTCTGGCTTGGCTATATTTTTTTCACCAAATGCACTATTTAGTTGACTGAATTGGGCAAACCATTGACTCTAAAATAAAATTCCAAAATTCTTAGCATGATACTGAAAGCCCTTTAAGCTCCGGCCCAAGAGGCTCATGCAGGCACTGCCACCTCTTCCCATTGCCCGCTTGGGAGCCAATTCACTAACAACACCAGCCAATGTATAGTCTAAACACATATGTGGTTTCCGGCTTAGCCTCCTTCCCACCTGGAAACTCCTATTCATCCTTTAAAACCCAGCTCCTGGATCACTTCTCTGAAACGTTTCCTGTCATTCTTCAGACTAAAAAAATTAATCATTAGATTGTTTGAAGTTCTTTATGATTTTTGTTTTTTTTACCTTGAAGCCCATTTTGTTATTGGAACTATGATTTCACACTGTAATTATAATTATGTTTCTAAGCTGCCTGAAACATTGGAATGTTCAGAATTTATCTTGTAGACTAAGGGGTTCTGTGTATAAATTTGTCATGAGTTATCAGAGTATAGAGTCTTCACGAGCTGAAACAGGTTCCCAATGTATTCTGTCTCTTATAAAAATATACAAGGTTTTAATAGACAACAAAAAGATACCAATGAAAACATGGTCACCTTGTATGGACCAACTAACACTGATTCATAAAAAGGCCAAGTCTGTGCAGAAAAGTCTACAGGGGTTGCATCTGTATCTTCCAGGCAGCAGAATAAATGCAACTAAAGCTGCCTCCCTCTCTCCTCAGACCAGATGCTCCCAGATGAGGAAAGAGTAGAATTTGCAGAGTAGAAAAAGATTGAGGCATTCATATCACTTCAGTTCTGAGTTGTATTTTGTTTTCCCCAAATTCTTTCTCGGTTGCCCAAGAAGCACTTGTGTTCCTGACAAGCAATCTTCCAGTAGCTGCCAACAATTCTTGCCTATTGCACACACTTTGGCATAACGGAAGGGATGAAGACAATCAAGCAACACTGTCCTATGGAAAACAGTTACCTTCCTGGCCTGCCTCTGTGTCAGCTGCCCTGTGGCAATTCTTGGCAACAGATTTGATTGGAGAAGAGGTTAAAAGACATTTGACAAGATGAAACGTTTTTCTTTAAGAACACTGCATTTTCCTTATTCATACCGTGAATATTAAGAAGAGTAACTGTACATGAATTATCATGACTGATGATCTTAAGCATAATTCCCCTTGGCCAGCCTGTACCCTCTTACCTTGGTAATTGGCAGGGATGGGAGAGCTTCCGCCTCAGCTCGGACTTGGTCCAGTTTGTTTTCCGGCACAAAGAGCTCGCGGATGCCATTGATTACAGTATGGGGTACAATGTTCTGAAATGAAGCAGCATGGGGGACAATTTGAAATGAAAACTATAAAGAGAATGCTTCAGTAAGTAGATGATCTTTCCTGATCTTATTCAATTTAAAAGCAAAGAAAAGACAAGCAGGCCACCCACCTGCTCTTGCAGAAGTTCCACCACCTGCTGGACACAGTCGCTCACGGAGGACGAGTCGGTTTTAAGCACCAGCTCGGGCGTCTCGGGTTTCTCATAATCAGAATCAATGCCTGTAAATCCTGCGAAGCAGAGGGTGGAAATCACATCTGCCCCAGCAGAACCATCTTCTTAATCAATAAGACATAACACATGTCGGAATAATGTGCTAAGCTGAGAATTCAGATTATAACAGGAAAGGTCACCCAGCCATCCTGGACCGCTAGCAGTACGTGAGAAAATACACAGCTGCATTTTCAATAGAGAAAGTCCCAAATGAGCCACAAAATCTGGCTGTCCAAGCCCCCTGCAGCTGATCAGAATGAAAAGATGGGAAAACCCAGGTGCACTCCTACGAACACGCTCACACGGACTCATCCATGTTAGTTTCCTGAACTTTACTGCTCATCACTGAGGTGACAGTTCTTAAAAAATATGAACCCACAGTCCTTGGAATGTGGTTAGAGTGTCGGCCCTCGGACTGAAGGGTCCTGGGTTTGATTCCAGTCAAGGGCACGTACCTCGGTTGCAGGCTCGATCCTCCGGCCCCCAGGGCCTGTGTGGGAGGAAACCAATGGATGTGTCTCTCTCACACTGATGTTTCTCTCTCTCTCCTCCTCCTCCCTTGCACTTTCTCTAAAAAAAAAAAAAAAATCAATGGAGAAATATCCTCAAGTAAGGATTAACAAAAAACAACCAAACAAAAAGATTAGTTGCAATGTGGAAGCTAAAAGATAAAAATATATAAGATTAAAAAACTATTTAAAAATATGAACCCATGCTTTAATAAGCCCATGGGCATACCGAAGAAATGAGGGTGGGACAGAAGTTGTGTATGCTATATGCAATTTTAGAGAACAGCTTCTGAAACTTCCGACAGGTTTCTGGAGACAGACCAGGAAGAATTGGTGACAGACGCAAGAGGCAAAGGTGCAGCTGAGCTGGTTCTCCTACCTTTGATCTCCCCAGCTCGGGCTTTTTTGTAGAGGCCTTTGACGTCTCTGCTTTCACAAATGTTTAGAGGCGCATCTATAAATATTTCAAAGAAGGGAAGTCCTGCCAATTCATGGATTTTGCGGGCATTCTCTCGATCCTGGAAAAAAAATTTCACTTAAGAACATAAGAAGAGGTTTCCCCATGAAATTCTTCATCCGAAAACATCATGGGAAGGTAACAGTGGGGTCTGTGCCCAGCAGAGGTGGCGGGAGTCTTCTCCTTCAGAGAAAGCCCAGAAAGGTCACTCCAGCGAACATAGCTAGCTCTCTTGAGGACTTTCGGAGCACAGCCCCGGGAAAGAATCTCTGCTAAAGTTCAGGGCTGGCCACGTGGGAGCACTTCATTCAAAGGACACGTTCCAAGTACAGAGCTTCCTATTGGAAGCTCACAGACAAGCCGGCCCTCTCCCCCTCCCATGATTTCAATGAAACCCAGAACCTGAGGCTTGGGGAGAAACTGCTGTTTCCTTTAAGCGAGCTAAGCCCTCGGAGTTTGGGGAAGAAATGAAATTATAGAGCCTTAGAGTTTTTCTTGGTTAATGTTTTCTTCCTTTCAGCTCTGGCCAAGTGTGCCTTACAATTGTGTGTGTGGAAGGCTTTCTGTAGTCTGGTGCCCTGGCATCTGGAAATGAAGGACTTCTCTTTATCACCAATATTAAACAGAGGAAATGCGGAAGCAAGTGAGGGGAGCAAGGAACGGGGGGTGGGGGGTTGGGGGGGGCAGGATGGGAAGTTGAACATTCCTCCAGACCCTCCCCTCTCCCAACTCCTGTTCCTGGCAGTGAGAGCGCTGGGCTGGCAGTGTGTGGGAACCAAATCAGTTTACCTTTGTGAAAGGAGAAATGAAGCTGGTAATGCAGACCAGACCGGCGTCGGCAAACAGCTTGGCCACCTCGGCAATCCGGCGGATATTTTCCTCTCTGTCTCCCGCGGAGAATCCAAGGTTTTTGTTAAGGCCGTGACGGACGTTGTCCCCATCGAGGGAGTAGCAGGGGATGGCGTGGGAGACCAGGTACTCCTCCAGAGCAAAACTGATGGTCGTCTTCCCGGCACCGGAGAGACCTGTTCAGAGCAGGCAAGACAAGACAGGCATTGACCCTGATTGTTTAAGATGACAAATTGGAACCTGATCCTAATCGTGACCTGATCCTAACTTTTACCTACTTTAAGTGTAAATTATACCCTTATTGCAATCATTTGACTGACCTCAAATCAAAACCCTTAAAATATAGAAAACGTCTAGTTTGCTACAAGTCCAATACTTGCAGCATTTCTTTCAAATCTTGAGATGACTATTTGTCTCTTATTAGGACGCTAGCCTCTCAAAGCCAGGGAGGTTCATACATGGGGAGACCTTGTGGGGGCTGCATTTGGTTCTTGCTATGTTCTGCTTGGCCGGCAGAGTGTTTTAAAAATTAGAAAGTTGCACATAAAAATCCAGATTTGAGCTTCTCTTGATAAAAACAAGCAGACAAAAAACCAAGATCTGGTGAGAGTGTTCTCACAGCCTCTTGTGACAGCAATCAGCTAGAGTGGAGGGGAAAGCCAGCCCTCGGAGGCTGGGAGGCCACCTCCCTTGTCCATGCCCCTAAACAAGCATCTGACCACAGAGCCCATATACTGTCCTTTATTTTAAAAAACTTTTTCGCTGATGACTCTTGAAACATCAAGGGTGGGAAGCGTCCTGAACGAGGCTGTGTATGTACTGAGAGCTCCCATACACTCTTGGCTGTTTGGAGTCTTTACATGAGAACAGTTACCATGTACCTTTCACCACGGTTTCAAAGCACAATGGCTGGAAACACACTTTATCATTTCAATATGAAGGAAAACATAAGGAGAAAGGGAATTATATAAGTAATTTGAAAATAACTTAAAATCCTGGAAAAGTAGCACTTTACACATTCAATAATCCTACAGATCTTGGAATCTGAAGAATATTCCACTGTGCAAAGCTACCGTCAGACAGCACTCGGGCTTGGAAGAGGAAAAGTTAGGGGCAAAGAAAAGAAGGTCAAGAGGTCACTACAAAGACAGAGGGTGGAAAGAGGGAAAAGACAAAAAGTACAAGAAAAGCAGAGACGAAAGACAAAGAGCAAAGGAGACTTGATAAGAAAGATATTACATGGCCCTCGCTGGTGTGGCTCAGTGGATAGAGCGTTGGCCTGCGGACTGAAGGGTCCTGAGTTTGATTCCGATCAAGGGCACATGCCCAGGTTGCAGGCTCAATCCCCCATAGGGGGCATACAGGAGGAAGCCAATCAACGATTCTCTCTCATCATTGATGTTTCTATCATTGTCTCCCTCTCCTTTCTGCTCTGAAATCAATAAAATATATTTTTTAAAAAAGAAAGGTATTACATGAAAGGTAAACATATAATTTCCATATTTTAGTTATGGTTTATCATGCACCTGGCCTTGAGATAGGATCATTAGTACAAGTGGCTATCTGAAGAATGTGTTGGCAATCTCTACAAATCACTGCTGACGACATTGTCTATTATGTAACTTTGTCTGTTATGTAACTTATTGACTATTAGAATTTGTCTGGTTGTAGGGTAGGAGAAATGGAATTCCTGAATCTCTGGTATGCTCTCTCCCAGCAGAAAATGAGAGAAAAAATAGAACTTTCCTTTGATTTTGTTTCAGCTCTCAGAAAACTAAGAGCTAAAATCACAGTAACAGTATTTTTTTTAACAACTGAATTTATTATAGAATGTGGATATTAATACATCAAGTAAGTGGTATTACTCTCATTTTTATAAGAGTAGGTCATTCATTCAAGTAAAGTATCTTGTCTTTGCCACTTTTATTGTAGAGCCATATCACAATTTATATCAGAAAGTAGATTCTTCATGTACCCTATTTCAAAGAACAATGTTTTTTCCTGTGGAACTAGCATGGGTCTTGCTAAATGAATCTTTTTATATCATCACCAGGTTTATCCAGTTGATTGAACTGATTCCAAACTTCTACTCTAAAGTGAGATTAACGTTGTATTTGACTTTCCGAATCATCTGCTCAACTACCATTTTGTCATTTCAAATCAAGGCTCAAAAATGGATGGCCTGGAAAAAGAAGTGAGCAATTTGAATCATGAACTTGACTTGCATTTCTTTCAAACCTTGAGATAACTATTTGTCCCCAAGAAAAAGTAATGTATTAGGTCAATAATATTAACTTTTTTTTTTTTTAGCTATCATTATTCTTTTTAAGACATTTTAAAAAATTATTTTTTAAAGAGAAAGAGAGAGGGAGTAAGGGAGGGAGAGAAACATCAATGTGAGAGCAAACTATGATCACCTCCCACTGGGGATAGAGCCCCCAACCTCGGCATTTGACCTGACTGGAAATCAACCGACAATCTTTTAGTGCACAGGACGACGCCCAACCAACTGAGCCACACCAGCCAAGTCCATCATTATTATTTTTATTACTATGATATTACTGTGAAGTTTCCCAAGGAGTGGCTATTGAGACAATATGTGAAAGTATTTGTTTTCTTCAGAGGTTAAAAGTAGGGAGAAGTTGTTCTGTTTTTGCACCCCTGTGCTTCCTAAACACTTTTACAAACTACAGGAAGCTGAAATCTTGTAAACCAGCTACTGCTTTTTCAGATGATTGCCTTCAAGTGGCTTTTAAATTCTGAACATTATCATGCATAATGTATCATGCTTATTTCAGAATTAATTTTTTTCCATTGATTTTCCTCTTGCATCCACCAAGGGTTTTGTTGGGCCATGGTAACTATGTCAAACTAGATGGCTGCCATATTTGTTTTAATACTTTGCAGTAACACTACTTACATCTACCGAGAGCTTTACCATGGACGAGGCACTGCTAAGTGTATATCCACTCTCTTTCACTTAGTTCTACCTACACCTCTATGAGGCAGGTACGATGTTTCTTCCTTAGAGAGGTTAATTGACTTGTTCAAAGTCACATGGTTAACATAGGCTCAAATCCAAATCTCTGGATTAGAAGTGTTTGGTTTCTTTGGATTGCCTGGTCAATATCTTACCCCTGTACTATCAGAATAAAAAATAAATGTTGTCCCCTCTTCTACCAGTTCTTTTTCATTTTTCTAGGATATTCCAGATCAGAAAAAAAATGGACTCTGTGTGGATGTCCTAATTTGAAAGTTGGGCAAATCCACAAAGGCAAACACAAAACATAAAGACAAGCACACAACAAGGAAGAAAGAACTGGGACACAGCTGTGCTTTATCTGTTGCTGCCCTCATGTCGCTCAGAGGGAATTGGGGGAAACATTTCAGGAATCAAGCCAGGCGAATCCTGCCTTTTGGAATATAGCAGGCTCCTTGCCCACTGTCTCTCATCACCCTGGAAGCTGGAAAAAGTTGTTGGTCCAGGGATGAATAAAACCAGGAAATCAAAAGCAAGTGCCACAGTCGCTGGAAAAAACAACAACAAAACTTGAAAAAGAAGGAGACGGATGTAGACAAAAATGAGAAAGACTCAGGATGTCAAGAAAAGAGGCAAGGCAGGTCCCTACCTGCCACAGTCATTAGAATTATTCCCAGGTAAGACTACATCAGCATTTGTGAATGGATAGTAATACCTAAATAATTTCCTAATCTGTATCAACATATCTAAGGTCATCTCTTTTTGAAATAGTATGTCTGTAAAATGACCTTGGTTTGTCCTTTTAAGTCCAGGCTATGTCAGACTTTTCCCAGGAATCAACTTTGTCTACATTGTACTCAGAGTATAAGGTGATAGCCCAGGAGAAGCTCTAGTTCTGTTACTAACTCAGCTTTGACATTCTGTGGCTATAAAAACACAAGAAATGGGAGATTCATTTGGTTACCTCAGTGGGAGTAAGTTATTTCTATATGTAAGGGCAACAATCCTCAGCTAAATAGAAATCACAAGTTTTCCTTCTTGCACACAGTTTAATTTTTTTACACAATGAAAAACAGTCTCATCAGATGCTAAAATATCAGAAAACATAAAGAATATCTCTAAACATCCAGGACTGTCTGCTTGATGCCAAATGTTTGATGTCATGTTAGAAAAGCCACATTCATGACTGCCAGTAAGTGTGTTTAGGCACAGAATTGAGAATTATGAAATTCCTTAGGCCGAATGGAAATGTCATCATCAACTTGTCCCATCTTTTCCTGACAAAGAGGAGAAAACTGAGAACTGGAGACATTCCATGTGACCCAAGTCCTAGTTCTTACTGAGGTGGAGCTAGGAGGCAGCTCTCAGCCTCCTTCAGTGGTCCTCAAGCTTCTGGCCCTTTAAATACAGTTCCTCATGTTATGACCCAACCATAAAATTATTTTTGTTGCTACTTCATAACTGTAATGTTGCTACTGTTATGAATCGTAATGTAAATATCTGATATGCAGGATGGTCTTAGGCGACCCCTGTGAAAGGGTCGTTCAACCGCCAAAGGGGTCGCGACCCACAGGTTGAGAACCACTGTCTAATCAACACTAATAAAAGAGAAAAATGGTAATTGGCGTACGAGCTACCCTTTTCATTGGCTAATCAGGGCTATATGCAAATTAACTGCCAACTAAGATTGGCAGTTAACTGCCAAGATGGCAGTTAATTTGCATATGTAGGCACAATGCAGGGAGGCGAAAGGGAAAGCAGGAAGAAGCCCCCTGCCACTGACAGTGACTGGAAACCCAGGGGGGACCTAAGAGCTGGGGGGCAGGGCAAAGGCGGCCCTGGGCCACCTTTGCCCTGCACCCCAGCCATGATCGGAGAATCAGGCGCCTTTTCCACCCTGGCCAGTGATAGCAGGAAGTAGGGGAGGAGCCAGCGATGGGAGCTGGGCACGGTCGAAGCTGGCAGTCCCGGGAGCTAGGGGTCCCTTGCCTGGGCCTAAAGCGGAGCCCACGATCGCGGGGCCGTGCAGCTGAGGGCCCCCGCTGCCCGGGCCGAACGCCTAGGCCAGAGGCGTTAGGCCTGGGCAGGGGCGGAGCCTGCAACCGCGGGGAGCTAGGGGTCCCCTGCCCAGGCCTGACACCTCTGCCAGAGGCGTCAGGCCTGGTCAAGGGGCCGATCCGGTGATTGGTGATCGGAGGGTGATGAGGGTCAACTCCTCTGGCCAGAGGCATCAGGCCTGGGTGGGGGGCGGAGCCGGGGATTGGGGGGATATGATGGTCCCCTTGACCAGGCCTGAAGCCTGGGTCAGAGGCGTCAGGCTTGGGCGGGGGGTGGAGCAAGCGATCAGAGGGAGATGGGGGTCCCCTGCCCAGGCATGATTCCTGGGCCAGAGGCCTCAGGCCTGGGCGGGGGCCAGAGCCAGTGATCGGGGGGAGATGGGGGTCCCCTGTCCAAGCCTGACACCTCTGGCGGAGGTGTCAGGCCTGGGCAAGGGGCCGATCCTGTGATTGGAGGGTGATGGGGGTCAACGCCTGAGGGCTCCCAGTATGTGAGAGGGGGCAGGCTGGGCTGAGGGACACCCCCCACACACACACCCAGTGCACGAATTTCGTGCACCGGGCCCCTAGTGTTAAAATAAACACGTAATTATGTTACACTGATTTCCTTAACATTGTGTGTCACACATCAATTTTTGATTAAAATATATCAACAGGCCCTAGATGGTTTGGCTCAGTGGATAGAGCCTGAGCCTACGGACAGAAGGGTCTCAGGTTCAATTTCGGTCAAGGGCTCATGCCCAGATTGCAGGCTCGATCCCCAGTAGGCAGCATGCAGGAGGCAGCCGATCAATGATTCTCTCTCATCATTGATGTTTCTATCTATCTCTCTCCCTCTCCCTTCATCTCTGAAATCAATAAAGACATACTTAAATATATATATACTAGAGGCCCGGTGCACAAAAATTTGTGCACTCGAGGGGGGGGGGGAGGGGAGTCCCTCAGACTGGCCTGTGCCCTCTCACAGTCTGTGACCCCTCGGGAGATAACGACCTGCTGGCTTAGGCCTGCTCCCGGGTGGCGGAGGGCAGGCCCAATCCCTAGGTGCAGCCCCTGGTCGGGCTCCGAGCAGGGCCGATTGGGGGGTTGGGGCACCACCCCCGTCACACTCAAGGCAGGGTCGATGGGGAGGTTGCGGCGCCACCCCCTGTCACGAACAGAGCAGGGCCAATCAGGGGGTTGGGGCACTGGCCCCTGTCACTCACAGAGAAGGGCCCATCAGGGGGTTGGGGAGCTCCCCCCTGTCACTCACAGAGTAGGGCCAATAGGGGAGTTGGGGACCGCCCCCTGTCACACACAGAGCAGGGCAGATCAGGGGGTTGGGGCGCCGCACCCTGTCACATTCAGGGCAGGGCCAATGGGGAGGTTATGGCTCTACCCCGTCACACACAGAGCAGGGCCCATGGGGAGGTGGGGCGGGGGGGGTTGGGGTGCCGCACCCTGTCACACACAGAGCAGGGCCGATCCCGGGGTTGGGGCACCGCAGCCTGTCACACACAGAGCCGCAGGGCAATCAGGGGGTTGGGGAGCTCCCCCGTATCAGGCACAGAGCAGGGCTTACAGGGGGTTGGGGCGCCTTTCCCTGTCACGAACAGAGCAGGGCGGATAGGGAGGTTGTGGCCCCACCCCCTGTCACACACAGAGCCGCAGGGCAATCAGGGGGTTTGGGCGCTGCCCCCTGTCACACTGATCCCGGTGCCGGGAGGCCTCATGGCTCCGCTGATCCCGGTACTGGGAGGCATATTACCCTTTTACTATATAGGATAGAGGCCTGGTGCACGGGTGGGGGCCGGCTGGTTTGCCCTGAAGGGTATCCTGGATCAGGGTGGGGGGTCCCCAATGGGGTGCCTGGCCAACCTGGATGAGGGGCTGATGGCTGTTTGCTGCTGGTCACACACCCTTCAGGGTGGGGGTCCTCACTGGGGTGCCTGGCCAGTCTGGGTGAGGGGCTGAGGGCTGTTTTCAGGCTGGTGGGTAACTGAAGCTCCCAACTGCTCCTTTTTTCCTTTTTTTTCTTTTTTATTCTGGGCCAGCTTTAGCTCTGAGGCTTGGCTCCAGCTCTTAGGCCTCAGCTGCTGAAAGCAGGTATCTGGTTTGTTTGGGTTCTATAATCGAAACACTGTTTCAACTCCAGCTCTGAGATCCCGGCAGGCTGAAAGCAGGTTTCTGGGGTTTTGTTTAGCTTCTATATTTGTAACAATGTTTCAAACTGCAAGCTCAGAGGCCGGCAGCGGCAGGCGGGGAACGTTGGAGTCCTCCGTCACTGAAGCAAGCAAGCCTCATGTTCGCTTCAAGCTGCCTGGCTGCCGGCCGCCATCTTGGCTGGCAGGTAATTTGCATATCGCCCTGATTAGCCAATGGGAAGGGTAGCGGAGGTACAGCTAATTACCATGTTTCTCTTATATTAGATAGGATATATATCAACACGGCATACCTGTCAGCCACACGGTACATCCTCGGAATCCGCCCCTTGTTCCAACTACCTGCCCTCTCTTATTCCTGCTCACATGGTGGGCCTGATAGATGACATTGGTGGATTTGTGCTGGTTCTCCTACAAAGAAAGACAAGATCAAGTACAATAGTTAATAAGCTAATAAACATAATATGTATAAATATAATAAAGTAACAGATTACATTAATAGTCTTCCCCAAAGGAAACTCCTCATTTATCACTGGCATACAGAGCACATTAATTAATTCTACTACAGACACAGCCTTTAGAATACACATCATGACTCTTTGAAAGTACAATTTGAATGAGATAATTATTGATACAATGTAAAAGTTCTGGTTCCATGACATTTTAAAATGTAGTTTTTGCCCTGGCCGGTGTTGCTCAGTGGTTGTAGCATTATCCTGTGCACCACAGGGTTTCGGGTTCAATCCCTGGTCAGGGCATGTGGGTGAGGCAGCCGATCAATGTCTCTCTCTCTCTCTCTCTCTCTCTCTCTCTCTCTCTCTCTCTCTCTTTCTCCCTTCCTGCCTCCCTCTCCCCCTCTTCCTTCCACTTTCTCTAGAATCAATAAAAAACAGATCCTCAGGTGAGATTGAAAAAAATACATAAAATGTGCAGTTTTTTGGTGAAAAGAAATTTTAATGATGGGATCCAAAGACGGTGGGGTAGAAGGAACCCATAACAGTGGTTAAGTAAAAAGGTTGGGAACTACCCACATGTATTTTTGGTGTGGAATTGAATTTCTTATGAAAAGTAATCCAAGTTGCTTAACTATAAAAATCTATGGAGCCTTTTAAACACCACACACGTACACCCATCAGAGCTAAAAACAAAACAAAACAAAAGAAAAAACACCAATATTCTTTGAGCAAGACCCAGAGAAGCTTAGAAAACTCTGGGCCACATAAGGGCAACTATTAAATTCTGGAGCACATTAAATCACCTCTTTGTGCCACCCCCTTGGGGAAAAACAAAGAAGGATATGAATAGGACGATTTGGAGGCTACATGAGATAAAGGATGTGAACATGCCTTTACCGGCAGCGTCCTCTATAAATGTGGATGCTGCTGCTCATCCTCAGTGTATACCCACCCCTAACAGGAAAGGCGGGAGCCAGCTGGACAAGGACCAGGAAAATCGCTTCAAGACCAAAGGGAGGGAGCCCCCTGCTGGCCTTGGGCAGTGCAACCAGTGGGGGCAGGCCTGCTGACGAGGCACAGAGCCCCCAGCAAAGGGGCCAGTCAGGCAGGGAATGGGCAGTCAGAGGGAGCCAGGAGGAAGATGCTGAAAGCTGGGATCAGCTGGGTTGTCTGAAACCCTACCCGGCTAGATGCTCAGATCACCCGTCAAGCAAGCCTGGTGAGAACCCAGGATGTGGAAGAGGCGGGATATAGTCCAGAATGCAGCAGGTCAGACAGCAGTGGCTTTCACTTGTGGGTTCATAAATGGGGACAAATTAGTCTAGTCCATGAGACATTCTAGCAGTATTTCCCCTGGCGAGCAAATCCCCTGAAGGTATCTGAGTCTTCTGTGCCAAGTGTACTTTATAGCTTAAGGACATTAATGTCTTTTTCTCTAGTTGCTTGTTAATCACTACCATTAAATTCAAGAACATTGAGTCTGGATATCAGGCCCAAAAGCCAGTTCACCTGTTCATTTATTGATTCTTTCAGTAGATTTTTATGTAAATGAGCTCTAACAAGAAAAAATTCAGAGATGTCCTAAATTAAATTATAGCAGGTCAGAGGATGGGAGGGAGAAGTAAGAGATTAATCAGTTAAGAGCCTCAGGCCAAAATCAACAAAAGACTGTTTATGTTCCTGGTTATATGTTGAAATGTTGAATCAACTTCCAGGATGCTATCTTAAAAAAAGGCCAACTACCCTAGTCAGTTTGGCTCAGTGGATAGAGCGTTAGGCCGAGGACTGAAGGGTCCTGGGTTCAAATCCAGTCAAGTACATCAGTTGCAGTTCGATTCCGGGCCATGGTCAGGACATGTGTGGGAGGCAACCAATCGATGTGCCTCTCCCTTCCACTCTCTCTAAAAATCAATGGGAAAATATCCTCAGGTGAGGATTAACAAAAAATAAAAATAAAAAAAATTTTAAAAGGCCAGTTGCCAGCTGCCACCACATCCTGGTTATGTATGAACTTTCCCACAACCAATTGCCCATAACCAATCCCGAAGTAGGAACGATTTCTTCCTTAGGGACTATGCACCCACCCTGGAACTGCCCGCACTTCACCTTTTCCCACCCTCCTGCAGCCAATGTAAATTCTTTCAAAACAATTTACATCTTTCATCCCCAAACCCAGTGTATAAAAGAGCCCGTCAACTCCAGGACAGAGGGCATGCTCATCTTCTCCATCTAGCCCTGCTGCTGGTGGTTTCCCGCGATCGCCAACCTTTCGGACCTCACGGACCACCGGTTGGCGCCGGCTGGTTAGACAGTATGTCCCGGGCACTGGTCCTTTTTCTGGCTAGCATTTGGCTCCATAAACTCTTTCTTTCTGAAAAGCTTTCAGCCTCGAAGCTACAACTATAGGTACTGGGAATATGGTACTGTACTAAACAGAGCAGAGTCCCTGGCATCATTTGGGGGGCAAATACAGCTAAGAAGAAAAGTAACAGGGACCCCACTCCCGGGAGGAGGGGGAGGGTCTCATACATATATCTGTATACTATGTGGAGATATAGAAACACCTACAACTCAATTATATAAAGACAACCCCATCTTTAACATGTAAGCGGCCAGCCTGTTTTGTCTTCCGGACAGAAAGTATAGTGTCAGTCACCGGTGACTGACTGGGCGCTTAACGTGTTAAAATGGGCAAAAGATCTGAACAACCACTTCTCAAGGGAAGACCCACAAATGGTCAGCAGCACAGGAAGAAGCACTCAGAGTTATTAGTCACGAGAGGAATGCAAATTAAAACCCAAATGGGATGTGACTACTACCATCTAATGGCAGCAAGTGTTCTCAGATGCCGACAGCGGAGGTAAAATGGCCCACGTCTCAGGAAAAAATCTAAATCCGGCCGTTTCTTATAAAACGAAATATCTACCAGCCCCATGACTCAGTAATTTCATAGATATCTACTCAAGAGAAATGAAACCATGTATCCTCAAAAAGACTCGTACAATTATATTCTCAGCAACTTCATTTGGACAAAAACGGGAAATAACCAAGTATCCATCAATAGGAAAAACAGATAACAAACACAAAATCCACAGGGGGAAAACCAAGAAAAAACTGACAAAAACCCCAAACTGTAGAATACTTTTATAACGGAACACTACTCGGCAATAAAAAGGAAAGGACTACTGATACATGTGACGTGAATGATAAATGAAAACATTATGCTGAGTTGAAGAAGTCTTACACACAAAAGAACTACATGTGATTCCATTTATATGAAGTCCCCAAACAGGAAAACTAGTGTACTAACTCAGAACAGCCGTTGCTTCGGGGTGACAATGTTGTATGTCTTGACAAGGGTTTGTACCCAGGTGTTGGCACTCTTGATGGAACTCACTGAATGTACACACAAGATGGGTATTTCATTATATGTAAATTTTGCCACATGCAAAAACAAAACCGCAGAGAGCCATTTAAAAAAGTAGGCAAGCCAGAAAATATATAAGATTCAGATGGTGGAGTTATATTGTTCAGCACTGTTGCCTTTATGGAAAAGGGCTCTGATCCCAGTGATAGCATATTGGACTTAAGAGGCTGCTGCCCACCTGTGCACATGAATGCCCACCAGAGCTTAATTTGTCCACAGAGATGTGTTCTCGTTCTCTCTCTCTCTCTCTCTCTCTCTCTCTCTCTCCTATTTCTTCTCCCTATAGGGAGAGGTCCAGAATAAACTCCAGGCTTTCTTGGTCTTCTGTGGAAACGTTGCTATGATCTTGTTAAATTGCCTCCCAAACAACTGCTTGGTTTTCAACAACAGTTCAGAAATCACCAGAAAGAACTACTCTAAAAGTGTTTAACAGTTAATCTCAGAACATTTGCGTTTTATTAGCTGAATCTTTTTTTTTTAATCCTCGCCCAAGAAGATGTTTCTATTGATTTTTAGAGCGAGAGATAGAGGAAGGGGAAAGAGAGAGAGAGAGAGAGAGAGAGAGAGAGAGAGAGAGAGAGAGAAACAGAAACATCATTGTGGCAGAGAAACATCAACTGGTTGCCTCCTGCATGTGCCCCGACCTACACTCACAACCCAGGCGTGTACCTGATCGGGAATCAAAGCCACAACCTTTTGGTACACCGGATGATGTCCAACCCGCTGAGCCGCACCGGCCAGGGCTATTAGCAGAATCTTAATCGTGGGTATTTGCACAGATTTTCTGTCACTTCTGTCATGTTTAAACAAACAAATGAAGTTTTTTCAGATGGCCAAGTATGGGGCTTTTTTGGTTTAGGAAGATATTTTATCTCAAATTTACCCCTGATTTTCTTCAACAGGCAAACAAATAAAATAGAAGCAGATGTTTTGAATGATATTTAAACTGCAAAGGGACCGGGCAGCTGAAAACTTTTCTTTGCTGAAACCTTTACTTCCAGATAAAGGATTTCTCCATGGAAAACAAAACACAGGGTAAAGAAAGTCCTTGCCTCCCTGAGTGCAGAAACAGCACACAGACATCCCTGGCACCTCGTCTCACAGTGTCACTTAGCAGGAAGTGGTCCAGAAACCATAACGTTGATGGTATACTTCCATTCCACGTCCCCAAGAACAATTTTGCAAAAATCCCTACCTTCTTCCAGCTCACTGGCCCAGGAAAACTCACTGCACATGCATAGCAGTAGGATGAGTATGAGCTTTGTAGTCAAGCAATCCTGAGTTTAAAATCTGCTTTGCAGCCTACCTGCTCTGTGACCCTGAGCAAATATTTAACACAAGAGGCCGATGCATGACACTTGTGCAGGGGGGTGGGGGTGGGGTTCCACAGCCCGGCCTGCACCCTCCCGCAATCCGGGACCACTGGCTCCTAACAACTTGCTTGCCTGCCTGCCTCATCACCCCCAACCACTCTGCCTGCCTGATAGCCCCCAACCACTCTGCCTGCCTGATAGCCCCCAACCACTCTGCTTGCCTGCCTGATCACCCCTAACTGCTTGCCTGCCTGCCTGATCTCCCCTAACCACCTCTGCTTCAGCCCCTGCCACTGTGGCTTCATCTGGAAGGACATTCGGCTGCCCAGTCAATTAGCACATTACGCTTTTATTATTATAGATTGCTGAACTTCTTGTTTCCTACTCTGTAAAATGGGGCTGTGGATGAAAAAGGGGCCACATGCTAACTGGGACAAGCTCAGAGGAGGCCTGCATGTTGGGCCCTACAAACTCAGAGACCACAAGTAACCACACAGGATGTTCTAAACATAAGAATTCCTAATTAGAAGTGAGTCATGGCAGGTAGTCACATCCTAGGCCTGGAGGTTCCTTGACAAAGGCCAACCTTTACCTTAGGTAAGCCTGTCTAAAGTCTTTTTGCAACTAGGATGACATACCTTTGAAATGTCAGAGTAGCCTGGCCGGTGTTGCTCGGTAGTTAGAGTGATGGCCCACACACCTAAGGGTTGTGGGTTCATATGCCGGTCAAGGGCATGTACCTGGGTTACAGGTTCCATCCCTGGCCTCAAGGGGCTTGTGCAGGGTGGGAGGCAACCAATCCATGTGTCTCTCTCATATCCATGTTTCTCTCTCTCTCTCCCTCCCCCCCTTCCACTTTCTCTAAAAATCAATGGAAAAAATATCCTCCCATGAGGATTAACAACAATAAAATGTCAGAGCAATGCCCCCACCCCCCCAACACACACCACACACACACACACACACATACACACACACACACTGCTCAGGGCACACTCACCTCACCAGAACAAACTCCTCATTGTTATCTTGTTCCCTGAGTACCATCCCTATGTGCTGTAAATGTTCACTGTTAATTATTCTACACCCACCAATGTAAAAGAAGTATATGTGTCTCTCCATTTTATTTTTTATCCAATCTCAGGGATTTGCCTGCTTTTCTTTCTCCTGCCTCCCTGATCTACCACCAGTGAATTTCATGCAACCTCCTTTTGTCTCCTCCTTTGATTTTAATGTATACAATAAGCTGCAAAACTGCCATTCTCCGGAGCATTTTCTCAATCCTGACAATTATCGTCAGTTTAGCTCATAAATTTTTTTACAGGTTTGGATGTTTCTTACGTCGACAGGGCTAAGAATAGTTTCCTCACAGGGTTGCTGTTAGGATGAAGTGAAATGATCTAGATAAAGTATCAAAGAAAATATAAGACACACAGTAAGATGTTGAATTTGATGAGGCCCAGGCAGCATTTCTAGAGAAATCACGGTAGTTTGAGGTCTAAGCTGCCCAGATTTAGAAATGTTCTAGGAATGTGGGTCCACTCTAAGGCAAGTTTGGGGAGGTGGGCTCATGATCAATCAGACAATGTATAGGATAGCATTTGGTTTGGGTGACAATTCACACACACACACACACACACACACACATTGTTGTGGTTGCTACTCCAATTATCATTATCTTTTTAAAAAAATATATTTTTATTGATTTCAGAGAGGAAGGGAGAGGGAGAGAGAGAGATAGAAACATCAATGATGAGACAGAATTATTGATCGGCTGACTCCTGCATGTGCCCTGACTGGGAATCGAACCTCCTGATTCATAGGTTGGCGCTCAACCACTGAGCCACGCTGGCCAGCCAGATTATCATTATCTTTGGCCCAAAGCCAGCCAGTATGTATGCACATCTCAGATGCACTAGTATGAAGCCTCTTCATTCTACCCCAAACTTACTGCCCTCCTGCTGTCTCAATCATAACCCTGAGTTACCAGTTCTCGGATGGCCTTTCCCCAGGTGAGCCTCAAGAGCTATTAGAGTTGAGACCTCAGCACACAGTCCAGGGTGGCAGTGTCTCTCAGCCAGGCCCACCCCTTCCCCATGAGTGATGCAGACAGGGGGAGAGCTGGAGGAGCTTCTGGAACTCAGGATGGGGGAGGCCTCGTCAGGGTAGACACCCTGGACTTGATTTTGCATGACTAGAAGAAAAGAATCGACATGGGAAAAAAAACTTCAGATGATTTCATGGCGGGGTGGGGCATCTCCAGAGCCAAATGCCAAATGTGAGCATATGTCACAGTGAGCAGTATTATGAAAAAGAGGAAACTGGAAGCCGGAAACCATGTGTCAGGCTATGAGTCTCCCAATGCTCCAAGTTTGTGTGTGTGTGTTTTTTACATGTGTATAATGTCTTCAATAAAAATGAACAAACAGATTTGAATTTACACTCTCCTGGCTCCTATGCAGTGCAAACAAATCCTCTTCCTTATTTATAACTCCACTCTGTCCCCTTTGAACTTGGCCCTTACCGCTGTTGGACTGTGGTTTTATTGCTCTCTTGCTATTAAAAGTGTTCCAAACCTCCATGGCCTCAGTGTGCAGTCTGAAGATTCATTGAAAGATTCATTTTCAGAAAGCAGCAACTTCAATAATTGCTCTCTCGGTCTCTTAGTAGAAGCTCCACTTTCACATGCATTATCTTGCCTATTGCTCAAAGCCTGGGAGCTAAGGAGGCTGGGCATTGTGACCCACTTACAGATCCAAAGGCTACTGGCTGAAGTCCCACACTTGGAAGGTGCAGGACGTGGAGCCAGAGTTCCTGACTTAAGTGCTGGTCTTACTCCTGCCTGGGCACAGCTCCTGGCCTCCAACCCCAGCTGGTGACCTGCGTCACAGCTTCCTCATTGTGTACTGAATGAAATCATGTATATGAAATGCAAACCAAAATAAAAGTGTAAAAAATGCATAAAAATGTAAACCAAAAATCATTATCCATTTTCATTAACATGAGTAGCTTACAATGATCAATCTTTTTCTATATTTCTTTCCTTTCAGAGTATTTCCTTGGGTATATAACCCTAAGTGAAATAATTGAGCATTAAATGTTATAAACTATTTAAAAGATCTCATTATGTATCTCTAGTTCATTTTCCAAGTTACCAAGTTATACCAATCAAAATGCCTATCAATTAAATAGACTATGGCACACTCATATGACAAATATGCACATCTATATTTATTGACCTAAAAATAAATCATGATATATACCCCAACGAGAAAACAGGTAACAGAGTAAATTAATGTTAATTCCATTTTAAAAACATATGTGTTTATATGTACAAAGATATGTATTTATATCTATAAGGCTACAAAGATATGTATAAGACAATTATTTTTCTTCTTGTCTCTATATTCTGATTTTTCTATATTAACTTGGAAATAAATACATTTTTTTAAATATCAAGAATTTCTCAACCAGAAAAGTGAGGCCAAAAGGTTTGATGCTCAAAGGGTAACAGATGTGTGAACATAAGCGAGTCGTGAGGTAAATTACAACCAACAGAACAATAACCAGACTATACAAACAAATTAAAAAACTATTAACCCTGATATCTTGAGAATAAATCTTTGAGACTACTAGTTCCTCTATACTACATCATGGAGTACAGGAAACTCTAGCAAACAACCTTTAAAGTACAGCCCCTGTCACTTGATCACAGCGGTTGCTGTTTTGGCATTTAGTTATCTCATGAAGAGAAAAATTGCCCGTGGAGAAGCTATTGTGGCTTTTGGAAGTAGATATCACAAACCTGAGAACCTCTGTTCACTCTCCCATATATTCTATTTAGGAAGCTCTTCTGAGTCAGCTGGAGTCACCCGCTGCCTTAACGATCTTAGTAAAATCTGTAAATAGCCAAACAGCAGGAAGGGCACCGTTCTCAACTTTAATTCAATCACTACCCACTGGACATTTAAGGTTCAACTCCAATCCTGTGGTTATTCCTTTTCCTGTATCCCAATGTTGAAGAAGTGTCACTTCGGTTAAAAGTTATGCTAACCACACCTCCCAAAAAATTGCCAGCTTCAAGGATGTACTTTGGCTAAACTACTCTTGAGTTATAAGGAAAATAACCATACCAAGTAGCCAGTAACAAAATACCAGTTGTGAGAATTGAAACAAATGAGTTGGCAAATTTCTGAAAAGAGCAAATTAAATAGTTTGTCAAAACCAGTTATGACCCAAATCTGGAATTTATAAATTAAATGTGATATCATGAAAAAAGTTTTAGGATGGATGTAAAATTTCTTTAAGACTAAAAATGAGCATTTTCACCCATTCCTACCACAGAAAGATTTATTAAATAGGCTAAAACTGTAAATAAAAAAATAATTCAAGTTGATTTGACTTCTGGAAGTCACCACTACAAAATAAACTACAGACTGATGTCACATGGACAAGAATTTGAATGCTGTGAAAAAATGACAACCAAAAAATACAAGGGAGGGACATAGTTAAGGCATCTTTAAAAATTCCACAAGGCTTTGCTTATTAAAATATTTTATAGTATTTAATTGTTTTTCAAAGCCTCTGAAAGACGTGCAAATTGTTGAAAAATCTTGGACGGCAAATTCAGATAGTTTGCACGCATCATTCCAATGTTTGCCATGGAAAATAAATAAGTCCCTCTCCTCGGATTGGGTCCTCTAGGTTCCGTGCTGTAGAGCAGGATGGTGGGAGATTTCAACACACCATTCAGAACTGTGTTCAATTAAAAAATGTATGAATTGCTCGGCTGGTGTGACTCAGTGGTTGAGCGTCAACCAATGAACCTGGAGGTCACGGTTCAGTTCCCAGTCGGGGAATTTTCAGACTGTGGTAACTGAAGCCACGAAAGCACTCACAGCGACATTTCACTCCTCGGACCCTCCTGATGCCAATGAGCCACTTCTAAGCTCTGGCCTTGGCTTGTCTTCTTGCCCATGGTTTGGAGTCTCCTGGCTGCACTGTCCTCTGCTGCTCTAGGTACATTTCCCCCTGGCCTGGCTTTTTGGACCTGATTCCTGAGCACAGTTCCCCATGAACTCTGCTCTAGATTGTAAAGCATCTGTCAAATGTTATCTCCCCCTTGGCTCAGAACTCTGTCAATGATCTCCAGTTTTATCACTTCTTCTTCCCATTGACAATCAGATTACTTCTATATTCAAAACTTTCAGTGACTTCCTATTAACTACAGAATAAAGTCTGAATTCTTAGGATATCCTTAAACAACCTCTGGTCCTCATCAGCACATATGCTTTAGTATCAGTACTCAGTAAAATCGCATATTCCCAACTTCGTTTACAGGCAGTCTTCTTAAAGTCTGCTGCATCCCAAGTCTTCTCTCAGATGCCACTACAGAACACAGCCGAAGCAGTCCGATCATGAAAATAAACAGAGCTCCCATTCACAAGTGCATTTGTAAACTCTTCTCTGAAATCTGCATCAAGGAACTATGTATATAACAATTTGTGGTTATAGTTTCTAATATGAGTTCCCCATATTTTTGGGAGAATCAATTAAGCTGATGTGACCCAATGCATTTCAATTAGTGCTGAAATCCAAGTCATTGTTTATTTTTTAAACCGGCCACTTATATAATACACTGCTTGAATAAGTTACTAATGAGCCACATACTCTCGGAGCACATCGTCACATGAATTATTCCATGGCTTTTTCCTTCACAAATATGACATAAATGATCCAAAGAGAGTCAACTAACATGTACAGCATTGTGAACGAAGAGTCCTTCAGCTCGGAAGAGTCTGAAATCACCATTCTGAAATGTTTACATCAAAAAGCTGGCACATGCGAACATTGCTTACTTCCTGTTCTAGCACAACCAGATTAAAATGTATCTGCCTACGCTCCATGCACACTGAGACATTTTCCTAAAGCAAGAAAGGGCACTAAACCCATCATGCTCTGGAATACACAGATTCATAGCACTTCTGTGTGGGCATTCCTGCCCAGTTCAAAGACCGCCTTCTATGTGTAATATTTTGGTGATTCAATTAGGAGAAGTGAAGAAATGAAAATGGGAGGAGCAGGCATAGCATCCCATTCAATCAAAAGTGGACCCAGAGAGTCTTCTACCTCTGTGAGGAGGAACAAAGTCAAAGGCATTTGTGAAAGAGCCAGATTAACACCTTTCTTGAGACTCATTATTATTGGGAGTAGAAAACTCTAATTCATTGCAATATGACTTCTATGCCCACCATAGGTTCAAACAGAGTTAAGTAAATTAATTGCATGTAAAGTATTAAAACAGTGCCTTTAGATGTCAGGGCTCTCATACTTCGTCCTCTAGCACCCATCTGCTTTCCCCCTGCACACACCCTAGTGACTCTCATCTGCTCCCAAGGCTTTGTCTACCATCAATATGTTGTGGGTTGCCAAATCTTTATCTTCAGCTATCCAAATGCCGAGCACATATGGTCCCCCAGAGCCCCTGAAAATCAGCATGATCAGGACAGAACTCACCTTGCCATCAGCCCTTGCTCCTCTTCCAATATTCCTCTTCACTTGCAATGGCTCATACTTCTCTCCATTATCTAAAATAGGAGTCATCCTACTGCCCCTCCCTCATTTAAAAAGAACAGTCAATCACCAAGTCCTATCAATTTTAGCTAAGAAACACCTCTCAAACCATCCCACTATTGCTAGTTACCTAATTGCTCATGAGCACTTCTGTGACAGTCTTCAAACTGGACTCTCCTTGTCTCTCTTCCCAGCAGGCCATTCTCCCCTTGGCCAACACAGTCAAAATCTCCTGCTTAAAATCCATGTGGCTTCTGTAAAGTCCACAGACCTCATGTTGGGGGCCATGACGCCCCTTCTCAGATTTCCCTTCTTCCCTTTTTGGCCTTAAATTCCATGAACCCATCACACAGATCCCATGTACCATCCAGAACAAACTGTTTCACCCACAGTCCCTTTAGTTGGACTCTCCTCTCTACCTTATCTCCTTACTCATGAAGGTGTGATTTACATATTGTTGTGGCGCTTTGGCTAATTTTCACAACTGCAGACAGACTTAGCTTCTTCCTCTGACCCCACAGGATCCTGTTTTTTCCTGATCCAAAACTCAGAAAATAAGGCCTAGCCTCACATTTATTACACACATAAGCCATTGGAACACTGAAGATGTTGATCTCTGCAACTCTTTGTTATACTCCACTTAAAAAAATTCTCTCTTTAGAAATCCCTTTCAAAGAAATGCCTTTAGGTGTCATCTCAAGAGACTAAAGTTTTACAACCAGTTCTGAAATTTCAGACACAATAACTCTTCAAAGTTTAGGTAATTTTCCCAGCAAGACCTAATACCCTAAATTAAGAACATGCAGCTTTCACACGTTCCCCTGAAACCAGTGGTGAGGGGGTGGCTGAGATGGAGTACAGAATCAGGGCGTGGGGGTGGGCAGGGGTGCACGGTGGGGCAGGAGGACCATATGAAGATGTTGGGGGGGAAGAGAAGGCAATTTCAGAATCAAAGAAGACTGAACACAGACATTCCTACATGGCTAGCCGCACCCTCCCCCTCTATCCACCAATGAGTTAAATAGCCTTTTTGTTGGAAAACTGCCACTCTCCTGGCTGGCAAGTCTCACAGATTCCACAGTGGAAAGAGTGTCTGGAAAAAAAGGGATGAAGTTCTACAGAGGGTAGCCTGCACATTTAACTTTTCTAAAATGCCTGTAGAAAAAACAGTTTTAACCTCTCTGCCCATATGTACACAATCAACTTTGTCATTAAAAAAAAAAAAAATCTTCCATTCAGATTTGAAGATTTCTTGTTTTCCAGAGCAGGAAACAAAGTGTGTGGCTTGCCTTCCGGCAGAGGGCATCTCTGCCTCTGAGAGGAGATGTAGCCTCCTCGATACTCTCTCTTGTCATCACAACAGAGACCCCAGGCGTCTGCGCTGTTCTAAGACGCTCAGGGAAACATGCAGGGATGGGTACCTCATTCCCTCAGAGAAGAGACTGGGATGGGCGACCTCCTTCCAATTCCTCATGCCCCTCCACTTCCACTGGGAGGGGCCAGAACTGACCTCCCTCGACTTCCTGGTATTGGCTTGTTGGCACAAGGCTAGGAAATTGATTTTTTTCTTTTTTTAAAAATATATTTTATTGATTTTTTACAGAGAGGAAGAGAGAGGGATAGAGAGTTAGAAACATCGATGAGAGAGAAACATTGATCAGCTGCCTCCTGCACACTCTCTACTGGGTATGTGCCCGTAACCAAGGTACATGCCCTTAACCAGAATCAAATCTGGGACTTTTCAGTCCACAGGCTGATGCTCTATCCACTGAGCCAAACCGGTTAGGGCTGATTTCTTTTTCGTGTTAATCTGTAGCCTCTACTTGTATAGCTTTCAGGAAGCAATAGTCAGAAAACTGCATTTGTGAACATTTTCTAAAAAACAGTATGTGAGTACTTCTTTTCTTACAGACAGCCAGGAAGGCTCCAATATAGGGAAAAGAATTCCTCAGTACAGGAAAAACAAAAAAGTAAAAAACTCCAAATAGTCCTCAGGTGTCTTCATGTTCCACGTGACAAAAGTAGCACCTACCCAGTTAAAGCCAAAGCTGTACTAACAAAATCACGTGTTAAACTCTCCTCTCAAGATTCAATTTAGCTTTTAAGCATGCTTTTGAAATTGGGCGCCCCCCCCCAAGCCTACGCAGGATTTACCAGGGATTCAGACATGTCAGGTGAACTAAGGGGACCACCTGGCAGAGCCCTTACTCCAAGCACAGTAAACCTGACCTAGGAACAAAGCTAGGGGGAGGGACGAGTCCATATACAGCCTGGTGACAGAGATGCTTGTCTCATGGTTCGGCTCCCACAGCCTCACTATGGAATCCTTTAAAGGGATAGAAGAAAGGCAGAAAGATCAAAGAGCTCAGTCAGGCACTGAGTCATAATAGAGTGAGGGTGGAGAGCAGGAGCTCTCAGGCTACTTGGGCTCAAAGCCTGGCTAGACCACAATGACCTGTGTGACTTGAAGTAAATGAATTCTAAAGCTGCACAGAGCCTCAGTCTGCTCATCCAGAAAATGGACAAAATAATGTCATCTACCTCATGGGATTGTAATAATTATTGTTATAGTTGTTATAATTACTGCCATTCAACAGTAGTCTGGTAATCATGGTGTCTCTACACAAAGGAATATGACTCAGCAATGAGAATAAACAAATTAACACAACACACAACTAGAATAGGTCTTACACACACAATGTAGAAAGAGGCCAGACATGAAAGGCATACATACTGTATGATTCTATTAATCTAAAACTCGAAAACAGGCAAGCAAATAATTTATAGTGTTCAAAGACAGGGCGAACACCCTGAGTTAGCTGACTGTGTGTTTGACATGTCACCATGAACGGGACCTTTTTCCTGAGGACTTCACGAGGCATCAGAAGGCTGGGAGGAGCACCTGGGACACATGGCTTACCTTTGAACTACAGCTGGAATGACAACAGGGTCTACATTTAGTCACATACCCCTCGGCTGCTTTCACGCAATTATCCATCTAGTCAAGTAAAACCTCTAGGTTCTGCTGGGCAAGACTAGGATGTTCTTTTGTTTTTTTAAACAGTCTGGTTTTATCTTCATTGATCATGCACTGCAATCACCGTGCAACTTTATCTTGCTGCATTTTGTAGTCAACATGTATTGACACAAAGCGACTATAAATAGATTTAAAAATGGCTGGGCAGGTGGCATACCAATTCTCTACCTTTTTGTATACTATGTAGTATTTGCAAGGCATTTCCTCTGATTTAAGTGGAAGAAGCTCAAAACAGCTATTAGTGAGCCTGATACTTGAACCATGAGTTTAAACATTCATGAATCTACATAAAGACAAACTATTTCTGCCGAAACCGGTTTGGCTCAGTGGATAGAGCGTCGGCCTGTGGATAGAAGGGTCCCAGGTTCGATTCCGGTCAAGGGCATGTACCTGGGTTGCAGGCATATCCCCAGTGGGAGATGTGCAGGAGGCAGCTGATCGATGTTTCTCTCTCATCGATGTTTCTGGCTCTCGGTCTCTCTCCCTTCCTCACTGTAAAAAATCAATAAAATATATTAAAAAAAAAAAAAAAAAAGACAAACTATTTCCGACCACCGTATGCAGGACGGTCCTGGAGCAACCTGGCACACCACCGAGCTCTGTTTGGTTCTTGTCAGGTGACAAAAACAGGGTGAACATAGGCACATACCCTCAGCCACTCACAAGGCTCACATTGTGGAAGTCACTTGGTTCTGGGCCCAAGATCTATGGGGAAAGTACAAACTGCACCTCAGGGCTCAAAGCCCAAGCCTCACCTTGACTCTCGGCACTGCCAACGGGCTCAGCTCTGCCTCCCAACCCCTCGATCTGATGATGATTTCCTCTGTGCTCCTCTTTCTGACGGTACCTCGTTCCCCTCACTCATCTCTGTAGAGGAGGCTGAAGGGGGAGCATGGCAGCCTCCCCACTTTGGTGTTCTGCATGTCTTCTGATACCTACACTGTCGGAAATAGCTTCACTTGCCGCAGATGGCTTGACATTGATGGTGGGACTATTCTTTATCATTTCAGGCCTGTTTTTAGTGAGTATTTCCTTTCTTTTTCAAACATCTTTTAAATGCTGTGCTTCGTAACTTTTCTCAACCGCAAAGACTCTGCGTGTGACTATTACACATGTGCTTTCCATCTTAAGGACTTAATCTTAAAACTCTAACTCAAGAATAGAGAACAACTCCCATTGACTGAAGGTGGTTTTATGGCCTAGGAAGCCCTCTCAGAGTGTACATTATAAAAATGTATTGTTTGAATGTTAGTTATTAAATCTGCCAAAAAAAAGTCTTCTTGGCTCAACTGTAAAAATAAGCCTCAAGGCCATGCCAACTGGATCCTGTCTAGCCACCTAACAAGCTGTCACTTTGTTGACTTGTGCCAGCAAGACTAGGGGAGGGAGGTGGAGGGTCATGCTGTACTCTTCTATAGACCTGCAGGAAGAGCTAACCTAGTAAACCGCAAGCAAACAGATCATTTACGGACATGACTATCAAAATGGAAGCCTGGATCCGGTTTCCCCTCCCTTCCCCTCTCACCCAACTCTCTCCTTTCTCCTCTTCTCTTCTCTCTCTCTCTCTCTCACTCTCTCTCTCTCTCCCCCTCCCTCTCTCCCACCCTCTCCCTTCCCCTCCCTCTCTCTCTCCCTCCCTCTCTCTCTCCCTTTCTGTCTCCCTCCCTCTCTCCCACCTTCTCTCTCTCCCTCCCTTCCTTTTCTGTATAGGACATTTGTTGAACTTGGATAGAAATGTAAACTTGAATTTCTTTGAATTGACATGACAAAAATATGGTTTTAAAAACATGGGTGTCATTTACATTTTCCAATATTATACTTTAATATTTGTTGTTATTTACATAATTTCATGTATTTTGGCAACCAGAGTGCCAGATAAAGTCTAAAGACACACTAACATCAAAAACTATTTCTTCAACTATTTGGTTAAGCAATTCAAATGTTGAAGATAAGACTTCATGATGAATAACTCATTCGGGTGCAGCAATGTGAGCTGGTGAGTTGTGCCAGATGCCATGTTAGTTATGATCAGTGATGGAGCCAACCCGCCTTGCTGAGGCACTATACAAATCTGATGGTTTGTTGAACAGGAATAAAGTGCCACTCAGTTTCTCATCTAGAACAACCAATTTGACTCATATGAGAGGTCAGTCTATAATGGGAATAAGGAGGTAACCATAAATGAAGAAATTTGTATCAACATTTCATAGATTGTGTTCTTCAGACCGTCCCTTGATATAATATGGTTTTCTATGGGGGGAAAAAGATAGGGGGAGCATCAGCTAGATAAGCTTGGAAAGCACTAAAAGGATTGCCAACAATGTGGACTTGACCTTCTGGTATAGTTTAGTTTCCTTTCCAGTAGAATGAAAAAAAACAAAAACCCACAAAAACATCATAATAGAAGAATTGTTTATGTTAGTTTTTAAAACAGTTCAGCTTCGTTTTGCCTACTGAGAATATGTTATACATGTCATACTATACAAAGGAATCCTTGAAAAGGATATCTTTTTGTAATGTGAAAATTCCTTTATCTTGTTGATTCTATTGCAAAAAAAAAAAAAGATTTAGGTTTGTTTGTTTTTTAATTATATAAAAAGGTTATCCCTTAGAATAAAGAAATGAGAAGAAGGGGAAGAAAGGACAGTCAGTATAAAATGTTTTGACCCTCTCCATTCTCCCCCAGCTCCTCACACCCACACCTACAACATAATTATTCTGACCTAATAAAATGGAAAACTTTCATTCCATGAAGCCCCATGGTCCCACGTTGCTAGAGAATAGGTTCCCACTCTTTGAACATCCTCGTTAAAAGGTGAAAAAGGTGAAAAAGGCTGAGTCTGGGTTTCACTGCTTTTGGGGCATCCCCTTCCACCAGTATTTGGCACAAGTTCACTTCCTGTGGAGGCAATTCTGCCTCTAGGTAACTCCTTCGGCTCTCAGTGTACAATTTCCATAGGAGAGGCCTCAGGACTTCTTTGTTTAGTAACAGTAGCCCTTACATCCGCCTAGAATGCCTCGTGCTTCAAAGAGTGTGTACTTTCCTGCTACGCCTGCATTCGATCTTCCCCATCCTATGAGGGAGGAGCCCTGACTTCTACCTGAGCGCTCCTTTCTCTACATCTTCCTTTAGTAAATGGATGTATTGGTTCCATATGTGTCTGTTCTTGCACAGTCTGTCCTTTTTGAGTTACTAATTATTTTATCGTAAGATTACTAACATGCGGCATGTTTCATGGCTTCTCTTAGTGCAACCAAACAATAATCTACTATCCTCCCCTTCAAGGCAGAGCTTTGCCACCCTAGAGCTTAGCCTTCTTGGTTGTAAAATGCCTTCAGAGGCGCGAGGATCTGGGTGGGTAAATATCAGACGTCTCCTTTCCCTGTAAGTCTAATATGTCACTCTCTAGTCTTTTCCCTTTCCTATTCTTTTTTTTTTAAGTGACTCAAATTATCCTTGAAAATGAGATAGATCATCTGGAATACTACTATACAGCAGGGTTTCTCAACCTCTGCATGGGGGGTGGGGAGGGCGGGCCTGTGAATTGTAGGACGGTTAGCAGCAACTTTCCCCCCACCTCCTTGTGGCAACCAGAAAAGTCTCTAGACATTACCAAATGTCCCCTGAGGGGCAAAATGACCCCTGGCTGGCAATCACTGCTATGCAGCAATGAGAATGAACAACTTCTAGCCAAACACAAGCACTACGGACAACATTGATGACCCTCACAAATATAAGTGTGGCAAAAGCAGCCCGACAGAAGAGTGTATACTAGTCAATGGCATTCATGTAACATTCAAAACCAGGCAAAACTAATCAGACAGTTTCCTAGGGAGAGAGTGTCAGTGACTAGAAGAGGCTTCTAGGATTCAGGTATGATTCTGTTTCTTAATGAGGGTGCTGGTTACATAAGTGTATTCACTTTATGAAAATTCATTGGGCAGCCCACTGAAGATTTATATATTTTTATATGTGTATATTATACTCTAATAAACACGCTCCGTTGCTGCTGCTGCAGAAAGAGGGCATTCAAGGTGATTCGGGAGCGGCTCAGCACCTTTCTAACAGGATGCTCATTCATCCCTCCACAGGCCCACCGGGGCCCCTCTGGCCCACCCTGAACTGCAAGACAGAATCCAGTGTGTTCCAGTGATGAATGGCAGCTTGTTCCTGAGGAACTTTGTTATCCAGGTGCCAAAGCCAAGAAACACCCCCCCACCCCAGCCCATTTTCAATTCACACTTGCCAAGCACAGGCCTAAAATTGATTCCAGTGTGAAACTGAACTAAATGAAGCCAAATAAAAGTAAAGCTCATTCCAGCACTAAAGAAAATATGGGTCTAGTTCCCTAATCTGAGAGCACTACAAGTGCCCAACGTGGCAACGACTGGTGCTAGTAACAGCAGTGGAGAATGAATTGTGCTGGTTCATTCATGTTCTCACTCTCTTGGGGCCCCTCCCGCCTAATAACTTGCCCTTGCAGATAGTGGACTGGGTGCCAGAGGGGTGGTTGTGGCCATCATGACCCCTGATCTAGGCAGAGTTAGGCGACTTCAGACCTGGGCCTAATCGTCTAATGACCAACGAGTTCATGTTCCAAACAACTTAGCTGAAAGCTCAAAGTATCAGGAGTTACTATTAACCTTCAAACCTTGTGCGCGTGTGTGTGTGTGTGTGTGTGTGTGTGTGTGTGTGTGTGTGTGTGTGTTTGCAGATAAATAAATAAGAGAGACAATTTTCCATGAGTCCTTTCTGAGTCAGGTACTAACTGCCATTTATTATTCCATACTATCTTTCAAGGATTTTTGTATAGTGAACAGCATTGGACAAAAGAGATAATGTTTCCCTCCAGAGTAAAGGGCCAGCCTTCCTACTGCCCATTTTAAAAGATTTGTGTTCCCTAAGCTTAGAGTTCTTCTGCTGTAATGTAACTCACTGCTCGTGTGGGTATCCGTCACAGGAGATGGGGTGTGGGCAAGAGGAACAAACACATACGAATGCTCTTACTGCTTTCTGTGCTATAAGTAATAAAGTCCTTTGTCTCTGACCCAGGAGTCTCATGTTTTCTGCCAGCACCCATGAAACTATGGCAAGCTAATTTATTAGATTGCAAGTAGAATAAAACCACAGACCCTTCACAGTTCTTGACTATATAATTGATTGATTGATTGATAAGAGTTTTCTGTTTTTAAAAAGTAAATCTCCTACCCAGCCACACAGCTCTCTTAGTTTACCATGTATACTTTCAGAGATAGTCTATACATTAATAAATATATGTATCTTTTTTTTTATTTTCTCCCAAATAGTACCAGGCTATAGACACTGTTTTGCACTTTGTCTTTTTTTACTTAACAAATGCTTAAAGTTCTTTCCATATTGGTATATTTCGGAGATACCTCATCCTTTTTTAACAGTTGCAAATTGGTCCTTACTATGGATATATTATGATAACAAAATAGTACAGAGTATGTACTTAAGCAAGTCTCCTATTGATTGATATTTAGATTGTCTCCAAGCCTTTGTTTCAAAATGCTGCCAAGAATAACTTTGCACATACATTCATCTTACCATTTGCAAGATTTGTGTAGAAAAAAGCTCTAGAATTTGAATTGTTAGCTCAAAGAATATGCTCATTTTAATTTTGATATTTCCAAACATCTCTATGGAGATGGTAGTAATATACATCTCCACTAGCAATGTGTGAGTACTTGTTCTCTCATGTTGAGCACAACATGTTGGCTTACATTTTTACCTATGCCCCTCGATACATGAAAAATTGAACCTTATACTTTTAATTTGCATATCTTACAATGCATTAGACTGAGCATTTTTCATATGCTTAAGAGCCATTTGTATTTTCTTTTCTGTGAACTACATATTCCTTCCCCGCATGTTTTTGCTGTTAGATTGCTGATTTTTTATATTGATTTGTATGGAAGCTCTATATATTTTGAAAAGCAGCCCTATATCTTCTATAAGTTACAAAATTTCCCCCAGGTTGTTATTTGTCTTTTGTTTTAATTAAAAGGAGATATTTTTCCCTGGCTGCTGTGGCTAGGTTGGCTGGGTGTCACCCTGGGCACAGAAAGGTTGCCAGTTCAATTCCTGGTCAGGGCATATGTCCGGATTGTGGGCTCAACCCCCAGTAGGGGCGTGCAGGAGGCAGCCAATTGATGTTCCGCTCTCATATTGATGTTTCTCTCTCCCTCTCCCTTCCTCTCTCCCTTCCCCTCTCTCTCTCTCTCTCTCTCTCTCTCTCTCTCTCTCCATATATATACATATATATATGATATTTGGCATGCAATTTAAAAAGTGATTTTGTACTCAACTGTATTTTCTTTGTGTGTGGTGTCTGAGTTTGTGTGACACTTAGAAAGGTGGTCTTCCTGATTGATTCTGAGATTATAAAAGATGCATGTTTTCTTCTTGTAGTTTTATGGTGTACTTTTTACAGCTTAACTTTTTGCTCCATCAAACCTCTTCTTTTCAAAATCAATTATTAAAATATACATTAAAATGCTTATCATTATTCATAAGGCTAAGCACAGCTTTTTTTAAAGGATGGCTTTCTGAACTCCATAATCACTTTTTTTTTAAACCCCATCCTGTGACAGGTATGGACCTAGATATAGATATAGAGTGGATCAAAGTACAATGCACTGAATATACATAATAATGAATCTTATATAGTTAATGCTGTTATCCTATAAAGAGATAGTAGATAGAGGTCTTCAGTAGTAACTTGGTAAAGGAATTTTACTCTACAAAAGTTTGCAATTATATTGCCTAGGAAAATGAAGACAGCCCAGAAGAGGCACACAGCGCTTCCTTGGGAAGGCAGTTTACTTGACAGGTCTCTGTGCTGGCTCTGCACTGGGCTGGCGAGACGGCTTGGCAAGAATTCCCTTTTCTTATCCATCTGGTTACCAGAGGCCAAGCCGTTTTCTCTCTGACATTTTCGGCCCCAAGGTATCCTGACCTGCTGTAGGTGATATTTATTTTCCACCCTAACAGCCGGATAGAATTATAGGAAAGAAAAAAACTTAATTTATTTTAGATTTAATATATACAGTCACATAGTTTTCAAAATAGCTGTAACCAAATTCACGTCAAAAAAGGCAGAAGGAAAAAGAAAGCTGCTGTCCAAAAGAAATCAATGTTAAATCAGAAAACCTGCTGCTAATTTAAGAACTGTCATTAGCTTGAGTCAGCTAATCTTTTTAAGCTTAAATATCTGCACTACATGTCTGCCTTTTCTTTTTTAAAAAAAAACACATATTTTATTGATTTTTTTACAGAGAGGAAGGGAGAAGGACAGAGAGTTAGAAACATCAATGAGAGAGAAATATCGATCAGCTGCCTCCTGCACACCCCCTACTGGAATGTGCCCACAACCAAGGTACATGCCCTTGACCGGAATCGAACCTGGGACCCTTGAGTCCGCAGGCCGACGCTCTATCCCAGGGGTCCTCAAACTACGGCCTGCGGGCCACATGCAAATACAAATATTGTATTTGTTCCCATTTTGTTTTTTTACTTCAAAATAAGATATGTGCAGTGTGCATAGGAATTTGTTCATAGTTTTTTTTTTAAACTATAGTCTGGCCCTCCAACGGTCTGAGGGACAGTGAACTGGCCCCTGTTTAAAAAGTTTGAGGACCCCTGCTCTATCCACTGAGCCAAACTGGTTAGGGCTGACTTTTCTTTTACTTACTACATTAATAATGAATAATCTCTGTGAATATAAGACAACATATTATTTTAAAAATCCAAATGAGATCAAAGTTAATTAGAACTCATAATCAGATATACCACGGCAAGAAATCTATTAGCTTGGGTAGAAAAGGCATGATTATTTAATTTGATTCATTCTAAGTAATTTTAGATGATAGTTATGAAATACATATAAATGGACAGCATTTTTGCCCAGGAGGTACTTACATATTTTCCTCAGAAATGCTAGAATTACACCGACAATGTACCAGGAAAAGAAAGGCCCATTTTTGGAGGGCTCTTCCAATGTGGGTTCTTCATACCCACGGCCGTCAATGTGACAAAGGAATCCTTTTAGATTTATTCCCATTGGAACATACCAGGTTCGGTAGGGAGGTCCGGAGAATTACATTATCAAGAATCACAAGTTACTTTTTAAAAAAATTGTGCTACTCTCTTGTGATTGGAAGCGGCGCAAATTTCCAGGAATAAATAGTCACCACAGCCAAGAACAGCTGACTAAGAAAGAATAATCTCCAGATTTTTCCAGAAGGCTGTCTGCTCATTAGGTAATGGTAAAACAGCACAAGAATGGCAAGCTTTAAAATATTCCAGCTGGAATATTTCATTTTAAATATTCCATGAGGAATGCAACCATCACAGAAGTCTGCATTAACTGGTAAACAGCCTAACATTTTTGAGAAGAAAAAAAAATCTGAAAAGGGCAAACAGCATCCTGAAGTAGAGAAAATCATCTGTTACTAGCTACCTGGCAGCCCGGGGGCATGGCACAGTGCTCCATTTTGTACGGTGAAGGAATCAGGGTAGGCCATGGTTCTCAAGCCACACGGAAGTGAAGCACCTCCTAGCCAGCTTTTAAAGAACCCAACACAGACCAACTCAATCACATTTTCAGGGAATGGGATCTAGGCATCAATACTGTGTGAAACTTAGCAAGAGAGAAAAAGTAGGCTCAATAATCTCTAAGGTCCCACTGAGATCTCAGTAATTAAGGGAAGCATTCAGGACACATGTGATATATGGGAAACAAGAAAGCATAATGCCCACACAGGTGTAAAGCGCATCCTAAGTAGGAACTCTGAGATATCAGCAGAGAATGATATTCTCAAATGAGCCGTGAGTCCCTACACATGAATAATAAATACTCTTGATTAATAAAAACAACAACAGCCTGAATGGCATCGCTCAGTGGTTGAGCATCAACCTATGAACCAGGAGGTCGAGGTTCCATACCTGGTCAGGGCACAAGCCTGGGTTTTAGACTCGATCCCCAGTGTGGGGTGTGCAGGAGGCAGCCGATTAATGACTCTCTCTCATCACTGATGTTTCTATCTCTCTCTCCCTTTCCCTTCCTCTCTGAAATCAGTAAAAAATATTTAAAAAATTATAGCACAGTAATAAATATGCTTCTTTATCAATATATTGAATAACAAGATCTAGCTACTTAGGTAGACAGTTATAATAACTACCTTAATTTTGTTGTAATAAAGAACACAGATATTGTTGATATCAAGCTCTGTCTATACCAACTTTTTAAGGTAATGACTATTTCTACATTTTTTAAAAAGAGAAACTTTTATAAAATCCCCAGGGACAGCTTTTATTGAATTTAGAGAGAGGAAAGAAGAGAGAGAGAGAAATATGGATGTGTGAGTGAAACATCAATAGGTTGCCTCCCACACTCTCCCCAACCTGGGATAGAACCCACAACCTTTCAGTGTATGGGATCAAGCTTCAACCAACTGAATCACACCGGCCAGGGCCTACTTCTACATTTTTTATGCATCTATACACAAAGCCAACCAGGATGAGACCATGAAGACTGACATGGCTTCAGAATCGTTTTTTCCATGGAAATAAGGTAATCAGGATGAATTAGCAGCAAAGAATTAATTTACTTCCAAGTCTCTTCATTAAAATAAATGTACACCCACAAGAGAAAAATTTGAAAGTACAGCCTTTTCTATATCAAAGCTCAAGTGTTCATTTTTAGAAGCATAAAAAAATATGTATAATTAGCTGAATAACTTAATTCATAGGTTATAGCATTTATAGTTCTAGAACTCCCACTGAAAAGGAAGCCACGTGTGTTTTGCAGCACACAGTTAACTTGGTATAGCCCCAGAAAGAAACCCTTCATTCCAAACATCATTCAGGTGTCCTTGAGTTTCTGCCTGAGACAACACCAAGTACTAGGCCACTGAAACGGGCCAACTTGGGTTGCCTCTACTATTATATTAGCTCACAAGAAGGCCCTAGAAATTTTACCTCATCTCTCTACGTTAGTGTCCTTGTCTATGAGTTGTAATACTTACAACTACCCGTCCTGGGGAGCAGCTAGGATAGTTAAGAAGAATTTCTCAATAAGCTTTGATGAGCATGAGGAGATAAAGGGAATGTGCATGCCAGAGGAACCCCACTATAATTCAGGGAGGTGGCAATTACCCTCAAGGACACACCACCCATATCAAGTCGAGTCTCCTAGAAGTGTGTTAACTACATCCAGAAGATGCTCTAAACCATAGTGTTCAACATAGGTCTCAGCCACCCTTCTGAATGTAGCCCTGTATGTGGCCCACTGAAGGCTGTATTTTGTTACCTCTGTGTATTTTCTTACACATTTGCAACTCGTTCTACAAACGAGGCTGTATGTGACACAGGCTTCTTGAACCATGAAAGATTAAAATTCTATGCTGACCCGTGGAAACGCCAATGAAACCTCTAGTCCATCCAGAGAACAGGCCTGTAGCTTGTGGGGCTTTGGGAACTTGTAACTCATGAATGCCCGACTGTGCAGCGCTCACATAATGAACAAGGCAAGGTCTAGAGTTACATGTAAGTCACTGCAATTATTTCTAAGGACACTTATTCTTGAGTGTATGCATTCACCCACGAGAACACTGAAGCTTTGTATTATTAAGGTGAAATGCTGGGTTCGATTCCAAACACTACTGTTCCTGAAACTGGCCACGGAGCCTCATCCGAACTAGCATTTATTGCCTTTTCACGGCATTTGCTAAAATCCACATCTTCTAAAGATTATGCGACATTCCAAAAAGCCGCTGAGGAAAATTCCTTTCAAAGCAACATCATCTTTTTTGATTCTTCACTGTGCTAATCTGCAACCACTAAAATTAAATTTAAATGTATACTGAAGTGAACAGAATACTCTTTCCCCTACAGTCTTCAAACAATTATATCTGTTACATGCATGGAAGGAAAAGAAGAATCATTGAAAACCTGGCATTCATACTTAGAAGGCAGTCACTTCCAACTCTGTCACTAACGGTGGCTTCTTAAGGTGTTATTTAACCTCAATAAGCCTTCCAGTTCTCAACCATAACATGGGGATAAGAACATCAACTACTTCATAGGATGGGATTAGACACAGTATGGAAAGTCCTGGAATACATACTTGCTCCTTTCCCTTGGGGAACCCAGTTGGATCAACAAGGTACCTTTCTGAAAGCCATGGCAGACTTACAATGTCACCAAGAACTAATATTGTGTGACGTTTAAAAGGCTTATTAGCTCTGGCCGGTGGGGCTGATCTGATTGGGCGTTGTCCCATGCACCTAAAGGTTGCTGGTTCAATTCCCAGTCAGGGCACATCCCTGGTAGGAGGCAGCTGATTGATGTTTTGATTTCACATCAATTATCTCTCTCTCTCTCTCTCTCTCAAAAATGATTTAAAAAATCTTTTTTAAGAAAAGGTTTATTTTAAACATATTTTATTGATTTTTTACAGAGAGGAAGGGAGGGAGATAGTTAGAAACATCGATGAGAGAGAAACATCGATCAGCTGCCTCCAGCACACCTCCTACTGGGGATGTGCCCGCAACCAAGGTACATGCCCTTGACCGGAATCGAACCTGAGACCCTTTAGTCCGCAGGCCAACGATCTATCTTCTGAGCCAAACCGGTTTCGGCAGAAAAGGTTTATTAAATAAAAGCCTCAACCCTGAGAAGAAAATGGAAGGAACCAGGTATTTATGATGACCCAGATTTTTCCATTCAATAAATGTGGCTAGACAACATATTCTTGCTGTCTGTGCTGAGAATTTGACATTATTTTGACATTATTTTGTTTCCGAGGTGTCTTGCACTGTGAAGACATGGATTCTGTGATTTAATTGATTTCAGAGAGGAAGGGAGAGGGAGACAGAGACAGAAACATCAATGACGAGAGAAATTCATTGATCGGCTGCCTCCTGCATGCCCCCTACTAAGGATGGAGCCCACAACTTGGGCATATGCCCTGAACGGGAACTGAACCGTGACCTCCTGGTTCACAGATCAACACTCAACCATTAGCCAAGATTCTGTGATTTAACTTATATACTGTCACACTCCTCTCTTCATTCAAATAATGTAACCCCTCCCCAGCAAAGGACTTCAACCTCATGTCCTGCAATTACACCCAGCCACTACTAGGCTCCTCCATGTGAGCATGGGCTCCAGCCTCTGACACAGAATTGGAGTCCAGGCCTTCGAGGTGCCTAACATTGAGGCTATGGCCCAGGACCGCTGAAAACGTGGACTTCCTGACCTACATCGGTAGCAGGAGACAACTCCCCCAAATGCTTCTTCCAAACTCCACAGAGGGTGCCTTTTACAACCTCACAATTTGCAGGCACTCCTCACTGGTCCCCAGTGTAAGGGAGGCATCATCTGGTTGCCAACATCCTTTAGCCTTGATCTCCAGTTGGGTCAAATTTTTATTGTGTGAAAAATACGTTGGTGGCCTGGTTTCCTTTTATCATCTACAAATCACAGTTAAAACTTGGCTCAAGTATTAGCAGCTTTAGTGGAAACAAATCATTCCAATTATGCTGCGGAATCCTGACATGATTGTAAGGTTAAGCAATAAAAACTATTACCCATACTTGTTGCGCCTGAGAAAAAGAAAATTTATTTTCCAATTACATACTTTATGTCACCACAAGGAATGAAATGTGTGTGATGGTGAGGATAACATGCATCTGCTAGTGAATATAACATTTACTCTTTTTCAAAAAGCGCTGGGGAATGTCTCTAAATAGAATTCATTATTATCATCTTGAGATATATTAACAGTAGGCAGCTGCCAAAATATTTTACAAATGAAGCAGTAATACTTTAGTAGTTACCTAAGTCAGCTGTGTTTGCTACTTGGCATTAAGTCTCATTCCCTCTATGAAATCAACAACTTATAACCACAGAGGAGCTGATAAGGTTTTCGCTTCTCCCGTGGGTAACTCTCTAAAGACAGTTCAGTTACATGAGTTCCCTTCTGAGTTCACAAATTTGCTTCATGAGATGGGGGAGGCCTGCCTGAGTGACTGCACAGGAAACCCTGGGACAGCGCCTGCCACATAGGAAGTGCTCAGGGCTGGTCACGAGCAAGTCCCAACAGAGTAGGAACATTCTCACAAAACATACCTTGAAAAGGAAAACTCCTGATAAGTATGCAAATTCCATAGGTGGGATATTAATGCATAAGTTTGATTAGATGTCTTCTTACTCATATGGCTAACTTAAACACGACGGAAGAATACAAATTTTTATTTTTTAATAACTACTGAAAACGTTGTATTAGTGACTCGATGGGCCAAGAATAGTAATTACTCATATAATTTAGGAAAAGACTCTCTATTGCAATGGTTCTTAACCTTGGCTGCACATTAGAATCACCTGGGAACCTTTTTAAAATCCTGATTTCTGGATGAGGCCCAGAAATCAAGATTTTAAAAAGGTTCCCAGGTGATTCTAATGTGCAGCCAAGGTTAAGAACCACTGCTCTATTGGGACTCAGCAGTGTAGTGTAGACTCACCTGGCAGGACCACGTAGTTATTCGGAAACAATGGAAATGGGTGGATTTAGGGGTAAAGCTGGGAATTCTCAGACCTACAGCAGGACTGAGAAGCTTTAGTGTGTAACTGAACTTGGTCTAACTTTTGCCTCGTATAGTTTTATCTGTATTGCACACTCTGCAATCACTGGCATCTTTTTTTAAAATATATTTTTATTGATTTCAGAGAGGAGGGGAGAGGGAGAGAAAGGTAGAAACATCAATGATGAGAGAGGATCATTGGTCAGTTGCTTCCTGTACACCCTCTACTGGGGATCGAGCCCGCAACTCAGGTATGTGCCCTGACCAGGAATCCAACTGTGACCTCCTGGTTCATAGGTCGATGCTCAACCACTGAGCCACACCAGCAGGGCTTTCTAAAAAATTTTATTTATTTAATAAAATGACTAAACCGTTTGAGAAGTCTTAAGGAAGAATAAGCGAGGTTAGGGGTGGGGTTTGAATTTTCTAAAGAGAAACAGGCTAGCTAGCAGCTAACTCATTAGTCAATAGAGCCAAATATCAACAGTACAACGATTGAAATTTCTTTTGAGAGCCAAATTTTTTAAACTTAAACTATATAGGTAGGTACATTGTTAATTAGGGTACTCCTAAGGCTTAGGAAGAGCCACACTCAAGGGGCCAAAGAGCCGCATGTGGCTCGCGAGCCGCAGTTTGCCAACCACTGCCGCTAGCCAGTCACAAAATATTTCAAAATAGTAAAGTTGCATTTTCCAAACACTGTTCTTTGGTCTGTATTTCTGTCTCCAGAATGTCAAAACAAAATGCTAAAGCTAAATCACTGATAACCAACCTGAAAGTGTTTTTTTTTTTCTTGTTTAGCTTTTAGTTTTTGTTTTTAGTGGAGGGGAAATATTTCCCAGTTTAAAAAAAAAAAAAAAAAAAAAGGAAACAGCTCTAGCTGGTTTGGCTCAGTGGATAGAGCATCAGCCTGCGGACTGAAGGGTCCCAGGTTCGATACCGGTCAAGGGCATGTACCTTGGTTGCGGGCTTGATTCCCATTAGGGGACATGTAAGAGGCAGCCAATCAATGATTCTCTCTCATCTCTGATGTTTCTATCTCTCTTTCTTTCTCCCTTCTCTCTGAAATCAATAAAGATATATTTTAAAAAAAAATAAAAAAGGAAACAAAGCTGTAGTAGAAAATGGGCATGTGGTCAAGAGAAAAGCGCGGGAGAGCAGTTAGGTGATGGTCCCCTGGCTTAGTGGCAGCATCACCAACTAGCTAGCCAGAAAGACGGCCATGAGCTTTAGCCAAGCTCTTAAATGCTGTGTATCAACTGTAATATAAGGAGCTTGAAGATGAGCTCTTAGTTTTCCTTCCAGAAATTAAACGATAAAAATACATATTAAAGAGGGAGCAGCCTAACTAAAAAGTAAATACTTTAACATTTTAACTTAGTAGTTTTAAAAAGTCAGTTGGGAATTTTATTGCTTTGGGCCCAAGGCCACTGTAAGACTGGGCAGAAAGTTGAAAGACTATCAAGGTTTTGGGTAGGGTGGTGCCATTAGAAAAAGTAAATGCTGTGTTTAGAACAGATTTAAAGACAGAGTTTGAAAGAACTAAAAAACTATAATTAAAGAATATAAGGCTTTAGTAGCTATAGTTAATTATGGCAAGCACAGTTCCTGGTTGGGCTATTCAATAAATATATGTCGAGTAGATGAAGTGAACAGACACATAAGTGAGACCTGACAGAAACTAAAAAGGGAAAGGATTTTAGAGACTTTAGGAAAACAAAGTACACCATGGGACCACCACCAAAGGACCAAAAAGTTAATTCAGGATTTTAGCAGTAAAAAAAAATGCAAATAAAAATCATCACCAATGTTTTGAATTGCTGATTCTGCTAGAAGTTGGGAAGGCATGAATTATCCATAAGTAATGATTGGGGAAAGGTGGAGATGAATGAGGTAATGGGGAGAAACCTCAGACTTTATTGTAAGCAGTTTGACTTGCTAAGTAAAGTCTGCAAATGATTTTTAAAGCACATATGAGGCATAAATTAAAAAGAAAAAGTAATTGTAGTAAAATTAGAGTGGATGTAGAAGCTTGGTGGGAGAACACCTTTCTATTTAATAGGTGGGATGCTGCCTGATTTATGAATCATTCAATAAAGCCAATTAGATCTTTAATTAAAAAAAACTTAGTGGATAAAAAAGAATGTTTTAAATAACAAAACATATAAAGCAGATGTTAACTAGATATTTAAAGCAAATATAAGCCTACCCTAGAAATGATCAAGTTTAATGATGAAGCTTTTGATATATTTATGTAAGTGTTTTATGGAAGCTTACTTTTATTGCCAAAATTTAATATTTAGTGCTCAAGTGAGCTTGTCATGTTTATGTTACAGTAGTGTTTCCACAGTACCAGTTATAGCAAAACCAACTTCAGTAGTAAGTTTGAAATGCAGAAAGAGTTGCTGATAAGATGTTAAAGGAAATCACACCAGCCAACTGATGGAAGTCATTTTATACACAATGTGTTATCAAAGGCAAGTTATATTTCAAGTTTTAACCCAGTGGCTCTTTTGCAGAGAGAAAAAGTATTTCCATCTTGTGCACCAATTTGTTCTAAATTTTAAAAAATATTTGCTTATCAAAAAGGCAGAAGAAAATAAAACCCAAATTTTTTTTAAACCCCAATTTTTAATAAACCCCGCATTTATGATCAACCAATGAACCTTCATGAAAAGCTTTATTTAATCTTTATCCAAGGAGAAGCAAAGGGAGCTTAGACACTGGTGTGAGTTTGAGAAAGGAATTGCCCCTTTACCTGGTGCTGGGCTTGGGTAGAGAGGGACCAGATAGCATTAGGGGTTCTGAAAGCCAAGGGCACTGGGTGTGCTTCTGAGTTCAAACAGACCCCAGGGGAGAGGAGGCATTGGACTCCTGCAGCCCGCAGAGCCCCTAAAGTCCCAGCACAGTCCCAGCAGTGTGCTGGGAGTATGGAGGAAGTATCAAGCTTCACTGCCCCCACCGCCCCGAGTTGTGCAGGAGCAGCACAGGGACCCCCGGATTCCCAAAGAGAGCATGGAAGAAGCAAGGAGAAGTGCCAAAGCGGAAGGGCCTTTCAGACAGGAATGTGCTTGTACTGCACCAGCACTGAGGAGGAGGCAGGGCAATGAGCATCTCAAGGACCCTGCACAGGCAGAGGCCACCGAGACGCGGGGAGCATCCCCCACCCCAACTTTGTAGGGGAAAGGATTACATTAAATATATCTAGCTGAAGCTTACTGTTCTTAAAGTGTCCCCTTAATAAGTATGAAGTAGGTATGATATGAAACATGAATGGTACATAGGAATCGAGATGAGGCTGAGATTCCTGTCTAGTTTATACACACCGATCCTTCCATAAAAACAAATAAAAAAATGTGTGGTTATAATATAAAATCATCTCATGAAAAACATCAAAAAGCTGAGGGAGGAGGAGAGGAGTCCTAAAGTTAAAATGCCACAACGGTGCTGCTTTTACAGGGAAGCTTATTTTTTTTTAAAACATTGAACAGTTGTGGTCTAATCAGTTAATTTGTATGCAGCAGTGTACACTTTCACATACAATTACTGGCCTATGCTTTAAAACACAATGCTTTGTTACAGACCCAATCTGTCCACTTCTCTGATGGGTCTGAATACAGTATTCCTGTCTTAAAAAACAAATTCCAAGAGCTGACGAGACAGCAAGAAACTGCCAGGCCAAATGCTGCAGAAAAGCAGGAACCTGAGAGGTAAGCAAGCAGGGAGGCACTTGTATCCTGGTAGGGGGCGGATCCGAGCTGATTGACAGCCTCACGGGGAGGTGGAACTAATCAGAGCCCAGAACCCACCAAGTGGGGCGAATAAAAAGGCCTTCCTTACACGGAGGGTCCTAAGAGGCACTCCCTACAAATAAGAGTCAACCAGAATAAACCCACGGCCCACTCTGAAAGGCTGCAAGGGCAGGTGCCTTGGCAATGAAAGTATACGTAGGGAGGTGGGGTCCCCGAGGTGTTGTATACAAGGGCTGGCCCTTGCGTGCAACATTGCACGTCAAATTTACGTCCTTTTACGCCCCCTGGGTGGTCTAAAAACCCTGCAGTGGGCTAAAGGGGTCCCAGACTAGTAATGCCACCAGGCACCTGGCAGAAACAAAAGCAAATGGGGGAGGGGGGCGCGGGAGGCCATTCATTCTAAGCCTCGATGAATCCCTGAGTAGTTTTTCAGTGGTAATGACAAATACCCAAGCAATAATAAGCAAGCCCACAAGAACAGACAGATAACCGGGGTGGGGGAGAGGTTGGGGGGAGGGGAATCAAAGAAAAATCTAGATCCTAAAGCAAAATCATTCTCTAATGAATTCTGTAACCACTTATGCAACTAATATTTATTGAGCACCTACTCTGTGCCAGGCTCTAGGCCAGGCTGCTGGACATATGCCACTTCAGCTGTCATATGAACAAATCACCCAGGGATGAGAGGTTAGTTGAACTGCCATTATATTTATATTTATGTATTTACTGTTCCTTCCTGTGTTTTCCTAAGACTTCCAACACGAGGACCGGTGAGTGTCCATTATTTAGTGATAGATTTTGAAACGCACAGTAATCTCCAAGGACTGAGATTGACACTGTTGATTCCTTTCCCAGACTTTCAGTCCCTAAAGGTTCCATGTTGGAGTTAAGCCTAATTATCCCCTAAGCAAACTACAGAGCCACGTGCAGAAGCAAAAATGTGATGAAAGACAAGGAAATCTACCTCAGAGACTTTGAACTCAGAGTTAAGGACATCTATCTTTACCTGTAAAAGTCCAAACAGATGATCTTAAGAGAAAAGCATGAATTGGACATTAATTTTAAGGTAGAACTGGAAACAGCTGAAGGCACAGGAAGGGTGGAAAGAATTTAGTCCATAATTTACTTATACACAGATTGCCTTTCTCGGCCAAGGTGGTGGGCAAAGTCTTGCTAATATTTGGGTTACTCTGGTGCATTTTTACACTAATTATCAACCTTTGTCTCCTGTCTAGCTTTTCACAATAAGGATTTAAATAGCCTCTACACTTCAACATTTCCTTACTCTTATTATATACTAGAGGCCCAGTGCATGAAATTCGTGCACAGGTAAGGGTCCCTAGCACCTGTCCACTGCTGGCCAGGGCCTCCCTTCCTGCGGTTGGGCGGCTGGCCCCACCCCCGATTGGGGGAAGGGCTGATCGGGGGTGGAGCCAGCTGGGAGGAGGGGCCGAGGGCGGTTGGTGGCCTCGCCCTCTGGTCAAACTTCCGGTCAAACTCCTGGTCAAGGGGACAATTTGCATATTAGGCTTTTATTATATAGGATTATATAAATATTCTGGTGGCTGTCATTTACTGAGCCTTCAGAATGTTATGACTTGTGCTTTCTTCTCCTTGTTTGCCAGACCACAGCAGTGTAATAATAATAATAGCTACTTACTCTGGGCCTGGAACTGTACAAGACACTTTTTAGGAGTTATTTACTCCTGAGAACAGTTGTAAGGGGTAAGTCATTGTTACTCCCATTCTGTGCTCCAAGTTAGACAGATCTGAATTCAAATCCTGTCCTGCTTTTGTCATTTCTCCTCCCCTAAAAGATAAGGCTCAGTTTCCTGGGTGAAGGCTGCTCTGGGGATGAAATGAAATACAGTGTGGCTGAGTACCTGGCCTCTAGGAAGCTGCAATAGTTACTCATCATGAAATTCATGTCTTGCCTTAGGCAGCATCTTCACCTAGCTGGCAAACTGCAGCTTGCAAGCCACATGCGGCTCTTTGGCCCCTTGAGTGTGGCTCTTCCTAAGCCTTAGGAGTACCCTAATTAAGTTAATAACAATGTACCTACCTATATAGTTTAAGTTTAAAAAATTTGGCTCTCAAAAGAAATTTCAATCATTGTACTGTTGATATTTGGCTCTGTTGACTAATGAGTTTGCCGACCACTGAGCTAGACAATCTGTTGCATTTATGAAGAGTGTTACACTGTCAATACCCCTTCACTTCCTTCCCAACCACTGGCTTGTTTGATCCTTTGGAAAATATTTTAATACCTTATTGACCTTTTGAGTAACTGTCTGTCAGCCTTGGAAAATGCTAATCCAGGAAATGATGCAAGAAGGAAGGACCAGGACTTTGCCTGTCTTTCCAGTCCTCTGGAAGCAGTCTGCCTCCTTCCTTCTCCTAGGTTTATGTGTGTGTGAAAGGGGTGTGGGGGTAGCCAGTGTTGGAGGTAAGTCAAGGGGGGTAGGAAGGGATGTGACATGTAGGTGTCCTAGGTTTCCAAAAAAGGAATGTGCCACCTTCCCTTATAAAAGAACATGTCTCTTTTTCTTTTTCTCAAGCTTGTGAGAAAATCATCCTACTTTCTCTTATTTAAACCAAAACTACGTACTTACTCTTCTCACAGTGGTCTGGATTGAAAGGCTATATTCATCAACATGACAGAAAATCCTGGGAAAGATGTATTCACCCCAGTGTACTGCCTAGCACACAGTAGGGACTCAACAAATATTTGAAGTTACTGCAGTGACTGTAGTGTGTCCTCTGCTGGTAATGCAGAAAATAATGCAATGCTTCCTCACTTTTAGATAGCCTCCTATATCAGCAAGATTCACCTGTCAAATAATTAATTAGTTGAGAAATCACACAGGTGGACAGATTTGTGTTTGGCCTGCAAGGTTTCAAAATACATTTTGAATGAACATTTAAAGCTTCAGAGATTTCATAGACATTTATAGCTGGCTTGCTCTACCCTATAGTATCTATCTGGTCCTTCTGGGAACTTGTGCTGGTGCCTGGATTATAACTGTGTTCTTGAAATCAAAGTTCACAAGTCCTGTTAGCTATATCAGGTGTTAATTTGATTATAGAAAGACCTCCCCCCACACACACCACCGAAACAAAAGCTAGAAGGCTCAAAATGTGTAAATACAGAACCCAAACCCTTCAGCCCTCAAATTCTCTCTGAAAACTTGACTCTGCAGTTCCCACTATCAACTTGTAAAGCCCAGTTCTCAAACCCTCCAAGTTCTCAAACCCTCCACTTCACGGGTTCTTGCTAACCAGAGGCATGAAGAGGAAAGACCAGGGCCCCTTCACTCCTAATGCTTGAAAAAGCCCTCCCACCCCCAGCAGAACTGGGAAGGAATTCTTGATGCAAGCAGGGAGGAAGCTTTAAAACTCCACTGACATAAAAAGGCAACTAAATGCCACAGTAGCTTGTCATTTAGAAGGTACCATTTAGAATTTTATAGAAATTAATCAAATTAAATAGGCCTAAAACACAAGTGATTTTCACTTGACACTATTTTAAAATATATACAATACTGAGAGTCTCCCCACTTTAAAATAAAAATCATTCCTATAAAGGCAGATAGATCCTGACCATTCTCCCTTTTCACATGGATGCCACCTCCCTCCTGGACCCTCCTCTGCTGGCCCAGTGTGGTCTGTTGAAACCACAGGGCCCCCTTTACCTTACTGCTCAAGCCCACACTTCTAGCCCCTGCATGGCCCCTTCACTCTCCTTCCCCAATTCTTGATTTTCCATTGCTCCTCCAACCCATCACAAATACTCCTTAAAGATATTTCAGTAATAAGCATTATATAATACTAACTAGAGGCCCGGTGCACAAAATTTGTGCACTGAGAGAGGGGGTCCCTCAGGCTGGTCTATGCCCTCTCACACTCTGGGAGCCCTCGGGAAATGCCCTACTGACGACTTAGGCTGGCTCCCCACAGGAGTCGGACATCCTGAGCACTGCCACAGAGGCGGAAGAGGCTCCTACCACCGCCACTGTGATCACCAGCCATGAGCCCGGCTTCTGGCTGAGCAGCACTCCCCCTGTGGGAGCATACTGACCACCAGGGGGCAGCTCCTGCATTGAGCATCTGCCCCCCCTGGTGGTCAGTGCACATCATAGTGACTGGTGGTTCCACTGTCATGCAAAAACCGGCTCTCCGACATCCCCCCAGGGGTCCTGGATTCTAAGAAGGCACAGGCGAGGCCAAGAGACCCCACCGATGCACGATCTCGCCGGGGAGGGATATGGGAGGTTGGCCATCCAGGATGAACCGTGGGAGGGCTTCAGGGTGTGTGGGGCCCATCTCAGTCCTGATCAGCCGGACCTCAGCAGCAAGCTAACCTACCGGTCAGAGTGTCCACCCCTGGTGGTCAGTGCATGTCATTGCAAGTGGTTGAGCGACCTTAGCATATCATTTGCATATTACACTTTGGTTGAATGGCCAACGGATGACTGGACACTTAGCATATTAGGCTTTTGTTATATAGGATAGTAATGATACGATTATATATTACTGATACATTAATGATACATTACTACTACTTACAGTAATGAATATTTATTGAACACCTACTATGTGCCAAGCACAAGTTTAACTATTTAAGAGAAGTCAGTCCATTGAGCTACCCCCACCATCACCTGAGGCTTGCAGTGTGGTAGCTAAAGATGAGTGCCCAGCAGTCAGACTGCTGGCTGGGATCTTAAGAAGGCTTGCCGACCACCTTGGGTGTGGTCCAAACGCTGGACCACAAGGCTCCTTGAGTCTATGATTACTGCTGCCATATTTAAGGACGTGAAATTTACAGAAGTCCCTATGCTAAGTGGAAAAGGAACCTTTGTCTTTGGCAAGCCCTCTGTTTCCCATAAAAGCGATGTCCTGGATTAATTCTGGATAAAACGGAGCCTCCTCAAGACAATCCCCTCATCTTACTCCAAGTCGAGGAGTCTCCCATGACTGAACTTGAGGTGCCACCAGAGCCAACAGGGAGCTGACTTAAGCTAAGGGTTAAATCCTGCCAGTGTAGAGGAGCAATTTCCTCCAGCAAGTCTAGATAATTGCCGCTTCCTCTATGAAAGTCCGTCATTGGAGTCCAAGAAGGGTCAATGGACAAAGTTCCAATGACCGTCGCTGGCGTGCACCCAGAGGCCAGACCTGGCAGAAGCCGGGCCAGCTCGGCCCTCCACCCGCTCGGTATCCTACAGAAGAAAAGGCGGGTCTGGAGAAGCTCTTGGAAGAAAGGACACATCCCAGCTGTGGTCCTTCCTCTTGATGGGGACCTACTCTGCAGGCTCCGGAGGTCTGGCCGGGGCGTGACCACTCCGGAGCGCGGAGGTTCCTAGAGGCGCGGGGCGGAGGGGCGCAGGCCGGCGAGGGCTGCCCCGGGAATCCCGGCCGAGCCCGCTCTCCAGCTTCCCTCCTCCCCGCCCTCCTCCTCCTCCTCCTCCCCCCGGCGCCCCAGCCTCCGCGCCGCGGCTGCCTCCTCCCGGGGAGGGTGGGATCCCAGTGCCCCGGGGGGTTCGGCGCCCCCCGGCTGGAGGGGAGCGGGAGGCGGGCGACTCGAAGCCTACCGTCCTCGGCTTCTTGACCCCCGACATGCTGGCTGCGGCGGCGCGCGGCGCGCTGGACTCGGAGCCCGGTTCCTGGGAGCGGAGCGGAGGACGCACGGGTGGCGGTGGCGGCACTGCTGCCCGACTCCCGGGAAGGAGGTATAAAAAGGCTCCGCAGACACGTCGCACTTCCCTTGACCAGCCCCCTCCTCCTACTCCTCCTCCCGCCGCGCTCCTCTCCGCCCCGTCGGCTCCGCCGGCAGCGCCCAGCCCAGGGGACCGGGACGCCGCCTGGGCGGGGTCAGGCCGGGCTCCCTACTCGCGGGAGCGGCTGGGCCAGCTCGGGTCCGAAGCAGGACCTGGCAGCCCGAGGGGCAGACCCACAGGCCGGGCGCGGAGCCCGGGGTCAAGTTCGGCCTTTCCTTTCCCACTCTCAGCTGGTCCCAGGGCACCCCCCGCCCCCCGCCCCCCCCCCTCACCCCCCCCACTCCCCTACACCCCCTACCCCCGCGCCTCTTCCAGGAAGTCTTCCTGCCTCTGGGACCCAGAGTTTATTTGGTTAAGGACAAGGATGCTTGAACCCGCCGGACTCGTGGGCATGGGCTGGGGGGGAGGGGGGGCATGGACGCCCAGCTCTAGCAGCGACGGCCAGCTTTACTGATCCTCACTCTGCTGAACTCCGCCTCAGTCTCACGCGCCCCCGCACCAGGCGTTGCGCCCTACATCCTCCTCATTTTACAAATGAAGCGGTTGAGGCTTTCAGACTTTCTCGAGGCGATATTCCAAGTGAGGGGATTCAAAGCCGAGCCGTCGGCCTGGAGAGCCCAGGTTCTCTACGCCTGTATCATCACTTACGATGATGATAACATCATGTAGTCGCGTTGCTGGCCCATGCATTAAGTGCCAGGCGTGGTGCTAAGAGGGTTACATGCATGCACTCCTTTGGAGCTCACATTTTCCTGTGGTACACACGGGCCAGCTGACGCCCTGCTCCTTCTCACAAAGTCAAGTAAGGAGGCCAGCCCCAGAAGATGGCCAATGGTAGCACAGGGACTCGTTTCAGTCCACATTCCCCCCCCCCCCCCCCCATACTAGTATTCCTATAGTGTTTCTGTGTGTTTGGCAACCAGGATGGGCCCTGTGGGGAAGAGCAGAAGTCCAAGGTGAGAAGGCTTAAGGCTAGACCTCAGGGCTCCAAGGTTTTATCAGAGGACAGCATGAGGCAACTCTACTAAAGAGCCCAGATGTCCGGACAAGCTGAGGTAAGGAGGAGAGGAGCTGGGATTAGTGACAGGCACGTTGAGGACAATCACTGGGTCTCACACCCCTTTGTACCCTAGCTCCTTGCATAATGCCACAAACAGAATAGGACAGCCCAGGGAAAGAACCATGAAGATATACAAGAGCCACACGGCTCATTCCAACTTTGGCCGTCCTTCTGTGAGAGGACTGGAGAAGTTTACTCTAATTGTATTTCTGGAAGACAGCCAGCTCTCCAGACAGACACCTGAAGATCTGAGTGTTCACTGACTGCCCTTCTCCATGGGAAGATGGAGAAGAGACATAAATCAGGAGTCAAAAACTTAAAAGGCAGCCTACATGTTTTCACAGTGTCAAAATGTCAGTATATTTATTTTCTTACTCATTTTGAGTAAGCTGCCACCACTCCCTTCAACTGCTAGAGGGCAAATACTGGGTTTGAGTTTCTGTATTGGACACAAATGAGTACGTTTTGAACTCATATGATTTAAACAGTAATATCCCATTGTAATTTCATTGGAGAAAAAAACTTTTGTATCAGTTCCAACCATGTCTTGAACCCTGCCAGATCCTGCCCTAGGAGAAAAGGTAAATTAAGTACCGATGGAGAAATAATAATTTGCATAACTGTTGTGTGGTTTTTTTTCCACATTGCCTTTAAAAAACCCCCATGCTCCTGAAACAGAAGAAAGTTAGAGGCAAACCCATATTCTTGAAACAGAAGGAAGTTAAAGGTAAATTCCTAGGGCTACTCCCCTGTAATTTATAGGTGGGCAATGTAACCTGCAGTGCTGAGAGAAGGGGGGAATCTGAACTTAGTGTTGAGACTAAGAGCTGAGACTCAAACCCCAAATGCTCTGTGCATAGCACCGCAGCCTCTAGGTCAACTACTTCAAGACCCATGATAATTGTAAATTACCTGGTTTTAGGTTTGATTAATTCTCAAATAGTACTTTCGAACAGATATTATTTTACTGCTTCCAAAGACTTGTGAAATAGGAGGCCTGAGCTCCGTTGGGCTTAAGCTGCGGGTTGTTTTAAGATCCTTTAACATCACACATCGTCAGTTTAGTTGTAGTGCAACAATGGCAACTCACTAAGAGGCAAAATATTCACTCTTTTCTTTACCATCCCACGGTTTTTCTCTTAAAGGGATTGTCTTGAAATCTTCATCTCACTACCTTAGGAGAGGACATTCCTTCTGAAACCATATGAGCAACTAGCAACTTAACTTTTGGAGTCTATGATTCCAGAGCATCAGAAGTGGGAGAAGACTCACTCAGGAGAAAGGAGGAAGGGTTGGGCTCGTCCTTTCACATGGACACACTCTTCATAACTTTCTCAGTAATGTTCCCTCCCATACTCCACTGTAAAACACTGCAGCCTACCCTGATTGTACCGACTCATAATCCTTGAGACTACTCACAACATTTAACTCATAACATTTGCATGAGGTTTTTGTTTTTTGTTTTTCCTTCCAGGAACTCAATGGGCTTTAATAATTAACTTAATGAGGTGGTGATTATGACTTTGTCCTTTTTGTTTAGAAAAGATGGCATAAGTCAGCTCACCCAAATAAGCAAGGGAAACATATATATAAAGAATGCCAGTGTTGGTGAGACATTTATGCCATAGGTTCTCCAACACATTTGGGGGTGGGGGTCGGGGGAATCATCACATTTTAGGGGACAAGCTTGGAGGCACTGTCCCTCCATGATCATTCCAAAGAAATGCAGCTACATTGCCCCCTAGTGGCTACGATGCACCAGGACCTAATGATTGAAACCCGCTGTACAAAGATAAGTTCATCAGTTCCCTTGGGTCAAGAAGCCCTTACAGTGGTTCTCAACTTTGGCTGCACAGCCAAGGTTGAGAACCACTGCCTTAGAAAGTGGGCTAGGATCCACTCTTCCCAAGCACAGTACTACCAAGACCAGCAAGATGGGGTCCCTGTCTCAAGGAACTCACTATCTAGTGAAGGAGACAGACAGTGTTCCCCCACCCTGACCCCAATCATTTCAATTCAATACATGACTTGGACAGGGAAAAATGACATTTTATTTTGATGTAAAACACATGCACTTCACTAATCTTTGATGTGGGGCTAAGGGCTTCTATTGTGGTATGTGTATGCTGGTGGGAGTTCCAAAAATCGCTCATAAGGTGTCTTCAACAATTTCCAGTTTGGGATTTTATAAGGTGGAGTTTAAAAATCAAGAGCACTTAAATAATCTGAGAGGAGATTCCGAGATTTTTATAAACCCCTTCCCCATCTTTGTCTGTTCTCTCGCCTATACCTAATTCACCAGTACAGTTTTTAGCAGCTTATCTTTCCAAAGGACCCATTTGTTTTCACAGAAAACACAACTCTTTTTTTTTCACTCATATACTATTTACTTAAGTCACATCTACTAAATGACTTATTTACAGTAACAGACACAACTGGCATACATAGCTTCAGGAACAAATGCAATGGATCCTGGTGAGCACCCATCTTAGGGAGGGGAGTGCAGAAGTATGTGGGCATTCCAGTGCATTCTATTGTCAAAGAGCATTCAGTATGCTGTGGGCACCAGTCATTATCTCTTCCAGAAGAAACTGAGAGCATAGATTAAACTGGTCAGTTAAAAGAAACAATTACTTTGGGAGCACAGAGGAGAGACATTCAGTCAATTATAATCTCTGGAACTTTGGAAAGAGGGGCAATGGAGAGTGATGTCAGATTTTCTTGGGGAAGAGAATGAATGATACATGAACTGAGACTTGAAAGAAGGCTTGGTTTTGCCAGTCCTCTTCCCAAAGTGAGGGGGTATGTGAATTAGAAAATTTAAAGACAGAGCTGCATGAAAATTATAAGTATCTGTATTGCTGAGTTTAGGAGATATAATAGAAGTGGGGGAGTTGTTATAGAGGACGTGTCATATACAATCAGGCGGCTACATGATTTTGTGTGCTCTCTTCTTCATGCCCATCAGAATGCATTAGCCATATGGCTGGCCTTCCATCTGTTATTAGTCATGGGACACTTCCCACGTCCAAGGATGAGAAGTCACTGTCCATGGTCTGGTGAGGCAGATGGATATGGACACAAATAATTCCAAGGGAATGTGATAAGTGCCTGAATATAGATATATTTGAAAGTACACACACAAAGGCAATGACTTAATTATGAAGAAATTCCAATGGATGGTGATCATTTAGCCTGAGTTTCAATGATAAAAGAACGGTAGATAGGAGGGTGATCTGCCACCTTACTAATGGCCCAGGCTGTTTGGGCTGTTGTTCTTGAATCATTCACTTCCTATGTTGCCATTCCCTACACCACCTTCCGGGATTGCCCGAGCCTGTCACTAAAGACCCAGGCGGAGCAGAGAGAAGCTGCTGACCCCCGGCCTGCACAGCATCACTGACCCTGTCACCAAAAGGCTGCCACCGAGCTTAGGCAGCCAGAGGCAAAGCCACACGCCCAGGCAAAAGTACTGCTCTTTTCCCACTTCGTGGGTGGAATCCAGTCCAAAGTTTTGGTCTACTCTTTGTGTTAGTTTAAAAAGAAGTGCAAGTTTTAGTTTAAGTACATGATATTCAAAGTAGAAACAGTTAGGATATTTAGGGAAATTCTCTCCAAAACTCAACAAACCTCAGTGAAAACAAGTCAGGCAAATCATATACTTCAGTCAATTAATTGCCTGAATTTTCAGCCTTTGATAGGTTCTTTTAACGGATGTTTAGCGAAGTGGAAGATAACTTAATCCATGTCTCTTAGAGGCTTTAAATTATTAGGAAAAGACCAAACTATAAACTTAGCTAGATTTTAAGACATTTTATAGGAAGGAAGGAAGGAAGGACAAAGGAAGAAAGAAGAAAGAAGTGGACATTGTGATATCTGGCCTAAAATATCCAAAACACGATATTTTCAGAGAAATTAGAGTTATTAGAGAAATTTGTCTCCAATGACAGGACAGAAATATTCCATTTAGGAATGACTTACATGGGGTTACATGGTAAGTATTCTCTTTTCCAACATAACTGAGATATGTGGTGATATATATTAATATAATTATGAGAGGATATCATAGAACTATAAATGGATGGTATATTTGCAAAAAATAATATAATATGTTGAGCATAATTTAATTTATTAGTGGGTCCCAAACCTTCTGGAAGGATTGTATAAATTTGGACAGTCACTTCATGGAATGATAAGCAATAAAAAAATCAATATAATTATTCTCCCTCCCTCTAGCTCTCTCTCCTCGCCCTTTTAGATAAAAGTAAGAAAATCCTTAGGCATCTTGAAAGTATTATTAGAGTGTTTTTATGGGTACTAAGCATTTTCTAAAAAATTAATAGCTCTACATACATATTACTATTTTTCAAATGTATTTAGTTGCAGCAGTAATGAATCAAATGCATACTCATTTAAAATGTTAGTCAAATTCATTTTCTAATCTTCATATAATATTTTCAATCATTATATACAAAAATACAACTACAATCATAGGGGTTATCTTGGTCTCCTAAAGATAAATGTGGCAATAAAAATCATAATATTGGCCAAAGTTACATGCACTACCAAAACAAACATATCTGAACCTTGAAATCCAACTATTTTTAAAACATTGTCTATTCTCCATTTACCCCACCTCCAAACACACACACTTGTTTTTCTTTTCTTCACTTAAATTTTTTTAAAATTGATTTCTAGAGAGAGAGGAAGGGAGAGAGAAAAACATCAGTGTAGCCCTAACTGATTTGGCTCAGTGGATAGAGCATCAGCCTGTGGACTGAAGGGTCCCAGGTTCGATTCCGGTCAAGGGCACATGCCTGGGTTGCAGGCTTGATCCCCAGTAGGAGGCAGCCAATCAATGATTCTCTCTCATCATTGATGTTTCTATCTTTCCCTCTCCCTTCCTCTCTGAAATCAATAAAGATATATAAAAAAATAAAAACACACACATCAATGTAAACATCGATCAGCTGCCTCCGGCATGCCCTTTACCCAAATTGAGCCCCAATCTGGGCATGTGCCCTGACGGGGGATCAAACCCTCGACTATTGGTGCATGGGACAATGCCCAACCAACCAAGCACACTGGTCAGGGCTCTTTTCCTCACCTTTTGTTTAGAAAGACAATTCTGCTCTGGACAGGGGGAAGTTCTACTGAAGCTTCAAAAGGTCTCAAACTTCGCTGTATGTTATAACCATTTGAAGAATCACACACCTGGCTAATTAAAATCTGGGGGTGGGTCCCAGGTATCAGTAGTTTTGAAAGTTTCTCTTCAAGAGACTCATTGCTTCCCCAAAGTGAAGCATCATCAAGATGGCCTGTTAAATGTGTGGACTGCTGCCCCTCCTCCACACCCAGAATTCCTCCTGCAGGAGGTCTAGGGTAGGACACAGAATTTGCATTTCTAACAAATTCCCAAGTGATGCTGAGGCTGCTGTTCCGGGGACCACGTTCTGCAGATCACTGCCTTAGATACAGGTCTTCCAACTCACCCACACCTTTCAATTTTTTATAGGAAATTTAGAAAATAAGGAAACTAGATGTTTGCAGAGACAACCAACCTTGGATAGTCTTTTAAAATCGCCCACATTGTGAAAAAATGTCTTCCAGGGTTAATGGGGAAGGAAATAAGACTTTATCAGGAGTTCCCAACTCGGACTAATCATTAAAATCACATTGGCAGTTTGAAAAAAAAAAATGCAGCTGCCTGGGCTTCCCTCCCTCCCTCTCCATCTATTCACCTCTGGGTGTGAGTCTACTTTGCAGCCGGTGGGGAACCTGCTCTAGCCAATGGTTCTCCCACTTCACCAGGCACAAATCCCCGGGGTGCTCGTGAGAACACACATTCCTGAATCCCACTCCTGAAATTCCCTTCTGAGATCACGTCGCCTGATTCTGGCTGCGGGTTCTTAATGAGGCCTTGGTATTTTTGCTCCCGGATGCTTTGTTTCTTCAGAGCTCTTTCTTTTTCTATAAGGGCTTTAGGCTTCAAATCCAGAAGTCTCTAGTTACATTTCCTACTTTGTATCCTGAGCCCAGAATGGTCTCGCTTGAATGGTGGAGGACCAGGATGGGGAAATATTGTCCCACAGTACTATTTTTTTCTAATATTACTTATCGAATAATTTATCCACTTTTCTATCGGTTTGTGGTGCTTCCTCCAAGATGCATAACCTTAGCTGGCAGGGGTCTCCCCCCAGCAATTGTTAATAGTAATAGATCCTTATGACTATGAGCCCCTATGAAAAGCGACTCAGTTACAGATAACGTGGAACTTTTTTGCCCATTTGCTTTTCTAGACTAATTACTGAATTATTTTATTAAACTCCCTAACCCTGCTACCTAAAATTGTATAGGGCCGCTATTAAATTATTAATAAAGAAATTACATACTAATTTGGGGAGAATTGATATGATGGTTAAGTTTATTCTCTAGCAAATAGTATCTTTATTCTTGAATCTCATACATGCAGTAAAGTAATTCCTATGGAATTACAAATGAAATTCCTACCCTATCCCCCTTTCTATCATTCTTGTTTTAGAAGAATGCTAAGGATGATTATATTTGCTTAATTTAGTTTTGACAGTTGCACCAAAATTATATAAGATAATAACATTATGGGAAGCTGGAGGAGGAGTATACACAAACTATCTGTACTACTTCTGCAATTTTTTCTGTAACTCTAAATTTATTTCAAAATAAAAAAATTAATAAAATGCATCACCAGCAATATTCCGTGCTATCACAGTCTTAATAATGATATTTTATTTTATTTTGAATCTAAAAGGAAAAGAAGAGGTAGAGAGAGACAAAAGAAGAGGAAAAAGGGCTGATTAAAAAGCATGTGTCCATTTTTTATGAAATGATATGAGTTGGAATTAGCTGTGCTGTGAGTGATGAGAGAGGGTAAGGCCTGCCCTTAGCTTTGTCCACACTCACCCTGAGTGCAATGGAAAGGACGACATGGAAGCTTTAGATTTGATGTGTCTGTACACTCAGAACTAATGTTTTCACCAGCCCAGGACAGGTTGCTATGAAGAGGACCAGGCAACGGCTCCCAATTTGGAGAAGGCAGAAATTTAAATGTGAGACAGAGAGGAACTCAGTATTGCCAGCAGAAGCTAAAACATGACGAATCCAGAATTATCAGATGTCATGAGGCAAGGAAATCCATGAGTAAGCAGAGCTTTGAGGTAAAGGGGAGAAGCACAGACACCACAGAAGCAGAGGCCTGGAAAAGCCGTGTCAGAGACGGTGGGTTCCCTGCAGCAGGGAGCAAAGGACGCCTGGTGCTGGGCCAGGGGAGCTGCTGGGATCCAAAGTCCTACCAGCGTGCCTCTCAAAGGAATCCAAGTAGACTTTTCCATCACAGTGAAGGCTCCTCTGGTCAGAAACTCTGGTT